>NW_027325361.1:30529696-31129696 GCF_036924035.1 Leuresthes tenuis
AGTTACATATAGTTATTTAGTCAAAAAATTTACAATGATAATGGAAGTTTTTACTAGAGCATTTATCATCAATTCAATAATTAATTTATTTTTAAATAAATTTGAATGGGAGAAATACCACATTGAATGGACAATCTGAAAACCGCTTTTCAATGCAAGTATTACAGTGAAGAGATAAGAAGCAATACAATGTCCAAAATAAATCCAGGAAGAACAGACTGTTTAAAACTAAACATTAGAACCAGTTTGTTGTTGAATTAAGATTTAACAGCTCTCTTAAAAAGTCAGACAAACAAACATAGCATTTAAATCTTTGATCCTTTAATTGAAAAACTGCCTGAACAAAAGATGTTCTACAAATTGAGACTTTATGATTTCCACCTGAAGCAGGTTTGAGACCGGACAGTCAGACCATATGACATATTAGAAAATATCGGGATTTAACAGCAAGGTCAGGCAGATAGGTGTCAGACAGTTTCTTACCATCTTAAAGCATTAAAGGTTAGCCTTTATTGTGTTAGAGATCACAGTAACATGACTTAAAATTTAGCTGATCTAAATACTTCTCCTCTGCTTATTTTCACCAATTCTGAGTTAATATTTATCATCAGTATTTATAATTGATCTCATTAAACCATTTAACTATTTAACTGCAGCAGATCTATGAATCAATGGATCTGTTATCTTAACAGAGCAGCAACGTGCTTTATATAAAGGTTTAAAGTGAGTTAGATTATTAGGAAATAAACAAAAACACGGCAATAAAAGGCACAACGAGAGTCAGATATCACCAATGAGTTTCTTGAAGAAGAAAACTCTAAAAGAAATTTAAAGACAGCTGCAGTAAGTCTGAGTCATAACAAGTCAAGTCAAGGTTTGTTTTCATGGCACATTTAAAAAAAGCCACAGCAACCAGAGAGCTGTACAGCTGAACACTATATTAATACTATTAGCAAATTCTAACCCTGCAGATAAATATTAATTAATCTAACAATAAACATTGAATAAATTAGTGAAATAAAAACAGTGTTTACAGTTAAAGACATGCCTCTAAACCAGACATGTGTCACTGGAAAAGGAAAGGCTTTGTGACCTCAGCAGGCACCCCGGTTAAACACTTGAATCAATTACTCGAACTATATTATGCCATACTTGAACCAAAACAAGTTGCTAGAGTCGAGTGCAGAGGACATCAAAAGGGAGATGGGAGAGTAGCGAGAGGCAACAATGCGGCAGATAAGGCAGCAAAAACAAAAGCAGGGTATACTGCATTTAACCAGATGTCTCAGAAAACATTGGAGGAAAAATCACAACGAGAATTATGTTTAGAAAACATTAAAGAACTTCACGAAGCAGCGGCACCATCTGAAAAGCAAGCATGGAACGAAAAAAAAAAGATTCCACAGGACGCTGCTGGAATCATGAAGGCAAAATAGTAGCTCCAACTGGACTACTAAATTTGCTATGTCAAGAAGGACACAGTAGAGCTCACTGTGCTAGCTCAAAAGTAACAGCGCTCATTTCACAACACTGGTGGCACCCCCACCTAAAAGACACAATAAAATATTTTGTGAAATCTTGTGAAATTTGCAAGCTGTTCAATCTCAAAGCAGGACTAGGTAGTTTCCCAGTACCTGATGCCCCTTGGAAACAGATAGTAATTGAGTTTACTGACATGGGAGCAGCGAACAGGACTGAAGGTAAACTATTTCTTCTAGTGTGTGTAGCTCCCTTTTCTAGATGGGTAGAAGCCACACCTACTAAAACCGAAAAAGGAAAAGAAGTCATTAAATGGCTTACAAGAGAAATTATTCCAAGATTTGGGGTACCAGAAGTGATAAGATCAGATAATGGTACTCACTTCTCCAATGAAGAACTAGGAGAAGTGGAAAAATTGTTTGGGGTTACACATAAGCTCGGTGCAGTCTCTCACCCAGCTTTACAAGGACTAGTGAAAAGAGCAAATAGAACCATCAAAAAGGCCGAACAGAAGTCTGTGCAGACACACAGTTAACCTGGGCTGAAGCTCTACGTATTGTGTTAGCCTAAGATTTACTCCAAATGCCACCATGAATGTTGTCATGTTGTCCCACATGAGGTCATGCCAGGGAGGAAACACCCTGTCCATTTACAACTGCACCAACAGGCTCACCCCTTGTTGTACTACAGTATGGAAACTTGTGTGAATGTGAAACAACTGAATAACACGGTGATGAGTATATCTCAGCAGGTTACAGAAATACTCACCAAGGAACAGGACCAGGAAAGTGAACAAACTTAACTGGTCCTCTCCTATATGGACAGGACGCAGAAGCTACAACACATTGTGTAAAGGTATGGTTGACTGAGAATAGACTGAGTAACTGGATCCACAAGGATCACTGTACTCAGGCTCAAGATCCTACCGAAAGAACATTAACTGAGGTCCGGACTGACTTAGGAACCTCACCTGCTGACAAAGACTAGACCACGGGGACTAAAACTCTATCAGAGACTGAACGGACCACTGACGATGAAACCAAAGGAAAACACCACTGTGGAGACTAGACTGTAGAACCACAGTAGCAGAAACAATAAAGGTTACAATAACTAATTTTCACACCTCTCCTGTGTGAAAGTCAGACATTAAAAGCTCAAGTTACAAAGAACTACAACAGTAATCTGGACACACCCTCTCTTCCCACCACTCCACACCAGGTGACTAAAAGATCTCTGGAAAATGGCAACAACCCACTTCAATTACAATTTATTGAGAAACAAGATACAAGGTACAATCCGATCTGTGCTCAGTCATGACATGTTGGTCAAACGAAAAAGATATGAATGGGATGAATAAAATGTTCTGTGAGAACAGTTTTAATCATGTGTTCTGGTTCATTCGAGAATTTACATGGGAGATGACCCAAGTTGTTTAATCTGGTGCAATCAATCAATGAATCAATCAATCAAACTTTATTTTCATAACACTTTTCATAGAAGAAAATGATAGAAGAAAATAAAACAAAGCAGTGAAACCCAAGGCCACATATAGACACACATACACACACACACACACGCACATCTATACGTACACATACACCCACATACATCCACACATACTGGAAGGAAGAAGTAAAGATTAAGTAAAACATAATAAACTGAGGCAGAGCTGCTCGAAGTAAGGTAAAGCACAGAGCTTTGAACTGCACGATTAAAGGCCTAATTTATGTCAAGAAAAAACAAGAATGATCCTGAACAATTTAGCTAACATTCCAAAACTGTTATGAGGAAAAAATAAATTTAAAATAATATTACAAAATAATATCAAGAATCTGGGCCCTTAGGTCAAAGCATGCATGCAAGATAACAGTGATCAATAACCAACCAAAGATCTGAACACAAGCACGATGCTGTGGCACTGCTAAGGAAAAAGTTAGCAGCACAAGGCCACATGGCTCATCTAAAAAATAAATAAATGAGGAATTGAGACAAATAGAAAAATAGAATAAACCTTTGTCTTTGATTCTAATTTGTATGGAAATATGTTATTGTATCATGTGATGTTATAAGAAACTCTGATGTCACACTGTTGGTACCCATGAAGTGTTTCTAATTCAAATGGAGCAGAAAAAACTTAATGCTGATCCTGAACTGTCTGTGGATGGCTCAGCATCACGAAACACAGCCACTGGTAAGAATTGAATAGAATTTAGTATAAAGTAACAAGTGAGAATTAAGCAGATCGTGCTGAAATTTTATCAAAAGCACTCTGAGCTGAATTAAGAGGACAGACAATATTTATCCCAAAAAAGTTATTCAGTTACTCATTGAGAAGAAATGGCTGCTTTCTTGATGCTGTGCTGCTCCCAAAATGAACTCTAACCACAAATATTTCTATCCTGCAGCAGTAACACAGGAGCAGAAACTGCAGTGGAAGAGTTCAGCAGAACTAACATACGGATGAGACTAAGTCTCATCGGGGGGGTGGAGATACAACAATTAATCATAGTTTACTAACACCTCAAGTTTTTCCTTTTGTCTTTTGTTCTATGTTGTCTTGTGTTTTGACTTTGTCTTGCTGTGTTCTCTAAATGGTTTGAAGTTTTTTCCACAGAAAAGGTTGATGGTACTGGATTTCACATTAATGCTGTACAGCAGGTTGGTGAGTCTAAAGGTACTGATTGCTTGGGGGGGCTGTGGATTGTGGCCCTGTACGCTTATACACTCATAACTTAGCACGGTTATCATGTAGGTCCTGTGCCATGGGTGTTGCATGTTCTCACACACACACAGACACATTCATTAGTCCAGTAGCATGGTCACTAAGCAGTTGATGTATTATCATGTCGTCTCAGGTCATCTATATCCACAGCTGTGTTGTATGCGATTGCCACTTCTTGTGCTTGTTTTTCTTTGTTTGTGTGTTTGTTTTTTCTCTGCTTGTCTGCTTTCAGGTGCTCCTGGTGGCGCTAAGGCTGTATTCCCCTCAGAGGCCATGGATTGCTGTCTGTTTTGTTTTTTACAGGTGTAGCAGCTGGTTGTCTGGTTTTTGTTTCTATTTTTGTTCTGTTTCCTCTTCTTTCCTCTTCTTCTTTCCTTGTCCCCCGGTCCGGTTCAGTTCTATTACATGTCATATATTGTAAACAGAAATAAATAAATGGGCATCAAAGGGAGCTTTACATTTATAAAACTTCCCTTGGCAAAGCAAATCATTTTGGCATCAAAGGTATTCAGACTACAATTCTGCTGCCATAATGCTGAACAGGACAAGGGGGAAAAAAAAAAAAAAAGTAAAGAAGACAGTTCTGCCGAAAGCCAGGGACTAGACCTGTTCTAAGTTCTATACTTTTTAAAAGGGGTGTGTTTATCAACTATGGAATTAGAAGATTTACAAAAATGGTCAAGTGCTAGATCTTCATCTGGGATTTTAACAGTGTCATGAGTATAACTATTCAACAGATCAGTTTAAAAAAAAGCCTGCTCATGGAGATGTTTCAGGATCTGGATACCAAGCGTGGACCTAATGTTTTCATTTTTGCAATTCTGATACAGGCTATTGAGCAGTGATAACTAACACCAAGTTCAGACACTGCGGATTTTCTACCTTTGATTTGTTAAGATTGAGCCAATCAGGGACAACCTTGAAGGATCTCTTAAGTTTGGTTTTGTAGGATCAGTAATTACCTGAGAAAGGTTGATATCGGTACAAACCTTTTTTTAAATGATCAGAGGCAGAGTTCAACTTGTTTAAATTAAAATTGCCACACAGAGATTGGGTTTAGGCCACATGCACACAGAATGACATCAACAAATATAAGAAATATTAAACATTTACACATAGATTTTTGAATACATGTAGAGGAATGATACTTTGAAATGTGCTCATTGCGGAGTTATGATCAGTTGAGTAAGAAGGTTGAACTATTCTGGGAAAGAGGTTCTATTCCCAGCATCATGATGGACACTCCTGATATAGAAGGTTTCGCTAACGCATTGGAATTGTTTTACTATTTTCATATGCATGTGCAATGAAGAATTGCTTGCTGGTGATAAATGCAAAGAAGAACAGCTTACACATAGATGCTCACATATAGGCTGCTGAATGCAATGAAGACCTGCTTATCCAGTAAAGTTCAATGTCAATGTGTAATATTCAATTAGAATTTGCAAAACAGTGAAGTTAAACAATGAATGGGTCCATAGTCGGTATGAGAAGACTACAGGAATATTTACCTGGGTGTACGTTCAAACAGAGATGAGAAAATTGCGATAAATAATTGCTTGTTTGTTTGTTAGTATGTATATGAATGTTATGTGTATAAACTGTGTTGAGTTATAGTTACTCAGTAGTGTCTCAGTGAAACAACCGACGGGGGAAGCCTTGCGGTGACAACAAAAGCAGTGTTTTACTGATCAGTCAAGTTGCTCCAGTGTACTCCATACAAACTGGTTGGCTACTGAAGGGATAGAAAATGGGGAATACTTGTTTTAAAGCAAACAAGGAATTAGATGGGAAAAATACATGTTTTAACGGGACCCAGACAATATTAAATACTCAGACAGATGGGAGAAGAAGTGTAGTTTTGTATGAAATCACAAAATTATTACATAAAATTAGTGAAATCAATTGAAGAATGCCTTTCTGAAGAGCTGTTTACCACAGATGAGCAGCTCTGCGACCAAGCACATTGTAGATCGCTTTACTGCCAAAATGATCTAATTTAATGGATTGGTTTAGACATGCATAACAGCATTTTAAGAACAAAGAGAGAAACAAAAAGAGACAACGCTTCATGGTGGAAGGTGATGTATAAATAACTGTGTATATGATGAAGGAGAGACCATTTGAGCAGCACAGCCATTTCGCAGCACAGGGACAGCAGTCCAAGTTAAAGGATCTCCCACGTGGTATCACCTGTCACACTGTGTCAAGGCATCAAAAGAAGAAAAAATCACCAAACTCAAGCACAAAGACACGAAGACTCCGGTGAACGAAGAGAGAGGACTGACAAATCAGAAATACAAAAGGATGCTGTAGCCTATTGGCTAAGGAATAGTGCTGAAAATTAGGTAAATCTAATCCACCACTGTCCTTGGTCTTCTGTAGGATTTTTAAACTAATACGTGGTGGTTTGTTTTTCCACAGAAATTTGGAGATGCATGAATCTAGTCACTTAAACCAAGTAGCAGATGGTTTTATGGGGATCGTTGAGAACAAATAGTTAACTTTTGGTAGTATCATCATTTTAATGGTTGTAACTCTCCCCATAAGTGATATAGGTAAGGACTTCCAACGAGAGAGATCGTCCTCTACTGTCTTTAATAATTGCACATAATTTAGCTTTGTTAGCTCTGAGAGCCTGGAGGAAATGTTTATGCCTAAATATCTAATATTTCCTGACTGTAAAGTGATCGCAGGTATATTCTGGACCATACAGTTAATGGGCAGAACTGTGGTCTTAGACCAGTTGAAAAAGGTGTGAATACCCCATAGAACACTAAAAGGTGAAGCGGAAGTGTTCGGCTGCAAGAAGGTGTGAATGTCCGACTATATTTGGTGAAAAGCAGGTGAAGCAAGGTCTGAATGCCCAACCTTACATCATCAAAAGCGAGATCAGAGGTGTTTGGCTGCAAGAAGGCCATAGTTTGCCAAAAGCGGGTAAGGTGCGAATGACCGATTATACACCATCAACAAAAGTGGGGGCGGAGGTGTTCAGCTGCAAGAAGGTCTGAATGTCCAACAATAATTGCTAGAAAACATGAAAGAGAATTTTCGAATATCAAACCGCACATGATCATAAGCGGGAGAGGAGGTGGGCAGCTGCAAGAAGGTGTGAGTGTCCAACCATAATTACTGAAAAATGGGTAAGAAAAGGTGCGAATGCCCAACCATGCATCATTAAAAGCAGGAGTGGATGTGTTCGGCTACAAGAAGGTTTGAATGTCCGACCATAGTTTGTAAAAAGCGGGTAAGAAAAGGTTCGAATGCCCGAACATACACCATCAAAAGAGGGAGCGGAGGTGTTCCGCTGTAAGAAGGTGTGAATGTCAGACCATAGTTGGTAAAAAGCGGGTAAGAAAAGGTTAAAATACCCAACTGTACACAATCATTACCAGGAGCGGAGTTGTTAGGCTACTAAAAGATGTGAAAGTCCGACCCTGGTTTGTAAAAAGCAGGTAAGAAAAACTGCGAATGCCCGACAATGTATGATTAAAAGAGGGAGCGGAGGTTTTCGGCTGCAAGAAGGTCTGAATGTCCAACCATAATTTGTAAAAACCGGGGAAGAAAAGGCTCGAAAGCCCGACTATGCACCATCAAAAGCAGAAGCGGAGGTGTTCAGCTGAAAGAAGGTCTGAATGTCCATCAATAATTGCTAGAAAACATGAAAGGAAATTTTCGAATATCAAACCACACATGATCAAAAGTGGGAGAGGAGGTGTTCAGCTGCAAGAAGGTGTGAATGTCCACCAATAATTACTGAAAAATGGGTAAGAAAAGGTGCGAATGCCCAACCATGCATCATCAAAAGCAGGAGTGGATGTGTTCGGCTACAAGAAGGTTTGAATGTCCGACCATAGTTTGTAAAAAGCGGGTAAGAAAAGGTTTGAATGCCCGAACATACACCATCAAAAGAGGGAGCGGAGGTGTTCCGCTGTAAGAAGGTGTGAATGTCAGACCATAGTTGGTAAAAAGCGGGTAAGAAAAGGTTAAAATACCCAACTGTACACAATCAATACCGGGAGCGGAGTTGTTAGGCTACTAAAAGATGTGAAAGTCCGACCCTGGTTTGTAAAAAGCGAGTAAGAAAAGCTGCGAATGCCCGACAATGTATGATTAAAAGAGGGAGCGGAGGTTTTCGGCTGCAAGAAGGTCTGAATGTCCAACCATAATTTGTAAAAACCGGGGAAGAAAAGGCTCGAATGCCCGACTATGGACCATCAAAAGCGGAAACGGAGGTGTTCAGCTGACAAGGGCAGAAAAAGACGGAAAAAGACGGAAAAAAAAGCAGTAACATTTCTTGCAGACTGTCAGTATTTTTTTTGGAGAAGTTAAATTCTCTATTCAGACGCAGTCCTCTGCACCTCTACCACAGCACGTGCCAGACACAACGTCATCTTTTCCAGGGACACATCCTACTACACTAGCAGATAAGACACATCTTCCTAACATCACACTCAATAACAGAAGCATGCCATTTAGCAAAATAAAAAACTGACCATTTATACAGATTCAGCATAAACAGCTTAGGCTGTACATGTGGACATGTGTAATTGGAAAAGAAAAGTTTAGATAGCTTTGTCATAAATGCTCTCACCCTAAGATTATCTCATCCCAACCCTGCTTCCTTCTTCCCCCATTCAGCCCTGAGAGTGAGGACAGATTCTGATTGATCATGGGCCTGTACTTAAAGAGTACCAGAGTTACATATAGTTATTTAGTCAAAAAATTTACAATGATAATGGAAGTTTTTACTAGAGCATTTATCATCAATTCAATAATTAATTTATTTTTAAATAAATTTGAATGGGAGAAATACCACATTGAATGGACAATCTGAAAACCGCTTTTCAATGCAAGTATTACAGTGAAGAGATAAGAAGCAATACAATGTCCAAAATAAATCCAGGAAGAACAGACTGTTTAAAACTAAACATTAGAACCAGTTTGTTGTTGAATTAAGATTTAACAGCTCTCTTAAAAAGTCAGACAAACAAACATAGCATTTAAATCTTTGATCCTTTAATTGAAAAACTGCCTGAACAAAAGATGTTCTACAAATTGAGACTTTATGATTTCCACCTGAAGCAGGTCTGAGACCGGACAGTCAGACCATATGACATATTAGAAAATATCGGGATTTAACAGCAAGGTCAGGCAGATAGGTGTCAGACAGTTTCTTACCATCTTAAAGCATTAAAGGTTAGCCTTTATTGTGTTAGAGATCACAGTAACATGACTTAAAATTTAGCTGATCTAAATACTTCTCCTCTGCTTATTTTCACCAATTCTGAGTTAATATTTATCATCAGTATTTATAATTGATCTCATTAAACCATTTAACTATTTAACTGCAGCAGATCTATGAATCAATGGATCTGTTATCTTAACAGAGCAGCAACGTGCTTTATATAAAGGTTTAAAGTGAGTTAGATTATTAGGAAATAAACAAAAACACGGCAATAAAAGGCACAACGAGAGTCAGATATCTCCAATGAGTTTCTTGAAGAAGAAAACTCTAAAAGAAATTTAAAGACAGCTGCAGTAAGTCTGAGTCATAACAAGTCAAGTCAAGGTTTGTTTTCATGGCACATTTAAAAAAAGCCACAGCAACCAGAGAGCTGTACAGCTGAACACTATATTAATACTATTAGCAAATTCTAACCCTGCAGATAAATATTAATTAATCTAACAATAAACATTGAATAAATTAGTGAAATAAAAACAGTGTTTACAGTTAAAGACATGCCTCTAAACCAGACATGTGTCACTGGAAAAGGAAAGGCTTTGTGACCTCAGCAGGCACCCCGGTTAAACACTTGAATCAATTACTCGAACTATATTATGCCATACTTGAACCAAAACAAGTTGCTAGAGTCGAGTGCAGAGGACATCAAAAGGGAGATGGGAGAGTAGCGAGAGGCAACAATGCGGCAGATAAGGCAGCAAAAACAAAAGCAGGGTATACTGCATTTAACCAGATGTCTCAGAAAACATTGGAGGAAAAATCACAACGAGAATTATGTTTAGAAAACATTAAAGAACTTCACGAAGCAGCGGCACCATCTGAAAATCAAGCATGGAACGAAAAAAAAAAGATTCCACAGGACGCTGCTGGAATCATGAAGGCAAAATAGTAGCTCCAACTGGACTACTAAATTTGTTATGTCAGGAAGGACACAGTAGAGCTCACTGTGCTAGCTCAAAAGTAACAGCGCTCATTTCACAACACTGGTGGCACCCCCACCTAAAAGACACAATAAAATATTTTGTGAAATCTTGTGAAATTTGCAAGCTGTTCAATCTCAGCAGGACTAGGTAGTTTCCCAGTACCTGATGCCCCTTGGAAACAGATAGTAATTGAGTTTACTGACATGGGAGCAGCGAACAGGACTGAAGGTAAACTATTTCTTCTAGTGTGTGTAGCTCCCTTTTCTAGATGGGTAGAAGCCACACCTACTAAAACCGAAAAAGGAAAAGAAGTCATTAAATGGCTTACAAGAGAAATTATTCCAAGATTTGGGGTACCAGAAGTGATAAGATCAGATAATGGTACTCACTTCTCCAATGAAGAACTAGGAGAAGTGGAAAAATTGTTTGGGGTTACACATAAGCTCGGTGCAGTCTCTCACCCAGCTTTACAAGGACTAGTGAAAAGAGCAAATAGAACCATCAAAAAGGCCGAACAGAAGTCTGTGCAGACACACAGTTAACCTGGGCTGAAGCTCTACGTATTGTGTTAGCCTAAGATTTACTCCAAATGCCACCATGAATGTTGTCATGTTGTCCCACATGAGGTCATGCCAGGGAGGAAACACCCTGTCCATTTACAACTGCACCAACAGGCTCACCCCTTGTTGTACTACAGTATGGAAACTTGTGTGAATGTGAAACAACTGAATAACACGGTGATGAGTATATCTCAGCAGGTTACAGAAATACTCACCAAGGAACAGGACCAGGAAAGTGAACAAACTTAACTGGTCCTCTCCTATATGGACAGGACGCAGAAGCTACAACACATTGTGTAAAGGTATGGTTGACTGAGAATAGACTGAGTAACTGGATCCACAAGGATCACTGTACTCAGGCTCAAGATCCTACCGAAAGAACATTAACTGAGGTCCGGACTGACTTAGGAACCTCACCTGCTGACAAAGACTAGACCACGGGGACTAAAACTCTATCAGAGACTGAACGGACCACTGACGATGAAACCAAAGGAAAACACCACTGTGGAGACTAGACTGTAGAACCACAGTAGCAGAAACAATAAAGGTTACAATAACTAATTTTCACACCTCTCCTGTGTGAAAGTCAGACATTAAAAGCTCAAGTTACAAAGAACTACAACAGTAATCTGGACACACCCTCTCTTCCCACCACTCCACACCAGGTGACTAAAAGATCTCTGGAAAATGGCAACAACCCACTTCAATTACAATTTATTGAGAAACAAGATACAAGGTACAATCCGATCTGTGCTCAGTCATGACATGTTGGTCAAACGAAAAAGATATGAATGGGATGAATAAAATGTTCTGTGAGAACAGTTTTAATCATGTGTTCTGGTTCATTCGAGAATTTACATGGGAGATGACCCAAGTTGTTTAATCTGGTGCAATCAATCAATGAATCAATCAATCAAACTTTATTTTCATAACACTTTTCATAGAAGAAAATGATAGAAGAAAATAAAACAAAGCAGTGAAACCCAAGGCCACATATAGACACACATACACACACACACACACGCACATCTATACGTACACATACACCCACATACATCCACACATACTGGAAGGAAGAAGTAAAGATTAAGTAAAACATAATAAACTGAGGCAGAGCTGCTCGAAGTAAGGTAAAGCACAGAGCTTTGAACTGCACGATTAAAGGCCTAATTCATGTCAAGAAAAAACAAGAATGATCCTGAACAATTTAGCTAACATTCCAAAACTGTTATGAGGAAAAAATAAATTAAAAAAAATATTACAAAATAATATCAAGAATCTGGGCCCTTAGGTCAAAGCATGCATGCAAGATAACAGTGATCAATAACCAACCAAAGATCTGAACACAAGCACGATGCTGTGGCACTGCTAAGGAAAAAGTTAGCAGCACAAGGCCACATGGGTCATCTAAAAAATAAATAAATGAGGAATTGAGACAAATAGAAAAATAGAATAAACCTTTGTCTTTGATTCTAATTTGTATGGAAATATGTTATTGTATCATGTGATGTTATAAGAAACTCTGATGTCACACTGTTGGTACCCCATGAAGTGTTTCTAATTCAAATGGAGCAGAAAAAACTTAATGCTGATCCTGAACTGTCTGTGGATGGCTCAGCATTACGAAACACAGCCACTGGTAAGAATTAAATAGAATTTAGTATAAAGTAACAAGTGAGAATTAAGCAGATCGTGCTGAAATTTTATCAAAAGCACTCTGAGCTGAATTAAGAGGACAGACAATATTTATCCCAAAAAGGTTAATCAGTTACTCATTGAGAAGAAATGGCTGCTTTCTTGATGCTGTGCTGCTCCCAAAATGAACTCTAACCACAAATATTTCTGTCCTGCAGCAGCAACACAGGAGCAGAAACTGCAGTGGAAGAGTTCAGCAGAACTAACATACGGATGAGACTAAGTCTCATCGGGGGGGGGTGGAGATACAACAATTAATCATAGTTTACTAACACCTCAAGTTTTTAATTTTGTCTTTTGTTCTATGTTGTCTTGTGTTTTTTCTTTGTCTTGCTGTGTTCTCTAAATGGTTTGAAGTTTTTTCCACAGAAAAGGTACTGGATTTCACATTAATGCTGTACAGCAGGTTGGTGAGTCTAAAGGTACTGTCCTAAAACATGTTTTCTATCAACTGGCCAGTTGTTTTGTTTTTCATTTCATTTATTTATTTATTTTTTTCGGTTTATTTATTTGTTTTTGTTTGGGGTTCATATGAAAACTTAATTTGTCGACCAATGAATACTGGGATTGAACCTGTTAAAAGGCAATTCCTGAATATAAAACATTGTGAAAATGACATGTTGTGCTACTCAGTTCTCTCTCCTGCTAACATTCATCCACAGTTTAAATTAACTGCATCTGCAGCAGAACCTCTACAGGACTCACAGCCAAGTGACTGACAAGACGTCAGTCTGAAATTCTGGGAGGCACGATCATCATGCCAAGATAATGGTTGAATAACCACACAACCTTCAACCACTGTCAACAAAATAATCTGAATTATCTCCTTAATTGTCCCAAAGAAAAAGATTAGTTAGGGAAAACGGGTGGTAAAGACCCCTTTGTGGAAGTGAAGTGCTGGTAACCTCTCCTTCCTAGTTAGCTCAGACTGCTGAACTGAGGTTCAGCCAGAAGGAAAACCAAACACCAAGCAGTGACAGGATTGGACCACAAGAGACTGACCTGCACTACACCACTCTGCACAATGTTATCATAAAATTTTCACTCAAAAGAAATTGTTAGTTTTTTACACTACATCTATCATTACTCATCTGTTCTCAACAGGGTCATATCTTCATATTCACATCATGTTTAAATGTCTGTACTGTATTGTTTTGTGTTTTGTGATGTTCCTCTTTAGTTTAATGATTTTAAGTAGACCAATTACTAATCATAGGAATTCATACATATGTCCACTGCCATTGGTGTGAATTGGCTGTTCAGAGCGGGACCTTAGGCACTGAAAGGTAATTAAGTGGTCGGTCGCCAAGGGGGAATGGGGCCATAGGAGAATTTTCCCGGATATCAGCCATCGGGTTTTTCGCTCCTATTTGCTGCGAACAGTGGACGATCCTGATGGTAATGTTAATTGCCTTAAGCACTTTTTGAGTTTCAATATTTTATGAATTGTTGTAGCTTAGTTAATTATTGTTATGTGTTGTAATGGTACTTATGGGTGAGCAGGGTCTTGCCACTGCTTAAACCACATATAGTTTTGGGCCAAAATGAACTAAGATTCTACACAGAGATTGGGTTTGGGGCCACATACACACACTAATTTTAAGACATATTGAAACATTTACTAATTTATTCCTTGCATACACGTACAGGCGTGATACTTATAGCTTTTAAGAAATGTGCTCATTGCAGAGTTATGATCAGTTGAGTAATGAAGGTTGAACTATTCTGGGAAAGAGGTTCTGTTCCCAGCAACATGATAAACATTCCTGATACAGAAAGGTTTAGCTAATGCATTACAATTATTTTACACATGCATATGCAATGAAAACTTGCTTGCTGCTGATAATTGCAAAGAAGAACAGCTTACACATAACAGCTCACATAATGAAGTTATATCAAAAGGGGGATAACAAGAATCTCCTGTCTGGTTGTGCTGCACCTCAAGGTAGTTGGCCACTTGCAGTTTGGGGACCTGCTAAGTTGGCTGCCGCTAACAGGTTTCACAATATACAGAATATCACATTCCTACCTCATTTAGATGACATGATTAAATCATGTCAAAAGGGGGAGTTGTTATAATTGGCTTTGTTCTTAGAAATTATAAATTCATTTTCTGTATTTTACTAAATAATCTATGTTCCTAGCTGTTACTTTTCCACTCTGCTCATACTGCACAACAGATGACCTTAAATGGTCCAAGACCTTAGAATGACATAAACAACTGGGTCAGACAAAACATCTCTATTAGGGCAGACAGGTCTGGTACATTAGACACCTAAAACAGCACTCACACATACACACACATTGTTTATCACATCCAAAGAACACAACAAGGACAGCAGCTGGCCTGATCATGCCACTCAAAATTGGCCAATTATACTCTGACAAGCAATATGACATGTTTCCGGATAACGGGGCTCGGCCTGACGGATTTCCTGCGGGAGCTCTGGCACTCCGAGTCCAGCGCTGCAATATACTCTACTTGTGACCACTAATAAATACTTTTTTAATAAACAATTTCTCCAGCTTATTCTTGGGCTTCCAATGAAAAAATCGGGCTAACAACACTGTGAGGACCATGTGTATTGAGTTCATTTCCATGGTGATGTTGTCTAAGTCACCCAGTATGCACAGTGTGGGGCATGCAGGAATGCTACACTTTAGCCATGTTGATAGATCCGTACAGACTTCAAACCAGAACTTCTGGACAGGCGCACAAAACCACAAAGCGTGTGCATAATCATCAGGTGTGTTATTTGTGCAATGTGAGCAGAAGTTTGAGTGTGTTAGACCCATCCTGAACATCCTTTGTCCTTTATAGTGTGTTCTATGAAGAATTTTGTATTGTATGAGCTGTAAATTAGGATTTCGAGTCATTCTAAAGGTGTTCAAACATGTTTGTGGCCAGAAGCTATGACTAGAACTAATAGATAATTCTGCCTCCCATTTTGAGGATTGTAGAGACATTGTGTCATCTATCTTAGACAATAATTTATATATTTTTGATAGTAGTTTTGGGGTGCAGATGCTTAGAAATTCTGCTACCCTAATCGGGAGTTGTAAGTCTGGTTGGTGGAGGATATATTTCTTTGTTATTATAGACTTAAGTTGTTGATATTCTAGGAATTTATTGCTGCCTATCTCATGTTGTGATATGAGGTCATCAAATGAAATAAAATTTCCATTTTGTATTATATGTTCCAGATGTTTGATTCCTTTGATCTTCCACAGAATAAAGTTTGGCATTTTTTTGTTTTGCAGGATGTCAGGATTGTTCCAGATGGGTGTAAGCTTACACGGGACAAGTGAAGACTTTGTTATTTTAAGAAATTCCCACCAAGCTGTCAGAGAGGTGCTGATGTTAATGCTTTTAAAACATTTGTGATTTTTTACGTTTTGACTAATAAGAGGTAGGTAAGAGATTTCCAGATTATCACACAATGCTTGTTTTATATTTATCCATGGTTCATCTATTGGGCTAGGTGTAAATCATTATGATATATACTGTAACATATTGGCTAAGGAATAGTGCTGAAAATGAGGTAAATCTAATCCACCACTTTCCTTGGTTTTCTGTAGCATTTTTAAACTAATACGTGGTGGTTTGTTTTTCCACAGAAATTTGGAGATGCATGAATCTAGTGACTTAAACCAAGTAGCAGATGGTTTTATGGGGATCATTGAGAACAAATAGTTAACTTTTGGTAGTATCATCATTTTAATGGTTGTAACTCTCCCCATAAGTGATATAGGTAAGGACTTCCAACGAGAGAGATCGTCCTCTACTGTCTTTAATAATTGCACATAATTTAGCTTTGTTAGCTCTGAGAGCCTGGAGGAAATGTTTATGCCTAAATATCTAATATTTCCTGACTTTAAAGTGATCGCAGGTATATTCTGGACCGTACAGTTAATGGGCAGAACTGTGGTCTTAGACCAATTGATAGAGTAGTCAGAAAGTGTTGAGAATTTATTTATGAGTGTGATCGTGTGAGTGAGAGACGTCTGTGAGTTCTGGAGGAAAAGTAATACATCATCAGCATAAAGACTTATTTTATGCTCAATATTTTGGGGTTGGATGCCTTTAATATTTCTATCTTGTCTGATAGCAGCTGCTAAAGGTTCGATGAAAATAGCAAAAAGTGAGGGAGAAAGTGGGCAACCCTGTCTTGTACCTCTCTGCAGACTGAAGCTTGGAGAAGTTTGATCATTAGTCCTGACACTTGCATTTGGGGAGCTATATAATATCCTTATCCAGTTGATGAAGTGTGACCCAAACCCGAATTTGTTTAATGCTGCAAATAAAAATGTCCAGTTCACTCGATCAAATACTTTTTCTGCATCTAGAGAGACTATTGTGGTTTCCAGGTTGTTGACGGCAGAATAGTCTATGATCTATGAAACTGATCTATGTTACTGTCTGATGGATCATTTTGTGATGAATATAAGGTTTTATAGAAGTCCCTAAAAGCATTGTTGATTTCATGGGTGACATTTCCTTTTCAGTCTTGGTGGAATGAACTCTTCAAATCAGCTTTTCATTCAGTTGGGGTGGAGCGCTTAGCTTCGCCGTCCACCCTTTTGTACACATGTGGATAAAAATTTGTGATTGTTCCGCCATCGTCTTGGCATGATGGGAATTCCAGAATTCCAGAAACCTGGTCAGTTACCTGACTTTGAGTCCTGTAGTGGTTCTGCTGCTGATGCAGTTCATCAAACTGTGGACAAATGTTAGCAGGAAGAAGCAACATATCATCTTTACAATGCTCTACATTCAGGAATTGTCTTTTAATAGGTCCAATTCCCATGTTCATTGGTCTTTCATATGAACGCAAAAATAATCATTAAAGAAATCATCGAGAATTCACTCAGGGTCATTCAAAGTACTTTAAATGTTATCTGTATCATCGTCTCCATCATCCATGTGTCGCTCGTTGTCATCATCTCCCTCTACCTGTTGATACATTATGCGGGTACGGATGGTTTCAATCAGTCTTTGGGACAGTCCTCTCAAGCATTTGATACAACATCAAGCACAGGTGGCTACTATGGCTGTGACAACAGACAGATACCAAACCACTTCTCCATCATGTCAGTGTAGGGATCGTTGATTTTCTATCAGCTCTGCAGAGAGTGATGCGAGTCCCTCTTTGTGATTCTGCCATCTGCGGAAGTATTGTTAGGAATAAAGGAACAGGATAAAGTTCCAAACATTTTAATTGTTCAGCAATGCCTTGTAGATGTAATTTATCCAATAAACATTTTTTTTTATTGTTGCCCACCAGAAAAGAAAAGATTCAAAGTCTGTAGTTACTTGATTTCTAGCTTTAAATTCATCTGGGACTCAGAATTTCAATGCTATCCAGGTACACTCTGTTGTCAAATGAACCTCCAGACACAGTTAAATGCTTGAGACATTGCAGCTTCTCACCCAAGGCCTTAAAGTCCCCCTCAGGGAACAGACGGAAAGGCATCAGTAGTTGGGCTATTGTGCAGCTGCCAGTTAGGCAGAAGGACGGACCTCAGTTTCATATCCCCACACAGCCACCAGAGGTCTGCTCTCATGGAAGTTTGGTTCCGAAACCAAGATGCTGAGTAGTTACCTGCGTCCTGAGTGACAATAGATGGATTCTTGACAATTATGTGACATGAGTGTACCCACATTCTTACCTGTACCCCTGTGGATGAAACATATATAAATTACCCGTATAAGCCAACGCTGAGGGCAGTTGTCTCTTTTCTTAACTGCTGGGAACAACAAAGAGAGAGTTTTACATTGCTCTGTGTTAGGTACAAAAGATTCATTATGCAATTGTAATGCAATTGTAATGCTTCATTTCTAAATTTATATTCTGGCTTTAGCACATTCAATACAATTAGATTGGATATTTTGTCATGCTGTATACATTCTAACAAAATTCCAACTGATACACCGGCGATTCTTCAGAAATCTTGTATTAACATACATTTCACATATGTACTTTTCAGAATACACATGGGCTTTTTGGTTGTCTTTACATAAAATAATTGAGCATAAGTCAATGTCAGCCACCCCATCTATTCCTGCAACAAAAAAATAGGTTGACAAGTTGTCTGTTGGACCTGAGGGACCTCCTATCTCTGTGGTCAGTCTGTGTCCGTGTGATTCATTGTAGTGCATTATCTTTTAGTTTTTTATTAATCTGTGCTTAATCCCATAGAATTAGGAATACGATAATAAGAATAATGATTAACAATACACAACTGGTTCCTTTTAACCTACAAATCCTGGTAATTTAAATGGATGCCACGGCTGCTGTCTGTCTATCCCTGTCTTATTTTAGCCACACCCTATGTTCTCGTTTTAGCCGTTGTTTTCTTCACTGAGGTTGAGACGAACCCCCTCCTGTTGAGAGAATTCCCCTTTGTAGTCAGACTTATGCCTCAGAGAACGGTGGTGGGTAACTAATCTTTCCCTACTTCTGCAGGTCGTGGCCTTACTAGTTTACAGTGTGATAAGTGCATCCAGGATATATTAGTTTAGCTGCTGTGGTTTCTGTAAGCAGTACCTGATATGGACCTTCCCACCTTGGGCTGGAGCAGTTATCTTTCTTTATCACTTTGATGAGGATCCAGTCTCCAGGTTTTAGAGATTCCTCCAAAGGGTCACCTGGAACAGACACTAGACAGAAGAGATCTCTCTACTTGTTAACATTTTAACCATGTATCCTGCTAAGGTTTCTTCTCTTTCTTCATCATGTCCGGTGAATAGTTTTAACTGTGGTTGTAAAAATGGTCATACATTATACATTATCTCAAATGGAGTTAATCCTGTGCTAGTTAGAGTAATATGCATGTTTAGGACTACTAGTGGTAAACAGTAAACCCAATTCTTCCCAGTCTCTTCAGTCTTGACCTAATTATTCAATTGTGTCTTTCCAGCAAACCTGCTGATTGTGGATGATATGCACAGTGGTTTCTGAGATCCTTTTTTGCTTTTAAGTTCTTCGCCATCAGGAAGATAATATTGTTTACAAAGTGCGTCCCTGTTATCACTGTAGATTTTTTCAGGAATTCCAAATCTAGGTAATATTTAATTCACCAGTGTTGAGGGTACATCTGCCTGTGCATTTGGAAATACTTCACTTCATTTGGTAAAACATCACTAATCACCAGGGAGACCCCTTTATTTAATTCAATGAAATCCATACAAACGTGTTGAAAAGGGTCCTCCGGCCTCGGGAACTGTCCTCGTCCCGGTCCTAGGCCATATGTATGGATCATATTTGCACATATTTGACATGTTAGACAAAAATTCTTTATTATCATATTATGATATTTTGATTTTATTATAAATAAAACCATACACTGCAAAAACCTTGTTCATTATTGCTACCAGCCCTCCTGTAGAGACATGCCGTGCTCCATGGCTCGATACTGAAGCATATTTAAACAAACTCTTTGGCAGTATAAGTTCTACATTTCATAGTAAATGGCACCTTTATTCTTCCAGATCTGTCCTTGTAAGTGTACATTTGGTTTTGCATCCATGGTCCAATTTAATGGACTAGTATATGCATCCAGTTTCTCAGAATACTCTATTCCTGGATCCACCTCCTCCCAATCTGAGGCTTCTTCACATGCAGTCACAAACACACCTAAACGCCTCCAGTGGTCATCTGTGGGTTTGGAGAGTGACATATGGGGTGCATTCCATGATCTTAAAAACTTTCTCATGCTGTGGGAGAGTAAGCAGCTGACTGCACAACAACCCTCTTTATTCCAGTATAAGTGTTTTAACTTCAGCATGTTTTAACTTTCTCATTTGTTTAAAAAATTAAATATGTCCTCCCCTTGAGTATATTTGTAATACACAGTACAGTGTACTTCATGTGGTGACCTGAGGGTGAGCTTTCCTGAGACGTGTTCTTTTGCCTTCTTAAGGAGAGGAAGCGTGATAGCGCTGGGGCCTGTAGACACAAGATCCAAACTATACCAGTATGAAGGTGGTCTCATGCTGAATCATTGTTTGAGCGGACTTCATTCAAACTACAGTTAACCCTTTTTCTTCTGGAACTATTCTTAGCTTCAATAAATGGAGTAAATCCCTTCCCAGTAAGTTACAGGGACACAGAGTGGACAAGACAACTTGACAATCAGCACTTACTCCACTCCGTGTATCTGTTACTGTCAAGAGTTTTGATAAACGCTCAGGATGGCTCTTACCATTTGCTGATTTGACACAAATAATTTCTTTGGATTCGTCAACTCCCGAAATGTCATCAGGATGGATAGAAAAGTTACCTCCGTCCCGAAAACATTCAATCTAATCTCAGGTTTGATGTCATACTATAAGATAAGTTCAATTCCCTCTAAGTTTAACACTTTTTCTGGCTTTTCTGCTTCTATCCTGGTTACAGCTCCTGTTTTTTTCTTATCTAGTCATAACTGACTCCCAAAATCTTCCTCTATCTTACTCTTGCTCCTGCAGTCGCCCAATGCCCCCTCCTTCCACACAGCCGACATGTATCTCCTCCTGCTCTGTCTCTCCTTCTCTGTCACTGCTCCTGTTGTGATCTGTGTTTTTGCTTTCCCTCATCACCTAAATAGTTGCTTATCTCCCTTCCAACAAAAAGTTTAGTCCTTTCTTCCTTTTCTTTTTGTTGTTAGAGTGCTCCTCTGCTTTCCCTCTTTATTCCATTGCTGTGCAAACACATTAAGATGACTGTTTATTGTCATGTTACAAGTCAGACAAAATTACTCTCTGCATTTGACCCATCTAGTTTGGCACCTGTTGAACACACATGCACAACCTTTCTGTTTAATTTAATTAATATTTATCTGCAGGCTTAGAAACTGCTTATAGTATTAATATATTACTCCATATATTACGCTGATTTATTGCAGCTGTCTTTAAATTTCTCCTTAAGAAAACTATTGTTTGATATCTGACTCACATAGCATATTTCATTGCTGTGTTGGTTTTTAAAAAATATATATTTTATATATAAAATATATATAAATATATTATATATATATATATATATGTATATATATATACTAATACTCTTTTGGTTCCCATTCTGTGAGATAAATGCTTTAATCTCTGATGAATATGATGTCAGTTCCTAAGCTCATAAATTCATAAGTTTTAGGGAAGTTAGTCAATCAGAAGTAATGAAGCATTACTTAACCATAGCATTACTTAACATTAATATGTTAAATTCTCTATTTCCGGCTTATGTTTCTGATACACCTATGATTTTTTTTCAGAAGAGCTAATCTCAAATTTAGAAAATGTTTAAGTTTGGCTTGAAAATCATCTGCACCTGAAAGGTCTGACTGTCTGGTCTCAGACCTGCTTCAGGTGGAAAGTATTTAATTTTTAATGCCTTGAACTTTGTCATTAAAGAATATTCCAACTTCATTACCCTTATATGTAGAAATGAGTTCTAAATGCAACCTGGAGGGTTTGTTAATCTGTTTACTGTAGCAAGCAAGACATGAGAGTTGTTACTGCAGTTTTTTTTTTTTATGATTTCAGAAAAATAACTCTCTCTTCATCTATGCAAAGTCACACGCTGAGTTAGACCAAACATTTCAAGGAAAGCAGTGAGTTCTTTAGCTTGCTTATTATGGGCTACATCCATGTGCACCTTCAAGTCCCCTGTTATGACTAAACAGTCAACAGCAGTGCACACAATTTAAAGAAATTCAGTAAAATCATCAATAAAATCATTCTGCGGTAAGACAAAGTATTTAAGATAATTTTATCTCCATTTTTAAATGACACATGCTCGAATTAAGGACAAAAATAAATGTTTTACCCTCCCCACTCTCGTCTTGTCTTGTTGTTTCATCTCTCAGTTAAACACATAAAATCAAGACTATGAGAGGAAAGTATCAAAAGCATTGTTAGACAGGAAAAAGTCAGAAAGCTGTTGGTATACAACTTTTCCTAGGACTTTGCCTAAGAATGGCAGGTTTGATATGGAAATGATAAAAATCTCAGCTTGTAAAACATCTTTTGCTCAGACAGTTTTTCCTGTGAAATGAGTAAAGATTTGAAATGATCTGTTTGTTTGTCTGAGATCTTCTGAACTTTAACTCTTTAAGAGAGCTGCTAAATCTTAATACACAAACTTGTACAAATGTCTAGCTCTAATCCTTGTTGTTCTTTTTTTTGTTGTGCTTTTTTAAACTAGATTTACTTTGTACATTACTTTTGTATTCCCCTTCTCTAGGATTGGGCAATTTTACCATGTTCAATTCTCCCTCAAACCCAAGTTTTTTTCTGAAACATGATTTTAGCACTCCCACTTAACTCCCGGTTAGCTTTAAAACAGATATTTCCCATACTGTCCTCTTGCAGCTAATCAATTTTCGGTGGAGTTATTGTGAGTACTATTGAATGAAACACTACTTCTGTCGCTATGTCACGAGCAACAACCAGATTCCAATGTTCACTTCTACTCAATTAGTCAGTAACACATTTTTCTGTCGTCACCAGCAGCAACATCACACACCAGCAGCTGTTTCACTCTTATACATACATAGCAAATAAAACAACACTGCAGCAAAGAAGGAAAAAAAACAATTTAACAAACAAACAATTCAACAACCAGCCCCTTTAACAAACAAACAAATTCATTTCACAAAGAAACGATTCAACAATCAGGCCATTTAACAAACAAACGATCAGACGTATAACACTAACAAAAACTAACATGGATTTAAAACTTGCGATCTTTCATCGCAAACTCTCTTAAGAAAGATTCTGTTTCTAACACGCGGCGAGTTATTTATTCCTGTAGTCTTCTCACACAGACTATGGACTAACCTTTTCTGACTGCATTTTTGTTGTCCTTGGTTAATCCCACCACTACACATGTTTACCAGTTAAAAGGCTAACCTTTTCGGACCATTTCATTTGTGGGTTATCCAATACAACATACAGTTACCAGTTAAAAGGCTTTTTTCCTTTGCTTCACCTTTTCTGACTGCTATTATGTTTTCATGGGTTAATCCTATACACAGTTACCAGTTAAAAAGCTGACCTTTTCTGACTGCTTCTTTTATGGGTTAATCCAGCACAATTTACACACAGTTACCAGTTAAAAAGATGACCTTTTCTGACCGCTAATTAGGTTTTTATGGGTTAATCCTATACACAGTTACCAGTTAAAAGGATGACCTTTTCTGACTGCTTCTTTTATGGGTTAATCCAACACAACCTACACACGGTTACCAGTTAAAAGGCTTACTTTTTCTGACTGCTTCATTTGTGAGTGATCCAACATAACTTTTACACAGTTACCAGTTAAAAGGCTTATTTACTAGGTTGCATTCGAAATAGTATATTCTTAGGAAAATAGCAACGACTCAATCTATTTAAAGGCCTCCAGTTTTCCATCAATTGCTAGTTAATTAATCAAAAATTTCCCTAATAATCACACTATTTCCAACCAACAATAGTAATACAAAGGGTTCCTTACCATAAATCCACTGGTAAGTTAAACAACGAAGAATCCAGCGAGTCTGTCCACTGATTCAAAAATAGATCCTGTCACCTTTCCTCCAGCCAGTGGCAGCCGGCCCCTATCAGAAACTGTGCTGAGAGGACTTCAGTTAGGAATCCTGGACTCCCCCGTGCACGGTTTCAGCTCCGATTCTGGAAGGTGGAAAGGACTTAGAATCCGGCTCGAAGGACCATTATGTTAGAAAAATTCTCTTAAAATTAGGCTCAGAGTCGCTGGATACGATAAACACAAAACATTTATTTCTTGCAAGAAAGAGACAAGTCCGCACAAATCCACACAACCTGTCGGGAAGATCGCTCAGAGTTGTCTCCCGACAAAATGGTGCTCCAGCTATTTATGTTGTTTATGCTTGCTGATCACACAATGTTATGAGAAAAGGCCCTTTTCTCACCATTCATTATTATGGGAAGGAACATTCAATGTTATGGGAAAAGGTGCTTCTCTCCCCATTCCTTGTTATGGGAAGGAACATAAAAGGTGCTTCTCACCAGTTAATATTATGGGAAAGACTAGTACCAGAGTAAAAACACTTTTGCTTGAATCATAGAAGAGGAAAGATGGAGGGACTCTTCTAAGCTGGTTTCAAGTATAAACTTCTTTATATTACCTTCTATGAGAAAGAACCACACTTGTTCTTCTGGAATCCGAAATTCGTTTTCTTTTAATGAGATAGTCAAGATTTTAGATATTGCCATAAAATGAATTGCTTCACTCAAACCAAGTTAAAACTGCTTTGTCCTTCATATTTGTCCATGCTTAAGCTCGTTTCAAACATAAACTTATTTTTATAACCTTGTATGAGAAAGAACCACACTTATGTTTGAGCAATACACTCCTTATGAGGAGTTATGCACGATTTAGGATTTTGCTGTAAAATCAATTCCTTCACTTAAACCAAGTTAAAACTGCTTTGTCCTTCTTATTTATCCACGTCTACGCTGGTTTCAAGTATAGACTTCTTTATATTACCTTCTATGAGAAAGAACCACACTTGTTCTTCTGGAATCCAAAATTCGCTTTATTTTAAGGAGATAGTCAAGATTTCAGATATTGCCATAAAATGAATTGCTTCACTCAAACCAAGTTAAAACTGCTTTGTCCTTCTTATTTATCCATGTATAAGCTGGTTTCAAGTATAAACTTCTTTTTATAACCTTGTATGAGAAAGAACCACACTTATGTTTTGAGCAATACACTCCTTATGAGGAGTTATGCACGATTCAGGATTTTGCTGTAAAATGAATTCCTTCACTTTTTTTTCCCTTGTTCTGTTCAGCATTATGGCAGCAGTATTGCGAATACTTTTATGCCAAACAGATTTTCTTTGCCAAGGGAAGTTTTACAAATGTAAAGCTCCCCTTGATGCCCATTTATTTATTTCTGTTTACAATATATAACATGTGATAGAACTGAACCGGAACGGGGGACAAGGAAAGAAGAAGAGGAAAGAAGAGGAAACAGAACAAAAATAGAAACAAAAACCAGACAACCAGCTGCTACACCTGTAAAAAAACAAAACAGACAATAACCCATGGTCTCTGTTGCGAATCCAGCCTTAGCGCCACCAGGAGCACCTGAAAGCAGACAAGCAGAGAAAAAAAACAAACAAACACACAAACAAACAAAAACAAGCACAAGAAGCGGCAATCGCATACAACACAGCTGTGGATATAGATGACCTGAGATGACATGATAATACATCAACTACTTAGCGACCATGCTACTGGACTAATGAATGTGTGTGTGTGTGTGAGAACATGCAACACCCATGGCACAGGACCTACATGATAACCGTGCTTAGTTATGAGTGTATAAGCGTACAGGGCCACAATCCACAGCCCCCCCCCAAGCAATCAGAAGCAGGCAGAGAGGGCCACAAGACCCAGGCCACCAGCAGCCCCCACAGAGCACAGAACCCAGGCAGCCCACCGCAGGGGCAACCACGCATCCACCCAGAAGACTGCAGAGGAAGCCCCCGGAAAGAGCCCCCATAAGCATAGGGCAGAGGCCCTCCGGGAGCCAGGGGCAACAGCCCACCGACCCCGCCAGGCCCCAGCCGCCCAGACATGGGCCGTGCACTGGACCCGAGCGCCCCCAAACCCCCCGGCAGAGGCCCCACCCAATACCCAGGAGGGCCAAGCGCCCCAGACAGCCACAAAGTGGGTCAGCGCCTGCCCCAGCGCCCCTTGCCAAGTGCCCTGGGAGTCAAGACGTGCCCACAGGTGGGTGAAGTCGCGAGCAGTGGGGAGAGGCAACGCTGACGCCCCATCGGGAGAAGCACAGGCAGGCCAGGCGACAGCAAGTCCCAGATCCAGGCCCAATCATTACCACACACACTTTCACGTCCCATACATCCACACATCCACACATCCTACCTCCCTCGACTCTGCTGGGGTATAGTGCAGCGGGCACACCAGGGGGCCAGCAACCCCCCAGCCACCACAGACCCAGAACCAGCAGAACAATTAATTAATCCTCCTGGCCCCTCCTGCCCCGAACAGACACCAGGAAGCAGGGGTGTGCGAAGAAGACCCCTCCCCTCACCCTTCTGGCTCTTCAATATTTTCTAATAGTGAGCAATTAAAATTGAGGGGCAGCCAAACTTGTAGAACTGGGAGCGCGGCACTCTGGGCAGCCTACATACCCAAAGAGCCCCGCCCACCACATGCCACTCAGTATAACCGCCCCCCAAGACCTAATGTGTGTGTGTGAGTGTGTTTGATAAGTAGTAATGTCTAAGGTGTAATTAAAACAGGGGCAGGGAACTGCAGAGTGCAACCAAAGGGGACCACCTACGTGGCCCCATCCACTTCACCCTACCGAACACACACGCCCCCAAAACCCTTCATGTGTGAGTGTGTGCTGTGTACAGGAGCCAGAAGGGAGAGGGGTATGGGGATATATACCGGGGGAGCTACTCTCCCCCAGAGAGGGCAGCCAGGGACTGGCTGTAATAGGCATCCCTGCTACCTGGGAGCCAACAATGGGCAGGAGGGCCTGATGTCCACCAGGCTCGGGGCCTGCAGCGACCATATTCCGGGAGCTACTGTACCCCCAGTATCGCCCCACCCCACTCAACCCAACCCCACCCCGGAGGACCTCTACAAAAAACAAACAAACAACATAAAAAAACAATCAAACAAACCACCCGGTCACACCAGTCGCAGCAGCCCGGGCCTGAGACCCACCATCACCCAGCAACCCACCACCACCACTATGTGATAAAACTAATCAGAGGGGACCAGAGAGAATGAAATTTAGCCAATTGATGTTTTGAGGAGGCAGACATTGTTTCCATGCTAATATAATCTAAAAGAAAATTTCTAAACTGGTTAATACACAGATTGTTCTTCGCTTTCCAGTTCATGAGAATAGTTTTCTTTGCGATACATAACACTGTGAGAACCATGTGTGCTGAGTTAATTTCCATGTTGATGTTGTCTAAGTCACCCAGTATGCACAGTGTGGGGCATGCAGGGATGCTACACTTTAGCCATGTTGATAGGTCCTCACAGACTTCAAGCCAGAACTTCTGGACAGGCGCAGAAAACCACAAAGCATGTGCATAATCATCAGGTGTGTTATCTGTGCAATGTGAGCAGATGTTTGAGTGTGTTAGACCCATCCTGAACATCCTTTGTCCTGTATAGTGTGTTCTATGAAGGATTTTGTATTGTATGAGCTGTAAATTAGGATTTCGAGTCTTTATGAAGGTGTTCAAACATATTTGTGGTTAGAAGCTATGACCAGAACTGATGGATAAATCTGCCTCCCATTTTGAGGATGGAAGAGACATTGTGTCATCTATCTTAGACAATAATTTATATATTTTTGATAGTAGTTTTGGGGTGCAGATGCTTAGAAATTCTGCTACCCTAGTCGGGAGTTGTAAGTCTGGTTGGTGGAGGATATATCCATCCATCCATCCATCATCTGCCGCTTATCCGGGGGTCGGGTCTCGGGGGCAGGAGCTTGAGCAGAGAAACCCAGACATCTCTGTCCCCAGCCACTTCCTCCAGCTCTTCCGGGGGGACCTCGAGGCGTTCCCAGGCCAGCCGAGAGACATAGTCTCTCCAACGTGTCCTGTCTCTCCCCCGGGTTCTCCTCCCAGTGGGACGTGCCCGGAACACCTCCCCAGGGAGGCGCCCAGGGGGCATCCTAACCAGATGCCCGAGCCACCTCATCTGACTCCTCTCAATGCGGAGGAGCAGCGGTTCTACTCCGAGCCCCTCCCGGAAGACTGAGCTTCTCACCCTATCTCTAAGGGAGAGCCCAGACACCCTGCGGAGGAAACCCATTTCGGCTGCTTGTATTCGCGATCTTGTTCTTTCGGTCACTACCCACAACTCGTGACCATAGGTGAGGATGGGAACGTAGATTGACCAGTAAGTAGAGAGCTTCGCCTTCTGGCTCAGCTCCCTCTTCACTACGACGGGTCGGTGCAGAGCCCGCAACACTGCAGACGCTACACCGATCCGCCCGTCAATCTCCCGCTCCATTCGTCCCTCACTCGTGAACAAGATCCCGAGATACTTGAACTCCTCCACTTGGGGAAGGATCTCATTCCCGACCCGGAGAGAGCATTCCACCCTTTTCCGGCTGAGAACCATAGTCTCGGATTTGGAGGTGCTGATTCTCATCCCAGCCGCTTCACACTCGGCTGTGAATCGCTCCAGTAAGAGCTGAAGGTCACGGCCTGACGACGCTAACAGAACCACATCATCTGCAAAAAGCAGAGACCCGATTCTGAGGTCGCCAAATGGGACACCCTCAACGCCCTGGCTCCGCCTAGAAATTCTGTCCATAAAAGTTAGGAACAGAATCGGTGACAAAGGGCAGCCCTGACAGAGTCCAACTCTCACCGGAAACGTATCCCACTTACTGCCGGCAATGCGGACCAAACTCTGGCACCGGTCATACAGAGACAAAACGGCCCCTATCAAGGGGTCCGGCACTCCATATTCCCGGAGCAACCCCCACAGGACTCCATGAGGGACACGGTCGAACGCTTTCTCCAAGTCCACAAAACACATGTAGATGCATAGATAGCATAGTTTGCCAAAAGCGGGTAAGCTGCGAATGACCGACTAAATATCAACAAAAGTGGGGGCGGAGGTCTTCGGATGCAAGTGGGTGTGAAAATCCCACCATACAAGTATGGTGGAGAGGAAGATGTGAACAGCCGACCATAGTTTGCAAAAAGCGGAGGACCAGTGGACCAGCTGCTGGGAGTTCGCCCAACCAGTCTACATGTGTTTTGTGGACTTGGAGAAAGCGTTCGACCGTGTCCCTCGTGGAGTCCTGTGGGGGTTGCTCCGGGAATATGGAGTGCCGGACCCCTTGATAGGGGCTGTTCGGTCTTTGTATGACCGGTGCCAGAGTTCCGCATTGCCGGCAGTAAGTGGGATACGTTTCCGGTGAGAGTTGGACTCCGTCAGGGCTGCCCTTTGTCACCGATTCTGTTCCTAACTTTTATGGACAGAATTTCTAGGCGGAGCCAGGGCGTTGAGGGTGTCCCATTTGGCGACCTCAGAATCGGGTCTCTGCTTTTTGCAGATGATGTGGTTCTGTTAGCGTCGTCAGGCCGTGACCTTCAGCTCTTACTGGAGCGATTCACAGCCGAGTGTGAAGCGGCTGGGATGAGAATCAGCACCTCCAAATCCGAGACTATGGTTCTCAGCCGGAAAAGGGTGGAATGCTCTCTCCGGGTCGGGAATGAGATCCTTCCCCAAGTGGAGGAGTTCAAGTATCTCGGGATCTTGTTCACGAGTGAGGGACGAATGGAGCGGGAGATTGACGGGCGGATCGGTGCAGCGTCTGCAGTGTTGCGGGCTCTGCACCGACCCGTCGTAGTGAAGAGGGAGCTGAGCCAGAAGGCGAAGCTCTCTACTTACTGGTCAATCTACGTTCCCATCCTCACCTATGGTCACGAGTTGTGGGTAGTGACCGAAAGAACAAGATCGCGAATACAAGCAGCCGAAATGGGTTTCCTCCGCAGGGTGTCTGGGCTCTCCCTTAGAGATAGGGTGAGAAGCTCAGTCTTCCGGGAGGGGCTCGGAGTAGAACCGCTGCTCCTCCGCATTGAGAGAAGTCAGATGAGGTGGCTCGGGCATCTGGTTAGGATGCCCCCTGGGCGCCTCCCTGGGGAGGTGTTCCGGGCACGTCCCACTGGGAGGAGAACCCGGGGGAGACCCAGGACACGTTGGAGAGACTATGTCTCTCGGCTGGCCTGGGAACGCCTCGGGGTCCCCCCGGAAGAGCTGGAGGAAGTGGCTGGGGACAGAGACGTCTGGGTTTCTCTGCTCAAGCTCCTGCCCCCGCGACCTGACCCCCGGATAAGCGGCAGATGATGGATGGATGGATGGATATATCCTCCACCAACCAGACTTACAACTCCCGACTAGGGTAGCAGAATTTCTAAGCATCTGCACCCCAAAACTACTATCAAAAATATATAAATTATTGTCTAAGATAGATGACACAATGTCTCTTCCATCCTCAAAATGGGAGGCAGATTTATCCATCAGTTCTGGTCATAGCTTCTAACCACAAATATGTTTGAACACCTTCATAATGACTCGAAATCCTAATTTACAGCTCATACAATACAAAATCCTTCATAGAACACACTATACAGGACAAAGGATGTTCAGGATGGGTCTAACACACTCAAACATCTGCTCACATTGCACAGATAACACACCTGATGATTATGCACATGCTTTGTGGTTTTGTGCGCCTGTCCAGAAGTTCTGGCTTGAAGTCTGTGAGGACCTATCAACATGGCTAAAGTGTAGCATCCCTGCATGCCCCACACTGTGCATACTGGGTGACTTAGACAACATCAACATGGAAATTAACTCAGCACACATGGTTCTCACAGTGTTATGTATCGCAAAGAAAACTATTCTCATGAACTGGAAAGCGAAGAACAATCTGTGTATTAACCAGTTTAGAAATTTTCTTTTAGATTATATTAGCATGGAAACAATGTCTGCCTCCTCAAAACATCAATTGGCTGAATTTCATTCTCTCTGGTCCCCTCTGATTAGTTTTATCACATAGTGGTGGTGGTGGGTTGCTGGGTGATGGTGGGTCTCAGGCCCGGGCTGCTGCGACTGGTGTGACCGGGTGGTTTGTTTGTTTGTTTTTTGTAGAGGTCCTCCGGGGTGGGGTTGGGTTGAGTGGGGTGGGGCGGGATGGGTACCTTCTGGGGGTACAGTAGCTCCCGGAATATGGTCGCTGCAGGCCCCGAGCCTGGTGGACATCAGACCCTCCTGCCCATTGTTGGCTCCCAGGTAGCGGGGATGCCTATTGCAGCCAGTCCCTGGCTGCCCTCTCTGGGGGAGAGTAGCTCCCCCGGTATATATCCCCATACCCCTCTCCCTTCTGGCTCCTCTACACAGCACACACTCACACATGAAGGGTTTTGGGGGCGTGTGTGTTCGGTGGGGTGTAGTGGATGGGGCCACGTAGGTGGTCCCCTTTGGTTGCACTCTGCAGTTCCCTGCCCCTGTTTTAATTACACCTTAGACATTACTACTTATCAAACACACTCTCACACACACATTAGGTCTTGGGGGGTGGTTACACTGAGTGGCATCTGGTGGGCGGGGCTCTTTGGGTATGTAGGCTGCCCAGAGTGCCGCGCTCCCAGTTCTACAAGTTTGGCTGCCCCTCAATTTTAATTGCTCACTATTAGAAAATATTGAAGAGCCAGAAGGGTGAGGGGAGGGGTCTTCTTCGCACACCCCTGCTTCCTGGTGTCTGTTCGGGGCAGGAGGGGCCAGGAGGATTAATTAATTGTTCTGCTGGTTCGGGGTCTGTGGTGGCTGGGGGGTTGCTGGCCCCCTGGTGTGCCCGCTGCACTATACCCCAGCAGAGTCGAGGGAGGTAGGACGTGTGGATGTGTGGATGTATGGGACGTGAAAGTGTGTGTGGTAATGATTGGGCCTGGATCTGGGACTTGCTGTCGCCTGGCCTGCCTGTGCTTCTCCCGATGGGGCGTCAGCGTTGCCTCTCCCCACTGCTCGCGACTTCACCCACCTGTGGGCACGTCTTGACTCCCAGGGCACTTGGCAAGGGGCGCTGGGGCAGGCGCTGACCCACTTTGTGGCTGTCTGGGGCGCTTTGCCCTCCTGGGTATTGGGTGGGGCCTCTGCCGGGGGGTTTGGGGGCGCTCGGGCCCCTGGGGCCCGGGTCCAGTGCACGGCCCATATCTGGGCGGCTGGGGCCTGGCGGGGTCGGTGGGCTGTTACCCCTGGTTCCCGGAGTGCCTCTGCCCTATGCTTATGGGGGCTCTTTCCGGGGGCTTCCTCTGCAGTCTTCTGGGTGGATGCGTGGTTGCCCCTGCGGTGGGCTGCCTGGGTTCTGTGCTCTGTGGGGGCTGCTGGTGGCCTGGGTCTTGTGGCCCTCTCTGCCTGCTTCTGATTGCTTGGGGGGGGCTGTGGATTGTGGCCCTGTACGCTTATACACTCATAACTAAGCACGGTTATCATGTAGGTCCTGTGCCATGGGTGTTGCATGTTCTCACACACATACACACACACACACATTCATTAGTCCAGTAGCATGGTCGCTAAGCAGTTGATGTATTATCATGTCGTCTCAGGTCATCTATATCCACAGCTGTGTTGTATGCGATTGCCGCTTCTTGTGCTTGTTTTTGTTTGTTTGTGTGTTTGTTTTTTCTCTGCTTGTCTGCTTTCAGGTGCTCCTGGTGGCGCTAAGGCTGGATTCCCCTCAGAGGCCATTGATTGTTGTCTGTTTTGTTTTTTACAGGTGTAGCAGCTGGTTGTCTGGTTTTTGTTTCTATTTTTGTTCTGTTTCCTCTTCTTTCCTCTTCTTCTTTCCTTGTCCCCCGGTCCGGTTCAGTTCAGTTCATGTCATATATTGTAAACAGAAATAAATAAATGGGCATCAAGGGGAGCTTTACATTTATAAAACTTCCCTTGGCAAAGCAAATCTGTTTGGCATCAAAGGTATTCAGACTACAATTCTTCTGACATAATGCTGAACAGGACAAGGGGAAAAAAAAAAAAAAAGTAAAGAAGACAGTTCTGCCGAAAGTCAGGGACTAGACCTGTTCTAAGTTCTATACTTTTTAAAAGGGGCATGTTTATCAACTATGGAATTAGAATATTTACAAAAATGGTCAAGTGCTAGATCTTCATCTGAGATTTTAACAGTGTCATATAACTATTCAACAGATCAGTTAAAAAAAAGCCTGCTCATGGAGATGTTTCAGGATCTGGATACCAAGCGTGGACCTAATGTTTTCATTTTTGCAATTCTGATACAGGCTATTGAGCAGTGATAACTAACACCAAGTTCAGATACTGCGGATATTCTACCTTTGATTTGTTAAGATTGAGCCAATCAGGGACAACCTTGAAGGATCTCTTTGGTTTTGTAGGATCAGTAATTACCTGAGAAAGGTTGATATTGGTACACACCTTTTTTAAATGATCAGAGGCAGAGTTCAACTTGTTTAAATTAAAATTGCCACACAGAGATTGGGTTTAGGCCACATGCACACAGAATGACATCAACAAATATAAGAAATATTAAACATTTACACATAGATTTTTGAATACATGTAGAGGAATGATACTTTGAAATGTGCTCATTGCGGAGTTATGATCAGTTGAGTCATGAAGGTTGAACTATTCTGGGAAAGAGGTTCTATTCCCAGCATCATGATGGACACTCCTGATATAGAAGGTTTCGCTAACGCATTGGAATTGTTTTACTATTTTCATATGCATGTGCAATGAAGAATTGCTTGCTGCTGATAAATGCAAAGAAGAACAGCTTACACATAGATTCTCACATATAGGTTGCTGAATGCAATGAAGACCTGCTTATCCAGTAAAGTTCAATGTCAATGTGTAATATTCAATTAGGATTTGCAAAACAGTGAAGTTAAACAATGAATGGGTCCATAGTCGGTATGAGAAGACTACAGGAATATTTACCTGGGTGTACGTTCAAACAAAGATGAGAAAATCGCGATAAATAATTGTTTGTGTGTTTGTTAGTATGTATATGAATGTTATGTGTATAAACTGTGTTGAGTTATAGTTACTCAGTAGTGTCTCAGTGAAACAACCGACGGGGGATGCCTTGCGGTGACAACAAAAGCAGTGTTTTACTGATCAGTCAAGTTGCTCCAGTGTACTCCATACAAACTGGTTGGCTACTGAAGGGATAGAAAATGGGGAATTCTTGTTTTAAAGCAAACAAGGAATTAGATGGGAAAAATACATGTTTTAACGGGACCCAGACAATATTAAATACTCAGACAGATGGGATAAGAAGTGTAGTTTTGTAGGAAATCACAAAATTATTACATGAAATTAGTGAAATCAATTGAAGAATGCCTTTCTGAAGAGCTGTTTACCACAGATGAGCAGCTTTGCGACCAAGCACAATGTAGATCGCTTTACTGACAAAATGATCTAATTTAATGGATTGGTTTAGACATGCATAACAGCATTTTAAGAACAAAGAGAGAAACAAAAAGGGACAACGCTTCATGGTGGAAGGTGATGTATAAATAAAAGTGTATATGATGAAGGGGGTGGCAACACCCATTCCGAAATCCCGCCATTCCGACATCCCGCTATTCCGACATCCCACCATTCCGACATACCACCATTCCGACATGCAAACGTCCCACCATTCTGACGTTCAAATGTCCCACCATTCCGACAAGGCTTTCTGTATAAGGAAATGTGTGTTACTCAACAGGTGAGTCCCTTCTTTCTGTTCATGCAATTTATATGTTTAACACATGTTTATAGACAAGCGTTATTAAAAACACAAAGTCTCGGCAACTGGACGAGGAGAAGCAGTCCGCGGTGGTTTTCAATCACACACTCCAATGCCACTTGTTTCAACTTCCGAAAATTTAATCCAGGAAAAAAAGGCTTACAAACATGGACCAAAACGGCTCCATAACCCGCACAAGAATCCAAAAGAAACGAAAATTAACTAAAAGAAAGCAAATAAACAGTATGAAGTGGTCAAAATTGGTTTTACGCATGCCTATGTGCGTCTGGCACATGCGTCTTCGGGCTCTCCCACATTGGTTTGTGGATGAAAGCTATATGTTCAGCTGTAATGTCATGTAAAAACAATCTCTACATGACATTTACTCCCAGGTGTGACCAGTTACGTCCTTAAGATATCAACAGGCTGTATAAAGCCTTGCGCAACGGCTGTGTGTTTGTGCCAAATGCGCAAAGCCCATCCGCGCTTCCCAAAATTGGAGCGAGTACTCATAAATCACGTGAATAACATGAATAAACGGTTTTACTGCATTTTGTTGTGTTTTATACGTTCTATGCTGTCATTTCTCTCTTCTCCTATTGGCAAGGCAAGGCAGAGTGCTCGCAACTGTGTCCTGTGCCGTAGCCGTGATATCTGTTATTGCAATTATTACTTTTGCATATGATGACAGCGTGCAAAAGACGCATGGGCTCTGTGGAGAGCTCCGCTCCAGCTGGCTGCTGTGACAGCTCACTGACAATGTATTTCTGCTTAATCAGTTTCAGTCTCGCCAGAGTTACATTAATATCTGTATTTTTATATTTGAAATTCAGGGGATTTTGATAATAGATTATTAAAGTTTGTTTGCGAGGCTGTGGCCTCTGCATGTGCAGAGCTTGTGCGCCAAACTTTAGGGCGTATTTGCGCCGGCATATCATTAGTGCAAAATGTTTTGGGTAAAAATCAGGCTATTAAAAGGAACTGTCGGAATGGCGGTATGTTAAAAAAAAAAAAACATACCGCCATTCCGACCATAGGAGGAAAAAAGTGTCGGAATGGTGGGACGTTTGATAAAAAATTAAGTGTCGCCATTCCGACAATTGGAGACCCATGTCGGAATGGCGAGATGTCGGAATGGCAGCATGTAACCATGATGAAGGAGAGACCATTTGAGCAGCACAGCCATTTCGCAGCACAGGGACAGCAGTCCAAGTTACAGGATCTCCCACGTGGTATCACCTGTCACATTGTGTCAAGGCATCAAAAGAAGAAAAAATCACCAAACTCAAGGACAAAAAGACGAAGACGCCGGTGAACGAAGAGAGAGCACTGACAAACCAGAAATACAAAAGGATTCTCGATATCAAGATCCAGAAGAAGAGGCTAACAATGCCACGAACACTTACGATGCTGGGAATGATGCCAGCAATGAACAGAGAAGAAGATTCAGTGTCATCAATCTGCAACACGTGCCTCTAATGAGGGGGTGAATATAGAATCCTCAACGATTACAACGTCTCTGGGAACTGTGACAAAAACAAGGTTTAAACCATTTTGATATATATTGTAACCTATTGGCTAAGGAATAGTGCTGAAAATGAGGTAAATCTAATCCACCATTGTCCTTGGTCTTCTGTAGGGTTTTTAAACTAATACGTGGTGGTTTGTTTTTCCACAGAAATTTGGAGATGCATGAATCTAGTTACTTAAACCAAGTAGCAGATGGTTTTATGGGGATCATTGAGAACAAATAGTTAACTTTTGGTAGTATCATCATTTTAATGGATGTAATTCTCCCCATAAGTGATATAGGTAAGGACTTCCAACGAGAGAGATCGTCCTCTACTGTCTTTAATAATTGCACATAATTTAGCTTTGTTAGCTCTGAGAGCCTGGAGGAAATGTTTATGCCTAAATATCTAATATTTCCTGACTGTAAAGTGATCGCAGGTATATTATGGACCCGACAGTTAATGGGCAGAACTGTGGTCTTAGACCAGTTGATAGAGTAGTCAGAAAGTGTTGAGAATTTATTTATGAGTGTGATCGTGTGAGTGAGAGACGTCTGTGAGTTCTGAAGGAAAAGTAATACATCATCAGCATAAAGACTTATTTTATGCTCAATATTTTGGGATTAATTACTCACAAACGGGTAAGAAAAGGTTGTATTGCCAGACCATACATGATCAAAACAGGGAGCGGAGGTCGTTCAGCTGCAAGAAGGTGTGAATGTCCAACTAAAGTTTATAAAAAGCGGGTAAGACAAGGTGCGAATGCCCGACAATGCATGATCAAAAGAGGGAGCGGAGGTTTTCGGCTGCAAGAAGGTCTGAATGTCCTCCCATAATTCCTGAAAAATGGGTAAAAAAAGGGTGCGAATGCCAAACCATACATCATCAAAAGCAGGAGTGGATGTGTTCGGCTAGAAGAAGGTTTGAATGTCCGACCATAGTTTGTAAAAAGCGGGTAAGAAAAGGTTCAAATGCCTGACTATACACCATCAAAAGCGGGAGCGGAGATGTTCCGCTGTAAGACGGTGTGAATGTCCGACCATAGTTGGTAAAAAGCGGGTAAGAAAAGGTTAAAATACCCGACTGTACACAATCAATAGCGGGAGCGGAGTTGATCGGCTACAAGAAGGTGTGAAAGTCCAACCATCGTTTGTAAAAAGCTGGTAAGAAAAGGTTCGAATGCCCGAATATATACCATCAAAAGCGGAAGCGGAGGTGTTCGGCTGCAAGAAGGTGTGAACGTCCGACCAAAGTTGGCAAAAAGCAGTAAAGAAAAGGTTCGAATATCCAAACATAATTAAAAGCGAGAGAGATTGTGTTCAGCTGCAAGTAGGTGTGAATATCCAGCCATAATTACTCACAAACGGGTAAGAAAATGTAGTATTGCTTGACCATACATGATCAAAACAGGGAGCGGAGGTGGTTTAGCTGCAAAAAGGGGTGAATGTCCAACTAAAGTTCAAATATATTAACAAAAGCGGGAGGAGAGGTCTTCGGATTAGAGTGGTTGAAATTTCCAACCATAATCTATAAAATGCGGTGAAAAAAAAAGGTGTGAAGGAATGAATTTTATAGCAAAATCCGAAATCATGCATAACTCCGCAAAAGGAACGTATTGCTCAACCAAAGGGATGCTTCTTTCTCATTCAGGGTAATATGAGGAACTTTATGCTTGATACATTTTAGACATGGATAACTATGAAGGACAAAGCAATTTTAACTTGGTTTGAGCAAAGCAATTCATTTTATAGGAAAATCCGAAATCGTGCAGGACTCATGAAAGTAAGCTTATTCTCGGATTTCTGATCCTCCAGTGTTGCTTTTTCTTCTACTGCAAAGTACAATGTTGTTCTTTGTTGAAGTCGATCTAGACATTGATAAATATGAAGGACAAAGCAGTTTTCACTTGGTTTGAGTGAAGGATTTGCAGCTGAAAACCTCCCGCTCCCACTTTTGATTGTGTATAGTCGGGCTTTCGAGCCTTTTCTTACCCGGTTTTTAGAAATTATGGTTGGACATTCAGACCTTGCAGCCGAAGACCTCCACTCCCTCTTTTGATCATACATTGACTATACACCGCTTTTGATGGTGTATAGTCAGGCATTTGAACCTTTTCTTACCCGCTTTTTACAAACTATGGTCGGACATTCAAACCTTCTTGTAGCCGAAAACCTCCGCTCCCTCTTTTGATCATACATTGTCGGGCATTCGCACCTTTTCTTACCCGTTTTTTACAAACCATGGTCAGACTGTCACACATTCTTGTAGCCAAACACATCCGCTCCCGCTATTGATTGTGTACAGTCGGGTATTTTAACCTTTTCTTACCCGTTTTTTACCAACTATGGTCGGACATTCACACCTTCTTACAGCGGAACACCTCCGCTCCCTCTTTTGATGGTGTATGTTTGGGCATTCGAACCTTTTCTTACCCGCTTTTTACAATCTATGCTCGGACATTCAAACCTTCTTGTAGCCGAACACATCCACTCCTGCTTTTGATGATGTATGGTTGGGCATTCAAACCTACTTGTTGCCCGCTTTTCATTAATTTTGGGTGGACATTCACACCTTGTCACAGCCAAACACCTCCGCTCCCTGTTTTGATCATGTATGGTTGGACATTCGCACCTTTTCTCACCCGCTTTTTGCTAACTATGGTCGGCTGTTCACAGCTTCCTCTCCACCATACTTGTATGGTGGGATATTCACACCCACTTGCATCCGAAGACCTTTTGTTGATATTTAGTCGGTCATTCGCAGCTTACCCGCTTTTGGCAAACTATGGCCTTCATGCAGACAAACACCTCTGATCTCGCTTTTGATGATGTAAGGTTGGGCATTCAGACCTTGCTTCACCTGCTTTTCACCAAATATAGTCGGACATTCACACCTTCTTGCAGCCGAACACTTCCGCTCCACCTTTTAGTGTTCTATCACACCTTTTTTTTCACCGCATATTATAGATTATGGTTGGAAATTCTCAACCACTCTCATCCGAAGACCTCTCCTCCCGCTTTTGTTAATATATTTGAACTTTAGTCGGACATTCACACCTTCTTGCAGCTTAACCACCTCCGCTCCCTGTTTTGATCATGTATGGTCTGGCAATACTACCTTTTCTTACCCGTTTGTTAGTAATTATGGCTGGACATTCACACCTACTTGCAGCCGAACACCACCTCTCCCGCTTTTGATGATGTATGGACCGGCATTCTTACCTTTTCTAACACATTTTTCAGCAATTATGGTCGGAGATTCACACTTACTCAAAGCCGAACAACTCCGCTCCCGCATTTGATGGTGTATAGTCGGGCATTCTCACCCTTTCTCATCAGCTTTTTGCAAATTATGATCTGACATTCACACCTGCTTTTGATAATGTATGGTTGGGCATTCGCACCTTTTCTTACCCATTTTTCAGTAATTATGGGTGGACATTCACACCTTCTTGCAGCTGAACACCTCCTCTCCCGCTATTGATTGTGTACAGTCGGGTATTTTAACCTTTTCTTACCCGCTTTTTACCAAATATGGTCGGACATTCACACCGTCTTACAGCGGAACACCTCTGCTCCCGCTTTTGATGGTGTATAGTCAGGCATTTGAACCTTTTCTTACCCGCTTTTTACAAACTATGGTCGGACATTCAAACCTTCTTGTAGCCGAAAACCTCCGCTCCCTCTTTTGATTATACATTGTTGGGCATTCGCACCTTATTTACAAACTATAGTCAGACATTCACACCTTGCAGCTGAGCCACCTCAGCTCCCTGTTTTGATAGTGTATGTTCGGGCATTCGAACCTATTCTTACCCCCTTTTTACAAACTATGCTCGGAGATTCACACCTACTCACAGCCGAACAACTCCGCTCCCGCATTTGATGATGTCTTGTCCGGCATTCTAGTCTCTTCTAACACATTTTTCAGCAATTATGGTCGGACATTCACACCTACTCACAGCCGAACACTTCCGCTCCCGCATTTGATGGTGTATAGCCGGGCATTCTCACCCTTTCTCATCAGCTTTTTGCAAATTATGATCTGACATTCACACCTACTTGCAGTCGAACAGCTCTGCTCCCGCTTTTGATTATGTTTGGTTGGATATTCGAACCTTTTCTTAACTGCTTTTTACAAACTTTGGTCGGACGTTCACACCTTCTTGCAGCAGAACACATCCACTTCCACTTTTGATGGTATATATTCGGGCATTCGAACCTTTTCTTACCCGCTTTTTACAAACCGTGTTTGGACTTTCACACCTTCTTGTAGCCAAACAACTCCGCTCCCGCTATTGATTGTGTACAGTCGGGTATTTTAACCTTTTCTTACCCGCTATTTACCAACTATGGTCGGACATTTACACCTTCTTACAGCGGAACACCTCCGCTCCCTCTTTTGATGGTCTATGTTCGGGCATTCGAACCTTTTCTTACCCGCTTTTTACAAACTATGGTCGGACATTCAAACCTTCTTGTAGCCGAACACATCCACTCCTGCTTTTGATGATGTATGGTTGGGCATTTTCACCTTTTCTTACCCATTTTTCAGTAATTATGGGTGGATATTCACACCTTCTTGCAGCTGAACAACTCCTCTCCCGCTTATGATCATGTGCGGTTTGATATTCGAAAATTTTCTTTCATGTTTTAAAGCAATTATTGATGGACATTCAAATCTTCTTGCAGCCGAACACATCCACTCCTGCTTTTGATGATGTATGGTTTGGCATTCGCACCCTTTTTTTTACCCATTTTTCAGGAATTTTGGGTGGACATTCAGACCTTCTTGCAGCCGAAAACCTCCGCTCCCTCTTTTGATCATACATTGTCGGGCGTTCGCACCTTATCTTACCTGCTTTTTACAAACTATAGTCAGACATTCACACCTTGCAGCTGAACCACCTCCGCTCCCTGTTTTGATCATGTATGGTCTCTCAGTCACACGATCACACTCATAAATAAATTCTCAGCACTTTCTGACTACTCTATCAACTGGTCTAAGACCACAGTTCTGCCCATTAACTGTAGGGTCCATAATATACCTGCGATCACTTTACAGTCAAGAAATATTAGATATTTAGGCATAAATATTTCTTCCAGGCTCTCAGAGCTAACAAAGCTAAATTATGTGCAATTATTAAAGACAGTAGAGGACGATCTCTCGTTGGAAGTCCTTACCTATATCACTTATGGGGAGAGTTACATCCATTAAAATGATGATACTACCAAAAGTTAACTATTTGTTCTCAATGATCCCCATAAAACCATCTGCTACTTGGTTTAAGTCACTAGATTCATGCATCTCCAAATTTCTGTGGAAAAACAAACCACCACGTATTAGTTTAAAAACCCTACAGAAGACCAAGGACAGTGGTGGATTAGATTTACCTCATTTTCAGCACTATTCCTTAGACAATAGGTTACAATATATATCAAAATGGTTTAAACCTTGTTGTTGTCACAGTTCCCAGAGACGTTGTATTCGTTGAGGATTCTATATTCACCCCCTCATTAGAGGCACGTAATGCAGATTGATGACACTGAATCTTCTTCTCTGTTCATTGCTGGCATCATTCCCAGCATCGTAAGTGTTCGTGGCATTGTTAGCCTCTTCTTCTGGATCTTGATATCGAGAATCCTTTTGTATTTCTGGTTTGTCAGTCCTCTGTCTTCGTTCACCGGAGTCTTTGTCTTTTTGTCCTTGAGTTTGGTGATTTTTTCTTCTTTTGATGCCTTGACACAATGTGACAGGTGATACCACGTGGGAGATCCTGTAACTTGGATTGCTGTCCCTGTGCTGCGAAATGGCTGTGCTGCTCAAATGGTCTCTCCTTCATCATGGTTACATGCTGCCATTCCGACATCTCGCCATTCCGACATGGGTCTCCAATTGTCGGAATGGCGACACTTAATTTTTTATCAAACGTCCCACCATTCCGACACTTTTTTCCTCCTATGGTCGGAATGGCGGTATGTTTTTTGTTTTTTTTAACATACCGCCATTCCGACAGTTCCTTTTAATAGCCTATTTTTTACCCAAAACATTTTGCACTAATGATATGCCGGCGCAAATACGCCCTAAAGTTTGGCGCACAAGCTTTGCACATGCAGAGGCCACAGCCTCACAAACTTTAATAATCTATTATCAAAATCCCCTGAATTTCAAATATAACAATACAGATATTAATGTAACTCTGGCGAGACTGAAACTGATTAAGCAGAAATACAGTATCAGTGAGCTGTCACAGCAGCCAGCTGGAGCGGAGCTCTCCACAGAGCCCATGCGTGTTTTGCACGCTGTCATCATATGCAAAAGTAATAATTGCAATTACAGATATCACGGCTACTGCACAGGACACAGTTGCGAGCACTCTGCCTTGCCTTGCCAATAGGAGAAGAGAGAAATGACAGCATAGAACGTATAAAACACAACAAAATGCAGTAAAAACGTTTATTCATGTTATTCACGTGCTGAACATATAGCTTTCATCCACAAACCAACGTGGGAGAGCCCGAAGACGCATGTGCCAGACGCACATAGGCATGCGTAAAACCAATTTTGACCACTTCATACTGTTTATTTGCTTTCTTTTAGTTAACTTTCGTTTCTTTTGGATTCTTGTGCGTGTTATGGAGCCGTTTTGGTCCATGTTTGTAAGCCTTTTTTTCCTGGATTAAATTTTCGGAAGTTGAAACAAGTGGCATTGGAGTGTGTGATTGAAAACCACCACGGACTGCTACTCCTCCTCCAGTTGCCGAGACTTTGTGTTTTTAATAACGCTTGTCAATAAACATGTGTTAAACATATAAATTGCATGAACAGAAAGAAGGGACTCACCTGTTGAGTAACACACATTTCCTTATACGGAAAGCCTTGTCGGAATGGTGGGACATTTGAACGTCAGAATAGCGGGATGTCGCAATGGTGGGATGTCGGAATGGTGGGACGTTTGCATGTCGGAATGGTGGTATGTCGGAATGGTGGGATGTCGGAATGGCGGGATTTCGGAATAGCGGGATGTCGGAATGGCGGGATTTCGGAATGGGTGTTGCCACCCCCTTCATCATATACACAGTTATTTATACATCACCTTCCACCATGAAGCGTTGTCCCTTTCTGTTTCTCTCTTTGTTCTTAAAATGCTGTTATGCATGTCTAAACCAATCCATTAAATTAGATCATTTTGGCAGTAAAGCGATCTACAATGTGCTTGGTCGCAAAGCTGCTCATCTGTGGTAAACAGCTCTTCAGAAAGGCATTCTTCAATTGATTTCACTAATTCTATGTAATAATTTTGTGATTTCCTACAAAACTACACTTCTTCTCCCATCTGTCTGAGTATTTAATATTGTCTGGGTCCCGTTAAAACATGTATTTTTCCCATCTAATTCCTTGTTTGCTTTAAAACAAGTATTCCCCATTTTCTATCCCTTCAGTAGCCAACCAGTTTGTATGGAGTACACTGGAGCAACTTGACTGATCAGTAAAACACTGCTTTTGTTGTCACCGCAAGGCTTCCCCCGTCGGTTGTTTCACTGAGACACTACTGAGTAACTATAACTCAACACAGTTTATACACATAACATTCATATACATACTAACAAACAAACAAACAATTATTTATCGCAATTTTCTCATCTCTGTTTGAACGTACACCCAGGTAAATATTCCTGTAGTCTTCTCATACCGAGTATGGACCCATTCATTGTTTAACTTCACTGTTTTGCAAATCCTAATTGAATATTACACATTGACATTGAACTTTACTTGATAAGCAGGTCTTCATTGCATTCAGCAGCCTATATGTGAGCATCTATGTGTAAGCTGTTCTTCTTTGCATTTATCAGCAGCAAGCAATTCTTCATTGCACATGCATATGAAAATAGTAAAACAATTCCAATGCGTTAGCGAAACCTTCTATATCAGGAGTGTCCATCATGATGCTGGGAATAGAACCTCTTTCCCAGAATAGTTCAACCTTCATTACTCAACTGATCATAACTCCGCAATGAGCACATTTCAAAGTATCATTCCTCTACATATATTCAAAAATATGTGTAAATGTTTAATATTTCTTATATTTGTTGATGTCTTTCTGTGTGCATGTGGCCTAAACCCAATCTCTGTGTGGCAATTTTAATTTAAACAAGTTGAACTCTGCCTCTGATCATTTAAAAAAGGTGTGTACCAATATCAACCTTTCTCAGGTAATTACTGATCCTACAAAACCAAAGAGATCCTTCAAGGTTGTCCCTGATTGGCTCAATCTTAACAAATCAAAGGTAGAAAATCCGCAGTATCTGAACTTGGTGTTAGTTATCACTGCTCAATAGCCTGTATCAGAATTGCAAAAATGAAAACATTAGGTCCACGCTTGGTATCCAGATCCTGAAACATCTCCATGAGCAGGCTTTTTTTTAACTGATCTGTTGAATAGTTATATGACACTGTTAAAATCCCAGATGAATTTCTAGCACTTGACCATTTTTGTAAATCTTCTAATTCCATAGTTGATAAACACGCCCCTTTTAAAAAGTATAGAACTTAGAACAGGTCTATCCCTGGCTTTCGGCAGAACTGTCTTCTTTACTTTTTTTTCCCCTTGTCCTGTTCAGCATTATGTCAGAAGAATTGTAGTCTGAATACCTTTGATGCCAAACAGATTTGCTTTGCCAAGGGAAGTTTTATAAATGTAAAGCTCCCCTTGATGCCCATTTATTTATTTCTGTTTACAATATATGACATGAACTGAACTGAACCGGACCGGGGGACAAGGAAAGAAGAAGAGGAAAGAAGAGGAAACAGAACAAAAATAGAAACAAAAACCAGACAACCAGCTGCTACACCTGTAAAAAACAAAACAGACAACAATCCATGGCCTCTGAGGGGAATCCAGCCTTAGCGCCACCAGGAGCACCTGAAAGCAGACAAGCAGAGAAAAAACAAACACACAAACAAACAAAAACAAGCACAAGAAGCGGCAATCGCATACAACACAGCTGTGGATATAGATGACCTGAGACGACATGATAATACATCAACTGCTTAGTGACCATGCTACTGGACTAATGAATGTGTGTTTGTGTGTGTGAGAACATGCAACACCCATGGCACAGGACCTACATGATAACCGTGCTTAGTTATGAGTGTATAAGCGTACAGGGCCACAATCCACAGCCCCCCCCCAAGCAATCAGAAGCAGGCAGAGAGGGCCACAAGACCCAGGCCACCAGCAGCCCCCACAGAGCACAGAACCCAGGCAGCCCACCGCAGGGGCAACCACGCATCCACCCAGAAGACTGCAGAGGAAGCCCCCGGAAAGAGCCCCCATAAGCATAGGGCAGAGGCACTCCGGGAACCAGGGGCAACAGCCCACCGACCCCGCCAGGCCCCAGCCGCCCAGACATGGGCCGTGAAATGGACCTGGGCCCCAGGAGCCCGAGCGCCCCCAAACCCCCCGGCAGAGGCCCCACCCAAAAGCCAGGAGGGCCAAGCGCCCCAGACAGCCACAAAGTGGGTCAGCGCCTGCCCCAGCGCCCCTGGCCAAGTGCCCTGGGAGTCAAGACGTGCCCACAGGTGGGTGAAGTCGCGAGCAGTGGGGAGAGGCAACGCTGATGCCCCATCGGGAGAAACACAGGCAGGCCAGGCGACAGCAAGTCCCAGATCCAGGCCCAATCATTACCACACACACTTTCACGTCCCATACATCCACACATCCACACATCCTACCTCCCTCGACTCTGCTGGGGTGTAGTGCAGCGGGCACACCAGGAGGCCAGCAACCCCCCAGCCACCACAGACCCCGAACCAGCAGAACAATTAATTAATCCTCCTGGCCCCTCCTGCCCCGAGCAGACACCAGGAAGCAGGGGTGTGCGAAGAAGACCCCTCCCCTCACCCTTTTGGCTCTTCAATATTTTCTAATAGTGAGCAATTAAAATTGAGGGGCAGCCAAACTTGTAGAACTGGGAGCGCGGCACTCTGGGAAGCCTACATACCCAAAGAGCCCCGCCCACCAGATGCCACTCAGTGTAACCACCCCCCAAGACCTAATGTGTGTGTGTGAGTGTGTTTGATAAGTATTAATGTCTAAGGTGTAATTAAAACAGGGGCAGGGAACTGCAGAGTGCAACCAAAGGGGACCACCTACGTTGCCCCATCCACTACACCCCACCGAACACACACGCCCCCAAAACCCTTCATGTGTGAGTGTGTGCTGTGTAGAGGAGCCAGAAGGGAGAGGGGTATGGGGATATATACCGGGGGAGCTACTCTCCCCCAGAGAGGGCAGCCAGGGACTGGCTGCAATAGGCATCCCCGCTACCTGGGAGCCAACAATGGGCAGGAGGGCCTGATGTCCACCAGGCTCGGGGCCTGCAGCGACCATATTCCGGGAGCTACTGTACCCCCAGAAGGTACCCATCCCGCCCCACCCCACTCAACCCAACCCCACCCAGGAGGACCTCTACAAAAAAAAAAAAAACAACATCAAAAAACAAACAAACAAACCACCCGGTCACACCAGTCGCAGCAGCCCGGGCCTGAGACCCACCATCACCCAGCAACCCACCACCACCACTATGTGATAAAACTAATCAGAGGGGACCAGAGAGAATGAAATTCAGCCAATTGATGTTTTGAGGAGGCAGACATTGTTTCCATGCTAATATAATCTAAAAGAAAATTTCTAAACTGGTTAATACACAGATTGTTCTTCGCTTTCCAGTTCATGAGAATAGTTTTCTTTGCGATACATAACACTGTGACAACCATGTGTGCTGAGTTAATTTCCATGTTGATGTTGTCTAAGTCACCCAGTATGCACAGTGTGGGGCATGCAGGGATGCTACACTTTAGCCATGTTGATAGGTCCTCACAGACTTCAAGCCAGAACTTCTGGACAGGCGCAGAAAACCACAAAGTGTGTGCATAATCATCAGGTGTGTTATCTGTGCAATGTGAGCAGATGTTTGAGTGTGTTAGACCCATCCTGAACATCCTTTGTCCTGTATAGTGTGTTCTATGAAGGATTTTGTATTGTATGAGCTGTAAATTAGGATTTCGAGTCTTTATGAAGGTGTTCAAACATATTTGTGGTTAGAAGCTATGACCAGAACTGATGGATAAATCTGCCTCCCATTTTGAGGATGGAAGAGACATTGTGTCATCTATCTTAGACAATAATTTATATATTTTTGATAGTAGTTTTGGGGTGCAGATGCTTAGAAATTCTGCTACCCTAGTCGGGGGTTGTAAGTCTGGTTGGTGGAGGATATATCCATCCATCCATCCATCCATCATCTGCCGCTTATCCGGGGGTCGGGTCGCGGGGGCAGCAGCTTGAGCAGAGAAACCCAAACGTCTCGGTCCCCGGCCACTTCCTCCAGCTCTTCCGGGGGGACCCCGAGGCATTCCCAGGCCAGGACACGTTAGTCTCTCCAACGTGTCCTGGGTCTCCCCCGGGGTCTCCTCCCAGTGGGACGTGCCCGGAACACCTCCCCAGGGAGGCGCCCAGGGGGCATCCTAACCAGATGCCCGAGCCACCTCATCTGACTCCTCTCAATGCGGAGGAGCAGCGATTCTACTCCGAGCCCCTCCCGGAAGACTGAGCTTCTCACCCTATCTCTAAGGGAGAGCCCAGACACCCTGCGGAGGAAACCCATTTCGGCCGCTTGTATTCGCGATCTTGTTCTTTTGGTCACTACCCACAACTCGTGACCATAGGTGAGGATGGGAACGTAGATTGACCAGTAAGTAGAGAGCTTCGCCTTCTGGCTCAGCTCCCTCTTCACAACGACGGGTCGGTGCAGAGCCTGCAACAATGCAGGCGCCGCACCGATCCGCCCGTCAATCTCCCGCTCCATTCGTCCCGAGACCCCGAGATACTTGAACTCCTCCTCTTGGGGAAGGATCTCATTCCCGACCCGAAGAGAGCATTCCACCCTTTTCCGGCTGAGAACCATAGTCTCGGATTTGGAGGTGCTGATTCTCATCCCAGCCGCTTCACACTCGGCTGCGAATCACTCCAGTGAGAGCTGAAGGTCACGGCCTGACGACGCTAACAGAACCACATCATCTGCAAAAAGCAGAGACCCGATTCTGAGGTCGCCAAATGGGACACCCTCAACGCCCTGGCTCCGCCTTGAAATTCTGTCCATAAAAGTTAGGAACAGAATCGGTGACAAAGGGCAGCCCTGACGGAGTCCAACTCTCACCGGAAACGTATCCGACTTACTGCCGGCAATGCGGACCAAACTCTGGCACCGGTCATACAGAGACCGAACAGCCCCTATCAAGGGGTCCGGCACTCCATATTCCCGGAGCACCCCCCACAGGACTCCACGAGGGACACGGTCGAACGCTTTCTCCAAGTCCACAAAACACATGTAGACTGGTTGGGCGAACTCCCATGCACCCTCCAGGATCCTGCCGAAGGTATAGAGCTGGTCCACTGTTCCACGGCCAGGACGAAAGCCACACTGCATCTCCTGAATCCGAGGCTCGATTATCCGATGGATCCTCCTCTCCAATACCCCCGAATAGACCTTACCAGGGAGGCTGAGGAGTGTGATACCCCTATAGTTGGAACACACCCTCCGGTCCCCCTTTTTAAAGAGGGGGACCACCACCCCAATCTGCCAGTCCAGAGGCACTGTCCCCGATGTCCACGCGATACTGCAGAGGCGTGTCAGCCAAGACAGCCCTACAACATCCAGAGCCTTGAGAAACTCAGGACGGACCTCATCCACCCCCGGGGCCTTGCCACCGAGGAGCTTTTTAACCACCTCGGCAACCTCAGCCCCAGAAATGGGAGGCCCCGTCTCCGAGCTCTCCGACTCTGCCTCTTCCGAGCAAGTGTTGGTAGGATTGAGGAGTTCCTCGAAGTACTCCCCCCACCGACTCACAACATCCCTAGTTGAGGTCAGCAAAGCCCCGTCCCCACTGTAAACAGTGTTGACTGTGAGCCGCTTCCCCCCCCTGAGACGCCGGATGGTGGACCAGAATCTTTTCGAGGCCGTCTGGAAATCGTTCTCCATGGTATCACCGAACTCCTCCCAGGCCCGAGTTTTTGCCTCAGCAACCGCCGAAGCCGTGGCCCGTCTGGCCCGTCGCTACCTATCAGCTTCTTCCAGGGTCCCACTGGCCAAAAAGGCCCGATAGGACTCCTTCTTCAGCTTGACGGCTTCCCTCACCACTGGTGTCCAACAGCAGGTTCGAGGGTTGCCACCACAACAGGCACCGACCACCTTACGGCCACAACTCCGACCAGCTGCCTCGGCAATGGAGTCACGGAACATGGCCCATTCAATGTCCCCCACCTCAAATATGGTTGAAGCTCTGCCGGAGGTGGGAGTTAAAGCTCCTTCTGACGGGGGATTCTGACAAACGCTCCCAGCAGACCCTCACAATACGTTTGGGACTGCCAGGTCTGATCGGCATCCTCCCCCACCAGCGGAGCCAACTCACCACCCGGTGGTGATCAGTTGACAGCTACGCCCCTCTCTTCACCCGAGTGTCCAGGACATACGGCCGCAAGTCCGATGATACAACCACAAAGTCGATCATCGAACTGCGGCCAAGGGTGTCCTGGTGCCAAGTGCACATATGGACACCCTTATGCCTGAACATGGTGTTCGTTATGGACAGTCTATGACTGGCACAGAAGTCCAACAACATAACACCACTCTGATTCAGATCGGGGGGGCCGTTCCTCCCAATCACACCCCTCCAGGTCTCACTGTCATTGCCCACGTGAGCATTGAAGTCCCCCAGCAGAATGAAGGAGTCTCCGGTAGGAGCATTCTCCAGTGCCTCCCCCAGAGACTCCAAAAAGGGTAGGTACTCTGAACTGCTGTTTGGCGCATAGGCACAAACAACAGTCAGGACTCGTCCCTCCACCCAAGGCGGAGGGAGGCTACCCTCTCGTTCACTGGGGTAAACCCCAATGTACTGGCACACAGCCGGGGGGCAATAAGTATGCCCACACCTGCTCTGCGCCTCTCACCACGGGCAACTCCAGAGTGGAAGAGAGTCCAACCCCTCTCAAGAGTACTGGTTCCAGATCCCAAGCCGTGCGTCGAGGTGAGTCCGACTATATCTAACGGTCTGATGAAGTTTCAACAATAAACAACAAACTTTGTATTATGAGAAAGAACCAGACTCATTCTTCAGGAATCCGAAAATAAGCTCTATTTTACGAGTTATGCACGAATTCGGATTCTCCTATAAAACGAATTCCTTAACTCAAACCAAGTTAAGACTGCTTTGTCCTTCATATTTATTCATGTCTAATCAAGTTTCAATGATAAACAACGTTGTACTTTGTAGAATGAGAAAGAACTTCTTCAGCAATAAGCATCTCTCGACAAATGACGAAATACAGATTTTGCTATAAAATTAATTGCTATCAGCCTGACTTAAAACTGTTTGTCTTCCTTATTTATCCACTTCAAATCAAGTTTCAACAATTAAAAAAATTTTGTAGTTTGAGAAAGAACAACTTAATCTTGAGCAATCAGTATAAAAAGAGGGTAAGCAAAGGTGCGAATGTCAAACCATACATGATCAAAACAGGGAGAGGAGGTGTTTGGCTGAGACAAGATGTGAATGTCCACCCATAATTAATGAAACGCGGGCAACAAGTAGGTTCGAATGCCCAACCATACATCATCAAAAGCAGGAGTGGATATGTTCGGCTACAAGAAGGTTTGAACGTCTGACCATAGTTTGTAAAAAGCGGGTAAGAAAAGGTTCGAATGCCCAAACATACACCATCAAAGGAGGGAGCGGAGGTGTTCCGCTGTAAGAAGCTGTGAATGTCCGACCATAGTTGGTAAAAAACGGGTAAGAAAAGGTTAAAATACCCGACTGTACACAATCAGTAGCGGGTGCGGAGTTGTTCGGCTACTAAAAGGTGTGAAAGTCCGACCATGGTTTGTAAAAAGCGGGTAAGAAAAGGTGCGAATGCCCGAAAATGTATGATCAAAAGAGGGAGCGGAGGTTTTCGGCTACAAGAAGGTTTGAATGTCTGACCATAGTTTGTAAAAAGCAGGTAAGAAAAGGTTCAAATGCCTGACTATACACCATCAAAAGCGGGAGCGGAGGTGTTCCGCTGTAAGACGGTGTGAATGTCCGACCATAGTTGGTAAAAAGCGGGTAAGAAAAGGTTAAAATACCTGACTGTACACAATCAATAGCGGGAGGGGAGTTGTTCGGCTACAAGAAGGTGTGAAAGTTCATCCATGGTTTGTAAAAAGCTGCTAAGAAAAGGTTCGAATGCCCGAATATATACCATCAAAAGCGGAAGCGGAGGTGTTCGGCTGCAAGAAGGTGTGAACGTCCGACCAAAGTTTGCAAAAAGCAGTTAAGAAAAGGTTCGAATGCCCGAATATATACCATCAAAAGCGGGAGCAGAGCTGTTCGACTGCAAGTAGGTGTGAATGTCCAGCCATAATTACTCACAAACGGGTAAGAAAAGGTAGTATTGCCAGACCATACATGATCAAAACAGGGAGCTGAGGTGGTTCAGCTGCAAGGTGTGAATGTCTGACTATAGTTTGTAAAAAGCGGGTAAGACAAGGTGCGAATGCCCGACAATGTATGATCAAAAGAGGGAGAGGAGGTCTTCGGCTGCAAGGTCTGAATGTCTAACCATAATTTCTAAAAACCGGGTAAGAAAAGGCTCGAAAGCCCGACTATACACAATCAAAAGCGGGAGCGGGAGGTTTTCAGCTGCAAATCCTTCACTCAAACCAAGTGAAAACTGCTTTGTCCTTCATATTTATCAATGTCTAGATCGACTTCAACAAAGAACAACATTGTACTTTGCAGTAAAGAAAGAGCAAATCAAAAGTTTTAGGAATCCGAGAATAAGCTTATTTTCATGAGTTCTGCACGATTATTGATTTTACTAAAAATGAATGCCTTCACTCAAACTATGTTAAAACTGCTTTGTCCTTCATATTTATCAATGTCTAGATTGACTTCAACAAAGAACAACACTGGATCTTGCAGTAGAAGAAAGAGCAACACTGAAGGATCAGTAATCCGAGAATAAGCTTATTTTCATACGTTCTGCATGATTTGGGATTTTATGTATAAAATGAATTCCTTCACTCAAACCAAGTTAAAACTGCTTTGTCCTTCATATTTACCAATGTCTAGATCGACTTCAACAAAGAACAACATTGTATTTTGCAGTAGAAGAAAAAGCAACACTGAAGGATCAGGAATCCGAGAATAAGCTTATTTTCATACGTTCTGCATGATTTGGGATTTTATGTATAAAATGAATTCCTTCACTCAAACCAAGTGAAAACTGCTTTGTCCTTCATATTTATCAATGTCTAGATTTACTTCAACAAAGAACAACATTGTATTTTGCAGTAGAAGAAATAGCAACACTGAAGGATCAGGAATCCGAAAACAAGCTTATTTTCATACGTTCTGCTTGATTTGGGATTTTGCTATAAAATTAATTCCTTCACTCAAACAAAGTGGAAACTGCTTTGTCCTTCATATTTATCAATGTCTATATCGATTTCAACAAAGAACAAGGCTTTATTTTGCAGTATAGGAAAGAGCAACACTGGAGGATCAGGAATCCGAGAATAAGCTTACTTTCATGAGTCCTGCACGATTTCGGATTTTCCTATAAAATGAATTGCTTTGCGCAAACCAAGTTAAAATTGCTTTGTCCTTCATAGTTATCCATGTCTAAAATGTATCAAGCATAAAGTTCCTCATATTACCCTGAATGAGAAAGAAGCATCCCTTTGGTTGAGCAATACGTTCCTTTTGCGGAGTTATGCATGATTTCGGATTTTGCTATAAAATTCATTCCTTCACACCTTTTTTTTTATCGCCGCATTTTATAGATTATGGTTGGAAATTCTCAACCACTCTAATCCGAAGACCTCTCCTCCCGCTTTTGTTAATATATTTGAACTTTAGTTGGACATTCACCCCTTTTTGCAGCTAAACCACCTCCGCTCCCTGTTTTGATCATGTATGGTCTGGCAATACTACATTTTCTTACCCGTTTGTGAGTAATTATGGCTGGATATTCACACCTACTTGCAGCTGAACACAATCTCTCTCGCTTTTAATTATGTTTGGATATTCGAACCTTTTCTTTACTGCTTTTTGCGAACTTTGGTCGGACGTTCACACCTTCTTGCAGCCGAACACCTCCGCTTCCACTTTTGATGGTATATATTCGGGCATTCGAACCTTTTCTTACCCGTTTTTTACAAACCATGGTCGGACTTTCACACATTCTTGTAGCCAAACACATCCGCTCCCGCTATTGATTGTGTACAGTCGGGTATTTTAACCTTTTCTTACCCACTTTTTACCAACTATGGTCGGACATTCACACCGTCTTACAGCGGAACATCTCCGCTCCCGCTTTTGATGGTGTATAGTCAGGCATTTGAACCTTTTCTTACCCGCTTTTTACAAACTATGGTCGGACATTCAAACCTTCTTGTAGCCGAAAACCTCTGCTCCCTCTTTTGATTATACATTGTAAGGCATTCGCACCTTATCTTACCCGCTTTTTACAAACTATAGTCAGACATTCCCACCTTGGTGCTGAACCACCTCAGCTCCCTGTTTTGATCATGTATGGTCTGGCAATACTACCTTTTCTTACCCGTTTGTGAGTAATTATGGCTGGACATTCACACCTACTTGCAGTCGAACACCTCTGCTCCCGGTTTTGATTATGTTTGGTTGGATATTCGAACCTTTTCTTAACTGCTTTTTACAAACTTTGGTCGGACGTTCACACCTTCTTGCAGCCGAACACTTCCGCTTCCGCTTTTGATGGTATATATTCGGGCATTCGAACCTTTTCTTACCAGCTTTTTACAAACCATGGTTGGACTTTCACACCTTCTTGTAGCCAAACAACTCCGCTCCCCCTATTGATTGTGTACAGTCGGGTATTTTAACCTTTTCTTACCCGCTTTTTACCAACTATGGTCGGACATTCACACCGTCTTACAGCGGAACACCTCCGCTCCCGCTTTTGATGGTGTATAGTCAGGCCTTTGAACCTTTTCTTACCCGCTTTTTACAAACTATGGTCGGACATTCAAACCTTCTTGTAGCCAAAAACCTCCGCTCCCTCTTTTGATCATACATTGTCGGGCATTCGCACCTTTTCTTACACGTTTTTTACAAACCATGGTCGGACTTTCACATATTCTTGTAGCCAAACACATCCGCTCCCGCTATTGATTGTGTACAGTCGGGTATTTTAACCTTTTCTTACCCACTTTTTACCAACTATGGTCGGACATTCACACCTTCTTACAGCGGAACACCTCCGCTCCCTCTTTTGATGGTGTATGTTTGGGCATTCGAACCTTTTCTTACCCGCTTTTTACAAACTATGCTCGGACATTAAAACCTTCTTGTAGCCGAACACATCCACTCCTTCTTTTGATGATGTATGCTTGGGCATTCAAACCTACTTTTTACCCGCTTTTCATTAATTTTGGGTGGACATTCACACCTTGTCACAGCCAAACACCTCCGCTCCCTGTTTTGATCATGTATGGTTGGACATTCGCACCTTTTCTCACCCGCTTTTTGCCAACTATTGTCGGCTGTTCACAGCTTCCTCTCCACCATACTTGTATGGTGGGATGTTCACACCCAGTTGCATCCGAAGACCTCCGCCCCCACTTTTGTTGATATTTAGTTGGTCATTCGCAGCTTACCCGCTTTTGGCAAACTATGGCCTTCTTGCAGCCAAACACCTCTGATCTCGCTTTTGATAATGTAAGGTTGGGCATTAAGACCTTGCTTCACCTGCTTTTCATCAAATATAGTCGGACATTCACACCTTCTTGCAGCCGAACACTTCCGCTCCACCTTTTAGTGTTCTATCACACCTTTTTTTCACCGAATTTTATAGATTATGGTTGGAAATTCTCAACCACTCTCATCCGAAGACCTCTCCTCCCGCTTTTGTTAATATATTTGAACTTTAGTGAGACATTCACACCTTCTTGCAGCTGAACCACCTCCGCTCCCTGTTTTGATCATGTATGGTCTGGCAATACTACCTTTTCTTACCCGTTTGTGAGTAATTATGGCTGGACATTCACACTTACTTGCAGCCGAACACCACCTCTCTCGCTTTTGATGATGTATGGACCGGCATTCTTACCTTTTCTAACACATTTTTCAGAAATTACGGTCGGAGATTCACACCTACTCACAGCCGAACAACTCCGCTCCCGCATTTGATGGTGTGCAGTCGGACATTCTCACCCTTTCTCATCAGCTTTTTGCAAATTATGATCTGACATTCACACCTACTTGCAGTCGAAAAGCTATGCTCCCGCTTTTGATTATGTTTGGTTGGATATTCAAACCTTTTCTTAACTGCTTTTTACAAACTTTGGTTGGACGTTCACACCTTCTTGTAGCCGAACACATCCACTCCTGCTTTTGATGATCTATGGTTGGGCATTCGCACCTTTTTTTTACCTATTTGTCAGGAATAATGGGTGGACATTCACACCTTCTTGCAGCTGAACACCTCCTCTCCCACTTATGATCAAGTGCGGTTTGATTTTCGAAAATTTTCTTTCATGTTTTCTAGCAATTATTGATGGACATTTAGACCTTCTTGCAGCTGAACACCTCCGCTCCTGCTTTTGATCATACCTTGTCAGGCATTCGCACCATGTCTTACCCGCTTTTTACAAACTTTAGTCGAACATTTACACCTTTTTGCAGCCGAACACCACCTCTCTCGCTTTTGATGATGTATGGTCCGGCATTCTTTCCTTTTCTAACACATTTTTCAGCAATTATGGTCGGACATTCACACCTACTCAGAGCCGAACACCTCCGCTCCCGCATTTGATGGTGTATAGTCGGGCATTCTCACCCTTTCGCATCAGCTTTTTGCAAATTATGATCTGATATTCACACCTGCTTTTGATAATGTATGGTTGGGCATTCGCACCTTTTTTTACCCATTTTTCAGGAATTATGGGTGGACATTCACACCTTCTTGCAGCTGAACACCTCCTCTCCTTCTTATGATCATGTGCGGATGATATTCGAAAATTTTCTTTCATGTTTTAAAGCAATTATTGATGGACACTCAGACCTTCTTGCAGCTGAACCACTCTGCTCCCGCTTTTGATGGTGTATAGTCGGGCTTTCGAGCCTTTCCTTCCCGGTTTTTACAAATTATGGTTGGACATTCAGACCTTCTTGCAGCCGAACACCTCCGCTCCCTCTTTTGATCATACATTGTCGGGCATTCGAACCTTTTGGTTGGATATTCGAACCTTTTCTTAACTGCTTTTTACAAACTTTGGTCGGACGTTCACACCTTCTTGCAGCCGAACACATCCGCTTCCGCTTTTGATGGTATATATTCGGGCATTCGAACCTTTTCTTACCAGCTTTTTACAAACCATGGTTGGACTTTCACAACTTCTTGTAGCCGAACAACTCCGCTCCCGCTATTGATTGTGTACAGTTGGGTATTTTAACCTTTTCTTACCCGCTTTTTACCAACTATGGTCGGACATTCACATCGTCTTACAGCGGAACACCTCGGCTCCCGCTTTTGATGGTGTATAGTCAGGCATTTGAACCTTTTCTTACCCGCTTTTTACAAACTATGGTCGGACATTCAAACCTTCTTGTAGCCAAAAACCTCCGCTCCCTCTTTTGATCATACATTGTCGGGCATTCGCAACTTTTCTTACCCGTTTTTTACAAACCATGGTCGGACTTTCACACATTCTTGTAGCCAAACACATCCGCTCCCGCTATTGATTGTGTACAGTCGGGTATTTTAACCTTTTCTTACGCACTTTTTACCAACTATGGTCTGACATTCACACCTTCTTACAGCGGAACACCTCCGCTCCCTCTTTTGATGGTGTATGTTTGGGCATTCGAACCTTTTCTTACCCGCTTTTTACAAACTATGCTCGGACATTCAAACCTTCTTGTAGCCGAACACATCCACTCCTGCTTTTGATGATGTATGGTTGGGCATTCAAACCTACTTGTTGCCCACTTTTCATTAATTTTGGGTGGACATTCACACCTTGTCACAGCCAAACACCTCCGCTCCCTGTTTTGATCATGTATGGTTGGACATTCGCACCTTTTCTCACCCGCTTTTTGCCAACTATGGTCGGCTGTTCACAGCTTCCTCTCCACCATACTTGTATGGTGGGATATTCACACCCACTTGCATCCGAAGACCTTTTGTTGATATTTAGTCGGTCATTCGCAGCTTACCCGCTTTTGGCAAACTATGGCCTTCATGCAGCCAAACACCTCTGATCTCGCTTTTGATGATGTAAGGTTGGGCATTCAGACCTTGCTTCATCTGCTTTTCACCAAATATAGTCAGACATTCACACCTTCTTGCAGCCGAACACTTCCGCTCCACCTTTTAGTGTTCTATCACACCTTTTTTTTCACCGCATTTTATAGATTATGGTTGGAAATTCTCAACCACTCTCATCCGAAGACCTCTCCTCCCGCTTTTGTTAATATATTTGAACTTTAGTCGGACATTCACACCTTCTTGCAGCTGAACCACCTCCGCTCCCTGTTTTGATCATGTATGGTATGGCAATACTACCTTTTCTTACCCGTTTGTTAGTAATTATGGCTGGACATTCACACTTACTTGCAGCCGAACACCACCTCTCTCGCTTTTGATGATGTATGGACCGGCATTCTTACCTTTTCTAACACATTTTTCAGAAATTACGGTCGGAGATTCACACCTACTCACAGCCGAACAACTCCGCTCCCGCATTTGATGGTGTGCAGTCGGACATTCTCACCCTTTCTCATCAGCTTTTTACAAATTATGATCTGACATTCACACCTACTTGCAGTCGAAAAGCTATGCTCCCACTTTTGATTATGTTTGGTTGGATATTCAAACCTTTTCTTCACTGCTTTTTACAAACTTTGGTTGGACGTTCACACCTTCTTGTAGCCGAACACATCCACTCCTGCTTTTGATGATGTATGGTTGGGCATTCGCACCTTTTTTTTTACCATTTTGTCAGGAATAATGGGTGGACATTCACACCTTCTTGCAGCTGAACACCTCCTCTCCCACTTATGATCATGTGCGGTTTGATTTTCGAAAATTTTCTTTCATGTTTTCTAGCAATTATTGATGGACATTTAGACCTTCTTGCAGCTGAACACCTCCGCTCCTGCTTTTGATCATACCTTGTCAGGCATTCGCACCATGTCTTACCCGCTTTTTACAAACTTTAGTCGAACATTTACACCTTTTTGCAGCCGAACACCACCGCTCTCGCTTTTGATGATGTATGGTCCGGCATTCTTTCCTTTTCTAACACATTTTTCAGCAATTATGGTCGGACATTCACACCTACTCAGAGCCGAACACCTCCGCTCCCGCATTTGATGGTGTATAGTCGGGCATTCTCACCCTTTCGCATCAGCTTTTTGCAAATTATGATCTGATATTCACACCTGCTTTTGATAATGTATGGGTAGACATTCACACCTTCTTGCAGCTGAACACCTCCTCTCCTTCTTATGATCATGTGCGGATGATATTCGAAAATTTTCTTTCATGTTTTAAAGCAATTATTGATGGACACTCAGACCTTCTTGCAGCTGAACACCTCCGCTCCCTCATTTGATCATACATTGTCGGGCATTCGAACCTTTTCGTTGGATATTCGAACCTTTTCTTAACTGCTTTTTACAAACTTTTGTCGGACGTTCACACCTTCTTGCAGCCGAACACCTCCGCTTCCGCTTTTGATGGTATATATTCGGGCATTCGAACCTTTTCTTAGCAGCTTTTTACAAACCATGGTTGGACTTTCACAACTTCTTGTAGCCGAACAACTCCGCTCCCGCTATTGATTGTGTACAGTTGGGTATTTTAACCTTTTCTTACCCGCTTTTTACCAACTATGGTGGGACATTCACACCGTCTTACAGCGGAACACCTCCGCTCCCGCTTTTGATGGTGTATAGTCAGGCATTTGAACCTTTTCTTACCCGCTTTTTACAAACTATGGTCGGACATTCAAACCTTCTTGTAGCCAAACACATCCGCTCCCGCTATTGATTGTGTACAGTCGGGTATTTTAACCTTTTCTTACGCACTTTTTACCAACTATGGTCTGACATTCACACCTTCTTACAGCGGAACACCTCCGCTCCCTCTTTTGATGGTGTATGTTTGGGCATTCGAACCTTTTCTTACCCGCTTTTTACAAACTATGCTCGGACATTCAAACCTTCTTGTAGCCGAACACATCCACTCCTGCTTTTGATGATGTATGGTTGGGCATTCAAACCTACTTGTTGCCCGCTTTTCATTAATTTTGGGTGGACATTCACACCTTGTCACAGCCAAACATCTCCGCTCCCTGTTTTGATCATGTATGGTTGGACATTCGCACCTTTTCTCACCCGCTTTTTGCCAACTATGGTCGGCTGTTCACAGCTTCCTCTCCACCATACTTGTATGGTGGGATATTCACACCCACTTGCATCCGAAGACCTTTTGTTGATATTTAGTCGGTCATTCGCAGCTTACCCGCTTTTGGCAAACTATGGCCTTCATGCAGCCAAACACCTCTGATCTCGCTTTTGATGATGTAAGGTTGGGCATTCAGACCTTGCTTCATCTGCTTTTCACCAAATATAGTCGGACATTCACACCTTCTTGCAGCCGAACACTTCCGCTCCACCTTTTAGTGTTCTATCACACCTTTTTTTTCACCGCATTTTATAGATTATGGTTGGAAATTCTCAACCACTCTCATCCGAAGACCTCTCCTCCCGCTTTTGTTAATATATTTGAACTTTAGTCGGACATTCACACCTTGCCGCTGAACCACCTCCGCTCCCTGTTTTGATCATGTATGGTATGGCAATACTACCTTTTCTTACCCGTTTGTTAGTAATTATGGCTGGACATTCACACCTACTTGCACCCGAACACCACCTCTCCCGCTTTTGATGATGTATGGACCGGCATTCTTACCTTTTCTAACACATTTTTCAGCAATTATGGTCGGAGATTCACACTTACTCACAGCCGAACAACTCCGCTCCCGCATTTGATGGTGTATAGTCGGGCATTCTCACCCTTTCTCATCAGCTTTTTGCAAATTATGATCTGACATTCACACCTGCTTTTGATAATGTATGGTTGGGCATTCGCTCCTTTTCTTACCCATTTTTCAGTAATTATGGGTGGACATTCACACCTTCTTGCAGCTGAACACCTCCTCTCCCGCTATTGATTGTGTACAGTCGGGTATTTTAACCTTTTCTTACCCGCTTTTTACCAAATATGGTCGGACATTCACACCGTCTTACAGCGGAACACCTCTGCTCCCGCTTTTGATGGTGTATAGTCAGGCGCTTGAACCTTTTCTTACCCGCTTTTTACAAACTATGGTCGGACATTCAAACCTTCTTGTAGCCGAAAACCTCCGCTCCCTCTTTTGATTATACATTGTTGGGCATTCGCACCTTATTTACAAACTATAGTCAGACATTCACACCTTGCAGCTGAGCCACCTCAGCTCCCTGTTTTGATAGTGTATGTTCGGGCATTCGAACCTATTCTTACCCCCTTTTTACAAACTATGCTCGGAGATTCACACCTACTCACAGCCGAACAACTCCGCTCCCGCATTTGATGATGTCTTGTCCGGCATTCTAGTCTCTTCTAACACATTTTTCAGCAATTATGGTCGGACATTCACACCTACTCACAGCCGAACACTTCCGCTCCCGCATTTGATGGTGTATAGCCGGGCATTCTCACCCTTTCTCATAAGCTTTTTGCAAATTATGATCTGACATTCACACCTACTTGCAGTCGAACAGCTCTGCTCCCGCTTTTGATTATGTTTGGTTGGATATTCGAACCTTTTCTTAACTGCTTTTTACAAACTTTGGTCGGACGTTCACACCTTCTTGCAGCCGAACACATCCGCTTCCACTTTTGATGGTATATATTCGGGCATTCGAACCTTTTCTTACCCGCTTTTTACAAACCGTGGTCGGACTTTCACACCTTCTTGCAGCTGAACACCTCCTCTCCTTCTTATGATCATGTGCGGATGATATTCGAAAATTTTCTTTCATGTTTTAAAGCAATTATTGATGGACACTCAGACCTTCTTGCAGCTGAACACCTCCGCTCCCTCATTTGATCATACATTGTCGGGCATTCGAACCTTTTCGTTGGATATTCGAACCTTTTCTTAACTGCTTTTTACAAACTTTTGTCGGACGTTCACACCTTCTTGCAGCGGAACACTTCCGCTCCCGCATTTGATGGTGTATAGCCGGGCATTCTCACCCTTTCTCATAAGCTTTTTGCAAATTATGATCTGACATTCACACCTACTTGCAGTCGAACAGCTCTGCTCCCGCTTTTGATTATGTTTGGTTGGATATTCGAACCTTTTCTTAACTGCTTTTTACCAACTATGGTGGGACATTCACACCGTCTTACAGCGGAACACCTCCGCTCCCGCTTTTGATGGTGTATAGTCAGGCATTTGAACCTTTTCTTACCCGCTTTTTACAAACTATGGTCGGACATTCAAACCTTCTTGTAGCCAAACACATCCGCTCCCGCTATTGATTGTGTACAGTCGGGTATTTTAACCTTTTCTTACGCACTTTTTACCAACTATGGTCTGACATTCACACCTTCTTACAGCGGAACACCTCCGCTCCCTCTTTTGATGGTGTATGTTTGGGCATTCGAACCTTTTCTTACCCGCTTTTTACAAACTATGCTCGGAGATTCAAACCTTCTTGTAGCCGAACACATCCACTCCTGCTTTTGATGATGTATGGTTGGGCATTCAAACCTACTTGTTGCCCGCTTTTCATTAATTTTGGGTGGATATTCACACCTTGTCACAGCCAAACACCTCCGCTCCCTGTTTTGATCATGTATGGTTGGACATTCGCACCTTTTCTCACCCGCTTTTTGCCAACTATGGTCGGCTGTTCACAGCTTCCTCTCCACCATACTTGTATGGTGGGATATTCACACCCACTTGCATCCGAAGACCTTTTGTTGATATTTAGTCGGTCATTCGCAGCTTACCCGCTTTTGGCAAACTATGGCCTTCATGCAGCCAAACACCTCTGATCTCGCTTTTGATGATGTAAGGTTGGGCATTCAGACCTTGCTTCATCTGCTTTTCACCAAATATAGTAGGACATTCACACCTTCTTGCAGCCGAACACTTCCGCTCCACCTTTTAGTGTTCTATCACACCTTTTTTTTCACCGCATTTTATAGATTATGGTTGGAAATTCTCAACCACTCTCATCCGAAGACCTCTCCTCCAGCTTTTGTTAATATATTTGAACTTTAGTCGGACATTCACACCTTCTTGCAGCTGAACCACCTCCGCTCCCTGTTTTGATCATGTATGGTATGGCAATACTACCTTTTCTTACCCGTTTGTTAGTAATTATGGCTGGACATTCACACCTACTTGCAGCCGAACACCACCTCTCCCGCTTTTGATGATGTACTTTTTACAAACCATAGTCGGACTTTCACATCTTTTAGTAGCCGAACAACTCCGCTCCCGCTATTGATTGTGTACAGTCGGGTATTTTAACCTTTTCTTACCCGCTTTTTACCAACTATGGTCGGACATTCACACCTTCTTACAGCGGAACACCTCCGCTCCCTCTTTTGATGGTGTATGTTCGGGCAGTCAAACCTTTTCTTACCTGCTTTTTACAAACTATGGTCAGACATTCAACCCTTCTTGGAGCCGAACACATCCACTCCTGCTTTTGATTATGTATAGTTGGGCATTCGCACCTTTTCTTACCCATTTTTCAGTAATTATGGTTGTACATTCACACCTTCTTGCAGCCGAACACCTCCGCTCCCTCTTTTGATCATACATTTTCGGGCATTCGCACCTTTTCTTACCCGCTTTTTACAAACCATGGTTGGACTTTCACACCTTTTAGTAGCCGAACAACTCGGCACCCGCTACTGATTGTTTACAGTCGGGTATTTTAACCTTTTCTTACCCGTTTTTTACCAACTATGGTCGGACATTCACACCTTCTTACAGCGGAACACCTCCGCTCCCTCCTTTGATGGTGTATGTTTGGGCATTCGAACCTTTTCTTACCCGCTTTTTACAAACTATGGTCAGACGTTCAAACCTTCTTGTAGCCGAACATATCCACTCCTGCTTTTGATGATGTATGGTTGGGCATTCGAACCTACTTGTTGCCCGCTTTTCATTAATTATGGGTGGACATTCACACCTTGTCTCAGCCAAACACCTCCGCTCCCTGTTTTGATCATGTATGGTTTGACATTCGCACCTTTGCTTACCCTCTTTTTATACTGATTGCTCAAGATTAAGTTGTTCTTTCTCAAACTACAAATTTTTTTTAATTGTTGAAACTTGATTTGAAGTGGATAAATAAGGAAGACAAACAGTTTTAAGTCAGGCTGATAGCAATTAATTTTATAGCAAAATCTGTATTTCGTCATTTGTCCAGAGATGCTTATTGCTGAAGAAGTTCTTTCTCATTCTACAAAGTACAACGTTGTTTATCATTGAAACTTGATTAGACATGAATAAATATGAAGGACAAAGCAGTCTTAACTTGGTTTGAGTTAAGGAATTCGTTTTATAGGAGAATCCGAATTCGTGCATAACTCGTAAAATAGAGCTTATTTTCGGATTCCTGAAGAATGAGTCTGGTTCTTTCTCATAATACAAAGTTTGTTGTTTATTGTTGAAACTTCATCAGACCGTTAGATATAGTCGGACTCACCTCGACGCACGGCTTCGGATTTGGAACCAGTACTCTTGAGAGGGGTTGGACTCTCTTCCACTCTGGAGTTGCCCGTGGTGAGAGGCGCAGAGCAGGTGTGGGCATACTTATTGCCCCCCGGCTGTGTGCCAGTACATTGGGGTTTACCCCAGTGAACGAGAGGGTAGCCTCCCTCCGCCTTGGGTGGGGGGACGAGTCCTGACTGTTGTTTGTGCCTATGCGCCAAACAGCAGTTCAGAGTACCTACCCTTTTTGGAGTCTCTGGGGGAGGCACTGGAGAATGCTCCTACCGGAGACTCCCTCATTCTGCTGGGGGACTTCAATGCTCACGTGGGCAATGACAGTGAGACCTGGAGGGGTGTGATTGGGAGGAACGGCCCCCCCGATCTGAATCAGAGTGGTGTTATGTTGTTGGACTTCTGTGCCAGTCATAGACTGTCCATAACGAACACTATGTTCAGGCATAAGGGTGTCCATATGTGCACTTGGCACCAGGACACCCTTGGCCGCAGTTCGATGATCGACTTTGTGGTTGTATCATCGGACTTGCGGCCGTATGTCCTGGACACTCGGGTGAAGAGAGGGGCGGAGCTGTCAACTGATCACCTGGTGGTGAGTTGGCTCCGCTGGTGGGGGAGGATGCCGATCAGACCTGGCAGGCCCAAACGTATTGTGAGGGTCTGCTGGGAGCGTTTGTCAGAATCCCCTGTCAGAAGGAGCTTTAACTCCCACCTCCGGCAGAGCTTCAACCATATTTGAGGTGGGGGACATTGAATGGGCCATGTTCCGTGACTCCATTGCCGAGGCAGCTGGTCGGAGTTGTGGCCGTAAGGTGGTCGGTGCCTGTCGTGGCGGCAACCCTCGAACCTGCTGGTGGACACCAGTGGTGAGGGAAGCCGTCAAGCTGAAGAAGGAGTCCTATCGGGCCTTTTTGGCCAGTGGGACCCTGGAAGAAGCTGATAGGTACCGACGGGCCAGACGAGCCGCGGCTCAGGGGGGGGAAGCGGCTCACAGTCAACACTGTTTACAGTGGGGACGGGGCTTTGCTGACCTCAACTAGGGATGTTGTGAGTCGGTGGGGGGAGTACTTCGAGGAACTCCTCAATCCTACCAACACGTGCTCGGAAGAGGCAGAGTCGGAGAGCTCGGAGACGGGTTCTCCCATTTCTGGGGCTGAGGTTGCCGAGGTGGTTAAAAAGCTCCTCGGTGGCAAGGCCTCGGGGGTGGATGAGGTCCGTCCTGAGTTTCTCAAGGCTCTGGATGTTGTAGGGCTGTCTTGGCTGACACGCCTCTGCAATATCGCGTGGACATCGGGGACAGTGCCTCTGGACTGGCAGATTGGGGTGGTGGTCCCTCTCTTTAAAAAGAGGGACCGGAGGGTGTGTTCCAACTATAGGGGTATCACACTCCTCAGCCTCCCTGGTAAGGTCTATTCGGGGGTATTGGAGAGGAGGATCCGTCGGATAATCGAGCCTCGGATTCAGGAGATGCAGTGTGGCTTTCGTCCTGGCCGTGGAACAGTGGACCAGCTCTATACCCTCGGCAGGATCCTGGAGGGTGCATGGGAGTTCGCCCAACCAGTCTGCATGTGTTTTGTGGACTTGGAGAAAGCGTTCGACCGTGTCCCTCATGGAGTCCTGTGGGGGGTGCTCCGGGAATATGGAGTGCCGGACCCCTTGATAGGGGCCGTTCGGTCTCTGTATGACCGGTGCCAGAGTTTGGTCCGCATTGCCGGCAGTAAGTCGGATACGTTTCCGGTGAGAGTTGGACTCCGTCAGGGCTGCCCTTTGTCACCGATTCTGTTCCTAACTTTTATGGACAGAATTTCTAGGCGGAGCCAGGGCGTTGAGGATGTCCCATTTGGCGACCTCAGAATCGGGTCTCTGCTTTTTGCAGATGATGTGGTTCTGTTAGCGTCGTCAGGCCGTGACCTTCAGCTCTCACTGGAGTGATTCACAGCCGAGTGTGAAGCGGCTGGGATGAGAATCAGCACCTCCAAATCTGAGACTATGGTTCTCAGCCGGAAAAGGGTGGAATGCTTTCTCCGGGTCGGGAATGAGATCCTTCCCCAAGAGGAGGAGTTCAAGTATCTCGGGGTCTTGTTCACGAGTGACGGACGAATGGAGCGGGAGATTGACGGGCGGATCGGTGCGGCGCCTGCAGTGTTGCAGGCTCTGCACCGTCCCGTCGTTGTGAAGAGGGAGCTGAGCCAGAAGGCGAAGCTCTCTACTTACTGGTCAATCTACGTTGGCCGGGGACAGAGACGTCTGGGTTTCTCTGCTCAAGCTGCTGCCCCCGCGACCCGACCCCCGGATAAGCGGCAGATGATGGATGGATGGATGGATATATCCTCCACCAACCAGACTTACAACCCCCGACTAGGGTAGCAGAATTTCTAAGCATCTGTACCCCAAAACTACTATCAAAAATATATAAATTATTGTCTAAGATAGATGACACAATGTCTCTTCCATCCTCAAAATGGGAGGCAGATTTATCCATCAGTTCTGGTCATAGCTTCTAACCACAAATATGTTTGAACACCTTCATAAAGACTCGAAATCCTAATTTACAGCTCATACAATACAAAATCCTTCATAGAACACACTATACAGGACAAAGGATGTTCAGGATGGGTCTAACACACTCAAACATCTGCTCACATTGCACAGATAACACACCTGATGATTATGCACATGCTTTGTGGTTTTCTGCGCCTGTCCAGAAGTTCTGGCTTGAAGTCTGTGAGGACCTATCAACATGGCTAAAGTGTAGCATCCCTGCATGCCCCACACTGTGCATACTGGGTGACTTAGACAACATCAACATGGAAATTAACTCAGCACACATGGTTGTCACAGTGTTATGTATCGCAAAGAAAACTATTCTCATGAACTGGAAAGCGAAGAACAATCTGTGTATTAACCAGTTTAGAAATTTTCTTTTAGATTATATGAGCATGGAAACAATGTCTGCCTCCTCAAAACATCAATTGGCTGAATTTCATTCTCTCTGGTCCCCTCTGATTAGTTTTATCACATAGTGGTGGTGGTGGGTTGCTGGGTGATGGTGGGTCTCAGGCCCGGGCTGCTGCGACTGGTGTGACCGGGTGGTTCGTTTGTTTGTTTTTTGTAGAGGTCCTCCTGGGTGGGGTTGGGTTGAGTGGGGTGGGGCGGGATGGGTACCTTCTGGGGGTACAGTAGCTCCCGGAATATGGTCGCTGCAGGCCCCGAGCCTGGTGGACATCAGGCCCTCCTGCCCATTGTTGGCTCCCAGGTAGCGGGGATGCCTATTGCAGCCAGTCCCTGGCTGCCCTCTCTGGGGGAGAGTAGCTCCCCCGGTATATATCCCCATACCCCTCTCCCTTCTGGCTCCTGTACACAGCACACACTCACACATGAAGGGTTTTGGGGGCGTGTGTGTTCGGTGGGGTGTAGTGGATGGGGCCACGTAGGTGGTCCCCTTTGGTTGCACTCTGCAGTTCCCTGCCCCTGTTTTAATTACACCTTAGACATTACTACTTATCAAACACACTCACACACACACATTAGGTCTTGGGGGGTGGTTACACTGAGTGGCATCTGGTGGGCGGGGCTCTTTGGGTATGTAGGCTGCCCAGAGTGCCGCGCTCCCAGTTCTACAAGTTTGGCTGCCCCTCAATTTTAATTGCTCACTATTAGAAAATATTGAAGAGCCAGAAGGGTGAGGGGAGGGGTCTTCTTCGCACACCCCTGCTTCCTGGTGTCTGCTCGGGGCAGGAGGGGCCAGGAGGATTAATTAATTGTTCTGCTGGTTCGGGGTCTGTGGTGGCTGGGGGGTTGCTGGCCTCCTGGTGTGCCCGCTGCACTACACCCCAGCAGAGTCGAGGGAGGTAGGATGTGTGGATGTGTGGATGTATGGGACGTGAAAGTGTGTGTGGTAATGATTGGGCCTGGATCTGGGACTTGCTGTCGCCTGGCCTGCCTGTGTTTCTCCCGATGGGGCATCAGCGTTGCCTCTCCCCACTGCTCGCGACTTCACCCACCTGTGGGCACGTCTTGACTCCCAGGGCACTTGGCCAGGGGCGCTGGGGCAGGCGCTGACCCACTTTGTGGCTGTCTGGGGCGCTTGGCCCTCCTGGGTATTGGGTGGGGCCTCTGCCGGGGGGTTTGGGGGCGCTCGGGCTCCTGGGGCCCAGGTCCAGTGCACGGCCCATGTCTGGGCGGTTGGGGCCTGGCGGGGTAGGTGGGCTGTTGCCCCTGGTTCCCGGAGTGCCTCTGCCCTATGCTTATGGGGGCTCTTTCCGGGGGCTTCCTCTGCAGTCTTCTGGGTGGATGCGTGGTTGCCCCTGCGGTGGGCTGCCTGGGTTCTGTGCTCTGTGGGGGCTGCTGGTGGCCTGGGTCTTGTGGTCCTCTCTGCCTGCTTCTGATTGCTTGGGGGGGGGCTGTGGATTGTGGCCCTGTACGCTTATACACTCATAACTAAGCACGGTTATCATGTAGGTCCTGTGCCATGGGTGTTGCATGTTCTCACATACACACACACACATTCATTAGTCCAGTAGCATGGTCACTAAGCAGTTGATGTATTATCATGTCGTCTCAGGTCATCTATATCCACAGCTGTGTTGTATGCGATTGCCGCTTCTTGTGCTTGTTTTTGTTTGTTTGTGTGTTTGTTTTTTCTCTGCTTGTCTGCTTTCAGGTGCTACTGGTGGCGCTAAGGCTGGATTCCCCTCATAGGCCATGGATTGTTGTCTGTTTTGTTTTTTACAGGTGTAGCAGCTGGTTGTCTGGTTTTTGTTTCTATTTTTGTTCTGTTTCCTCTTCTTTCCTCTTCTTCTTTCCTTGTCCCCCTGTCCGGTTCAGTTCAGTTCATGTCATATATTGTAAACAGAAATAAATAAATGGGCATCAAGGGGAGCTTTACATTTATAAAACTTCCCTTGGCAAAACAAATCTGTTTGGCATCAAAGGTATTCAGACTACAATTCTTCTGACATAATGCTGAACAGGACAAGGGGAAAAAAAAGTAAAGAAGACAGTTCTGCCGAAAGCCAGGGATAGACCTGTTCTAAGTTCTATACTTTTTAAAAGGGGCGTGTTTATAAACTATGGAATTAGAAGATTTACAAAAATGGTCAAGTGCTAGATCTTCATCTGGGATTTTAACAGTGTCATATAACTATTCAACAGATCAGTTAAAAAAAAGCCTGCTCATGGAGATGTTTCAGGGTCTGGATAACAAGCGTGGACCTAATGTTTTCATTTTTGCAATTCTGATACAGGCTATTGAGCAGTGATAACTAACACCAAGTTCAGATACTGCGGATTTTCTACCTTTGATTTGTTAAGATTGAGCCAATCAGGGACAACCTTGAAGGATCTCTTTGGTTTTGTAGGATCAGTAATTACCTGAGAAAGGTTGATATTGGTACACACCTTTTTTAAATGATCAGAGGCAGAGTTCAACTTGTTTAAATTAAAATTGCCACACAGAGATTGGGTTTAGGCCACATGCACACAGAATGACATCAACAAATATAAGAAATATTAAACATTTACACATAGATTTTTGAATACATGTAGAGGAATGATACTTTGAAATGTGCTCATTGCGGAGTTATGATCAGTTGAGTAATGAAGGTTGAACTATTCTGGGAAAGAGGTTCTATTCCCAGCATCATGATGGACACTCCTGATATAGAAGGTTTCGCTAACGCATTGGAATTGTTTTACTATTTTCATATGCATGTGCAATGAAGAATTGCTTGCTGCTGATAAATGCAAAGAAGAACAGCTTACACATAGATGCTCACATAGCTCCACAGAAATTTGGAGATGCATGAATCTAGTGACTTAAACCAAGTAGCAGATGGTTTTATGGGGATCATTGAGAACAAATAGTTAACTTTTGGTAGTATCATCATTTTAATGGATGTAACTCTCCCCATAAGTGATATAGGTAAGGACTTCCAACGAGAGATCGTCCTCTACTGTCTTTAATAATTGCACATAATTTAGCTTTGTTAGCTCTGAGAGCCTGGAGGAAATGTTTATGCCTAAATATCTAATATTTCCTGACTGTAAAGTGATCGCAGGTATATTATGGACCCTACAGTTAATGGGCAGAACTGTGGTCTTAGACCAGTTGATAGAGTAGTCAGAAAGTGCTGAGAATTTATTTATGAGTGTGATCGTGTGACTGAGAGACGTCTGTGAGTTCTGAAGGAAAAGTAATACATCATCAGCATAAAGACTTATTTTATGCTCAATATTTTGGGATTAATTACTCACAAACGGGTAAGAAAAGGTAGTATTGCCAGACCATACATGATCAAAACAGGGAGCAGAGGTGGTTCAGCTGCAAGGTGTGAATGTCTGACTATAGTTTGTAAAAAGCGGGTAAGATAAGGTGCGAATGCCCGACAATGTAAGATCAAAAGAGGGAGCGGAGGTTTTCGGCTGCAAGAAGGTCTGAATGTCCACCCAAAATTCCTGAAAAATGGGTAAAAAAAGGGTGCGAATGCCAAACCATACATCATCAAAAGCAGGAGTGGATGTGTTCGGCTACAAGAAGATTTGAATGTCCATCAATAATTGCTTTAAAACATGAAAGAAAATTTTCGAATATCAAACCGCACATGATCATAAGCGGGAGAGGAGTTGTTCAGCTGCAAGAAGGTGTGAATGTCCACCCATAATTACTGAAAAATGGGTAAGAAAAGGTGAAAATGCCCAACCATACATCATCAAAAGCAGGAGTGGATGTGTTCGGCTACAAGAAGGTTTGAATGTCCGACCATAGTTTGTAAAAAGCGGGTAAGAAAAGGTTCGAATGCCCGAACATAGACCATCAAAAGAGGGAGCGGAGGTGTTCCGCTGTAAGAAGGTGTAAATGTCCGACCATAGTTGGTAAAAAGCGGGTAAGAAAAGGTTAAAATACCCGACTGTACACAATCAATAGCGGGAGCGGAGTTGTTTGGCTACAAGAAGGTGTGAAAGTCCGACCACGGTTTGTAAAAAGCGGGTAAGAAAAGGTTCGAATGCCCGAATATATACCATCAAAAGCAGGAGTGGATGTGTTCGGCTACAAGAAGGTTTGAATGTCCGACCATAGTTTGTAAAAAGCGGGTAAGAAAAGGTGCGAATGCCCAACCATACATTATCAAAAGCAGGTGTGAATGTCAGATCATAATTTGCAAAAAGCTGATGAGAAAGGGTGAGAATGCCCGACTATACACCATCAAATGCGGGAGCGGAGTTGTTCGGCTGTGAGTAAGTGTGAATCTCCGACCATAATTGCTGAAAAATGTGTTAGAAAAGGTAGGAATGCCGGTCCATACATCATCAAAAGCGGGAGAGGTGGTGTTCGGCTTCAAGTAGGTGTGAATGTCCAGCCATAATTACTAACAAACGGGTAAGAAAAGGTAGTATTGCCAGACCATACATGATCAAAACAGGGAGCGGAGGTGGTTCAGCTGCAAGAAGGTGTGAATGTCCGACTAAAGTTCAAATACATTAACAAAAGCGGGAGGAGAGGTCTTCGGATGAGAGTGGTTGAGAATTTCCAACCATAATCTATAAAATGCGGTGAAAAAAAAGGTGTGATAGAACACTAAAAGGTGGAGCGGAAGTGTTCGGCTGCAAGAAGGTGTGAATGTCCGACTATATTTGGTGAAAAGCAGGTGAAGCAAGGTCTGAATGCCCAACCTTACATCATCAAAAGCGAGATCAGAGGTGTTTGGCTGCAAGAAGGCCATAGTTTGCCAAAAGCGGGTAAGCAGCGAATGACCGACTAAATATCAACAAAAGGTCTTCGGATGCAAGTGGGTGTGAATATCCCACCATACAAGTATGGTGGAGAGGAAGCTGTGAACAGCCGACCATAGTTGGCAAAAAGCGGGTGAGAAAAGGTGCGAATGTCCAACCATACATGATCAAAACAGGGAGCGGAGGTGTTTGGCTGTGACAAGGTGTCAATGTCCACCCAAAATTAATGAAAAGCGGGCAACAAGTAGGTTTGAATGCCCAACCATACATCATCAAAAGCAGGAGTGGATGTGTTCGGCTACAAGAAGGTTTGAATGTCCGAGCATAGTTTGTAAAAAGCGGGTAAGAAAAGGTTCGAATGCCCAAACATACACCATCAAAAGAGGGAGCGGAGGTGTTCCGCTGTAAGAAGGTGTGAATGTCCGACCATAGTTGGTAAAAAACGGGTAAGAAAAGGTTAAAATACCCGACTGTACACAAACAATAGCGGGAGCGGATGTGTTTAGCTACAAGAAGGTGTGACAGTCCGACCATGGTTTGTAAAAAACGGGTAAGAAAAGGTGCGAATGCCCGACAATGTATGATCAAAAGAGGGAGCGGAGGTTTTCGGCTACAAGAAGGTTTGAATGTCCGACCATAGTTTGTAAAAAGCGGGTAAGAAAAGGTTCAAATGCCTGACTATACACCATCAAAAGCGGGAGCGGAGGTGTTCGGCTACAAGAAGGTGTGAAAGTTCAACCATGGTTTATAAAAAGCGGGTAAGAAAAGGTTCGAATGCCCGAATATATACCATCAAAAGCGGAAGCGGAGGTGTTCGGCTGCAAGAAGGTGTGAACGTCCGACCAAAGTTTGCAAAAAGCAGTTAAGAAAAGGTTCGAATGCCCGAATATATACCATCAAAAGCGGGAGCAGAGCTGTTCGACTGCAAGTAGGTGTGAATGTCCAGCCAAAATTACTCACAAACGGGTAAGAAAAGGTAGTATTGCCAGACCATACATGATCAAAACAGGGAGCTGAGGTGGTTCAGCTGCAAGGTGTGAATGTCTGACTATAGTTTGTAAAAAGCGGGTAAGACAAGGTGCGAATGCCCGACAATGTATGATCAAAAGAGGGAGTGGAGGTCTTCGGCTGCAAGGTCTGAATGTCTAACCATAATTTCTAAAAACCGGGTAAGAAAAGGCTCGAAAGCCCGACTATACACAATCAAAAGCGGGAGCGGGAGGTTTTCAGCTGCAAATCCTTCACTCAAACCAAGTGAAAACTGCTTTGTCCTTCATATTTATCAATGTCTAGATCGACTTCAACAAAGAACAACATTGTACTTTGCAGTAAAGAAAGAGCAAATCAAAAGTTTTAGGAATCCGAGAATAAGCTTATTTTCATGAGTTCTGCACGATTATTGATTTTACTATAAATGAATGCCTTCACTCAAACTATGTTAAAACTGCTTTGTCCTTCATATTTATCAATGTCTAGATTGACTTCAACAAAGAACAACACTGGATTTTGCAGTAGAAGAAAGAGCAACACTGAAGGATCAGTAATCCGAGAATAAGCTTATTTTCATACGTTCTGCATGATTTGGGATTTTATGTATAAAATGAATTCCTTCACTCAAACCAAGTTAAAACTGCTTTGTCCTTCATATTTATCAATGTCTAGATCGACTTCAACAAAGAACAACATTGTATTTTGCAGTAGAAGAAAAAGCAACACTGAAGGATCAGGAATCCGAGAATAAGCTTCTTTTCATACGTTCTGCATGATTTGGGATTTTATGTATAAAATGAATTCCTTCACTCAAACCAAGTCAAAACTGCTTTGTCCTTCATATTTATCAATGTCTAGATTTACTTCAACAAAGAACAACATTGTATTTTGCAGTAGTAGAAAGAGCAACACTTGAAGGAACAGGAATCCGAGAATAATCTTATTTTCATACGTTCTGCATGATTTGGGATTTTATGTATAAAATGAATTCCTTTACTCAAACTATGTTAAAACTGCTTTGTCCTTCATATTTATCAATGTCTAGATTGACTTCAACAAAGAACAAACATTGTATTTTGCAGTAGAAGAAATAGCAACACTGAAGGATCTGGAATCCGAAAACACGCTTATTTTCATACGTTCTGCTTGATTTGGGATTTTGCTATAAAATTAATTCCTTCACTCAAACAAAGTGGAAACTGCTTTGTCCTTCATATTTATCAATGTCTATATCGATTTCAACAAAGAACAAGGCTGTATTTTGCAGTATAGGAAAGAGCAACACTGGAGGATCAGGAATCCGAGAATAAGCTTACTTTCATGAGTCCTGCACGATTTCGGATTTTCCTATAAAAAGAATTGCTTTGCTCAAACCAAGTTAAAATTGCTTTGTCCTTCATAGTTATCGGATATGTCTAAAATGTATCAAGCATAAAGTTCCTCATATTACCCTGAATGAGAAAGAAGCATCCCTTTGGTTGAGCAATACGTTCCTTTTGCGGAATTATGCATGATTTCGGATTTTGCTATAAAATTCATTCCTTCACACCTTTTTTTTCACCGCATTTTATAGATTATGGTTGGAAATTTCAACCACTCTAATCCGAAGACCTCTCCTCCCGCTTTTGTTAATATATTTGAACTTTAGTTGGACATTCACCCCTTTTTGCAGCTAAACCACCTCCGCTCCCTGTTTTGATCATGTATGGTCTGGCAATACTACATTTTCTTACCCGTTTGTGAGTAATTATGGCTGGATATTCACACCTACTTGCAGCTGAACACAATCTCTCTCGCTTTTAATTATGTTTGGATATTCAAACCTTTTCTTTACTGCTTTTTGCCAACTTTGGTCGGACGTTCACACCTTCTTGCAGCCGAACACCTCCGCATCCGCTTTTGATGGTATATATTCGGGCATTCGAACCTTTTCTTACCAGCTTTTTACAAACGATGGTTGGACTTTCACACCTTCTTGTAGCCGAACAACTCCGCTCCCGCTATTGATTGTGTACAGTCGGGTATTTTAACCTTTTCTTACCCGCTTTTTACAAACTATGGTCGGACATTCAAACCTTCTTGTAGCCGAAAACCTCTGCTCCCTCTTTTGATTATACATTGTTGGGCATTCGCACCTTATCTTACCCGCTTTTTACAAACTATAGTCAGACATTCACACCTCAGCTCCCTGTTTTGATCATGTATGGTCTGGCAATACTACCTTTTCTTACCCGTTTGTGAGTAATAATGCCTGGACATTCACACCTACTTGCAGTCGAACAGCTCTGCTCCCGCTTTTGATTATGTTTGGTTGGATATTCGAACCTTTTCTTAACTGCTTTTTACAAACTTTGGTCGGACGTTCACACCTTCTTGCAGCCGAACCCATCCACTTCCACTTTTGATGGTATATATTCGGGCATTCGAACCTTTTCTTACCCGCTTTTTACAAACCGTGGTCGGACTTTCACACCTTCTTGTAGCCAAACAACTCCGCTCCCGCTATTGATTGTGTACAGTCGGGTATTTTAACCTTTTCTTACCCGCTTTTTACCAACTATGGTCGGACATTTACACCTTCTTACAGCGGAAAACCTCCGCTCCCTCTTTTGATGGTCTATGTTCGGGCATTCGAACCTTTTCTTACCCGCTTTTTACAAACTATGGTCGGACATTCAAACCTTCTTGTAGCCGAACACATCCACTCCTGCTTTTGATGATGTATGGTTGGGCATTTTCACCTTTTCTTACCCATTTTTCAGTAATTATGGGTGGACATTCACACCTTCTTGCAGCTGAACAACTCCTCTCCCGCTTATGATCATGTGCGGTTTGATATTCGAAAATTTTCTTTCATGTTTTAAAGCAATTATTGATGGACATTCAAATCTTCTTGTAGCCGAACACATCCACTCCTGCTTTTGATGATGTATGGTTTGGCATTCGCACCCTTTTTTTACCCATTTTTCAGGAATTTTGGGTGGACATTCAGACCTTCTTGCAGCCGAAAACCTCCGCTCCCTCTTTTGATCATACATTGTCGGGCATTCGCACCTTATCTTACCCGCTTTTTACAAACTATAGTCAGACATTCACACCTTGCAGCTGAACCACCTCCGCTCCCTGTTTTGATCATGTATGGTCTGGCAATACTACCTTTTCTTACCCGTTTGTGAGTAATTAATCCCAAAATATTGAGCATAAAATAAGTCTTTATGCTGATGATGTATTACTTTTCCTTCAGAATTCACAGACGTCTCTCAGTCACACGATCACACTCATAAATAAATTCTCAGCACTTTCTGACTACTCTATCAACTGGTCTAAGACCACAGTTCTGCCCATTAACTGTAGGGTCCATAATATACCTGCGATCACTTTACAGTCAGGAAATATTAGATATTTAGGCATAAACATTTCCTCCAGGCTCTCAGAGCTAACAAAGCTAAATTATGTGCAATTATTAAAGACAGTAGAGGACGATCTCTCATTGGAAGTCCTTACCTATATCACTTATGGGGAGAGTTACATCCATTAAAATGATGATTCTACCAAAAGTTAACTATTTGTTCTCAATGATCCCCATAAAACCATCTGCTACTTGGTTTAAGTCACTAGATTCATGCATCTCCAAATTTCTGTGGAAAAACAAACCACCACGTATTAGTTTAAAAACCCTACAGAAGACCAAGGACAGTGGTGGATTAGATTTACCTCATTTTCAGCACTATTCCTTAGACAATAGGTTACAATATATATCAAAATGGTTTAAACCTTGTTGTTGTCACAGTTCCCAGAGACGTTGTAATCGTTGAGGATTCTATATTCACCCCCTCATTAGAGGCACGTAATGCAGATTGATGACACTGAATCTTCTTCTCTGTTCATTGCTGGCATCATTCCCAGCATCGTAAGTGTTCGTGGTTTTGTTAGCCTCTTCTTCTGGATCTTGATATCGAGAATCCTTTTGTATTTCTGGTTTGTCAGTCCTCTTTCTTCGTTCACCAGAGTCTTTGTCTTTTTGTCCTTGAGTTTGGTGATTTTTTCTTCTTTTGATGCCTTGACACAATGTGACAGGTGATACCACGTGGGAGATCCTGTAACTTGGATTGCTGTCCCTGTTGTGCTGTGCTGCTCAAATGGTCTCTCCTTCATCATGGTTACATGCTGCCATTCCGACATCTCGCCATTCCGACATGGGTGTCCAATTGTCGGAATGGCGACACTTAATTTTTTATCAAACGTCCCACCATTCCGACACTTTTTTCCTCCTATGGTCGGAATGGCGGTATGTTTTTTGTTTTTTTAACATACCGCCATTCCGACAGTTCCTTTTAATAGCCTATTTTTTACCCAAAACATTTTGCACTAATGATATGCCGGCGCAAATACGCCCTAAAGTTTGGCGCACAAGCTTTGCACATGCAGAGGCCACAGCCTCGCAAACAAACTTTAATAATCTATTATCAAAATCCCCTGAATTTCAAATATAAAAATACAGATATTAATGTAACTCTGGCGAGACTGAAACTGATTAAGCAGAAATACAGTGTCAGTGAGCTGTCACAGCAGCCAGCTGGAGCGGAGCTCTCCACAGAGCCCATGCGTCTTTTGCACGCTGTCATCATATGCAAAAGTAATAATTGCAATTACAGATATCACGGCTACTGCACAGGACACAGTTGCGAGCACTCTGCCTTGCCTTGCCAATAGGAGAAGAGAGAAATGACAGCATAGAACGTATAAAACACAACAAAATTCAGTAAAAACGTTTATTCATGTTATTCACGTGATTTATGAGTACTCACTCCAATTTTGGGAAGCGCGGATGGGCTTTGCGCATTTGGCACAAACACACAGCCGCAACGGTTGTAGCTTTATACAGCCTGTTGATATCTTAAGGACCTAACTGGTCACACCTGGGAGTAAATGTCATGTAGAGATTGTTTTTACATGACATTACAGCTGAACATATAGCTTTCATCCACAAACCAACGTGGGAGAGCCCGAAGACGCATGTGCCAGACGCACATAGGCATGCATAAAACCAATTTTGACCACTTCATACTGTTTATTTGCTTTCTTTAAGTTAACTTTCGTTTCTTTTGGATTCTTGTGCGTGTTATGGAGCCGTTTTGGTCCATGTTTGTAAGCCTTTTTTTCCTGGATTAAATTTTCGGAAGTTGAAACAAGTGGCATTGGAGTGTGTGATTGAAAACCACCGCGGACTGCTTCTCCTCCTCCAGTTGCCGAGACTTTGTGTTTTTAATAACGCTTGTCTATAAACATGTGTTAAACATATAAATTGCATGAACAGAAAGAAGGGACTCACCTGTTGAGTAACACACATTTCCTTATACGGAAAGCCTTGTCGGAATGGTGGGACATTTGAACGTCAGAATAGCGGGATGTCGCAATGGTGGGATGTCGGAATGGTGGGACGTTTGCATGTCGGAATGGTGGTATGTCGGAATGGTGGTATGTCGGAATGGTGGGATGTCGGAATAGCGGGATGTCGGAATGGCGGGATTTCGGAATTGGTGTTGCCACCCCCTTCATCATATACACAGTTATTTATACATCACCTTCCACCATGAAGCGTTGTCCCTTTTTGTTTCTCTCTTTGTTCTTAAAATGCTGTTATGCATGTCTAAACCAATCCATTAAATTAGATCATTTTGGCAGTAAAGCGATCTACAATGTGCTTGGTCGCAAAGCTGCTCATCTGTGGTAAACAGCTCTTCAGAAAGGCATTCTTCAATTGATTTCACTAATTCTATGTAATAATTTTGTGATTTCCTACAAAACTACACTTCTTCTCCCATCTGTCTGAGTATTTAATATTGTCTGGGTCCCGTTAAAAAATGTATTTTTCCCATCTAATTCCTTGTTTGCTTTAAAACAAGTATTCCCCATTTTCTATCCCTTCAGTAGCCAACCAGTTTGTATGGAGTACACTGGAGCAACTTGACTGATCAGTAAAACACTGCTTTTGTTGTCACCGCAAGGCTTCCCCCGTCGGTTGTTTCACTGAGACACTACTGAGTAACTATAACTCAACACAGTTTATACACATAACATTCCTATACATACTAACAAACAAACAAACAATTATTTATCGCAATTTACTCATCTCTGTTTGAACGTACACCCAGGTAAATATTCCTGTAGTCTTCTCATACAGACTATGGACCCATTCATTGTTTAACTTCACTGTTTTGCAAATCCTAATTGAATATTACACATTGACATTGAACTTTACTTGATAAGCAGGTCTTCATTGCATTCAGCAGCCTATATGTGAGCATCTATGTGTAAGCTGTTCTTCTTTGCATTTATCAGCAGCAAGCAATTCTTCATTGCACATGCATATGAAAATAGTAAAACAATTCCAATGCGTTAGCGAAACCTTCTATATCAGGAGTGTCCATCATGATGCTGGGAATAGAACCTCTTTCCTAGAATAGTTCAACCTTCATTACTCAACTGATCATAACTCCGCAATGAGCACATTTCAAAGTATCATTCCTCTACATGTATTCAAAAATCTATGTGTAAATGTTTAATATTTCTTATATTTGTTGATGTCATTCTGTGTGCATGTGGCCTAAACCCAATCTCTGTGTGGCAATTTTAATTTAAACAAGTTGAACTCTGCCTCTGATCATTTAAAAAAGGTGTGTACCAATATCAACCTTTCTCATTTCTTTTATAAATGTAAAGCTCCCCTTGATGCCCATTTATTTATTTCTGTTTACAATATATGACATGAACTGAACTGAACCGGACCGGGGGACAAGGAAAGAAGAAGAGGAAAGAAGAGGAAACAGAACAAAAATAGAAACAAAAACCAGACAACCAGCTGCTACACCTGTAAAAAACAAAACAGACAACAATCCATGGCCTATGAGGGGAATCCAGCCTTAGCGCCACCAGGAGCACCTGAAAGCAGACAAGCAGAGAAAAAACAAACACACAAACAAACAAAAACAAGCACAAGAAGCGGCAATCGCATACAACACAGCTGTGGATATAGATGACCTGAGACGACATGATAATACATCAACTGCTTAGTGACCATGCTACTGGACTAATGAATGTGTGTGTGTGTGTGTGTGAGAACATGCAACACCCATGGCACAGGACCTACATGATAACCGTTCTTAGTTATGAGTGTATAAGCGTACAGGGCCACAATCCACAGCCCCCCCCCCAAGCAATCAGAAGCAGGCAGAGAGGGCCACAAGACCCAGGCCACCAGCAGCCCCCACAGAGCACAGAACCAAGACAGCCCACCGCAGGGGCAACCACGCATCCACCCAGAAGACTGCAGAGGAAGCCCCCGGAAAGAGCCCCCATAAGCATAGGGCAGAGGCACTCCGGGAACCAGGGGTAACAGCCCACCGACCCCGCCAGGCCCCAGCCGCCCAGACATGGGCCGTGCACTGGACCTGGGCCCCAGGAGCCCGAGCGCCCCCAAACCCCCCGGCAGAGGCCCCACCCAATACCCAGGAGGGCCAAGCGCCCCAGACAGCCACAAAGTGGGTCAGCGCCTGCCCCAGCGCCCCTGGCCAAGTGCCCTGGGAGTCAAGACGTGCCCACAGGTGGGTGAAGTCGCGAGCAGTGGGGAGAGGCAACGCTGATGCCCCATCGGGAGAAACACAGGCAGGCCAGGCGACAGCAAGTCCCAGATCCAGGCCCAATCATTACCACACACACTTTCACGTCCCATACATCCACACATCCACACATCCTACCTCCCTCGACTCTGCTGGGGTGTAGTGCAGCGGGCACACCAGGAGGCCAGCAACCCGCCAGCCACCACAGACCCCGAACCAGCAGAACAATTAATTAATCCTCCTGGCCCCTCCTGCCCCGAGCAGACACCAGGAAGCAGGGGTGTGCGAAGAAGACCCCTCCCCTCACCCTTCTGGCTCTTCAATATTTTCTAATAGTGAGCAATTAAAATTGAGGGGCAGCCAAACTTGTAGAACTGGGAGCGCGGCACTCTGGGCAGCCTACATACCCAAAGAGCCCCGCCCACCAGATGCCACTCAGTGTAACCACCCCCCAAAACCTAATGTGTGTGTGAGTGTGTTTGATAAGTAGTAATGTCTAAGGTGTAATTAAAACAGGGGCAGGGAACTGCAGAGTGCAACCAAAGGGGACCACCTACGTGGCCCCATCCACTACATCACGTCATCTATCTTAGACAATAATTTATATATTTTTGATAGTAGTTTTGGGGTACAGATGCTTAGAAATTCTGCTACCCTAGTCGGGTGTTGTAAGTTGTAAGTGGTGGTCCACCACCACTATGTGATAAAACTAATCAGAGGGGACCAGAGAGAATGAAATTCTGCCAATTGATGTTTTGAGGAGGCAGACATTGTTTCCATGCTAATATAATCTAAAAGAAAATTTCTAAACTGGTTAATACACAGATTGTTCTTCGCTTTCCAGTTCATGAGAATAGTTTTCTTTGCGATACATAACACTGTGACAACCATGTGTGCTGAGTTAATTTCCATGTTGATGTTGTCTAAGTCACCCAGTATGCACAGTGTGGGGCATGCAGGGATGCTACACTTTAGCCATGTTGATAGGTCCTCACAGACTTCAAGCCAGAACTTCTGGACAGGCGCAGAAAACCACAAAGCATGTGCATAATCATCAGGTGTGTTATCTGTGCAATGTGAGCCGATGTTTGAGTGTGTTAGACCCATCCTGAACATCCTTTGTCCTGTATAGTGTGTTCTATGAAGGATTTTGTATTGTATGAGCTGTAAATTAGGATTTCGAGTCTTTATGATGGTGTTCAAACATATTTGTGGTTAGAAGCTATGACCAGAACTGATGGATAAATCTGCCTCCCATTTTGAGGATGGAAGAGACATTGTGTCATCTATCTTAGACAATAATTTATATATTTTTGATAGTAGTTTTGGGGTACAGCTGCTTAGAAATTCTGCTACCCTAGTCGGGGGTTGTAAGTCTGGTTGGTGGAGGATATATTCATCCATCCATCCATCATCTGCCGCTTATCCGGGGGTCGGGTCGCGGGGGCAGCAGCTTGAGCGGAGAAACCCAGACGTCTCTGTCCCCGGCCACTTCCTCCAGCTCTTCCGGGGGGACCCCGAGGCGTTCCCAGGCCAGCCGAGAGACATAGTCTCTCCAACGTGTCCTGGGTCTCCCCCGGGGTCTCCTCCCAGTGGGACGTGCCCGGAACACCTCCCCAGGGAGGCGCCCAGGGGGCATCCTAACCAGATGCCCGAGCCACCTCATCTGACTCCTCTCAATGCGGAGGAGCAGCGGTTCTACTCCGAGCCCCTCCCGGATGACTGAGCTTCTCACCCTATCTCTAAGGGAGAGCCCAGACACCCTGCGGAGGAAACCCATTTCGGCCGCTTGTATTCGCGATCTTGTTCTTTCGGTCACTACCCACAACTCGTGACCATAGGTGAGGATGGGAACGTAGATTGACCAGTAAGTAGAGATCTCTAAGGGAGATCTCTTCACGACGGGTCGGTGCAGAGCCTGCAACACTGCAGGCGCCGCACCGATCCGCCCGTCAATCTCCCGCTCCATTCGTCCGTCACTCGTGAACAAGACCCCGAGATACTTGAACTCCTCCTCTTGGGGAAGGATCTCATTCCCGACCCGGAGAGAGCATTCCACCCTTTTCCGGCTGAGAACCATAGTCTCGGATTTGGAGGTGCTGATTCTCATCCCAGCCGCTTCACACTCGGCTGCGAATCACTCCAGTGAGAGCTGAAGGTCACGGCCTGACGACGCTAACAGAACCACATCATCTGCAAAAAGCAGAGACCCGATTCTGAGGTCGCCAAATGGGACACCCTCAACGCCCTGGCTCCGCCTAGAAATTCTGTCCATAAAAGTTAGGAACAGAATCGGTGACAAAGGGCAGCCCTGACGGAGTCCAACTCTCACCGGAAACGTATCCGACTTACTGCCGGCAATGCGGACCAAACTCTGGCACCGGTCATACAGAGACCGAACGGCCCCTATCAAGGGGTCCGGCACTCCATATTCCCGGAGCACCCCCCACAGGACTCCACGAGGGACACGGTCGAACGCTTTCTCCAAGTCCACAAAACACATGTAGACTGGTTGGGCGAACTCCCATGCACCCTCCAGGATCCTGCCGAGGGTATAGAGCTGGTCCACTGTTCCACGGCCAGGACGAAAGCCACACTGCATCTCCTGAATCCGAGGCTCGATTATCCGACGGATCCTCCTCTCCAATACCCCCGAATAGACCTTACCAGGGAGGCTGAGGAGTGTGATACCCCTATAGTTGGAACACACCCTCCGGTCCCCCTTTTTAAAGAGGGGGACCACCACCCCAATCCTCCAGTCCAGAGGCACTGTCCCCGATGTCCACGCGATACTGCAGAGGTGTGTCAGCCAAGACACCCCTACAACATCCAGAGCCTTGAGAAACTCAGGACGGACCTCATCCACCCCCGGGGCCTTGCCACCGAGGAGCTTTTTAACCACCTCGGCAACCTCAGCCCCAGAAATGGGAGGCCCCGTCTCCGAGCTCTCCGACTCTGCCTCTTCCGAGCACGTGTTGGTAGGATTGAGGAGTTCCTCGAAGTACTCCCCCCACGACTCACAACATCCCGAGTTGAGGTCAGCAAAGCCCCGTCCCCACTGTAAACAGTGTTGACTGTGAGCCGCTTCCCCCCCCTGAGACGCCGGATGGTGGACCAGAATCTTTTCGAGGCCGTCCGGAAATCGTTCTCCATGGTCTCACCGAACTCCTCCCAGGCCCGAGTTTTTGCCTCAGCAACCGCCGAAGCCGCAGCCCGTCTGGCCCGTCTGGCCCGTCGGTACCTATCAGCTTCTTCCAGGGTCCCACTGGCCAAAAAGGCCCGATAGGACTCCTTCTTCAGCTTGACGGCTTCCCTCACCACTGGTGTCCACCAGCAGGTTCGAGGGTTGCCGCCACGACAGGCACCGACCACCTTACGGCCACAACTCCGACCAGCTGCCTCGGCAATGGAGTCACGGAACATGGCCCATTCAATGTCCCCCACCTCAAATATGGTTGAAGCTCTGCCGGAGGTGGGAGTTAAAGCTCCTTCTGACGGGGGATTCTGACAAACGCTCCCAGCAGACCCTCACAATACGTTTGGGCCTGCCAGGTCTGATCGGCATCCTCCCCCACCAGCGGAGCCAACTCACCACCAGGTGGTGATCAGTTGACAGCTCCGCCCCTCTCTTCACCCGAGTGTCCAGGACATACGGCCGCAAGTCCGATGATACAACCACAAAGTCGATCATCGAACTGCGGCCAAGGGTGTCCTGGTGCCAAGTGCACATATGGACACCCTTATGCCTGAACATGGTGTTCGTTATGGACAGTCTATGACTGGCACAGAAGTCCAACAACATAACACCACTCTGATTCAGATCGGGGGGGCCGTTCCTCCCAATCACACCCCTCCAGGTCTCACTGTCATTGCCCACGTGAGCATTGAAGTCCCCCAGCAGAATGAGGGAGTCTCCGGTAGGAGCATTCTCCAGTGCCTCCCCAAGAGACTCCAAAAAGGGTAGGTACTCTGAACTGCTGTTTGGCGCATAGGCACAAACAACAGTCAGGACTCGTCCCCCCACCCAAGGCGGAGGGAGGCTACCCTCTCGTTCACTGGGGTAAACCCCAATGTACTGGCACACAGCCGGGGGGCAATAAGTATGCCCACACCTGCTCTGCGCCTCTCACCACGGGCAACTCCAGAGTGGAAGAGAGTCCAACCCCTCTCAAGAGTACTGGTTCCAGATCCCAAGCCGTGCGTAGAGATGAGTCCGACTATATCTAACGGTCTGATGAAGTTTCAACAATAAACAACAAACTTTGTATTATGAGAAAGAACCAGACTCATTCTTCAGGAATCCGAAAATAAGCTCTATTTTACGAGTTATGCACGAATTCGGATTCTCCTATAAAACGAATTCCTTAACTCAAACCAAGTTAAGACTGCTTTGTCCTTCATATTTATTCATGTCTAATCAAGTTTCAATGATAAACAACGTTGTACTTTGTAGAATGAGAAAGAACTTCTTCAGCAATAAGCATCTCTCGACAAATGACGAAATACAGATTTTGCTATAAAATTAATTGCTATCAGCCTGACTTAAAACTGTTTGTCTTCCTTATTTATCCACTTCAAATCAAGTTTCAACAATTAAAAAAATTTTGTAGTTTGAGAAAGAACAACTTAATCTTGAGCAATCAGTATAAAAAGAGGGTAAGCAAAGGGGCGAATGTCAAACCATACATGATCAAAACAGGGAGCGGAGGTGTTTGGCTGAGACAAGGTGTGAATGTCCACCCATAATTAATGAAAAGCGGGCAACAAGTAGGTTCGAATGCCCAACCATACATCATCAAAAGCAGGAGTGGATATGTTCGGCTACAAGAAGGTTTGAATGTCTGACCATAGTTTGTAAAAAGCGGGTAAGAAAAGGTTCGAATGCCCGAACATACACCATCAAAGGAGGGAGCGGAGGTGTTCCGCTGTAAGAAGGTGTTAATGTCCGACCATAGTTGGTAAAAAACGGGTAAGAAAAGGTTAAAATACCCGACTGTACACAATCAGTAGCGGGTGCGGAGTTGTTCGGCTACTAAAAGGTGTGAAAGTCCGACCATGGTTTGTAAAAAGCGGGTAAGAAAAGGTGCTAATGCCCGAAAATGTATGATCAAAAGAGGGAGCGGAGGTGTTCGGCTGCAAGAAGGTGTGAATGTACACCCATAATTACTGAAAAATAGGTAAGAAAAGGTGCGAATGCCCAACTATACATAATCAAAAGCAGGAGTGGATGTGTTCGGCTCCAAGAAGGGTTGAATGTCTGACCATAGTTTGTAAAAAGCAGGTAAGAAAAGGTTTGACTGCCCGAACATACACCATCAAAAGAGGGAGCGGAGGTGTTCCGCTGTAAGAAGGATTGAATGTCCTACCATAGTTGGTAAAAAGCGGGTAAGAAAAGGTTAAAATACCCGACTGTACACAATCAATAGCGGGAGCGGAGTTGTTCGGCTACTAAAAGATGTGAAAGTCCGACTATGGTTTGTAAAAAGACGGTAAGAAAAGGTGCTAATGCCCGACAATGTATGATCAAAAGAGGGAGTGGAGGTTTTCGGCTGTAAGAAGGTCTGAATTTCCAACTATAATTTGTAAAAACCGGGTAAGAAAAGGCTTGAAAGCCCGACTATACACCATCATAAGCGGGAGAGGAGGTGTTCAGCTGCAAGAAGGTGTGAATGTCCAACCATAATTACTGAAAAATGGGTAAGAAAAGGTGCGAATGCCCAACCATGCATCATTAAAAGCAGGAGTGGATGTGTTCGGCTACAAGAAGGTTTGAATGTCCGACCATAGTTTGCAAAAAGCGGGTAAGAAAAGGTTCGAATGCTCGAACATTCACCATCAAAAGAGGGAGCGGAGGTGTTCCGCTGTAAGAAGGTGTGAATGTCAGACCATAGTTGGTAAAAAGCGGGTAAGAAAAGGTTAAAATACCCAACTGTACACAATCATTACCGGGAGCGCAGTTGTTAGGCTACTAAAAGATGTGAAAGTCCGACCCTGGTTTGTAAAATGCAGGTAAGAAAAGCTGCGAATGCCCGACAATGTATGATTAAAAGAGGGAGCGGAGGTTTTCGGCTGCAAGAAGGTCTGAATGTCCAACCATAATTTGTAAAAACCGGGGAAGAAAAGGCTCGAAAGCCCGACTATGCACCATCAAAAGCAGAAGCGGAGGTGTTCAGCTGAAAGAAGGTCTGAATGTCCATCAATAATTGCTAGAAAACATGAAAGGAAATTTTCGAATATCAAACCACACATGATCATAAGTGGGAGAGGAGGTGTTCAGCTGCAAGAAAGTGTGAATGTCCACCAATAATTACTGAAAAATGGGTAAGAAAAGGTGCGAATGCCCAACCATGCATCATCAAAAGCAGGAGTGGATGTGTTCGGCTACAAGAAGGTTTGAATGTCCGACCATAGTTTGTAAAAAGCGGGTAAGAAAAGGTTTGAATGCCCGAACATACACCATCAAAAGAGGGAGCGGAGGTGTTCCGCTGTAAGAAGGTGTGAATGTCAGACCATAGTTGGTAAAAAGCGGGTAAGAAAAGGTTAAAATACCCAACTGTACACAATCAATACCGGGAGCGGAGTTGTTAGGCTACTAAAAGATGTGAAAGTCCGACCCTGGTTTGTAAAAAGCAGGTAAGAAAAGCTGCGAATGCCCGACAATGTATGATTAAAAGAGGGAGCGGAGGTTTTCGGCTGCAAGAAGGTCTGAATGTCCAACCATAATTTGTAAAAACCGGGGAAGAAAAGGCTCGAAAGCCCGACTATGCACCATCAAAAGCGGAAGCGGAGGTGTTCAGCTGACAAGGGCAGAAAAAGACGGAAAAAGACGGAAAAAGACGGAAAAAGACGGAAAAAAAAGCAGTAACATTTCTTGCAGACTGTCAGTATTTTTTTTGGAGAAGTTAAATTCTCTATTCAGACGCAGTCCTCTGCACCTCTACCACAGCACGTGCCAGACACAACGTCATCTTTTCCAGGGACACATCCTACTACACTAGCAGATAAGACACATCTTCCTAACATCACACTCAATAACAGAAGCATGCCATTTAGCAAAATAAAAAACTGACCATTTATACAGATTCAGATTCAGCTTAGGCTGTACATGTGGACATGTGTAATTGGAAAAGAAAAGTTTAGATATCTTTGTCATAAATGCTCTCACCCTAAGATTATCTCATCCCAACCCTGCTTCCTTCTTCCCCCATTCAGCCCTGAGAGTGAGGACAGATTCTGATTGATCATGGGCCTGTACTTAAAGAGTACCAGAGTTACATATAGTTATTTAGTCAAAAAATTTACAATGATAATGGAAGTTTTTACTAGAGCATTTATCATCAATTCAATAATTAATTTATTTTTAAATAAATTTGAATGGGAGAAATACCACATTGAATGGACAATCTGAAAACCGCTTTTCAATGCAAGTATTACAGTGAAGAGATAAGAAGCAATACAATGTCCAAAATAAATCCAGGAAGAACAGACTGTTTAAAACTAAACATTAGAACCAGTTTGTTGTTGAATTAAGATTTAACAGCTCTCTTAAAAAGTCAGACAAACAAACATAGCATTTAAATCTTTGATCCTTTAATTGAAAAACTGCCTGAACAAAAGATGTTCTACAAATTGAGACTTTATGATTTCCACCTGAAGCAGGTTTGAGACCGGACAGTCAGACCATATGACATATTAGAAAATATCGGGATTTAACAGCAAGGTCAGGCAGATAGGTGTCAGACAGTTTCTTACCATCTTAAAGCATTAAAGGTTAGCCTTTATTGTGTTAGAGATCACAGTAACATGACTTAAAATTTAGCTGATCTAAATACTTCTCCTCTGCTTATTTTCACCAATTCTGAGTTAATATTTATCATCAGTATTTATAATTGATCTCATTAAACCATTTAACTATTTAACTGCAGCAGATCTATGAATCAATGGATCTCTTATCTTAACAGAGCAGCAACGTGCTTTATATAAAGGTTTAAAGTGAGTTAGATTATTAGGAAATAAACAAAAACACGGCAATAAAAGGCACAACGAGAGTCAGATATCACCAATGAGTTTCTTGAAGAAGAAAACTCTGAAAGAAATTTAAAGACAGCTGCAGTAAGTCTGAGTCATAACAAGTCAAGTCAAGGTTTGTTTTCATGGCACATTTAAAAAAAGCCACAGCAACCAGAGAGCTGTACAGCTGAACACTATATTAATACTATTAGCAAATTCTAACCCTGCAGATAAATATTAATTAATCTAACAATAAACATTGAATAAATTAGTGAAATAAAAACAGTGTTTACAGTTAAAGACATGCCTCTAAACCAGACATGTGTCACTGGAAAAGGAAAGGCTTTGTGACCTCAGCAGGCACCCCGGTTAAACACTTGAATCAATTACTCGAACTATATTATGCCATACTTGAACCAAAACAAGTTGCTAGAGTCGAGTGCAGAGGACATCAAAAGGGAGATGGGAGAGTAGCGAGAGGCAACAATGCGGCAGATAAGGCAGCAAAAACAAAAGCAGGGTATACTGCATTTAACCAGATGTCTCAGAAAACATTGGAGGAAAAATCACAACGAGAATTATGTTTAGAAAACATTAAAGAACTTCACGAAGCAGCGGCACCATCTGAAAAGCAAGCATGGAACGAAAAAAAAAAGATTCCACAGGACGCTGCTGGAATCATGAAGGCAAAATAGTAGCTCCAACTGGACTACTAAATTTGCTATGTCAAGAAGGACACAGTAGAGCTCACTGTGCTAGCTCAAAAGTAACAGCGCTCATTTCACAACACTGGTGGCACCCCCACCTAAAAGACACAATAAAATATTTTGTGAAATCTTGTGAAATTTGCAAGCTGTTCAATCTCAAAGCAGGACTAGGTAGTTTCCCAGTACCTGATGCCCCTTGGAAACAGATAGTAATTGAGTTTACTGACATGGGAGCAGCGAACAGGACTGAAGGTAAACTATTTCTTCTAGTGTGTGTAGCTCCCTTTTCTAGATGGGTAGAAGCCACACCTACTAAAACCGAAAAACGAAAAGAAGTCATTAAATGGCTTACAAGAGAAATTATTCCAAGATTTGGGGTACCAGAAGTGATAAGATCAGATAATGGTACTCACTTCTCCAATGAAGAACTAGGAGAAGTGGAAAAATTGTTTGGGGTTACACATAAGCTCGGTGCAGTCTCTCACCCAGCTTTACAAGGACTAGTGAAAAGAGCAAATAGAACCATCAAAAAGGCCGAACAGAAGTCTGTGCAGACACACAGTTAACCTGGGCTGAAGCTCTACGTATTGTGTTAGCCTAAGATTTACTCCAAATGCCACCATGAATGTTGTCATGTTGTCCCACATGAGGTCATGCCAGGGAGGAAACACCCTGTCCATTTACAACTGCACCAACAGGCTCACCCCTTGTTGTACTACAGTATGGAAACTTGTGTGAATGTGAAACAACTGAATAACACGGTGATGAGTATATCTCAGCAGGTTACAGAAATACTCACCAAGGAACAGGACTAGGAAAGTGAACAAACTTAACTGGTCCTCTCCTATATGGACAGGACGCAGAAGCTACAACACATTGTGTAAAGGTATGGTTGACTGAGAATAGACTGAGTAACTGGATCCACAAGGATCACTGTACTCAGGCTCAAGATCCTACCGAAAGAACATTAACTGAGGTCCGGACTGACTTAGGAACCTCACCTGCTGACAAAGACTAGACCACGGGGACTAAAACTCTATCAGAGACTGAACGGACCACTGACGATGAAACCAAAGGAAAACACCACTGTGGAGACTAGACTGTAGAACCACAGTAGCAGAAACAATAAAGGTTACAATAACTAATTTTCACACCTCTCCTGTGTGAAAGTCAGACATTAAAAGCTCAAGTTACAAAGAACTACAACAGTAATCTGGACACACCCTCTCTTCCCACCACTCCACACCAGGTGACTAAAAGATCTCTGGAAAATGGCAACAACCCACTTCAATTACAATTTATTGAGAAACAAGATACAAGGTACAATCCGATCTGTGCTCAGTCATGACATGTTGGTCAAACGAAAAAGATATGAATGGGATGAATAAAATGTTCTGTGAGAACAGTTTTAATCATGTGTTCTGGTTCATTCGAGAATTTACATGGGAGATGACCCAAGTTGTTTAATCTGGTGCAATCAATCAATGAATCAATCAATCAAACTTTATTTTCATAACACTTTTCATAGAAGAAAATGATAGAAGAAAATAAAACAAAGCAGTGAAACCCAAGGCCACATATAGACACACATACACACACACACACACGCACATCTATACGTACACATACACCCACATACATCCACACATACTGGAAGGAAGAAGTAAAGATTAAGTAAAACATAATAAACTGAGGCAGAGCTGCTCGAAGTAAGGTAAAGCACAGAGCTTTGAACTGCACGATTAAAGGCCTAATTCATGTCAAGAAAAAACAAGAATGATCCTGAACAATTTAGCTAACATTCCAAAACTGTTATGAGGAAAAAATAAATTAAAAAAAATATTACAAAATAATATCAAGAATCTGGGCCCTTAGGTCAAAGCATGCATGCAAGATAACAGTGATCAATAACCAACCAAAGATCTGAACACAAGCACGATGCTGTGGCACTGCTAAGGAAAAAGTTAGCAGCACAAGGCCACATGGCTCATCTAAAAAATAAATAAATGAGGAATTGAGATAAATAGAAAAAGAGAATAAACCTTTGTCTTTGATTCTAATTTGTATGGAAATATGTTATTGTATCATGTGATGTTATAAGAAACTCTGATGTCACACTGTTGGTACCCCATGAAGTGTTTCTAATTCAAATGGAGCAGAAAAAACTTAATGCTGATCCTGAACTGTCTGTGGATGGCTCAGCATTACGAAACACAGCCACTGGTAAGAATTAAATAGAATTTAGTATAAAGTAACAAGTGAGAATTAAGCAGATCGTGCTGAAATTTTATCAAAAGCACTCTGAGCTGAATTAAGAGGACAGACAATATTTATCCCAAAAAGGTTAATCAGTTACTCATTGAGAAGAAATGGCTGCTTTCTTGATGCTGTGCTGCTCCCAAAATGAACTCTAACCACAAATATTTCTGTCCTGCAGCAGCAACACAGGAGCAGAAACTGCAGTGGAAGAGTTCAGCAGAACTAACATACGGATGAGACTAAGTCTCATCGGGGGGGGGTGGAGATACAACAATTAATCATAGTTTACTAACACCTCAAGTTTTTAATTTTGTCTTTTGTTCTATGTTGTCTTGTGTTTTGTCTTTGTCTTGCTGTGTTCTCTAAATGGTTTGAAGTTTTTTCCACAGAAAAGGTTGATGGTACTGGATTTCACATTAATGCTGTACAGCAGGTTGGTGAGTCTAAAGGTACTGTCCTAAAACATGTTTTCTATCAACTGGCCAGTTGTTTTGTTTTTCATTTCATTTATTTATTTATTTTTTTCGGTTTATTTATTTGTTTTTGTTTGGGGTTCATATGAAAACTTAATTTGTCGACCAATGAATACTGGGATTGAACCTGTTAAAAGGCAATTCCTGAATATAAAACATTGTGAAAATGACATGTTGTGCTACTCAGTTCTCTCTCCTGCTAACATTCATCCACAGTTTAAATTAACTGCATCTGCAGCAGAACCTCTACAGGACTCACAGCCAAGTGACTGACAAGACGTCAGTCTGAAATTCTGGGAGGCACGATCATCATGCCAAGATAATGGTTGAATAACCACACAACCTTCAACCACTGTCAACAAAATAATCTGAATTATCTCCTTAATTGTCCCAAAGAAAAAGATTAGTTAGGGAAAACGGGTGTTAAAGACCCCTTTGTGGAAGTGAAGTGCTGGTAACCTCTCCTTCCTAGTTAGCTCAGACTGCTGAACTGAGGTTCAGCCAGAAGGAAAACCAAACACCAAGCAGTGACAGGATTGGACCACAAGAGACTGAGCTGCACTACACCACTCTGCACAATGTTATCATAAAATTTTCACTCAAAAGAAATTGTTAGTTTTTTACACTACATCTATCATTACTCATCTGTTCTCAACAGGGTCATATCTTCATATTCACATCATGTTTAAATGTCTGTACTGTATTGTTTTGTGTTTTGTGATGTTCCTCTTTAGTTTAATGATTTTAAGTAGACCAATTACTAATCATAGGAATTCATACATATGTCCACTGCCATTGGTGTGAATTGGCTGTTCAGAGCGGGACCTTAGGCACTGAAAGGTAATTAAGTGGTCGGTCGCCAAGGGGGAATGGGGCCATAGGAGAATTTTCCCGGATATCAGCCATCGGGTTTTTCGCTCCTATTTGCTGCGAACAGTGGACGATCCTGATGGTAATGTTAATTGCCTTAAGCACTTTTTGAGTTTCAATATTTTATGAATTGTTGTAGCTTAGTTAATTATTGTTATGTGTTGTAATGGTACTTATGGGTGAGCAGGGTCTTGCCACTGCTTAAACCACATATAGTTTTGGGCCAAAATGAACTAAGATTCTACACAGAGATTGGGTTTGGGGCCACATACACACACTAATTTTAAGACATATTGAAACATTTACTAATTTATTCCTTGCATACACGTACAGGCGTGATACTTATAGCTTTTAAGAAATGTGCTCATTGCAGAGTTATGATCAGTTGAGTAATGAAGGTTGAACTATTCTGGGAAAGAGGTTCTGTTCCCAGCAACATGATAAACATTCCTGATACAGAAAGGTTTAGCTAATGCATTACAATTATTTTACACATGCATATGCAATGAAAACTTGCTTGCTGCTGATAATTGCAAAGAAGAACAGCTTACACATAACAGCTCACATAATGAAGTTATATCAAAAGGGGGATAACAAGAATCTCCTGTCTGGTTGTGCTGCACCTCAAGGTAGTTGGCCACTTGCAGTTTGGGGACCTGCTAAGTTGGCTGCCGCTAACAGGTTTCACAATATACAGAATATCACATTCCTACCTCATTTAGATGACATGATTAAATCATGTCAAAAGGGGGAGTTGTTATAATTGGCTTTGTTCTTAGAAATTATAAATTCATTTTCTGTATTTTACTAAATAATCTATGTTCCTAGCTGTTACTTTTCCACTCTGCTCATACTGCACAACAGATGACCTTAAATGGTCCAAGACCTTAGAATGACATAAACAACTGGGTCAGACAAAACATCTCTATTAGGGCAGACAGGTCTGGTACATTAGACACCTAAAACAGCACTCACACATACACACACATTGTTTATCACATCCAAAGAACACAACAAGGACAGCAGCTGGCCTGATCATGCCACTCAAAATTGGCCAATTATACTCTGACAAGAAATATGACATGTTTCCGGATAACGGGGCTCGGCCTGACGGATTTCCTGCGGGAGCTCTGGCACTCCGAGTCCAGCGCTGCAATATACTCTACTTGTGACCACTAATAAATACTTTTTTAATAAACAATTTCTCCAGCTTATTCTTGGGCTTCCAATGAAAAAATCGGGCTAACAACACTGTGAGGACCATGTGTGCTGAGTTCATTTCCATGTTGATGTTGTCTAAGTCACCCAGTATGCACAGTGTGGGGCATGCAGGAATGCTACACTTTAGCCATGTTGATAGATCCGTACAGACTTCAAACCAGAACTTCTGGACAGGCGCACAAAACCACAAAGCGTGTGCATAATCATCAGGTGTGTTATTTGTGCAATGTGAGCAGAAGTTTGAGTGTGTTAGACCCATCCTGAACATCCTTTGTCCTTTATAGTGTGTTCTATGAAGAATTTTGTATTGTATGAGCTGTAAATTAGGATTTCGAGTCATTCTAAAGGTGTTCAAACATGTTTGTGGCCAGAAGCTATGACTAGAACTAATAGATAATTCTGCCTCCCATTTTGAGGATTGTAGAGACATTGTGTCATCTATCTTAGACAATAATTTATATATTTTTGATAGTAGTTTTGGGGTGCAGATGCTTAGAAATTCTGCTACCCTAATCGGGAGTTGTAAGTCTGGTTGGTGGAGGATATATTTCTTTGTTATTATAGACTTAAGTTGTTGATATTCTAGGAATTTATTGCTGCCTATCTCATGTTGTGATATGAGCTCATCAAATGAAATAAAATTTCCATTTTGTATTATATGTTCCAGATGTTTGATTCCTTTGATCTTCCACAGAATAAAGTTTGGCATTTTTTTGTTTTGCAGGATGTCAGGATTGTTCCAGATGGGTGTAAGCTTACACGGGACAAGTGAAGACTTTGTTATTTTAAGAAATTCCCACCAAGCTGTCAGAGAGGTGCTGATGTTAATGCTTTTAAAACATTTGTGATTTTTTACGTTTTGACTAATAAGAGGTAGGTAAGAGATTTCCAGATTATCACACAATGCTTGTTTTATATTTATCCATGGTTCATCTATTGGGCTAGGTGTAAATCATTATGATATATACTGTAACATATTGGCTAAGGAATAGTGCTGAAAATGAGGTAAATCTAATCCACCACTTTCCTTGGTTTTCTGTAGCATTTTTAAACTAATACGTGGTGGTTTGTTTTTCCACAGAAATTTGGAGATGCATGAATCTAGTGACTTAAACCAAGTAGCAAATGGTTTTATGGGGATCATTGAGAACAAATAGTTAACTTTTGGTAGTATCATCATTTTAATGGTTGTAACTCTCCCCATAAGTGATATAGGTAAGGACTTCCAACGAGAGAGATCGTCCTCTACTGTCTTTAATAATTGCACATAATTTAGCTTTGTTAGCTCTGAGAGCCTGGAGGAAATGTTTATGCCTAAATATCTAATATTTCCTGACTTTAAAGTGATCGCAGGTATATTCTGGACCGTACAGTTAATGGGCAGAACTGTGGTCTTAGACCAATTGATAGAGTAGTCAGAAAGTGTTGAGAATTTATTTATGAGTGTGATCGTGTGAGTGAGAGACGTCTGTGAGTTCTGGAGGAAAAGTAATACATCATCAGCATAAAGACTTATTTTATGCTCAATATTTTGGGGTTGGATGCCTTTAATATTTCTATCTTGTCTGATAGCAGCTGCTAAAGGTTCGATGAAAATAGCAAAAAGTGAGGGAGAAAGTGGGCAACCCTGTCTTGTACCTCTCTGCAGACTGAAGCTTGGAGAAGTTTGATCATTAGTCCTGACACTTGCATTTGGGGAGCTATATAATATCCTTATCCAGTTGATGAAGTGTGACCCAAACCCGAATTTGTTTAATGCTGCAAATAAAAATGTCCAGTTCACTCGATCAAATACTTTTTCTGCATCTAGAGAGACTATTGTGGTTTCCAGGTTGTTGACGGCAGAATAGTCTATGATCTATGAAACTGATCTATGTTACTGTCTGATGGATCATTTTGTGATGAATATAAGGTTTTATAGAAGTCCCTAAAAGCATTGTTGATTTCATGGGTGACATTTCCTTTTCAGTCTTGGTGGAATGAACTCTTCAAATCAGCTTTTCATTCAGTTGGGGTGGAGCGCTTAGCTTCGCCGTCCACCCTTTTGTACACATGTGGATAAAAATTTGTGATTGTTCCGCCATCGTCTTGGCATGATGGGAATTCCAGAATTCCAGAAACCTGGTCAGTTACCTGACTTTGAGTCCTGTAGTGGTTCTGCTGCTGATGCAGTTCATCAAACTGTGGACAAATGTTAGCAGGAAGAAGCAACATATCATCTTTACAATGCTCTACATTCAGGAATTGTCTTTTAATAGGTCCAATTCCCATGTTCATTGGTCTTTCATATGAACGCAAAAATAATCATTAAAGAAATCATCGAGAATTCACTCAGGGTCATTCAAAGTACTTTAAATGTTATCTGTATCATCGTCTCCATCATCCATGTGTCGCTCGTTGTCATCATCTCCCTCTACCTGTTGATACATTATGCGGGTACGGATGGTTTCAATCAGTCTTTGGGACAGTCCTCTCAAGCATTTGATACAACATCAAGCACAGGTGGCTACTATGGCTGTGACAACAGACAGATACCAAACCACTTCTCCATCATGTCAGTGTAGGGATCGTTGATTTTCTATCAGCTCTGCAGAGAGTGATGCGAGTCCCTCTTTGTGATTCTGCCATCTGCGGAAGTATTGTTAGGAATAAAGGAACAGGATAAAGTTCCAAACATTTTAATTGTTCAGCAATGCCTTGTAGATGTAATTTATCCAATAAACATTTTTTTTTATTGTTGCCCACCAGAAAAGAAAAGATTCAAAGTCTGTAGTTACTTGATTTCTAGCTTTAAATTCATCTGGGAATTTCAATGCTATCCAGGTACACTCTGTTGTCAAATGAACCTCCAGACACAGTTAAATGCTTGAGACATTGCAGCTTCTCACCCAAGGCCTTAAAGTCCCCCTCAGGGAACAGACGGAAAGGCATCAGTAGTTGGGCTATTGTGCAGCTGCCAGTTAGGCAGAAGGACGGACCTCAGTTTCATATCCCCACACAGCCACCAGAGGTCTGCTCTCATGGAAGTTTGGTTCCGAAACCAAGATGCTGAGTAGTTACCTGCGTCCTGAGTGACAATAGATGGATTCTTGACAATTATGTGACATGAGTGTACCCACATTCTTACCTGTACCCCTGTGGATGAAACATATATAAATTACCCGTATAAGCCAACGCTGAGGGCAGTTGTCTCTTTTCTTAACTGCTGGGAACAACAAAGAGAGAGTTTTACATTGCTCTGTGTTAGGTACAAAAGATTCATTATGCAATTGTAATGCTTCATTTCTAAATTTATATTCTGGCTTTAGCACATTCAATACAATTAGATTGGATATTTTGTCATGCTGTATACATTCTAACAAAATTCCAACTGATACACCGGCGATTCTTCAGAAATCTTGTATTAACATACATTTCACATATGTACTTTTCAGAATACACATGGGCTTTTTGGTTGTCTTTACATAAAATAATTGAGCATAAGTCAATGTCAGCCACCCCATCTATTCCTGCAACAAAAAAATAGGTTGACAAGTTGTCTGTTGGACCTGAGGGACCTCCTATCTCTGTGGTCAGTCTGTGTCCGTGTGATTCATTGTAGTGCATTATCTTTTAGTTTTTTATTAATCTGTGCTTAATCTCATAGAATTAGGAATACGATAATAAGAATAATGATTAACAATACACAACTGGTTCCTTTTAACCTACAAATCCTGGTAATTTAAATGGATGCCACGGCTGCTGTCTGTCTATCCCTGTCTTATTTTAGCCACACCCTATGTTCTCGTTTTAGCCGTTGTTTTCTTCACTGAGGTTGAGACGAACCCCCTCCTGTTGAGAGAATTCCCCTTTGTAGTCAGACTTATGCCTCAGAGAACGGTGGTGGGTAACTAATCTTTCCCTACTTCTGCAGGTCGTGGCCTTACTAGTTTACAGTGTGATAAGTGCATCCAGGATATATTAGTTTAGCTGCTGTGGTTTCTGTAAGCAGTACCTGATATGGACCTTCCCACCTTGGGCTGGAGCAGTTATCTTTCTTTATCACTTTGATGAGGATCCAGTCTCCAGGTTTTAGAGATTCCTCCAAAGGGTCACCTGGAACAGACACTAGACAGAAGAGATCTCTCTACTTGTTAACATTTTAACCATGTATCCTGCTAAGGTTTCTTCTCTTTCTTCATCATGTCCGGTGAATAGTTTTAACTGTGGTTGTAAAAATGGTCATACATTATACATTATCTCAAATGGAGTTAATCCTGTGCTAGTTAGAGTAATATGCATGTTTAGGACTACTAGTGGTAAACAGTAAACCCAATTCTTCCCAGTCTCTTCAGTCTTGACCTAATTATTCAATTGTGTCTTTCCAGCAAACCTGCTGATTGTGGATGATATGCACAGTGGTTTCTGAGATCCTTTTTTGCTTTTAAGTTCTTCGCCATCAGGAAGATAATATTGTTTACAAAGTGCGTCCCTGTTATCACTGTAGATTTTTTCAGGAATTCCAAATCTAGGTAATATTTAATTCACCAGTGTTGAGGGTACATCTGCCTGTGCATTTGGAAATACTTCACTTCATTTGGTAAAACATCACTAATCACCAGGGAGACCCCTTTATTTAATTCAATGAAATCCATACAAACGTGTTGAAAAGGGTCCTCCGGCCTCGGGAACTGTCCTCGTCCCGGTCCTAGGCCATATGTATGGATCATATTTGCACATATTTGACATGTTAGACAAAAATTCTTTATTATCATATTATGATATTATGATTTTATTATAAATAAAACCATACACTGCAAAAACCTTGTTCATTATTGCTACCAGCCCTCCTGTAGAGACATGCCGTGCTCCATGGCTCGATACTGAAGCATATTTAAACAAACTCTTTGGCAGTATAAGTTCTACATTTCATAGTAAATGGCACCTTTATTCTTCCAGATCTGTCCTTGTAAGTGTACATTTGGTTTTGCATCCATGGTCCAATTTAATGGACTAGTATATGCATCCAGTTTCTCAGAATACTCTATTCCTGGATCCACCTCCTCCCAATCTGAGGCTTCTTCACATGCAGTCACAAACACACCTAAACGCCTCCAGTGGTCATCTGTGGGTTTGGAGAGTGACATATGGGGTGCATTCCATGATCTTAAAAACTTTCTCATGCTGTGGGAGAGTAAGCAGCTGACTGCACAACAACCCTCTTTATTCCAGTATAAGTGTTTTAACTTCAGCATGTTTTAACTTTCTCATTTGTTTAAAAAATTAAATATGTCCTCCCCTTGAGTATATTTGTAATACACAGTACAGTGTACTTCATGTGGTGACCTGAGGGTGAGCTTTCCTGAGACGTGTTCTTTTGCCTTCTTAAGGAGAGGAAGCGTGATAGCGCTGGGGCCTGTAGACACAAGATCCAAACTATACCAGTATGAAGGTGGTCTCATGCTGAATCATTGTTTGAGCGGACTTCATTCAAACTACAGTTAACCCTTTTTCTTCTGGAACTATTCTTAGCTTCAATAAATGGAGTAAATCCCTTCCCAGTAAGTTACATGGACACAGAGTGGACAAGACAACTTGACAATCAGCACTTACTCCACTCCGTGTATCTGTTACTGTCAAGAGTTTTGATAAACGCTCAGGATGGCTCTTACCATTTGCTGATTTGACACAAATAATTTCTTTGGATTCGTCAACTCCCGAAATGTCATCAGGATGGATAGAAAAGTTACCTCCGTCCCGGAAACATTCAATCTAATCTCAGGTTTGATGTCATACTATAAGATAAGTTCAATTCCCTCTAAGTTTAACACTTTTTCTGGCTTTTCTGCTTCTATCCTGGTTACAGCTCCTGTTTTTTTCTTATCTAGTCATAACTGACTCCCAAAATCTTCCTCTATCTTGCTCTTGCTCCTGCAGTCGCCCAATGCCCCCTCCTTCCACACAGCCGACATGTATCTCCTCCTGCTCTGTCTCTCCTTCTCTGTCACTGCTCCTGTTGTGATCTGTGTTTTTGCTTTCCCTCATCACCTAAATAGTTGCTTCTCTCCCTTCCAACAAAAAGTTTAGTCCTTTCTTCCTTTTCTTTTTGTTGTTAGAGTGCTCCTCTGCTTTCCCTCTTTATTCCATTGCTGTGCAAACACATTAAGATGACTGTTTATTGTCATGTTACAAGTCAGACAAAATTACTCTCTGCATTTGACCCATCTAGTTTGGCACCTGTTGAACACACATGCACAACCTTTCTGTTTAATTTAATTAATATTTATCTGCAGGCTTAGAAACTGCTTATAGTATTAATATATTACTCCATATATTACGCTGATTTATTGCAGCTGTCTTTAAATTTCTCCTTAAGAAAACTATTGTTTGATATCTGACTCACATAGCATATTTCATTGCTGTGTTGGTTTTTAAAAAATATATATTTTATATATAAAATATATATAAATATATTATATATATATATATGTATATATATATACTAATACTCTTTTGGTTCCCATTCTGTGAGATAAATGCTTTAATCTCTGATGAATATGATGTCAGTTCCTAAGCTCATAAATTCATAAGTTTTAGGGAAGTTAGTCAATCAGAAGTAATGAAGCATTACTTAACCATAGCATTACTTAACATTAATATGTTAAATTCTCTATTTCCGGCTTATGTTTCTGATACACTTATGATTTTTTTTCAGAAGAGCTAATCTCAAATTTAGAAAATGTTTAAGTTTGGCTTGAAAATCATCTGCACCTGAAAGGTCTGACTGTCTGGTCTCAGACCTGCTTCAGGTGGAAAGTATTTAATTTTTAATGCCTTGAACTTTGTCATTAAAGAATATTCCAACTTCATTACCCTTATATGTAGAAATGAGTTCTAAATGCAACCTGGAGGGTTTGTTAATCTGTTTACTGTAGCAAGCAAGACATGAGAGTTGTTACTGCAGTTTTTTTTTTTTTATGATTTCAGAAAAATAACTCTCTCTTCATCTATGCAAAGTCACACGCTGAGTTAGACCAAACATTTCAAGGAAAGCAGTGAGTTCTTTAGCTTGCTTATTATGGGCTACATCCATGTGCACCTTCAAGTCCCCTGTTATGACTAAACAGTCAACAGCAGTGCACACAATTTAAAGAAATTCAGTAAAATCATCAATAAAATCATTCTGCGGTAAGACAAAGTATTTAAGATAATTTTATCTCCATTTTTAAATGACACATGCTCGAATTAAGGACAAAAATAAATGTTTTACCCTCCCCACTCTCGTCTTGTCTTGTTGTTTCATCTCTCAGTTAAACACATAAAATCAAGACTATGAGAGGAAAGTATCAAAAGCATTGTTAGACAGGAAAAAGTCAGAAAGCTGTTGGTATACAACTTTTCCTAGGACTTTGCCAAAGAATGGCAGGTTTGATATGGAAATGATAAAAATCTCAGCTTGTAAAACATCTTTTGCTCAGACAGTTTTTCCTGTGAAATGAGTAAAGATTTGAAATGATCTGTTTGTTTGTCTGAGATCTTCTGAACTTTAACTCTTTAAGAGAGCTGCTAAATCTTAATACACAAACTTGTACAAATGTCTAGCTCTAATCCTTGTTGTTCTTTTTTTTGTTGTGCTTTTTTAAACTAGATTTACTTTGTACATTACTTTTGTATTCCCCTTCTCTAGGATTGGGCAATTTTACCATGTTCAATTCTCCCTCAAACCCAAGTTTTTTTCTGAAACATGATTTTAGCACTCCCACTTAACTCCCGGTTAGCTTTAAAACAGATATTTCCCATACTGTCCTCTTGCAGCTAATCAATTTTCGGTGGAGTTATTGTGAGTACTATTGAATGAAACACTACTTCTGTCGCTATGTCACGAGCAACAACCAGATTCCAATGTTCACTTCAACTCAATTAGTCAGTAACACATTTTTCTGTCGTCACCAGCAGCAACATCACACACCAGCAGCTGTTTCACTCTTATACATACATAGCAAATAAAACAACACTGCAGCAAAGAAGGAAAAAAAACAATTTAACAAACAAACAATTCAACAACCAGCCCCTTTAACAAACAAACAAATTCATTTCACAAACAAACGATTCAACAATCAGGCCATTTAACAAACAAATGATCAGACGTATAACACTAACAAAAACTAACATGGATTTAAAACTTGCGATCTTTCATCGCAAACTCTCTTAAGAAAGATTCTGTTTCTAACACGCGGCGAGTTATTTATTCCTGTAGTCTTCTCACACAGACTATGGACTAACCTTTTCTGACTGCATTTTTGTTGTCCTTGGTTAATCCCACCACTACACATGTTTACCAGTTAAAAGGCTAACCTTTTCGGACCATTTCATTTGTGGGTTATCCAATACAACATACAGTTACCAGTTAAAAGGCTTTTTTCCTTTGCTTCACCTTTTCTGACTGCTATTATGTTTTCATGGGTTAATCCTATACACAGTTACCAGTTAAAAAGCTGACCTTTTCTGACTGCTTCTTTTATGGGTTAATCCAGCACAATTTACACACAGTTACCAGTTAAAAAGATGACCTTTTCTGACCGCTAATTAGGTTTTTATGGGTTAATCCTATACACAGTTACCAGTTAAAAGGATGACCTTTTCTGACTGCTTCTTTTATGGGTTAATCCAACACAACCTACACACGGTTACCAGTTAAAAGGCTTACTTTTTCTGACTGCTTCATTTGTGAGTGATCCAACATAACTTTTACACAGTTACCAGTTAAAAGGCTTATTTACTAGGTTGCATTCGAAATAGTATATTCTTAGGAAAATAGCAACGACTCAATCTATTTAAAGGCCTCCAGTTTTCCATCAATTGCTAGTTAATTAATCAAAAATTTCCCTAATAATCACACTATTTCCAACCAACAATAGTAATACAAAGGGTTCCTTACCATAAATCCACTGGTAAGTTAAACAACGAAGAATCCAGCGAGTCTGTCCACTGATTCAAAAATAGATCCTGTCACCTTTCCTCCAGCCAGTGGCAGCCGGCCTCTATCAGAAACTGTGCTGAGAGGACTTCAGTTAGGAATCCTGGACTCCCCCGTGCACGGTTTCAGCTCCGATTCTGGAAGGTGGAAAGGACTTAGAATCCGGCTCGAAGGACCATTATGTTAGAAAAATTCTCTTAAAATTAGGCTCAGAGTCGCTGGATACGATAAACACAAAACATTTATTTCTTGCAAGAAAGAGACAAGTCCGCACAAATCCACACAACCTGTCGGGAAGATCGCTCAGAGTTGTCTCCCGACAAAATGGTGCTCCAGCTATTTATGTTGTTTATGCTTGCTGATCACACAATGTTATGAGAAAAGGCCCTTTTCTCACCATTCATTATTATGGGAAGGAACATTCAATGTTATGGGAAAAGGTGCTTCTCTCCCCATTCCTTGTTATGGGAAGGAACATAAAAGGTGCTTCTCACCAGTTAATATTATGGGAAAGACTAGTACCAGAGTAAAAACACTTTTGCTTGAATCATAGAAGAGGAAAGATGGAGGGACTCTTCTAAGCTGGTTTCAAGTATAAACTTCTTTATATTACCTTCTATGAGAAAGAACCACACTTGTTCTTCTGGAATCCGAAATTCGTTTTCTTTTAATGAGATAGTCAAGATTTTAGATATTGCCATAAAATGAATTGCTTCACTCAAACCAAGTTAAAACTGCTTTGTCCTTCATATTTGTCCATGCTTAAGCTCGTTTCAAACATAAACTTATTTTTATAACCTTGTATGAGAAAGAACCACACTTATGTTTGAGCAATACACTCCTTATGAGGAGTTATGCACGATTCAGGATTTTGCTGTAAAATGAATTCCTTCACTTTTTTTCCCCTTGTTCTGTTCAGCATTATGGCAGCAGTATTGTGAATACTTTTATGCCAAACAGATTTTCTTTGCCAAGGGAAGTTTTACAAATGTAAAGCTCCCCTTGATGCCCATTTATTTATTTCTGTTTACAATATATAACATGTGATAGAACTGAACCGGAACGGGGGACAAGGAAAGAAGAAGAGGAAAGAAGAGGAAACAGAACAAAAATAGAAACAAAAACCAGACAACCAGCTGCTACACCTGTAAAAAAACAAAACAGACAATAACCCATGGTCTCTGTTGCGAATCCAGCCTTAGCGCCACCAGGAGCACCTGAAAGCAGACAAGCAGAGAAAAAAAACAAACAAACACAAACAAACAAAAACAAGCACAAGTAGTGGCAATCGTATACAACTCAACTGTGGATATAGATGACCTGAGGCGACATGGTAATACATCAACTGCTACTGGACTAATGAAAGTGTGTTGTGTGTGTGTGTGAGAACATGCAACACCCATGGCACAGGACCTACATGATAACCGTGCTTAGTTATGAGTGTATAAGTGTACACGGCCACAATCCACAGCCCCCCCAAGCAATCAGAAGCAGGCAGAGAGGGCCACAAGACCCAGGCCACCAGCAGCCCCCATGGAGCACAGAACCCAGGATGCCCACCACAGAAAAAACCACGCATACACCCAGTAGACAGCAGAGGAAGCCCCCGGACAGAGCCCCCATAAGCATAGGGCAGAGGCCCCCCGGGAGCCAGTGGCAATAGCCCACCGACCCCACCAGGCCCCAGCCGCCCAGACATGGGCCGTGCAGAGAGGCCCCAGGAGCCCGAGCGCCCCAAAACCCCCCGTTAGAGGCCACACCCAATACCCGGGAGGGCCAAGCGCCCCAGACAGCCACACAGTGGGTCAGCGCCTGCCCCAGCGCCCCAGGCCAAGTGCCCTGGGAGTCAAGACGTGCCCACAGGTGGGTGAGGTCGCGAGCAGTGGGGAGAGGCAACGCCGCCCCCCCATTGGGAGAAGCACAGGCAGGCCAGGCGACAGCAAGTCCCAGACCCAGGCCCAATCATCACCACACACACTTTCACGTCCCATACATCCACACGTCCTCCCTCCCTTGACTCCGCTGGGGTGTAGCGCAGCGGGCAAACCAGGGGGCCAGCAGCCCCCCAGCCACCACAGAACCTGAACCAGCAGAATAATGAATTCCTCCTGGCCACTCCTGCCCGAGCAGCAACAAGGAAGCAGGGGTGTGAGAAGACCCCTCCCCTCACCCTTCTGGCTCTTCAATATTTTCTAATAGTGAGCGATTAAAATTGAGGGGCAGCCAACCTTGTAGAACTGGGAGCGCGGCCCTCTGGGCAGCCTACATACCCAAAGAGCCCCGCCCACCAGATGCCATTCACTGCAACCACCCGCCAAGACCTAATGTGTGTGTGTGTGTGTTTGATAAGTAATGATGTCTAAGGTGTAATTAAAACAGGGGCGGGAACTGAAGAGTGCAGCCAAGGGGACCTACGTGGCCCCATCCACTACAACCCACAGAACACACACGCCCCCAAAACCCTTCATGTGTGAGTGTGTGCTGTGTAGAGGAGCCAAAAGGGAGAGGGGTATGGGGATATACACCGGGGCAGCTACTCTCCCCGGAGAAGGCAGCCAGGGACTGGCTGCAATAGGCACCCCTGCTACCTGGGACCCAACACAGGGCAGGAGGGCCTGATGTCCGCCAGGCTCGGGGCCTGCAGCGACCATATTCCGGGAGCTACTGTACCCCCAGAAGGTACCCATCCTGCCCCACCCCACTCAACCCAACCCCACCCCACCCCACCCCGGAGGACTACAAACAAACAAACAAACAACAACAAACAAACCACCCGGTCACACCAGCCGCAGCAGCCCGGGCCTGAGACCCACCATCACCCAGCCCCCCCCCCCCAAAAGGGGAAAAGCACCCCCCCCACACCGCACGCCCCAACACCCAAAAGATAACAACCCTGGAGGTCCCAGAGCAACAAGCCTGGCACCAGGACCTGCACCAACCCACCCATACTGTGGCATGTCCAGGGCAACCTAACCCCCCAGGCGCAAGGCAGCGCCCAGCCACCAGGGCCCAGGCCCAGCACCACCACCCACGCCAGAGCGGCCCGGACACCCGGTACAGAGCCAGCAGTCACCACCCCAAGGCCCCTAAGGTACCCTGCCCCACACCGCAAGACAGCCCCACCCGCAAGCCCCCAAAACTGCCCTCCAAGCCCGACACACAGTGCCCTCCAGCAATGACCAACCCCGTCCTCACGACCCGAGAGACCACCAGACGCCCGAAGCCACACAGCCCCCCCCCAGCACACACCCAACCGCCCAGAGCGACGGGACAGCAACCCACTACCACTATGTGATAAACCTAATCAGTGGGGACCAGAGAGAATGAAATTCAGCCAATTGATGTTTTGAGGAGGCACACATTGTTTCCATGCTAATATAATCTAAAAGAACATTTCTAAACTCGTTATTACACAGATTGTTCTTCGCTTTCCAGTTCATGAGAATAGTTTTCTTTGCGATACATAACACTGTTATAATTGGCTTTGTTCTTAGACATTATAAATTCATATTCTGTATTTTACTAAATAACCTATGTTCCTAGCTGGTACTTTTGCACTCTGCTCATACTGCACAACAGATGACCTTAAATGGTCCAAGACCTTAGAATGACATAAACAACTGGGTCAGACAAAACATCTCTATAAGGGCAGATAGGTCTGGTACATTAGACACCTAAAACAGCACTCACACATACACACACATTGTTTATCACATCCAAAGAACACAACAAGGACAGCAGCTGGCCTGATCATGCCATCAAAACTGGCCAGTTATACTCTGACAAGTGTGAATACAACTTCTGTGAGATAAAGCTGAATAGAAATATGACATGTTCCCGGATAACGGGGCTTGGCCTGACGGATTTCCTGCGGGATCTCTGGCACTCCGAGTCCAGCGCTGCAATATACTCTACTTGTGACCACTAATAAATACTGTTTTAATAAACCATTTCTCCAGCTTATTCTTGGGCTTGCAATGAAAAAATCGGGCTAACAATTGGTGCCGTGACCCGGATTGGCTGACTCTGAGATCGTGTCTGATCGAGGACTTCCGGAGCTGGTTGGAGGGGACCCTTCTTCAGACAATTCAAGGCGCCTAAAACACAAGGTGAGCAGAAAACCTCTTGTATCAGGATATGTGAAATTTCTGCACATTGGTCATTCTAAACTAAATTGTCTGAATTAGGATGTCCTCCGATCACTAAATTAAAAGCACAAAATTTGTGTCTACAGGTTTACTAGGTGGTCACATGTAAAGTATAAACACATAGTCTCACATAGGGAGAGTCATATGTGTCCTAGTTTAGTACAATTTGGCCAAATAAAAGACATAAAATTCATCCTGTCTTCTAAACTGAATAGGAAGTAGATGCCAATGGGCGGGGGTCTGTTAGTCCGCAATTGGCGGCGTGAGTAATGTCTGTGCAATTGGCACTTGGACCGTAAAATCCGCAATCGGCGGTGGGTCTGCATTACTGCACAACAGGCGACGTGAGTAATTTCTGTGCACAAGGGCGCTTAGACCTTTATCTGCAATCGGCGGTGGGTCTGTATTACTTCACAATAGGCGGCGTAAGTAATCTCTGTGCAATTGGCACTTGGACTGTAAAATCCGCAATCGGCGGTGTGTCTGTTATTACTACGCATTTGGTGCTTGGACTGTAAAATCCACAATCGGCGGTGTGTCTGGGTTTTTTTTTTTTTTTTTTCTCTTCCACAAGCGGCGGTGGTTCTGCAGTTGTTGTGAACAGGCGATACACTAAGTGTTTATCTCTGCATAAGGACACAGGGCTAAGTTGGTTATTTTTCATGAAAATGTGGGGTGGTTTGCTACTTGGTTGATATTTTACTGTGTTAGTGGAAGTGTATCTAGCAATAGAGACTGCTGGAGAATTCCTACACTGACACAGATCTCAAGTAGTTCTGTAAAAGGGGGCATTGGACTAGAAAATAAAGGGGAATTTCACTCGTTTTGTGAATTAAAACGAGTGAAAACGAATAAAAGGGGTAAAACGAGTGAAGAGACTGGGAGAACCCCCAAGCGCACAGAGTAAAAGATTCTGTGTAGAAGCTTCTTGGTCGGGTCCAACACTCGGGCATTGCACCATTCACCCATTCTGATTAACACGTGAAATACCTGAATATGTCACAAACCTTTGTTGATAAGTGGAAAACATGTAAACCCGGCTCATTGGGGTCGGTATTATTTGACACGTTGACGAGATGGCAGAAAAAAGTTCCAAGAGAAGACGAAAAAAGAGAGACAGATAGATTTGTAAATTGGATGAGAGAAATACAAGGGAAAGGAATGTTTGGAGGGTTTGAAAGTGCGCCACCGCAACTGAGTGATTTCTCTATGTTTTCAAAACAAGCAACAGGCAGTAGGAATCAAGCAACAGCAAAGCTAAAGGAGGTAGGTTTATTGCAGAGAGCAAGGGCAGAAAAAGATGGAAAAAAAACCAGTAACATTTCTTGCAGACTGTCAGTATTTTTTTTGGAGAAGTTAAATTCTCTATTCAGACGCAGTCCTCTGCACCTCTACCACAGCACATGCCAGACACAACGTCATCTTTTCCAGGGACACATCCTACTACACTAGCAGATAAGACACATCTTCCTAACATCACACTCAATAACAGAAGCATGCCATTTAGCAAACTAAAAAACTGACCATTTATACAGATTCAGCATAAACAGCTTAGGCTGTACATGTGGACATGTGTAATTGGAAAAGAAAAGTTTAGATAGCTTTGTCATAAATGCTCTCACACTAAGATTATCTCATCCCAACCCTGCTTCCTTCTTCCCCCATTCAGCCCTGAGAGTGAGGACAGATTCTGATTGATCATGGGCCTGTACTTAAAGAGTACCAGAGTTACATATAGTTATTTAGTCAAAAAATTTACAATGATAATGGAAGTTTTTACTAGAGCATTTATCATCACTTCAATAATTAATTTATTTTTAAATAAATTTGAATGGGAGGAATACCACATTGAATGGACAATCTGAAAACCGCTTTTCAATGCAAGTATTACAGTGAAGAGATAAGAAGCAATACAATGTCCAAAATAAATCCAGGAAGAACAGACTGTTTAAAACTAAACATTAGAACCAGTTTGTTGTTGAATTAAGATTTAACAGCTCTCTTAAAAAGTCAGACAAACAAACATAGCATTTAAATCTCTGATCCTTTAATTGAAAAACTGCCTGAACAAAAGATGTTCTACAAATTGAGACTTTATGATTTCCACCTGAAGCAGGTCTGAGACCGGACAGTCAGACCATATGACATATTAGAAAATATCGGGATTTAACAGCAAGGCAGATAGGTGTCAGACAGTTTCTTACCATCTTAAAGCATTAAAGGTTAGCCTTTATTGTGTTAGAGATCACAGTAACATGACTTAAAATTTAGCTGATCTAAATACTTCTCCTCTGCTTATTTTCACCAATTCTGAGTTAATATTTATCATCAGTATTTATAATTGATCTCATTAAACCATTTAACTATTTAACTGCAGCAGATCTATGAATCAATGGATCTGTTATCTTAACAGAGCAGCAACGTGCTTTATATAAAGGTTTAAAGTGAGTTAGATTATTAGGAAATTAACAAAAACACGGCAATAAAAGGCACAACGAGAGTCAGATATCACCAATGAGTTTCTTGAAGAAGAAAACTCTAAAAGAAATTTAAAGACAGCTGCAGTAAGTCTGAGTCAAAACAAGTCAAGTCAAGGTTTGTTTTCATGGCACATTTAAAAACAGCCACAGCAACCAGAGTAGTACAACTGAACACTATATTAATATGTGTGTCGGGCTTGGAGGTCAGTTTTGGGGGCTTGCGGGTGGGGATGTCTTGCGGTGTGGGGCGGGGTCCCTTAGGTGCCTTGGGGTGGTGGCTGCTGGCTCTGTACCGGGTGGCCGGGCCGCTCTGGCGTGAGTGGTGGTGCTGGGTCTGGGCCCTGGTGGCTGGGCGCTGCCTTGCGCCCGGGGGGTTAGGTTGCCCTGGACATGCCACAGTATGGGTGGGTTGGTGCAGGTCCTGGTGCAAGGCTTTTTGCTCTGGGACCTCCAGGGTGTCCGCAGGTGGTTGTTATCTTAAGGGTGTTGGGGCGTGCGGTGGGGGGGGTGCTTATCCCCTGTTGGGGGGGGGCCTGGGTGATGGTGGGTCTCAGGCCCAGGCTGCTGCGTCTGGTGTGACCGGGTGGTTTATTTGTTGTTGTTTGTTTGTTTGTTTGTAGAGGTCCTCCGGGGTGGGGTGGGGTTGGGTTGAGTGGGGTGGGGCGGGGTGGGTACCTTCTGGGAGTACAGTAGCTCCCGGAATATGGTTGCTGCAGGCCCCGAGCCTGGCCTGTGTTGGGTCCCAGGTAGCGGGGGTGCCTATTGCAGCCAGTCCCTGGCTGTCCTCTCCGGGGGAGAGTAGCTGCCCCGGTATATATCCCCATACCACTCTCCCTTTTGGCTCCTGTACACAGCACACACTCACACATGAAGGGTTTTGGGGGCGTGTGTGTTCTGTGGGGTGTAGTGGATGGGGTCACGTAGGTGGTCCCCTTGGCTGCACTCTGCAGTTCCCCGCCCCTGTTTTAATTACACCTTAGACATCACTACTTATCAAACACACTCACACACATTAGGTCTTGCGGGGTGGTTGCACCGAGTGGCATCTGGTGGGCGGGGCTCTTTGGGTATGTAGGCTGCCCAGAGGGCCGCGCTACCAGTTCTACAAGGTTGGTCACACCCCTGCTTCCTGGTTGCAGCTCGGGCAGGAGTGGCCAGGAGGAATTAATTATTCTACTGGTTCAGGGTCTGTGGTGGCTGGGGGGCTGCTGGCCCCCTGGTGTGCCTGCTGCGCTACACCCCAGCAGAGTCAAGGGAGGGAGGACGTGTGGATGTGTGGATGTATGGGACGTGAAAGTGTGTGTGGTGATGATTGGGCATGTGTCTGGGACTTGCTGTCGCCTGGCCTGCCTGTGCTTCTCCCAATGGGGGGGCGGCATTGCCTCTCCCCACTGCTCTCGACTTCACCCACCTGTGGGCACGTCTTGACTCCCAGGGCACTTGGCCAGGGGCACTTGGGCAGGCGCTGACCCACTGTGTGGCTGTCTGGGGCGCTTGGCCCTCCCGGGTATTGGGTGGGGCCTCTAACGGGGGGTATTGGGGCGCTCGAGCTCCTGGGGCCCGGGTCCGGTGCACGGCCCATGTCTGGGCGGCTGGGGCCTGGTGGGGTCGGTGGGCTGTTGCCCCTTGCTCCCGGGGGGCCTCTGCCCTATGCTTATGGGGGCTCTGTCCGGGGGCTTCCTCTGCTGTCTACTGGGTGTATGCGTGGTTGTCCCTGCGGTGGGCATCCTGGGTTCTGTGCTCCGTGGGGGCTGCTGGTGGCCTGGGTCTTGTGGCCCTCTCTGCCTGCTTCTGATTGCTTGGGGGGGGGCTGTGGATTGTGGCCGTGTACACTTATACACTCATAACTAAGCACGGTTATCATGTAGGTCCTGTGCCATGGGTGTTGCATGTTCTCACACACACACACAACACACTTTCATTAGTCCAGTAGCAGTTGATGTATTACCATGTCGCCTCAGGTCATCTATATCCACAGTTGTGTTGTATGCGATTGCCACTACTTGTGCTTGTTTTTGTTTGTTTGTGTGTTTGTTTGTTCTCTGCTTGTCTGCTTTCAGGTGTTCCTGGTGGCGCTAAGGCTGGATTCGCAACAGAGACCATGGGTTATTGTCTGTTTTGTTTTTTTACAGGTGTAGCAGCTGGTTGTCTGGTTTTTGTTTCTATTTTTGTTCTGTTTCCTCTTCTTTCCTCTTCTTCTTTCCTTGTCCCCCGTTCCGATTCAGTTCTATCACATGTTATATATTGTAAACAGAAATAAATAAATGGGCATCAAGGGGAGCTTTACATTTGTAAAACTTCCCTTGGCAAAGGAAATCTGTTTGGCATAAAAGGTATTCACAATTCTGCTGCCATAATGCTGAACAGAACAAGGGAAAAAAAAGTGAAGGAATTCATTTTACAGCAAAATCCTGAATCGTGCATAACTCCTCATAAGGAGTGTATTGCTCAAAACATAAGTGTGGTTCTTTCTCATACAAGGTTATAAAACGAAGTTTATACTTGAAACCAGCTTAGACATGGATAAATAAGAAGGACAAAGCAGTTTTAACTTGGTTTAAGTGAAGGAATTAATTTTACAGCAAAATCCTGAATCGTGCATAACTCCTCATAAGGAGTGTATTGCTCAAACATAAGTGTGGTTCTTTCTCATACAAGGTTATAAAAAGAAGTTTATGTTTGAAACCAGCTTAAACATTGACAAATATGAAGGACAAAGCAGTTTTAACTTGGTTTGAGTGAAGCAATTCATTTTATGGCAATATCTGAAATCTTGACTATCTCCTTAAAATAAAGGGAATTTCGGATTCCAGAAGAACAAGTGTGGTTATTTCTCATAGAAGGTAATATAAAGAAGTTTATACTTGAAACCAGCGTAGACGTGGATAAATGAGAAGGACAAAGCAGTTTTAACTTGGTTTAAGTGAAGGAATTGATTTTACAGCAAAATCCTAAATCGTGCATAACTCCTCATAAGGAGTGTATTGCTCAAACATAAGTGTGGTTCTTTCTCATACAAGGTTATAAAAATAAGTTTATGTTTGAAACGAGCTTAAGCATGGACAAATATGAAGGACAAAGCAGTTTTAACTTGGTTTGAGTGAAGCAATTCATTTTATGGCAATATCTCCTTAAAAGAAAACAAATTTCGGATTCCAGAAGAACAAGTGTGGTTCTTTCTCATAGAAGGTAATATAAAGAAGTTTATACTTGAAACCAGCTTAGAAGAGTCCCTCCATCTTTCCTCTTCTATGATTCATGCAAAAGCGTTTTGACTCTGGTACTAGTCTTTCCCATAATATTAACTGGTGAGAAGCACCTTTTATGTTCCTTCCCATAACAAGGAATGGGGAGAGAAGCACCTTTTCCCATAACATTGAATGTTCCTTCCCATAATAATGAATGGTGAGAAAAGGGCCTTTTCTCATAACATTGTGTGATCAGCAAGCATAAACAACATAAATAGCTGGAGCACCATTTTGTCGGGAGACAACTCTGAGCGATCTTCCCGACAGGTTGTGTGGATTTGTGCGGACTTGTCTCTATCTTGCAAGAAATAAATGTTTTGTGTTTATCGTATCCAGCGACTCTGAGCCTAATTTTAAGAGAATTTTTCTAACATAATGGTCCTTCGAGCCGGATTCTAAGTCCTTTCCACCTTCCAGAAACCGTGCACGGGGGAGTCCAGGATTCCTAACTGAAGTCCTCTCAGCACAGTTTCTGATAGAGGCCGGCTGCCACTGGCTGGAGGAAAGGTGACAGGATCTATTTTTGAATCAGTGGACAGACTCGCTGGATTCTTCGTTGTTTAACTTACCAGTGGATTTATGGTAAGGAACCCTTTGTATTACTATTGTTGGTTGGAAATAGTGTGATTATTAGGGAAATTTTTGATTAATTAACTAGCAATTGATGGAAAACTAGAGGCCTTTAAATAGATTGAGTCGTTGCTATTTTCCTAAGAATATACTATTTCGAATGCAACCTAGTAAAGAAGCCTTTTAACTGGTAACTGTGTAAAAGTTATGTTGGATCACTCACAAATGAAGCAGTCAGAAAAAGTAAGCCTTTTAACTGGTAACCGTGTGTAGGTTGTGTTGGATTAACCCATAAAAGAAGCAGTCAGAAAAGGTCATCCTTTTAACTGGTAACTGTATGTTGTATTGGATAACCCACAAATGAAACGGTCAGAAAAGGTTAGCCTTTTAACTGGTAAACATGTGTAGTGGTGGGATTAACCAAGGACAACAAAAATGCAGTCAGAAAAGGTTAGTCCATAATCTGTGTGAGAAGACTACAGCAATAAATAACTCCGCGCCGCGTGTTAGAAACAGAATCTTTCTTAAGAGAGTTTGCGATGAAAGATCGCAAGTTTTAAATCCATGTTAGTTTTTGTTAGTGTTATACGTCTGATCATTTGTTTGTTAAATGGCCTGATTGTTGAATCGTTTGTTTGTGAAATTAATTTTTTTGTTTGTTAAAGGGGCTGGTTGTTGAATTGTTTGTTTGTTAAATTGTTTTTTTTCCTTCTTTGCTGCAGTGTTGTTTTATTTGCTATGTATGTATAAGAGTGAAACAGCTGCTGGTGTGTGATGTTGCTGCTGGTGACGACAGAAAAATGTGTTACTGACTAATTGAGTTGAAGTGAACATTGGAATCTGGTTGTTGCTCGTGACATAGCGACAGAAGTAGTGTTTCATTCAATAGTACTCACAATAACTCCACCAAAAATTGATTAGCTGCAAGAGGACAGTATGGGAAATATCTGTTTTAAAGCTAACCGGGAGTTTCAGAAAAAACCTGATAATATTGAATACTTAGAGAGATGAGAAAATAAATTTGGGATTGAGGGAGAATTGAACATGGTAAAATTGCCCAATCCTAGAGAAGGGGAATACAAAAGTAATGTACAAAGTAAATCTAGTTTAAAAAAGCACAACAAAAAAAGAACAACAAGGATTAGAGCTAGACATTTGTACAAGTTTGTGTATTAAGATTTAGCAGCTCTCTTAAAGAGTTAAAGTTCAGAAGATCTCAGACAAACAAACAGATCATTTCAAATCTTTACTCATTTCACAGGAAAAACTGTCTGAGCAAAAGATGTTTTACAAGCTGAGATTTTTATCATTTCCATATCAAACCTGCCATTCTTAGGCAAAGTCCTAGGAAAAGTTGTATACCAACAGCTTTCTGACTTTTTCCTGTCTAACAATGCTTTTGATACTTTCCTCTCATAGTCTTGATTTTATGTATTTAACTGAGAGGTGAAACAACAAGACAAGACGAGAGTGGGGAGGGTCTTTGTGCCATATTCAGGGCCAATATACCCACTCACAAGATAAAACATTTATTTTTGTCCTTAATTCAAGCATGTATCATTTAAAAATGGAGATAAAATTATCTTAAATACTTTGTCTCACCGCAGAATGATTTTATTGATGATTTTACTGAATTTCTTTAAATTGTGTGCACTGCTGTTGACTGTTTAGTCATAACAGGGGACTTGAAGGTGCACATGGATGTAGCCCATAATAAGCAAGCTAAAGAACTCACTACTTTCCTTGAAATGTTTGGTCTAACTCAGCGTGTGACTTTGCATAGATGAAGAGAGAGTTATTTTTCTGAAATCATAAAAAAAAAAAAAAACTGCAGTAACAACTCTCATGTCTTGCTTGCTACAGTAAACAGATTAACAAACCCTCCAGGTTGCATTTAGAACTCATTTCTACATATAAGGGTAATGAAGTTGGAATATTCTTTAATGACAAAGTTCAAGGCATTAAAAATGAAATACTTTCCACCTGAAGCAGGTCTGAGACCAGACAGTCAGACCTTTCAGGTGCAGATGATTTTCAAGCCAAACTGAAACATTTTCTAAATTTGAGATTAGCTCTTCTGAAAAAAAATCATAAGTGTATCAGAAACATAAGCCGGAAATAGAGAATTTAACATATTAATGTTAAGTAATGCTATGGTTAAGTAATGCTTCATTACTTCTGATTGACTAACTTCCCTAAAACTTGTGAATTTATGAGCTTAGGAACTGACATCATATTCATCAGAGATTAAAGCATTTATCTCACAGAATGGGAACCAAAAGAGTATTAGTATATATATACATATATATATATAATATATTTATATATATTTTATATATAAAATATATATTTTTAAAAAACCAACACAGCAATGAAATATGCTATGTGAGTCAGATATCAAACAATAGTTTTCTTAAAGAGAAATTTATAGACAGCTGCAATAAATCAGCGTAATATATGGAGTAATATATTAATACTATAAGCAGTTTCTAAGCCTGCAGATGAATATTAATTAAATTAAACAGAAAGGTTGTGCATGTGTGTTCAACAGGTGCCAAACTAGATGGGTCAAATGCAGAGAGTAATTTTGTCTGACTTGTAACATGACAATAAACAGTCATCTTAATGTGTTTGCACAGCAATGGAATAAAGAGGGAAAGCAGAGGAGCACTCTAACAACAAAAAGAAAAGGAAGAAAGGACTAAACTTTTTGTTGGAAGGGAGAGAAGCAACTATTTAGGTGATGAGGGAAAGCAAAAACACAGATCACAACAGGAGCAGTGACAGAGAAGGAGAGACAGAGCAGGAGGAGATACATGTCGGCTGTGTGGAAGGAGGGGGCATTGGGCGACTGCAGGAGCAAGAATAAGATAGAGGAAGATTTTGGGAGTCAGTTATGACTAGATAAGAAAAAAACAGGAGCTGTAACCAGGATAGAAGCAGAAAAGCCAGAAAAAGTGTTAAACTTAGAGGGAATTGAACTTATCTTATAGTATGACATCAAACCTGAGATTAGATTGAATGTTTCCGGGACGGAGGTAACTTTTCTATGCGACACAGGTGCAAAACGAACTGTAATCCATCCTGATGACATTCCGGGAGTTGAGGAATCCAAAGAAATTATTTGGGTCAAATCAACAAATGGTAAGAGCCATCCTGAGCGTTTATCAAAACTCTTGACAGTATCACACTGTAAACTAGTAAGGCCACGACCTGCAGAAGTAGGGAAAGATTAGTTACCCACCACCGTTCTCTGAGGCATAAGTCTGACTACAAAGGGGAATTCTCTCAACAGGAGGGGGTTCGTCTCAACCTCAGTGAAGAAAACAACGGCTAAAACGAGAACATAGGGTGTGGCTAAAATAAGACAGGGATAGACAGACAGCAGCCGTGGCATCCATTTAAATTACCAGGATTTGTAGGTTAAAAGGAACCAGTTGTGTATTGTTAATCATTATTCTTACTATCGTATTCCTAATTCTATGGGATTAAGCACAGATTAATAAAAAACTAAAAGATAATGCACTACAATGAATCACACGGACACAGACTGACCACAGAGATAGGAGGTCCCTCAGGTCCAACAGACAACTTGTCAACCTATTTTTTTGTTGCAGGAATAGATGGGGTGGCTGACATTGACTTATGCTCAATTATTTTATGTAAAGACAACCAAAAAGCCCATGTGTATTCTGAAAAGTACATATGTGAAATGTATGTTAATACAAGATTTCTGAAGAATCGCCTGTGTATCAGTTGGAATTTTGTTAGAATGTATACAGATTGACAAAATATCCAATCTAATTCTATTGAATGAGCTAAAGCCAGAATATAAATTTAGAAATGAAGCATTACAATTGCATTACAATTGCATAATGAATCTTTTGTACCTAACACAGAGCAATGTAAAACTCTCTCTTTGTTGTTCCCAGCAGTTAAGAAAAGAGACAACTGCCCTCAGCGTTGGCTTATACGGGTAATTTATATATGTTTCATCCACAGGAGTACAGGTAAGAATGTGGGTACACTCATGTCACATAATTGTCAAGAATCCATCTATTGTCACTCAGGACGCAGGTAACTACTCAGCATCTTGGTTTCGGAACCAAACTTCCATGAGAGCAGACCTCTGGTGGCTGTGTGGGGATATGAAACTGAGGTCCGTCCTTCTGCCTAACTGGCAGCTGCACAATAGCCCAACTACTGATGCCTTTCCGTCTGTTCCCTGAGGGGGACTTTAAGGCCTTGGGTGAGAAGCTGCAATGTCTCAAGCATTTAACTGTGTCTGGAGGTTCATTTGACAACAGAGTGTACCTGGATAGCATTGGAATTCTGAGTCCCAGATGAATTTAAAGCTAGAAATCAAGTAACTACAGACTTTGAATCTTTTCTTTTCTGGTGGGCAACAATAAAAAAAAATGTTTATTGGATAAATTACATCTACAAGGCATTGCTGAACAATTAAAATGTTTGGAAATTTATCCTGTTCCTTTATTCCTAACAATACTTCCGCAGATGGCAGAATCACAAAGAGGGACTCGCATCACTCTCTGCAGAGCTGATAGAAAATCAACGATCCCTACACTGACATGATGGAGAAGTGGTTTGGTCTCTGTCTGTTGTCACAGCCATAGTAGCCACCTGTGCTTGATGTTGTATCAAATGCTTGAGAGGACTGTCCCAAAGACTGATTGAAACCATCCGTACCCGCATAATGTATCAACAGGTAGAGGGAGATGATGACAACGAGCGACACATGGATGATGGAGACGATGATACAGATAACATTTAAAGTACTTTGAATGACCCCGAGTGAATTCTCAATGATTTCTTTGATGATTATTTTTGCGTTCATATGAAAGACCAATGAACATGGGAATTGGACCTATTAAAAGACAATTCCTGAATCTAGAGCATTGTAAAGATGATATGTTGCTTCTTCCTGCTAACATTTGTCCACAGTTTGATGAACTGCATCAGCAGCAGAACCACTACAGGACTCAAAGTCAGGTAACTGACCAGGTTTCTGGAATTCTGGAATTCCCATCATGCCAAGATGATGGCGGAACAATCACAAATTTTTATCCACATGTGTACAAAAGGGTGGACGGCGAAGCTAAGCGCTCCACCCCAACTGAATGAAAAGCTGATTTGAAGAGTTCATTCCACCAAGACTGAAAAGGAAATGTCACCCATGAAATCAACAATGCTTTTAGGGACTTCTATAAAACCTTATATTCATCACAAAATGATCCATCAGACAGTAACATAGATCAGTTTCATAGATCATAGACTATTCTACCGTCAACAACCTGGAAACCACAATAGTCTCTCTAGATGCAGAAAAAGTATTTGATCGAGTGAACTGGACATTTTTATTTGCAGCATTAAACAAATTCGGGTTTGGGTCACACTTCATCAACTGGATAAGGATATTATATAGCTCCCCAAATGCAAGTGTCAGGACTAATGATCAAACTTCTCCAAGCTTCAGTCTGCAGAGAGGTACAAGACAGGGTTGCCCACTTTCTCCCTCACTTTTTGCTATTTTCATCGAACCTTTAGCAGCTGCTATCAGACAAGATAGAAATATTAAAGGCATCCAACCCCAAAAATATTGAGCATAAAATAAGTCTTTATGCTGATGATGTATTACTTTTCCTCCAGAACTCACAGACGTCTCTCACTCACACGATCACACTCATAAATAAATTCTCAACACTTTCTGACTACTCTATCAATTGGTCTAAGACCACAGTTCTGCCCATTAACTGTAGGGTCCAGAATATACCTATAACAAAGCTAAATTATGTGCAATTATTAAAGACAGTAGAGGACGATCTCTCTCGTTGGAAGTCCTTACCTATATCACTTATGGGGAGAGTTACAACCATTAAAATGATGATACTATCAAAAGTTAACTATTTGTTCTCAATGATCCCCATAAAACCATCTGCTACTTGGTTTAAGTCACTAGATTCATGCATCTCCAAATTTCTGTGGAAAAACAAACCACCACGTATTAGTTTAAAAACGCTACAGAAAACCAAGGAAAGTGGTGGATTAGATTTACCTCATTTTCAGCACTATTCCTTAGCCAATAGGTTACAGTATATATAAAACATAGTTTGCACCTAGCCCAATAGATGCACCATTGATATATATAGAACAAGCATTGTGGGATAATCTGGAAATCTCTGACCTGCCACTTATTAGTCAAAACGTAAAAAATCACAAATGTTTTAAAAGCATTAACATCAGCACCTCTCTGACAGCTTGGTGGGAATTTCTTAAAATAACAAAGTCTTCACTTGTCCCGTGTAAGCTTACACCCATCTGGAACAATCCTGACATCCTGCAAAACAAAAAAATGCCAAACTTTATTCTGTGGAAGATCAAAGGAATCAAACATCTGGAACATATAATCCAAAATGGAAATTTTATTTCATTTGATGAGCTCATATCACAACATGAGATAGGCAGCAATAAATTCCTAGAATATCAACAACTTAAGTCTATAATAACAAAGAAATATATCCTCCACCAACCAGACTTACAACTCCCGATTAGGGTAGCAGAATTTCTAAGCATCTGCACCCCAAAACTACTATCAAAAATATATAAATTATTGTCTAAGATAGATGACACAATGTCTCTACAATCCTCAAAATGGGAGGCAGAATTATCTATTAGTTCTAGTCATAGCTTCTGGCCACAAACATGTTTGAACACCTTTAGAATGACTCGAAATCCTAATTTACAGCTCATACAATACAAAATTCTTCATAGAACACACTATAAAGGACAAAGGATGTTCAGGATGGGTCTAACACACTCAAACATCTGCTCACATTGCACAGATAACACACCTGATGATTATGCACACGCTTTGTGGTTTTGTGCGCCTGTCCAGAAGTTCTGGTTTGAAGTCTGTACGGACCTTTCAACATGGCTAAAGTGTAGCATTCCTGCATGCCCCACACTGTGCATACTGGGTGACTTAGACAACATCAACATGGAAATGAACTCAGCACACATGGTCCTCACAGTGTTGTTAACCCGATTTTTTCATTGGAAGCCCAAGAATAAGCTGGAGAAATCCATCCATCCATTTTCTATACCGACAGTCCGTTAATCGGGTAGCGGGTGGGCTGGAGCCTATCCCAGCAGTCATCGGGCGAAGGGCGGGGTACACCCTGGACAGGTCGCCAGTCCATCGCCGGGCCACATAGAGACAAACAAGACAAACAACCATGCACGCTCACACTCACTCCTACGGACAATTTGGAGTCACCAATTAACCTGACATGCATGTTTTTGGATGGTGGGAGGAAGCCGGAGTAACCGGAGAGAACCCACGCATACACGGGGAGAACATGCACACGGGGAGACTCCACACAGAAAGGCCCCAGGCAGGGATTGAACCTGGAACCCTCTTGCTGGGAGGTGACGGTGCTAACCACCACACCACCGTGCAGCCCCCAGCTGGAGAAATCGTTTATTAAAAAAGTATTTATTAGTGGTCACAAGTAGAGTATATTGCAGCGCTGGACTCGGAGTGCCAGAGCTCCCGCAGGAAATCCGTCAGGCCGAGCCCCGTTATCCGGAAACATGTCATATTTCTTGTCAGAGTATAATTGGCCAGTTTTGAGTGGCATGATCAGGCCAGCTGCTGTCCTTGTTGTGTTCTTTGGATGTGATAAACAATGTGTGTGTATGTGTGAGTGCTGTTTTAGGTGTCTAATGTACCAGACCTATCTGGCTATAGAGATGTTTTGTCTGACCCAGTTGTTTATGTCATTCTAAGGTCTTGGACCATTTAAGGTCATCTGTTGTGCAGTATGAGCAGAGTGGAAAAGTACCAGCTAGGAACATAGGTTATTTAGTAAAATACAGAAAATGAATTTATAATTTCTAAGAAGAAAGCCAATTATAACAACTCCCCCTTTTGACATGATTTAATCATGTCAACTAAATGAGGTAGGAATGTTATATTCTGTATTGTGTCAGTGTTAGCGGCAGCCAACTTAGCAGGTCCCCAAACTGCAAGTTGCCAACTACCTTGAGGTGCAGCAAAACCAGACAGGAGATTCTTGTTATCCCCCTTTTGATATAACTTCATTATGTGAGCTGTTATGTGTAAGCTGTTCTTCTTTGCAATTATCAGCAGCAAGCAAGTTTTCATTGCATATGCATGTGTAAAATAATTGTAATGCGTTAGCTAAACCTTTCTGTATCAGGAGTGTTTATCATGATGCTGGGAACAGAACCTCTTTCCCAGAATAGTTCAACCTTCATTACTCAACTGATCATAACTCTGCAATGAGCACATTTCTTAAAAGCTATAAGTATCACACCTGTACGTGTATGCAAGGAATAAATTAATAAATGTTTCAATATGTCTTAAAATTAGTGTGTGTATGTGGCCCCAAACCCAATCTCTGTGTAGAATCTTAGTTCATTTTGGCCCAAAACTATATGTGGTTTAAGCAGTGGCAAGACCCTGCTCACCCATAAGTACCATTACAACACATAACAATAATTAACTAAGCTACAACAATTCATAAAATATTGAAACTCAAAAAGTGCTTAAGGCAATTAACATTACCATCAGGATCGTCCACTGTTCGCAGCGAATAGGAGCGAAAAACCCGATGGCTGATATCCGGGAAAATTCTCCTATGGCCCCATTCCCCCTTGGCGACCGACCACTTAATTACCTTTCAGTGCCTAAGGTCCCGCTCCGAACAGCCGATTCACACCAATGGCAATGGACATATGTATGAATTCCTATGATTAGTAATTGGTCTACTTAAAATCATTAAACTAAAGAGGAACATCACAAAACACAAAACAATACAATACAGACATTTAAACATGACTTGAATATGAAGATATGACCCTGTTGAGAACAGATGAGTAATGATAGATGTAGTGTAAAAACTAACAATTTCTTTTGAGTGAAAATTTTATGATAACATTGTGCAGAGTGGTGTAGTGCAGCTCAGTCTCTTGTGGTCCAATCCTGTCACTGCTTGGTGTTTGGTTGTCCTTCTGGCTGAACCTCAGTTCAGCAGTCTGAGCTAACTAGGAAGGAGAGGTTACCAGCACTTCACTTCCACAAAGGGGTCTTTACCACCCGTTTTCCCTAACTAATCTTTTTCTTTGGGACAATTAAGGAGATAATTCAGATTATTTTGTTGACAGTGGTTGATGGTTGTATGGTTGTTCAACCATTATCTTGGCATGATGATCGTGCCTCCCAGAATTTCAGACTGACGTCTTGTCAGTCACTTGGCTGTGAGTCCTTTAGAGGTTCTGCTGCAGATGCAGTTAATTTAAGCAGTGGATGAATGTTAGCAGGAGAGAGAACTGAGCAGCACAACATGTCATTTTCACAATGTTTTATATTCAGGAATTGCCTTTTAACAGGTTCAATCCCAGTATTCATTGGTCGACAAATTAAGTTTTCATATGAACCCCAAACAAAAACAAATAAATAAACCGAAAAATGAAAAATGAAATGAAAAACAAAACAACTGGCCAGTTGATAGAAACCATGTTTTAGGACAGTACCTTTAGACTCACCAACCTGCTGTACAGCATTAATGTGAAATCCAGTACCATCAACCTTTTCTGTGGAAAAAACTTCAAACCATTTAGAGAACACAGCAAGACAAAGACAAAACACAAGACAACATAGAACAAAAGACAAAAGGAAGACAAAGACTCACAGAATTTTGGGAAAATCTTGAGAAGTGTTAGTAAACTATGATTAATTGTTGTATCTCCACCCCCCCGATGAGACTTAGTCTCATCCGTATGTTAGTTCTGCTGAACTCTTCCACTGCAGTTTCTGCTCCTGTGTTGCTGCTGCAGGACAGAAATGTTTGTGGTTAGAGTTCATTTTGGGAGCAGCACAGCATCAAGAAAGCAGCCATTTCTTCTCAATGAGTAACTGATTAACCTTTTTGGGATAAATATTGTCTGTCCTCTTAATTCAGCTCAGAGTGCTTTTGATAAAATTTCAGCACGATCTGCTTAATTCTCACTTGTTACTTTATACTAAATTCTATTTAATTCTTACCAGTGGCTGTGTTTCGTGATGCTGAGCCATCCACAGACAGTTCAGGATCAGCATTAAGTTTTTTCTGCTCCATTTGAATTAGAAACACTTCATGGGGTACCAACAGTGTGACATCAGAGTTTCTTATAACATCACATGATACAATAACATATTTCCATACAAATTAGAATCAAAGACAAAGGTTTATTCTATTTTTCTATTTGTCTCAATTCCTCATTTATTTATTTTTTAGATGAGCCATGTGGCCTTGTGCTGCTAAATTTTTCCTTAGCAGTGCCACAGCATCGTGCTTGTGTTCAGATCTTTGGTTGGTTATTGATCACTGTTATCTTGCATGCATGCTTTGACCTAAGGGCCAGGATTCTTGATATTATTTTGTAATATTTTTTTAAATTTTCTTTTTCCTGGTAGCAGTTTTGGAATGTTAGCTAAATTGTTCAGGATCATTCTTGTTTTTTCTTGACATGAATTAGGCCTTCAATCGTGCAGTTCAAAGCTCTGTGCTTTACCTTACTTCGAGCAGCTCTGCCTCAGTTTATTATGTTTTACTTAATCTTTACTTCTTCCTTCCAGTATGTGTGGATGTATGTGGGTGTATGTGTACGTATAGATGTGCGTGTGTGTGTGTGTGTATGTGTGTCTATATGTGGCCTTGGGTTTCACTGCTTTGTTTTATTTTCTTCTATCATTTTCTTCTATGAAAAGTGTTATGAAAATAAAGTTTGATTGATTGATTCATTGATTGATTGCACCAGATTAAACAACTTGGGTCATCTCCCATGTAAATTCTCGAATGAACCAGAACACATGATTAAAACTGTTCTCACAGAACATTTTATTCATCCCATTCATATCTTTTTCGTTCGACCAACATGTCATGACTGAGCACAGATCGGATTGTACCTTGTATCTTGTTTCTCAATAAATTGTAATTGAAGTGGGTTGTTGCCATTTTCCAGAGATCTTTTAGTCACCTGGTGTGGAGTGGTGGGAAGAGAGGGTGTGTCCAGATTACTGTTGTAGTTCTTTGTAACTTGAGCTTTTAATGTCTGACTTTCACACAGGAGAGGTGTGAAAATTAGTTATTGTAACCTTTATTGTTTCTGCTACTGTGGTTCTACAGTCTAGTCTCCACAGTGGTGTTTTCCTTTGGTTTCATCGTCAGTGGTCCGTTCAGTCTCTGATAGAGTTTTAGTCCCCGTGGTCTAGTCTTTGTCAGCAGGTGAGGTTCCTAAGTCAGTCCGGACCTCAGTTAATGTTCTTTCGGTAGGATCTTGAGCCTGAGTACAGTGATCCTTGTGGATCCAGTTACTCAGTCTATTCTCAGTCAACCATACCTTTACACAATGTGTTGTAGCTTCTGCGTCCTGTCCATATAGGAGAGGACCAGTTAAGTTTGTTCACTTTCCTGGTCCTCTTCCTTGCTGAGATATACTCATCACCGTGTTATTCAGTTGTTTCACATTCACACAAGTTTCCATACTGTAGTACAACAAGGGGTGAACCTGTTGGTGCAGTTGTAAATGGACAGGGTGTTTCCTCCCTGTCATGACCTCATGTGGGACAACATGACAACATTCATGGTGGCATTTGGAGTAAATCTTAGGCTAACACAATACGTAGAGCTTCAGCCCAGGTTAACTGTGTGTCTGCAGAGACTTCTGTTCGACCTTTTTGATGGTTCTATTTGCTCTTTTCACTAGTCCTTGTAAAGTTGGGTGAGAGACTGCACCGAGCTTATATGTAATTCCAAACAATTTTTCCACTTTTCCTAGTTCTTCATTGGAGAAGTGAGTACCATTATCTGATCTTATCACTTCTGGTACCCCAAATCTTGGAATAATTTCTCTTGTAAGCCATTTAATGACTTCTTTTCCTTTTTCGGTTTTAGTAGGTGTGGCTTCTACCCATCTAGAAAAGGGAGCTACACACACTAGAAGAAATAGTTTACCTTCAGTCCTGTTCGCTGCTCCCATGTCAGTAAACTCAATTACTATCTGTTTCCAAGGGGCATCAGGTACTGGGAAACTACCTAGTCCTGCTTTGAGATTGAACAGCTTGCAAATTTCACAAGATTGCACAAAATATTTTATTGCGTCTTTTAGGTGGGGGTGCCACCAGTGTTGTGAAATGAGCGCTGTTACTTTTGAGCTAGCACAGTGAGCTCTACTGTGTGCTTCTTGACATAGCAAATTTAGTAGTCCAGTTTGAGCTACTATTTTGCCTTCATGATTCCAGCAGCGTCCTGTGGAATCTTTTTTTTTTCGTTCCATGCTTGCTTTTCAGATGGTGCCGCTGCTTCGTGAAGTTATTTAATGTTTTCTAAACATAATTCTCATTGTGATTTTTCCTCCAATGTTTTCTGAGACATCTGGTTAAATGCAGTATACCCTGCTTTTGTTTTTGCTGCCTTATCTGCCGCATTGTTGCCTCTAGCTACTCTCCCATTTCCCTTTTGATGTCCTCTGCACTGGACTCTAGCAACTTGTTTTGGTTCAAGTATGGCATAATATAGTTCGAGTAATTGATTCAAGTGTTTAACCGGGGTGCCTGCTGAGGTCACAAAGCCTTTCCTTTTCCAGTGACACATGTCTGGTTTAGAGGCATGTCTTTAACTGTAAACACTGTTTTTATTTCACTAATTTATTCAATGTTTATTGTTAGAATAATTAATATTTATCTGCAGGGTTAGAATTTGCTAATAGTATTAATATAGTGTTCAGCTGTACAGCTCTCTGGTTGTTGTGGCTGTTTTTAAATGTGCCATGAAAACAAACCTTGACTTGACTTGTTATGACTCAGACTTACTGCAGCTGTCTTTAAATTTCTTTTAGAGTTTTCTTCTTCAAGAAACTCATTGGTGATATCTGACTCTCGTTGTGCCTTTTATTGCCGTGTTTTTGTTAATTTCCTAATAATCTAACTCACTTTAAACCTTTATATAAAGCATGTTGCTGCTCTGTTAAGATAACAGATCCATTGATTCATAGATCTGCTGCAGTTAAATAGTTAAATGGTTTAATGAGATCAATTATAAATACTGATGATAAATATTAACTCAGAATTGGTGAAAATAAGCAGAGGAGAAGTATTTAGATCAGCTAAATTTTAAGTCATGTTACTGTGATCTCTAACACAATAAAGGCTAACCTTTAATGCTTTAAGATGGTAAGAAACTGTCTGACACCTATCTGCCTGACCTTGCTGTTAAATCCCGATATTTTCTAATATGTCATATGGTCTGACTGTCCGGTCTCAGACCTGCTTCAGGTGGAAATCATAAAGTCTCAATTTGTAGAACATCTTTTGTTCAGGCAGTTTTTCAATTAAAGGATCAAAGATTTAAATGCTATGTCTCTTGTAAGCCATTTAATGACTTCTTTTCCTTTTTCGGTTTTAGTAGGTGTGGCTTCTATCCATCTAGAAAAGGGAGCTACACACACTAGAAGAAATAGTTTACCTTCAGTCCTGTTCGCTGCTCCCATGTCAGTAAACTCAATTACTATCTGTTTCCAAGGGGCATCAGGTACTGGGAAACTACCTAGTCCTGCTTTGAGATTGAACAGCTTGCAAATTTCACAAGATTGCACAAAATATTTTATTGTGTCTTTTAGGTGGGGGTGCCACCAGTGTTGTGAAATGAGCGCTGTTACTTTTGAGCTAGCACAGTGAGCTCTACTGTGTGCTTCTTGACATAGCAAATTTAGTAGTCCAGTTGGAGCTACTATTTTGCCTTTATGATTCCAGCAGCGTCCTGTGGAATCTTTTTTTTTTCGTTCCATGCTTGCTTTTCAGATGGTGCCGCTGCTTTGTCAAGTTCTTTAATGTTTTCTAAAAATAATTCTCGTTGTGATTTTTCCTCCAATGTTTTCTGAGACATCTGGTTAAATGCAGTATACCCTGCTTTTGTTTTTGCTGCCTTATCTGCCGCATTGTTGCCTCTCGCTACTCTCCCATCTCCCTTTTGATGTCCTCTGCACTCGACTCTAGCAACTTGTTTTGGTTCAAGTATGGCATAATATAGTTCGAGTAATTGATTCAAGTGTTTAACCGGGGTGCCTGCTGAGGTCACAAAGCCTTTCCTTTTCCAGTGACACATGTCTGGTTTAGAGGCATGTCTTTAACTGTAAACACTGTTTTTATTTCACTAATTTATTCAATGTTTATTGTTAGATTAATTAATATTTATCTGCAGGGTTAGAATTTGCTAATAGTATTAATATAGTGTTCAGCTGACTTGACTTGACTTGTTATGACTCAGACTTACTGCAGCTGTCTTTAAATTTCTTTTAGAGGTTTCTTCTTCAAGAAACTCATTGGTGATATCTGACTCTCGTTGTGCCTTTTATTGCCGTGTTTTTGTTAATTTCCTAATAATCTAACTCACTTTAAACCTTTATATAAAGCACGTTGCTGCTCTGTTAAGATAACAGATCCATTGATTCATAGATCTGCTGCAGTTAAATAGTTAAATGGTTTAATGAGATCAATTATAAATACTGATGATAAATATTAACTCAGAATTGGTGAAAATAAGCAGAGGAGAAGTATTTAGATCAGCTAAATTTTAAGTCATGTTACTGTGATCTCTAACACAATAAAGGCTAACCTTTAATGATTTAAGATGGTAAGAAACTGTCTGACACCTATCTGCCTGACCTTGCTGTTAAATCCCGATATTTTCTAATATGTCATATGGTCTGACTGTCCGGTCTCAGACCTGCTTCAGGTGGAAATCATAAAGTCTCAATTTGTAGAACATCTTTTGTTCAGGCAGTTTTTCAATTAAAGGATCAAAGATTTAAATGCTATGTTTGTTTGTCTGACTTTTTAAGAGAGCTGTTAAATCTTAATTCAACAACAAACTGGTTCTAATGTTTAGTTTTAAACAGTCTGTTCTTCCTGGATTTATTTTGGACATTGTATTGCTTCTTATCTCTTCACTGTAATACTTGCATTGAAAAGCGGTTTTCAGATTGTCCATTCAATGTGGTATTTCTCCCATTCAAATTTATTTAAAAATAAATTAATTATTGAATTGATGATAAATGCTCTAGTAAAAACTTCCATTATCATTGTAAATTTTTTGACTAAATAACTATATGTAACTCTGGTACTCTTTAAGTACAGGCCCATGATCAATCAGAATCTGTCCTCACTCTCAGGGCTGAATGGGGGAAGAAGGAAGCAGGGTTGGGATGAGATAATCTTAGGGTGAGAGCATTTATGACAAAGCCAAGGATATCTAACCTTTTCTTTTCCAATTACACATGTCCACATGTACAGCCTAAGCTGTTTATGCTGAATCTGTATAAATGGTCAGTTTTTTATTTTGCTAAATGGCATGCTTCTGTTATTGAGTGTGATGTTAGGAAGATGTGTCTTATCTGCTAGTGTAGTAGGATGTGTCCCTGGAAAAGATGACGTTGTGTCTGGCACGTGCTGTGGTAGAGGTGCAGAGGACTGCGTCTGAATAGAGAATTTAACTTCTCCAAAAAAAATACTGACAGTCTGCAAGAAATGTTACTGCTCTTTTTTTCGTCTTTTTCTGCCCTTGCTTTCTGCAATAAACCTGCCCCGGTAGCTGAGAGTAGCTGCCCCGGTATATATCCCCATACCCCTCTCCCTTTTGGCTCCTGTACACAGCACACACTCATACATGAAGGGTTTTGGGGGCGTGTGTGTTCTGTGGGGTGTAGTGGATGGGGCCACGTAGGTGGTCCCCTTGGCTGCACTCTGCAGTTCCCCGCCCCTGTTTTATTTACACCTTAGACATCACTACTTATCAAACACACTCACACACATTAGGTCTTGCGGGGTGGTTGCACTGAGTGGCATCTGGTGGGCGGGGCTCTTTGGGTATGTAGGCTGCCCAGAGGGCCGCGCTCCCACTTCTACAAGGTTGGCTGCCCCTCAATTTTAATCGCTCACTATTAGAAAATATTGAAGAGCCAGAAGGGTGAGGGGAGGGGTCTTCTCATACCCCTGCTTCCTGGTTGCTGCTCGGGCAGGAGTGGCCAGGAGGAATTAATTATTCTGCTGGTTCAAGGTCTGTGGTGGCTGGGGGGCTGCTGGCCCCCTGGTGTGCCCGCTGCGCTACACCCCAGTGGAGTCAAGGGAGGGAGGACGTGTGGATGTATGGGACGTGAAAGTGTGTGTGGTGATGATTGGGCCTGGGTCTGGGACTTGCTGTCGCCTGGCCTGCCTGTGCTTCTCCCAATGGGGGGGTGGCGTTGCCTCTCCCCACTGCTCGCGACTTCACCCACCTGTGGGCACGTCTTGACTCCCAGGGCACTTGGCCAGGGGCGCTGGGGCAGGCGCTGACCCACTGTGTGGCTGTCTGGGGTGCTTGGCCCTCCCAGGTATTGGGTGGGGCCTCTAACGGGGGGTATTGGGGCGCTCGGGCTCCTGGGGCCCGGGTCCGGTGCACGGCCCATGTCTGGGCGGCTAGGGCCTGGTGGGGTCGGTGGGCTGTTGCCCCTGGCTCCCGGGGGGCGTCTGCCCTATGCTTATGGGGGCTCTGTCCGGGGGCTTCCTCTGCTGTCTACTGGGTGTATGCGTGGTTGTCCCTGCGGTGGGCATCCTGGGTTCTGTGCTCCGTGGGGGCTACCGGTGGCCTGGGTCTTGTGGCCCTCTCTGCCTGCTTCTGATTGCTTGGGGGGGCTGTGGATTGTGGCCGTGTACACTTATACACTCATAACTAAGCACGGTTATCATGTAGGTCCTGTGCCATGGGTGTCGCATGTTCTCACACACACACACACACACACAACACACATTCATTAGTCCAGTAGCAGTTGATGTATTACCATGTCGCCTCAGGTCATCTATATCCACAGTTGTGTTGTATGCGATTGCCACTACTTGTGCTTGTTTTTGTTTGTTTGTGTGTTTGTTTGTTCTCTGCTTGTCTGCTTTCAGGTGTTCCTGGTAGACAATAGTCTCTCTAGATGCAGAAAAAGCATTTGATCGAGTGAACTGGAAATTTTTATTTGCAGCATTAAACAAATTCGGGTTTGGGTCACACTTCATCAACTGGATAAGGATATTATATAGCTCCCCAAATGCAAGTGTCAGGACTAATGATCAAACTTCTCCAAGCTTCAGTCTGCAGAGAGGTACAAGACAGGGTTGCCCACTTTCTCCCTCACTTTTTGCTATTTTCATCGAACCTTTAGCAGCTGCTATCAGACAAGATAGAAATATTAAAGGCATCCAACCCCAAAATATTGAGCATAAAATAAGTCTTTATGCTGATGATGTATTACTTTTCCTCCAGAACTCACAGACGTCTCTCACTCACACGATCACACTCTTAAATAAATTCTCAGCACTTTCTGACTACTCTATCAATTGGTCTAAGACCACAGTTCTGCCCATTAACTGTAGGGTCCAGAATATACCTGCGATCACTTTACAGTCAGGAAATATTAGATATTTAGGCATAAACATTTCCTCCAGGCTCTCAGAGCTAACAAAGCTAAATTGTCCCGTGTAAGCTTACACCCATCTGGAACAATCCTGACATCCTGCAAAACTAAAAAATGCTAAACTTTACTCTGTGGAAGAACAAAGGAATCAAACATCTGGAAAATGGAAATTTTATTTCATTTGATGAGCTCATATCACAACATGAGATAGGCAGCAATAAATTCCTAGAATATCAACAACTTAAGTCTATAATAACAAAGAAATATATCTTCCACCAACTAGACTTACAACTCCCGATTAGGGTAGCAGAGTTTCTAAGCATCTGCATCCCAAAACTACTATCAAAAATATATAAATTATTATCTAAGATAGATGACACAATGTCTCTACCATCCTCAAAATGGGAGTGAGATTTATATATTAGTTCTAGTCATAGCTTCTGGCCACAAACATGTTTGAACACCTTTAGAATGACTCGAAATCCTAATTTACAGCTCATACAATACAAAATTCTTCATAGAACACACTATACAGGACAAAGGATGTTCAGGATGGGTCTAACACACTCAAACATCTGCTCACATTGCACAAATAACACACCTGATGATTATGCACACGCTTTGTGGTTTTGTGCGCCTGTCCAGAAGTTCTGGTTTGAAGTTTGTACGGACCTTTCAACATGGCTAAAGTGTAGCATTCCTGCATGCCCCACACTGTGCATACTGGGTGACTTAGACAACATCAACATGGAAATGAACTCAGCACACATGGTCCTCACAGTGTTGTTAACCCGATTTTTTCATTGGAATCCCAAGAATAAGCTGGAGAAATCGTTTATTAAAAAAGTATTTATTAGTGGTCACAAGTAGAGTATATTGCAGCGCTGGACTCGGAGTGCCAGAGCTCCCGCAGGAAATCCGTCAGGCCGAGACCCGTTATCCGGAAACATGTCATATTTCTTGTCAGAGTATAATTGGCCAGTTTTGAGTGGCATGATCAGGCCAGCTGCTGTCCTTGTTGTGTTCTTTGGATGTGATAAACAATGTGTGTGTATGTGTGAGTGCTGTTTTAGGTGTCTAATGTACCAGACCTATCTGCCCTAATAGAGATGTTTTGTCTGACCCAGTTGTTTATGTCATTCTAAGGTCTTGGACCATTTAAGGTCATCTGTTGTGCAGTATGAGCAGAGTGGAAAAGTACCAGCTAGGAACATAGGTTATTTAGTAAAATACAGAAAATGAATTTATAATTTCTAAGAACAAAGCCAATTATAACAACTCCCCCATTTGACATGATTTAATCATGTCAACTAAATGAGGTAGGAATGTTATATTCTGTATTGTGTCACACCTGTTAGCGGCAGCCAACTTAGCATGTCCCCAAACTGCAAGTGGCCAACTACCTTGAGGTGCAGCACAACCAGACAGGAGATTCTTGTTATCCCCCTTTTGATATAACTTCATTATGTGAGCTGTTATGTGTAAGCTGTTCTTCTTTGCAATTATCAGCAGCAAGCAAGTTTTCATTGCATATGCATGTGTAAAATAATTGTAATGCGTTAGCTAAACCTTTCTGTATCAGGAGTGTTTATCATGATGCTGGGAACAGAACCTCTTTCCCAGAATAGTTCAACCTTCATTACTCAACTGATCATAACTCTGCAATGAGCACATTTCTTAAAAGCTGTAAGTATCACGCCTGTACGTGTATGCAAGGAATAAATTAATAAATGTTTCAATATGTCTTAAAATTAGTATGTGTATGTGGCCCCAAACCCAATCTCTGTGTAGAATCTTAGTTAATTTTGGCCCAAAACTATATGTGGTTTAAGCAGTGGCAAGACCCTGCTCACCCATAAGTACCATTACAACACATAACAATAATTAACTAAGCTACAACAATTCATAAAATATTGAAACTCAAAAAGTGCTTAAGGCAATTAACATTACCATCAGGATCGTCCACTGTTCGCAGCGAATAGGAGCGAAAAACCCGATGGCTGATATCCGGGAAAATTCTCCTATGGCCCCATTCCCCCTTGGCGACCGACCACTTAATTACCTTTCAGTGCCTAAGGTCCCGCTCCGAACAGCCGATTCACACCAATGGCAAAGGACATATGTATGAATTCCTATGATTAGTAATTGGTCTACTTAAAATCATTAAACTAAAGAGGAACATCACAAAACACAAAACAATACAGTACAGACATTTAAACATGACTTGAATATGAAGATATGACCCTGTTGAGAACAGATGAGTAATGATAGATGTAGTGTAAAAACTAACAATTTCTTTTGAGTGAAAATTTTATGATAACATTGTGCAGAGTGGTGTAGTGCAGCTCAGTCTCTTGTGGTCCAATCCTGTCACTGCTTGGTGTTTGGTTGTCCTTCTGGCTGAATCTCAGTTCAGCAGTCTGAGCTAACTAGGAAGGAGAGGTTACCAGCACTTCACTTCCACAAAGGGGTCTTTACCACCCGTTTTCCCTATCTAATCTTTTTCTTTGGGACAATTAAGGAGATAATTCAGATTATTTTGTTGACAGTGGTTGAAGGTTGTATGGTTGTTCAACCATTATCTTGGCATGATGATCGTGCCTCCCAGAATTTCAGACTGACGTCTTGTCAGTCACTTGGCTGTGAGTCCTTTAGAGGTTCTGCTGCAGATGCAGTTAATTTAAGCTGTGGATGAATGTTAGCAGGAGAGAGAACTGAGCAGCACAACATGTCGTTTTCACAATGTTTTATATTCAGGAATTGCCTTTTAACAGGTTCAATCCCAGTATTCATTGGTCGACAAATTAAGTTTTCATGTGAACCCCAAACAAAAACAAATAAATAAACCGAAAAAAAATAAATAAATAAATGAAATGAAAAACAAAACAACTGGCCAGTTGATAGAAACCATGTTTTAGGACAGTACCTTTAGACTCACCAACCTGCTGTACAGCATTAATGTGAAATCCAGTACCATCAACCTTTTCTGTGGAAAAAACTTCAAACCATTTAGAGAACACAGCAAGACAAAGACAAAACACAAGACAACATAGAACAAAAGACAAAAGGAAGACAAAGACTCACAGAATTTTGGGAAAATCTTGAGAAGTGTTAGTAAACTATGATTAATTGTTGTATCTCCACCCCCCCATGAGACTTAGTCTCATCCGTATGTTAGTTCTGCTGAACTCTTCCACTGCAGTTTCTGCTCCTGTGTTGCTGCTGCAGGACAGAAATGTTTGTGGTTAGAGTTCATTTTGGGAGCAGCACAGCATCAAGAAAGCAGCCATTTCTTCTCAATGAGTAACTGATTAACCTTTTTGGGATAAATATTGTCTGTCCTCTTAATTCAGCTCAGAGTGCTTTTGATAAAATTTCAGCACGATCTGCTTGATTCTCACTTGTTACTTTATACTAAATTCTATTTAATTCTTACCAGTGGCTGTGTTTCGTGATGCTGAGCCATCCACAGACAGTTCAGGATCAGCATTAAGTTTTTTCTGCTCCATTTGAATTAGAAACACTTCATGGGGTACCAACAGTGTGACATCAGAGTTTCTTATAACATCACATGATACAATAACATATTTCCATACAAATTAGAATCAAAGACAAAGGTTTATTCTATTTTTCTATTTGTCTCAATTCCTCATTTATTTATTTTTTAGATGAGCCATGTGGCCTTGTGCTGCTAAATTTTTCCTTAGCAGTGCCACAGCATCGTGCTTGTGTTCAGATCTTTGGTTGGTTATTGATCACTGTTATCTTGCATGCATGCTTTGACCTAAGGGCCAGGATTTTTGATATTATTTTGTAATATTTTTTTAAATTTTTTTTTTCCTGGTAGCAGTTTTGGAATGTTAGCTAAATTGTTCAGGATCATTCTTGTTTTTTCTTGACATGAATTAGGCCTTCAATCGTGCAGTTCAAAGCTCTGTGCTTTACCTTACTTCGAGCAGCTCTGCCTCAGTTTATTATGTTTTACTTAATCTTTACTTCTTCCTTCCAGTATGTGTGGATGTATGTGGGTGTATGTGTACGTATAGATGTGCGTGTGTGTGTGTGTGTATGTGTGTCTATATGTGGCCTTGGGTTTCACTGCTTTGTTTTATTTTCTTCTATCATTTTCTTGTATGAAAAGTGTTATGAAAATAAAGTTTGATTGATTGATTCATTGATTGATTGCACCAGATTAAACAACTTGGGTCATCTCCCACGTAAATTCTCGAATGAACCAGAACACATGATTAAAACTGTTCTCACAGAACATTTTATTCATCCCATTCATATCTTTTTCGTTCAACATGTCATGACTGAGCACAGATCGGATTGTACCTTGTATCTTGTTTCTCAATAAATTGTAATTGAAGTGGGTTGTTGCCATTCATTTTCCAGAGATCTTTTAGTCACCTGGTGTGGAGTGGTGGGAAGAGAGGGTGTGTCCAGATTACTGTTGTAGTTCTTTGTAACTTGAGCTATTAATGTTTGACTTTCACACAGGAGAGGTGTGAAAATTAGTTATTGTAACCTTTATTGTTTCTGCTACTGTGGTTCTACAGTCTAGTCTCCACAGTGGTGTTTTCCTTTGGTTTCATCGTCAGTGGTCCGTTCAGTCTCTGATAGAGTTTTAGTCCCCGTGGTCTAGTCTTTGTCAGCAGGTGAGGTTCCTAAGTCAGTCCGGACCTCAGTTAATGTTCTTTCGGTAGGATCTTGAGCCTGAGTACAGTGATCCTTGTGGATCCAGTTACTCAGTCTATTCTCAGTCAACCATACCTTTACACAATGTGTTGTAGCTTCTGCGTCCTGTCCATATAGGAGAGGACCAGTTAAGTTTGTTCACTTTCCTGGTCCTGTTCCTTGCTGAGATATACTCATCACCGTGTTATTCAGTTGTTTCACATTCACACAAGTTTCCATACTGTAGTACAACAAGGGGTGAGCCTGTTGGTGCAGTTGTAAATGGACAGGGTGTTTCCTCCCTGGCATGACCTCATGTGGGACAACATGACAACATTCATGGTGGCATTTGGAGTAAATCTTAGGCTAACACAATACGTAGAGCTTCAGCCCAGGTTAACTGTGTGTCTGCAGAGACTTCTATTCGGCCTTTTTGATGGTTCTATTTGCTCTTTTCACTAGTCCTTGTAAAGCTGGGAGAGAGACTGCACCGAGCTTATGTGTAATTCCAAACAATTTTTCCACTTCTCCTAGTTCTTCATTGGAGAAGTGAGTACCATTATCTGATCTTATCACTTCTGGTACCCCAAATCTTGGAATAATTTCTCTTGTAAGCCATTTAATGACTTCTTTTCCTTTTTCGGTTTTAGTAGGTGTGGCTTCTACCCATCTAGAAAAGGGAGCTACACACACTAGAAGAAATAGTTTACCTTCAGTCCTGTTCGCTGCTCCCATGTCAGTAAACTCAATTACTATCTGTTTCCAAGGGGCATCAGGTACTGGGAAACTACCTAGTCCTGCTTTGAGATTGAACAGCTTGCAAATTTCACAAGATTGCACAAAATATTTTATTGTGTCTTTTAGGTGGGGGTGCCACCAGTGTTGTGAAATGAGCGCTGTTACTTTTGAGCTAGCACAGTGAGCTCTACTGTGTGCTTCTTGACATAGCAAATTTAGTAGTCCAGTTTGAGCTACTATTTTGCCTTCATGATTCCAGCAGCGTCCTGTGGAATCTTTTTTTTTTCGTTCCATGCTTGCTTTTCAGATGGTGCCGCTGCTTCGTGAAGTTCTTTAATGTTTTCTAAACATAATTCTCGTTGTGATTTTTCCTCCAATGTTTTCTGAGACATCTGGTTAAATGCAGTATACCCTGCTTTTGTTTTTGCTGCCTTATCTGCCGCATTGTTGCCTCTCGCTACTCTCCCATCTCCCTTTTGATGTCCTCTGCACTCGACTCTAGCAACTTGTTTTGGTTCAAGTATGGCATAATATAGTTCGAGTAATTGATTCAAGTGTTTAACCGGGGTGCCTGCTGAGGTCACAAAGCCTTTCCTTTTCCAGTGACACATGTCTGGTTTAGAGGCATGTCTTTAACTGTAAACACTGTTTTTATTTCACTAATTTATTCAATGTTTATTGTTAGATTAATTAATATTTATCTGCAGGGTTAGAATTTGCTAATAGTATTAATATAGTGTTCAGCTGTACAGCTCTCTGGTTGTTGTGGCTGTTTTTAAATGTGCCATGAAAACAAACCTTGACTTGACTTGTTATGACTCAGACTTACTGCAGCTGTCTTTAAATTTCTTTTAGAGTTTTCTTCTTCAAGAAACTCATTGGTGATATCTGACTCTCGTTGTGCCTTTTATTGCCGTGTTTTTGTTAATTTCCTAATAATCTAACTCACTTTAAACCTTTATATAAAGCATGTTGCTGCTCTGTTAAGATAACAGATCCATTGATTCATAGATCTGCTGCAGTTAAATAGTTAAATGGTTTAATGAGATCAATTATAAATACCGATGATAAATATTAACTCAGAATTGGTGAAAATAAGCAGAGGAGAAGTATTTAGATCAGCTAAATTTTAAGTCATGTTACTGTGATCTCTAACACAATAAAGGCTAACCTTTAATGCTTTAAGATGGTAAGAAACTGTCTGACACCTATCTGCCTGACCTTACTGTCAAATCCCGATATTTTCTAATATGTCATATGGTCTGACTGTCCGGTCTCAGACCTGCTTCAGGTGGAAATCATAAAGTCTCAATTTGTAGAACATCTTTTGTTCAGGCAGTTTTTCAATTAAAGGATCAAAGATTTAAATGCTATGTTTGTTTGACTGACTTTTTAAGAGAGCTGTTAAATCTTAATTCAACAACAAACTGGTTCTAATGTTTAGTTTTAAACAGTCTGTTCTTCCTGGATTTATTTTGGACATTGTATTGCTTCTTATCTCTTCACTGTAATACTTGCATTGAAAAGCGGTTTTCAGATTGTCCATTCAATGTGGTATTTCTCCCATTCAAATTTATTTGAAAATAAATTAATTATTGAATTGATGATAAATGCTCTAGTAAAAACTTCCATTATCATTGTAATTTTTTTGACTAAATAACTATATGTAACTCTGTTACTCTTTAAGTACAGGCCCATGATCAATCAGAATCTGTCCTCACTCTCAGGGCTGAATGGGGGAAGAAGGAAGCAGGGTTGGGATGAGATAATCTTAGGGTGAGAGCATTTATGACAAAGCTAAGGATATCTAACCTTTTCTTTTCTAATTACACATGTCCACATGTAGAGCCTAAGCTGTTTATGCTGAATCTGTATAAATGGTCATTTTTTTATTTTGCTAAATGGCATGCTTCTGTTATTGAGTGTGATGTTAGGAAGATGTGTCTTATCTGCTAGTGTAGTAGGATGTGTCCCTGGAAAAGATGACGTTGTGTCTGGCACGTGCTGTGGTAGAGGTGCAGAGGACTGCGTCTGAATAGAGAATTTAACTTCTCCAAAAAAAATACTGACAGTCTGCAAGAAATGTTACTGCTTTTTTTTTTCGTCTTTTTCTGCCCTTGCTCTCTGCAAAAACCTGCCTCTTTTAGCTTTGCTGTTGCTTGATTCCTACTGCCTGTTGCTTGTTTTGAAAACATAGAGAAATCACTCAGTTGCGGTGGCGCACTTTCAAACCCTCCAAACATTCCTTTCCCTTGCATTTCTCTCATCCAATTTACAAATCTATCTGTCTCTCTTTTTTCGTCTTCTCTTGGAACTTTTTTCTGCCATCTCGTCAACGTGTCAAATAATACCGACCCCAATGAGCCGGGTTTACATGTTTTCCACTTATCAACAAAGGTTTGTGACATATTCAGGTATTTCACGTGTTAATCAGAATGGGTGAATGGTGCAATGCCCGAGTGTTGGACCTGACCAAGAAGCTTCTACACAGAATCTTTTACTCTGTGCGCTTGATCGCTGGGGGCTCTCCCAGTCTCTTCACTCGTTTTAATTCACCAAACTCTGTAACACTAACACTAACTCTAAACTAAATTCCCCTTTATTTTCTAGTCCAATGCCCCCTTTTACAGAACTACTTGAGATCTGTGTCAATGTAGGAATTCTCCAGCAGTCTCTATTGCTAGATACACTTCCACTAACACAGTAAAATATCAACCAAGTAGCAAACCACCCCACATTTTCATGAAAAATAACCAACTTAGCCCTGTGTCCTTATGCAGAGATAAACACTTAGTGTATCGCCTGTTCACAACAACTGCAGAACCACCGCCGCTTGTGGAAGAAAAAAAAAAAAAAACCCAGACACACCGCCGATTGCAGATTTTACAGTCCAAGTGCCAATTGCACAGAGATTACTTACGCCGCCTATTGTGTAGTAATACAGACCCACCGCCGATTGCAGATAAAGGTCTAAGCGCCCTTGTGCACAGAAATTACTCACGTCGCCTGTTGTGCAGTAATGCAGACCAACCGCCGATTGCGGATTTTACGGTCCAAGTGCCAATTGCACAGACATTACTCACGCCGCCAATTGCGGACTAACAGACCCCCGCTTATTGGCATCTACTTCCTATTCAGTTTAGAAGACAGGATGAATTTTATGTCTTTTATTTGGCCAAATTGTACTAAACTAGGACACATATGACTCTCCCTATGTGAGACTATGTGTTTATACTTTACATGTGACCACCTAGTAAACCTGTAGACACAAATTTTGTGCTTTTAATTTCGTGATCGGAGGACATCCTAATTCAGACAATTTAGTTTAGAATGACCAATGTGCAGAAATTTCACATATCCTGATACAAGAGGTTTTCTGCTCACCTTGTGTTTTAGGCGCCTTGAATTGTCTGAAGATGGGTCCCCTCCAACCAGCTCTGGAAGTTCTCGATCGGACACGGTCTCAGAGTCGGCCAATCCGGGTCACGGCACCAATTGTTAGCCCGATTTTTTCATTGGAAGCCCAAGAATAAGCTGGAGAAATGGTTTATTAAAACAGTATTTATTAGTGGTCACAAGTAAAGTATATTGCAGCGCTGGACTCGGAGTGCCAGAGCTCCCGCAGGAAATCCGTCAGGCCGAGACCCGTTATCCGGAAACATGTCATATTTATATTCAGCTTTATCTCACAGAAGTTGTATTCACACTTGTCAGAGTATAATTGACCAGTTTTGAGTGGCATGATCAGGCCAGCTTCTGTCCTTGTTGTGTTCTTTGGTTATGGTAAACAATGTGTGTGTATGTGTGACAGCTGTTTTAGGTGTCTAATGTACCAGACCTATCTGCCCTAATAGAGAGGTTTTGTCTGACCCAGTTGTTTATGTCATTCTAAGGTCTTGGACCATTTAAGGTCATCTGTTGTGCAGTATGAGCAGAGTGGAAAGGTACCAGCTAGGAACATAGGTTATTTAGTAAAATACAGAATATGAATTTATAATGTCTAAGAACAAAGCCAATTATAACAGTGTTATGTATCGCAAAGAAAACTATTCTCATGAACTGGAAAGCGAAGAACAATCTGTGTATTAACCAGTTTAGAAATGTTCTTTTAGATTATATTAGCATGGAAACAATGTGTGCCTCCTCAAAACATCAATTGGCTGAATTTCATTCTCTCTGGTCCCCGCTGATTAGGTTTATCACATAGTGGTGGTGGGTTGCTGTCCCGTCGCTCTGGGCGGTTGGGTGTGTTCTGTGGGGGGGCTGTGTGATTTCGGGCGTTTGGTGGTCTCTCAGGTCGTGAGGACCGGGTTGGTCATTGCTGGAGGTGACTGTGTGTCGGGCTTGGAGGGCAGTTTTGGGGGCTTGCGGGTGGGGCTGTCTTGCGGTGTCAGGCGGGGTCCCTTAGGGGCCTTGGGGTGGTGGCTGCTGGCTCTGTACCGGGTGGCCGGGCCGCTCTGGCATGGGTGGTGGTGGGGGGGGGGGGGGGGGGGGTCACAGGCCCGGGCTTCTGCGTCTGGTGTGACCGGGTGGTTTGTTTGTTGTTGTTTGTTTGTTTGTTTGTAGAGGTCCTCCGGGGTGGGGCGGGGTTGGGTTGAGTGCGGTGGGATGGGGTGGGTACCTTCTGGGGGTACAGTAGCTCCCGGATTATGGTCGCTGCAGGCCCCGTGCCTGGTGGACATCAGGCCCTCCTGCCCTGTGTTGGGTCCCAGGTAGCGGGGGTGCCTATTGCAGGCAGTCCCTGGCTGCCTTCTCCGGGGGAGAGTAGCTGCCCTGGTGTATATCCCCATACCCCTCTCCCTTTTGGCTCCTGTACACAGCACACACTCACACATGAAGTGTTTTGGGGGCGTGTGTGTTCTATGGGGTGTAGTGGATGGGGCCACGTAGGTGGTCCCCTTGGCTGCACTCTGCAGTTCTCCGCCCTTGTTTTAATTACACCTTAGACATCACTACTTATCAAACACACACACACACATTAAGTCTTGGCGGGTGGTTGCAGTGAAGGGCATCTGGTGGACGGGGCTCTTTGGGTATGTAGGCTGCCCAGAGGGCCGCGGTCCCAGTTCTACAAGGTTGGCTGCCCCTCAATTTTAATCGCTCACTATTAGAAAATATTGAAGAGCCAGAAGGGTGAGGGGAGGGGTCTTCTCACACCCTTGCTTCCTGGTTGCTGCTCGGGCAGGAGTGGCCAGGAGGAATTAATTATTCTGCTGGTTCAGGGTCTGTGGTGGCTGGGGGGCTGCTGTCCCCCTGGTGTGCCCGTTGCGCTACACCCCAGCGGAGTGAAGGGAGGGAGGACGTGTGGATGTGTGGATGTATGGGACGTGAAAGTGTGTGTGGTGATGATTAAGGCCTGGGTCTGGGACTTGCTGTCGCCTGGCCTTCCTGTGCTTCTCCCAATGGGGGGGCGGCGTTGCCTCTCCCCACTGCTCGCGACTTCACCCACCTGTGGGCACGTCTTGACTCCCAAGGCACTTGGCCAGGGGCGCTGGGGCAGGCACTGACCCACTGCGTGGCTGTCTGGGGCACTTGGCCCTCCCGGGTATTGGGTGGGGCCTCTGCCGGGGGGTTTTGGGGCGCTCGGGCTCCTGGGGTCCGGGTCCGGTGAACGGCCCATGTCTGGGCGGCTGGGGCCTGGTGGGGTCGGTGGGCTGTTGGCCCTGGCTCCCGGGGGGCCTCTGCCCTATGCTTATGGGGGCTCTGTCTGGGGGCTTCCTCTGCTGTCTACTGGGTGAATGCGTGGTTGTCCCTGCGGTGGGCATCCTGGGTTCTGTGCTCCGTGGGGGCTTCTGGTGGCCTGGGTCTTGTGGCCCTCTCTGCCTGCTTCTGATTCCTTGACCAACTAAGCACGGTTATCATGTAGGTCCTGTGCCATGGGTGTTGCATGTTCTCACACACACACACAACACACATTCATTAGTCCAGTAGCAGTTGATGTATTACCATGTCACCTCAGGTCATCTATATCCACAGTTGTGTTGTATGCGATTGCCACTACTTGTGCTTGTTTTTGTTTGTTTGTGTGTTTGTTTGTTTTCTGCTTGTCTGCTTTCAGGTGCTCTTGGTGGCGCTAAGGCTGGATTCGCAACAGAGACCATGGATTATTGTCTGTTTTGTGTTTTTACAGGTGTAGATGCTGGTTGTCTGGTTTTTGTTCTGCTCTTCTTTCCTCTTCTTCTTTCCTTGTCCCCCGTTCCAGTTCAGTTCTATTACATGTTATATATTGTAAACAGAAATAAATAAATGGGCATCAAGGGGAGCTTTACATTTGTAAAACTTCCCTTGGCAAAGCAAATCTGTTTGGCATAAAAGGTATTCACAATTCTGCTGCCATAATGCTGAACAGAACAAGGGAAAAAAAAAAGTGAAGGAATTCATTTTACAGCAAAATCCTAAATCGTGCATAACTCCTCATAAGGAGTGTATTGCTCAAACATAATTGTGGTTCTTTCTCATACAAGGTTATAAAAAGAAGTTTATGTTTGAAACCAGCTTAAACATGGACAAATATGAAGGACAAATCAGTTATAACTTGGTTTCAGTGAAGCAATTAATTTTATGGCAATATCTGAAATCTTGACTATCTCCTTAAAAGAAAGCGAATTTCGGATTCCAGAAGAACAAGTGTGTTTTTTTCTCATATAAAGTAATATAAAGAAGTTTATACTTGAAACCAGCTTAGACATGGATAAATAAGAAGGACAAAGCAGTTTTAACTTGGTTTAAGTGAAGGAATTCATTTTACAGCAAAATCCTGAATCGTGCATAACTCCTCATAAGGAGTGTATTGCTCAAACATAAGTGTGGTTCTTTCTCATACAAGGTTATAAAAAGAAGTTTATGTTTGAAACCAGCTTAAAAATGGACAAATATGAAGGACAAAGCAGTTTTAACTTGGTTTAAGTGAAGGAATTCATAGTTAGCAGTTCCTTGATGAGGGATATTTCAGACACCAAAATCCACCCCATCACTATCAGTGATCACGCTCCAGTTTCTATCACACTGAAGAATAAAAGAGTTATACCACCAGCTAGGAATTGGAGATTTAATACATCATTACTAAAAGACCATGATTTTATTAATTATTTCAAAATGGAATGGTCTGTATATTTAGAAAATAATGACCTGCCAGGAATGTCACCTTTGCCCTCTGGGAAGCCGGAAAAGTAGTCATGAGAGGCAAAATAATCTCGTTTTCATCAAATAAGAAAAAGAGGGAAAGTTCAAGGATATCAGATTTAGAACTCAGGATCAAATCATTAGAAGTTGTCTACAGTACCTCCAAAGAGGAACACACACTGAATGAACTAAGAAAAGCTAAACTTGAATTAAACAAAATTATTAACAAACAAACACAGTTGCTGATACAAAGACTTTGCTTGGAGAACTTTGAGCATGGCAATAAATCTGGAAGGTTCCTAGCTAACCAACTAAAGAGAAATAAAGAGAAAACAACCAATGAAATCAACAATGCTTTTAGGGACTTCTATAAAACCTTATATTCATCACAAAATGATCCATCAGACAGTAACATAGATCAGTTTCATAGATCATAGACTATTCTACCATCAACAACCTGGAAACCACAATAGTCTCTCTAGATGCAGAAAAAGCCTTTGATCGAGTGAACTGGAAATTTTTATTTGCAGCATTAAACAAATTCGGGTTTGGGTCACACTTCATCAACTGGATAAGGATATTATATAGCTCCCCAAATGCAAGTGTCAGGACTAATGATCAAACTTCTCCAAGCTTCAGTCTGCAGAGAGGTACAAGACAGGGTTGCCCACTTTCTCCCTCACTTTTTGCTATTTTCATCGAACCTTTAGCAGCTGCTATCAGACAAGATAGAAATATTAAAGGTATCCAACCCCAAAATATTGAGCATAAAATAAGTCTTTATGCTGATGATGTATTACTTTTCCTCCAGAACTCACAGACGTCTCTCACTCACACGATCACACTCATAAATAAATACTCAGCACTTTCTGACTACTCTATCAATTGGTCTAAGAACACAGTTCTACCCATTAACTGTAGGGTCCAGAATATACCTGCGATCACTTTACAATCAGGAAATATTAGATATTTAGGCATAAACATTTCCTCCAGGCTCTCAGAGCTAACAAAGCTAAATTATGTGCAATTATTAAAGACAGTAGAGGACGATCTCTCTCGTTGGAAGTCCTTACCTATATCACTTATGGGGAGAGTTACAACCATTAAAATGATGATACTATCAAAAGTTAACTATTTGTTCTCAATGATCCCCATAGAACCATCTGCTACTTGGTTTAAGTCACTAGATTCATGCATCTCCAAATTTCTGTGGAAAAACAAACCACCACGTATTAGTTAAAAAAAGCTACAGAAAACCAAGGAAAGTGGTGGATTAGATTTTCCTCATTTTCAGCACTATTCCTTAGCCAATAGGTTACAGTATATATCAAAATGGTTTACACCTAGCCCAATAGATGAACCATTGATAAATATAGAAAAAGCATTATGTGATAATCTGGAAATCTCTTACCTGCCTCTTATTAGTCAAAACGTAAAAAATCACAAATGTTTTAAAAGCATTAACATCAGCACCTCTCTGACAGCCTGGTGGGAATTTATTGTCTAAGATTATTGTCTAAGATAGATGTCACAATGTCTCTACCATCCTCAAAATGGGAGGCAGATTTATCTATTAGTTCTAGTCATAGCTTCTGGCCACAAACATGTTTGAACACCTTTAGAATGACTCGAAATCCTAATTTACAGCTCATACAATACAAAATTCTTCATAGAACACACTATACAGGACAAAGGATGTTCAGGATGGGTCTAACACACTCAAACATCTGCTCACATTGCACAGATAACACACCTGATGATTATGCACACGCTTTGTGGTTTTGTGCGCCTGTCCAGAAGTTCTAGTTTGAAGTCTGTACGGACCTATCAACATGGCTAAAGTGTAGCATTCCTGCATGTGTAGCATTCCTGCATGCCCCACACTTTCTAAGAACAAAGCCAATTATAACAACTCCCCCTTTTGACATGATTTAATCATGTCAACTAAATGAGGTAGGAATGTTATATTCTGTATTGTGTCACACCTGTTAGCGGCAGCCAACTTAGCAGGTCCCCAAACTGCAAGTGGCCAACTACCTTGAGGTGCAGCACAACCAGACAGGAGACTCTTGTTATCCCCCTTTTGATATAACTTCATTATGTGAGCTGTTATGTGTAAGCTGTTCTTCTTTGCAATTATCAGCAGCAAGCAAGTTTTAATTGCATATGCATGTGTAAAATAATTGTAATGCGTTAGCTAAACCTTTCTGTATCAGGAGTGTTTATCATGATGCTGGGAACAGAACCTCTTTCCCAGAATAGTTCAACCTTCATTACTCAACTGATCATAACTCTGCAATGAGCACATTTCTTAAAAGCTATAAGTATCACGCCTGTACGTGTATGCAAGGAATAAATTAATAAATGTTTCAATATGTCTTAAAATTAGTGTGTGTATGTGGCCCCAAACCCAATCTCTGTGTAGAATCTTAGTTCATTTTGGCCCAAAACTATATGTGGTTTAAGCAGTGGCAAGACCCTGCTCACCCATAAGTACCATTACAACACATAACAATAATTAACTAAGCTACAACAATTCATAAAATATTGAAACTCAAAAAGTGCTTAAGGCAATTAACATTACCATCAGGATCGTCCACTGTTCGCAGCGAATAGGAGCGAAAAACCCGATGGCTGATATCCGGGAAAATTCTCCTATGGCCCCATTCCCCCTTGGCGACCGACCACTTAATTACCTTTCAGTGCCTAAGGTCCCGCTCCGAAAAGCCGATTCACACCAATGGCAGTGGACATATGTATGAATTCCTATGATTAGTAATTGGTCTACTTAAAATCATTAAACTAAAGAGGAACATCACAAAACACAAAACAATACAGTACAGACATTTAAACATGATGTAAATATGAAGATATGACCCTGTTGAGAACAGATGAGTAATGATAGATGTAGTGTAAAAACTAACAATTTCTTTTGAGTGAAAATTTTATGATAACATTGTGCAGAGTGGTGTAGTGCACAGGAGAGGTGTGAAAATTAGTTATTGTAACCTTTATTGTTTCTGCTACTGTGGTTCTACAGTCTAGTCTCCACAGTGGTGTTTTCCTTTGGTTTCATCATCAGTGGTCCGTTCAGTCTCTGATAGAGTTTTAGTCCCCGTGGTCTAATCTTTGTCAGCAGGTGAGGTTCCTAAGTCAGTCCGGACCTCAGTTAATGTTCTTTCGGTAGGATCTTGAGCCTGAGTACAGTGATCCTTGTGGATCCAGTTACTCAGTCTATTCTCAGTCAACCATACCTTTACACAATGTGTTTTAGCTTCTGCGTCCTGTCCATATAGGAGAGGACCAGTTAAGTTTGTTCACTTTCCTGGTCCTGTTCCTTGGTGAGTATTTCTGTAACCTGCTGAGATATACTCATCACCGTGTTATTCAGTTGTTTCACATTCACACAAGTTTCCATACTGTAGTACAACAAGGGGTGAGCCTGTTGGTGCAGTTGTAAATGGACAGGGTGTTTCCTCCCTGGCATGACCTCATGTGGGACAACATGACAACATTCATGGTGGCATTTGGAGTAAATCTTAGGCTAACACAATACGTAGAGCTTCAGCCCAGGTTAACTGTGTGTCTGCAGAGACTTCTATTCGGCCTTTTTGATGGTTCTATTTGCTCTTTTCACTAGTCCTTGTAAAGCTGGGAGAGAGACTGCACCGAGCTTATGTGTAATTCCAAACAATTTTTCCACTTCTCCTAGTTCTTCATTGGAGAAGTGAGTACCATTATCTGATCTTATCACTTCTGGTACCCCAAATCTTGGAATAATTTCTCTTGTAAGCCATTTAATGACTTCTTTTCCTTTTTCGGTTTTAGTAGGTGTGGCTTCTACCCATCTAGAAAAGGGAGCTACACACACTAGAAGAAATAGTTTACCTTCAGTCCTGTTCGCTGCTCCCATGTCAGTAAACTCAATTACTACCTGTTTCCAAGGGGCATCAGGTACTGGGAAACTACCTAGTCCTGCTTTGAGATTGAACAGCTTGCAAATTTCACAAGATTGCACAAAATATTTTATTGTTTCTTTTAGGTGGGGGTGCCACCAGTGTTGTGAAATGAGTGCTGTTACTTTTGAGCTAGCACAGTGAGCTCTACTGTGTGCTTCTTGACATAGCAAATTTAGTAGTCCAGTTGGAGCTACTATTTTGCCTTTATGATTCCAGCAGCGTCCTGTGGAATCTTTTTTTTTTCGTTCCATGCTTGCTTTTCAGATGGTGCTGCTGCTTTGTGAAGTTCTTTAATGTTTTCTAAACATAATTCTCGTTGTGATTTTTCCTCCAATGTTTTCTGAGACATCTGGTTAAATGCAGTATACCCTGCTTTTGTTTTTGCTGCCTTATCTGCCGCATTGTTGCCTCTCGCTACTCTCCCATCTCCCTTTTGATGTCCTCTGCACTCGACTCTAGCAACTTCTTTTGGTTCAAGTATGGCATAATATAGTTCGAATAATTGATTCAAGTGTTTAACCGGGGTGCCTGCTGAGGTCACAAAGCCTTTCCTTTTCCAGTGACACATGTCTGGTTTAGAGGCATGTCTTTAACTGTAAACACTGTTTTTATTTCACTAATTTATTCAATGTTTATTGTTAGATTAATTAATATTTATCTGCAGGGTTAAAATTTGCTAATAGTATTAATATAGTGTTCAGCTGTACAGCTCTCTGGTTGCTGTGGCTGTTTTTAAATGTGCCATGAAAACAAACCTTGACTTGACTTGTTATGACTCAGACTTACTGCAGCTGTCTTTAAATTTCTTTTCTTCTTCAAGAAACTCATTGGTGATATCTGACTCTCGTTGTGCCTTTTATTGCCGTGTTTTTGTTAATTTCCTAATAATCTAACTCACTTTAAACCTTTATATAAAGCACGTTGCTGCTCTGTTAAGATAACAGATCCATTGATTCATAGATCTGCTGCAGTTAAATAGTTAAATGGTTTAATGAGATCAATTATAAATACTGATGATAAATATTAACTCAGAATTGGTGAAAATAAGCAGAGGAGAAGTATTTAGATCAGCTAAATTTTAAGTCATGTTACTGTGATCTCTAACACAATAAAGGCTAACCTTTAATGCTTTAAGATGGTAAGAAACTGTCTGACACCTATCTGCCTGACCTTACTGTCAAATCCCGATATTTTCTAATATGTCATATGGTCTGACTGTCCGGTCTCAGACCTGCTTCAGGTGGAAATCATAAAGTCTCAATTTGTAGAACATCTTTTGTTCAGGCAGTTTTTCAATTAAAGGATCAAAGATTTAAATGCTATGTCTCTTGTAAGCCATTTAATGACTTCTTTTCCTTTTTCGGTTTTAGTAGGTGTGGCTTCTATCCATCTAGAAAAGGGAGCTACACACACTAGAAGAAATAGTTTACCTTCAGTCCTGTTCGCTGCTCCCATGTCAGTAAACTCAATTACTATCTGTTTCCAAGGGGCATCAGGTACTGGGAAACTACCTAGTCCTGCTTTGAGATTGAACAGCTTGCAAATTTCACAAGATTGCACAAAATATTTTATTGTGTCTTTTAGGTGGGGGTGCCACCAGTGTTGTGAAATGAGCGCTGTTACTTTTGAGCTAGCACAGTGAGCTCTACTGTGTGCTTCTTGACATAGCAAATTTAGTAGTCCAGTTGGAGCTACTATTTTGCCTTTATGATTCCAGCAGCGTCCTGTGGAATCTTTTTTTTTTTGTTCCATGCTTGCTTTTCAGATGGTGCCGCTGCTTTGTGAAGTTCTTTAATGTTTTCTAAACATAATTCTCGTTGTGATTTTTCCTCCAATGTTTTCTGAGACATCTGGTTAAATGCAGTATACCCTGCTTTTGTTTTTGCTGCCTTATCTGCCGCATTGTTGCCTCTCGCTACTCTCCCATCTCCCTTTTGATGTCCTCTGCACTCGACTCTAGCAACTTGTTTTGGTTCAAGTATTGCATAATATAGTTCGAGTAATTGATTCAAGTGTTTAACCGGGGTGCCTGCTGAGGTCACAAAGCCTTTCCTTTTCCAGTGACACATGTCTGGTTTAGAGGCATGTCTTTAACTGTAAACACTGTTTTTATTTCACTAATTTATTCAATGTTTATTGTTAGATTAATTAATATTTATCTGCAGGGTTAGAATTTGCTAATAGTATTAATATAGTGTTCAGCTGTACAGCTCTCTGGTTGCTGTGGCTGTTTTTAAATGTGCCATGAAAACAAACCTTGACTTGACTTGTTATGACTCAGACTTACTGCAGCTGTCTTTAAATTTCTTTTAGAGTTTTCTTCTTCAAGAAACTCATTGGTGATATCTGACTCTCGTTGTGCCTTTTATTGTCGTGTTTTTGTTAATTTCCTAATAATCTAACTCACTTTAAACCTTTATATAAAGCACGTTGCTGCTCTGTTAAGATAACAGATCCATTGATTCATAGATCTGCTGCAGTTAAATAGTTAAATGGTTTAATGAGATCAATTATAAATACTGATGATAAATATTAACTCAGAATTGGTGAAAATAAGCAGAGGAGAAGTATTTAGATCAGCTAAATTTTAAGTCATGTTACTGTGATCTCTAACACAATAAAGGCTAACCTTTAATGCTTTAAGATGGTTAGAAACTGTCTGACACCTATCTGCCTGACCTTGCTGTTAAATCTCGATATTTTCTAATATGTCATATGGTCTGACTGTCCTCAGGTGGAAATCATAAAGTCTCAATTTGTAGAACATCTTTTGTTCAGGCAATTTTTCAATTAAAGGATCAAAGATTTAAATGCTATGTCTCTTGTAAGCCATTTAATGACTTCTTTTCCTTTTTCGGTTTTAGTAGGTGTGGCTTCTATCCATCTAGAAAAGGGAGCTACACACACTAGAAGAAATAGTTTACCTTCAGTCCTGTTCGCTGCTCCCATGTCAGTGAACTCAATTACTATCTGTTTCCAAGGGGCATCAGGTACTGGGAAACTACCTAGTCCTGCTTTGAGATTGAACAGCTTGCAAATTTCACAAGATTGCACAAAATATTTTATTGTGTCTTTTAGGTGGGGGTGCCACCAGTGTTGTGAAATGAGCGCTGTTACTTTTGAGCTAGCACAGTGAGCTCTACTGTGTGCTTCTTGACATAGCAAATTTAGTAGTCCAGTTGGAGCTACTATTTTGCCTTTATGATTCCAGCAGCGTCCTGTGGAATCTTTTTTTTTTCGTTCCATGCTTGCTTTTCAGATGGTGCCACTGCTTTGTGAAGTTCTTTAATGTTTTCTAAAAATAATTCTCGTTGTGATTTTTCCTCCAATGTTTTCTGAGACATTTGGTTAAATGCAGTATACCCTTCTTTTGTTTTTGCTGCCTTATCTGCCGCATTGTTGCCTCTCGCTACTCTCCCATCTCCCTTTTGATGTCCTCTGCACTCGACTCTAGCAACTTGTTTTGGTTCAAGTATGGCATAATATAGTTCAAGTAATTGATTCAAGTGTTTAACCGGGGTGCCTGCTGAGGTCACAAAGCCTTTCCTTTTCCAGTGACACATGTCTGGTTTAGAGGCATGTCTTTAACTGTAAACACTGTTTTTATTTCACTAATTTATTCAATGTTTATTGTTAGATTAATTAATATTTAGCTGCAGGGTTAGAATTTGCTAATAGTATTAATATAGTGTTCAGCTGACTTGACTTGACTTGTTATGACTCAGACTTACTGCAGCTGTCTTTAAATTTCTTTTAGAGGTTTCTTCTTCAAGAAACTCATTGGTGATATCTGACTCTCGTTGTGCCTTTTATTGCCGTGTTTTTGTTAATTTCCTAATAATCTAACTCACTTTAAACCTTTATATAAAGCACGTTGCTGCTCTGTTAAGATAACAGATCCATTTATTCATAGATCTGCTGCAGTTAAATAGTTAAATGGTTTAATGAGATCAATTATAAATACTGATGATAAATATTAACTCAGAATTGGTGAAAATAAGCAGAGAAGAAGTATTTAGATCAGCTAAATTTTAAGTCATGTTACTGTGATCTCTAACACAATAAAGGCTAACCTTTAATGCTTTAAGATGGTAAGAAACTGTCTGACACCTATCTGCCTGACCTTGCTGTTAAATCCCGATATTTTCTAATATGTCATATGGTCTGACTGTCCGGTCTCAGACATGCTTCAGGTGGAAATCATAAAGTCTCAATTTGTAGAACATCTTTTGTTCAGGCAGTTTTTCAATTAAAGGATCAAAGATTTAAATGCTATGTTTGTTTGTCTGACTTTTTAAGAGAGCTGTTAAATCTTAATTCAACAACAAACTGGTTCTAATGTTTAGTTTTAAACAGTCTGTTCTTCCTGGATTTATTTTGGACATTGTATTGCTTCTTATCTCTTCACTGTAATACTTGCATTGAAAAGCGGTTTTCAGATTGTCCATTCAATGTGGTATTTCTCCCATTCAAATTTATTTAAAAATAAATTAATTATTCAATTGATGATAAATGCTCTAGTAAAAACTTCCATTATCATTGTAAATTTTTTGACTAAATAACTATATGTAACTCTGGTACTCTTTAAGTACAGGCCCATGATCAATCAGAATCTGTCCTCACTCTCAGGGCTGAATGGGGGAAGAAGGAAGCAGGGTTGGGATGAGATAATCTTAGGGTGAGAGCATTTATGACAAAGCTAAGGATATCTAACCTTTTCTTTTCCAATTACACATGTCCACATGTACAGCCTAAGCTGTTTATGCTGAATCTGTATAAATGGTCAGTTTTTTATTTTGCTAAATGGCATGCTTCTGTTATTGAGTGTGATGTTAGGAAGATGTGTCTTATCTGCTAGTGTAGTAGGATGTGTCCCTGGAAAAGATGACGTTGTGTCTGGCACGTGCTGTGGTAGAGGTGCAGAGGACTGCGTCTGAATAGAGAATTTAACTTCTCCAAAAAAAATACTGACAGTCTGCAAGAAATGTTACTGCTCTTTTTTTCGTCTTTTTCTGCCCTTGCTCTCTGCAATAAACCTGCCTCCTTTAGCTTTGCTGTTGCTTGATTCCTACTGCCTGTTGCTTGTTTTGAAAACATAGAGAAATCACTCAGTTGCGGTGGCGCACTTTCAAACCCTCCAAACATTCCTTTCCCTTGTATTTCTCTCGTCCAATTTACAAATCTATCTGTCTCTCTTTTTTCGTCATCTCTTGGAACTTTTTTCTGCCATCTCGTCAACGTGTCAAATAATACCGACCCCAATGAGCCGGGTTTACATGTTTTCCACTTATCAACAAAGGTTTGTGACATATTCAGGTATTTCACGTGTTAATCAGAATGGGTGAATGGTGCAATGCCCGAGTGTTGGACCCGACCAAGAAGATTCTACACAGAATCTTTTACTCTGTGCGCTTGATCGCTGGGGGTTCTCCCAGTCTCTTCACTCGTTTTAATTCTCTGTAACACCCTAACTAAATTCCCCTTTATTTTCTAGTCCAATGCCCCCTTTTACAGAACTACTTGAGATCTGTGTCAGTGTAGGAATTCTCCAGCAGTCTCTATTGCTAGATACACTTCCACTAACACAGTAAAATATCAACCAAGTAGCAAACCACCCCACATTTTCATGAAAAATAACCAACTTAGCCCTGTGTCCTTATGCAGAAATAAACACTTAGTGTATCGCCTGTTCACAACAACTGCAGAACCACCGCCGATTGCGGAGGAGGAAAAAAAAAAACCCAGACACACCGCCGATTGTGGATTTTATAGTCCAAGCACCAAATGCGTAGTAATAACAGACACACCGCCGATTGCGGATTTTACAGTCCAAGTGCCAATTGCACAGAGATTACTTACGCCGCCTATTGTGAAGTAATACAGACCCATCGCTGATTGCAGATAAAGGTCTAAGCGCCCTTGTGCACAGAAATTACTCACGTCGCCTGTTGTGCAGTAATGCAGACCCACCGCCGATTGCGGATTTTACGGTCCAAGTGCCAATTGCACAGACATTACTCACGCCGCCATTTGCGGACTAACAGACCCCGCCCATTGGCATCTACTTCCTATTCAGTTTAGAAGACAGGATGAATTTTATGTCTTTTATTTGGCCAAATTGTACTAAACTAGGACACATATGACTCTCCCTATGTGAGACTATGTGTTTATACTTTACATGTGACCACCTAGTAAACCTGTAGACACAAATTTTGTGCTTTTGATTTAGTGATCGGAGGACATCCTAATTCAGACAATTTAGTTTAGAATGACCAATGTGCAGAAATTTCACATATCCTGATACAAGAGGTTTTCTGCTCACCTTGTGTTTTAGGCGCCTTGAATTGTCTGAAGAAGGGTCCCCTCCAACCAGCTCCGGAAGTCCTCGATCGGACACGGTCTCAGAGTCAGCCAATCCTGGTCACGGCACCAATTGTTGGCCCGATTTTTTCATTGGAAGCCCAAGAATAAGCTAGAGAAATGGTTTATTAAAACAGTATTTATTAGTGGTCACAAGTAGAGTATATTGCAGCGCTGGACTCGGAGTGCCAGAGCTCCCGCAGGAAATCCGTCAGGCCGAGCCCCGTTATCCGGAAACATGTCACATTTCTTGTCAGAGTATAATTGGCCAATTTTGAGTGGCATGATCAGGCCAGCTGCTGTCCTTGTTGTGTTCTTTGGATGTGATAAACAATGTGTGTGTATGTGTGAGTGCTGTTTTAGGTGTCTAATGTACCAGACCTGTCTGCCCTAATAGAGATGTTTTGTCTGACCCAGTTGTTTATGTCATTCTAAGGTCTTGGACCATTTAAGGTCATCTGTTGTGCAGTATGAGCAGAGTGGAAAAGTAACAGATAGGAACATAGGTTATTTAGTAAAATACAGAAAATGAATTTATAATTTCTAAGAACAAAGCCAATTATAACAACTCCCCCTTTTGACATGATTTAATCATGAGCAATGAGCACATTTCTTAAAAGCTATAAGTATCACGCCTATACGTGTATGCAAGGAATAAATTAATAAATGTTTCAATATGTCTTAAAATTAGTGTGTGTATGTGGCCCCAAACCCAATCTCTGTGTAGAATCTTAGTTCATTTTGGCCCAAAACTATATGTGGTTTAAGCAGTGGCAAGACCCTGCTCACCCATAAGTACCATTACAACACATAACAATAATTAACTAAGCTACAACAATTCATAAAATATTGAAACTCAAAAAGTGCTTAAGGCAATTAACATTACCATCAGGATCGTCCACTGTTCGCAGCGAATAGGAGCGAAAAACCCGATGGCTGATATCCGGGAAAATTCTCCTATGGCCCCATTCCCCCTTGGCGACCGACCACTTAATTACCTTTCAGTGCCTAAGGTCCCGCGCCGAACAGCCAATTCACACCAATGGCAATGGACATATGTATGAATTCCTATGATTAGTAATTGGTCTACTTAAAATCATTAAACTAAAGAGGAACATCACAAAACACAAAACAATACAGTACATACATTTAAACATGATGTGAATATGAAGATATGACCCTGTTGAGAACAGATGAGTAATGATAGATGTAGTGTACAAACTAACAATTTCTTTTGAGTGAAAATTTTATGATAACATTGTGCAGAGTGGTGTAGTGCAGCTCAGTCTCTTGTGGTCTAATCCTGTCACTGCTTGGTGTTTGGTTGTCCTTCTGGCTGAACCTCAGTTCAGCAGTCTGAGCTAACTAGGAAGGAGAGGTTACCAGCACTTCACTTCCACAAAGGGGTCTTTACCACCCGTTTTCCCTAACTAATCTTTTTCTTTGGGACAATTAAGGAGATAATTCAGATTATTTTGTTGACAGTGGTTGAAGGTTGTGTGGTTGTTCAACCATTATCTTGGCATGATGATCGTGCCTCCCAGAATTTCAGACTGACGTCTTGTCAGTCACTTGGCTGTGAGTCCTGTAGAGGTTCTGCTGCAGATGCAGTTAATTTAAGCTGTGGATGAATGTTAGCAGGAGAGAGAACTGAGCAGCACAACATGTCATTTTCACAATGTTTTATATTCAGGAATTGCCTTTTAACAGGTTCAATCCCAGTATTCATTGGTCGACAAATTAAGTTTTCATATGAACCCCAAACAAAAACAAATAAATAAACCGAAAAAAAATAAATAAAAAAATGAAATGAAAAACAAAACAACTGGCCAGTTGATAGAAACCATGTTTTAGGACAGTACCTTAGACTCACCAACCTGCTGTACAGCATTAATGTGAAATCCAGTACCATCAACCTTTTCTGTGGAAAAAACTTCAAACCATTTAGAGAACACAGCAAGACAAAAACAAAACACAAGACAACATAGAACAAAAGACAAAAGGAAGACAAAGACTCACAGAATTTTGGAAAAATCTTGAGAAGTATTAGTAAACTATGATTAATTGTTGTATCTCCACCCCCCCAATGAGACTTAGTCTCATCCGTATGTTAGTTCTGCTGAACTCTTCCACTGCAGTTTCTGCTCCTGTGTTGCTGCTGCAGGACAGAAATGTTTGTGGTTAGAGTTCATTTTGGAAGCAGCACAGCATCAAGAAAGCAGCCATTTCTTCTCAATGAGTAACTGATTAACCTTTTTGGGATAAATATTGTCTGTCCTCTTAATTCAGCTCAGAGTGCTTTTGATAAAATTTCAGCACGATCTGCTTAATTCTCACTTGTTACTTTATACTAAATTCTATTTAATTCTTACCAGTGGCTGTGTTTCGTGATGCTGAGCCATCCACAGACAGTTCAGGATCAGCATTAAGTTTTTTCTGCTCCATTTGAATTAGAAACACTTCATGGGGTACCAACAGTGTGACATCAGAGTTTCTTATAACATCACATGATACAATAACATATTTCCATACAAATTAGAATCAAAGACAAAGGTTTATTCTATTTTTCTATTTGTCTCAATTCCTCATTTATTTATTTTTTAGATGAGCCATGTGGCCTTGTGCTGCTAACTTTTTCCTTAGCAGTGCCACAGCATCGTGCTTGTGTTCAGATCTTTGGTTGGTTATTGATCACTGTTATCTTGCATGCATGCTTTGACCTAATGGCCCAGATTCTTGATATTATTTTGTAATATTTTTTTTTATTTATTTTTTCCTCGTAGCAGTTTTGGAATGTTAGCTAAATTGTTCAGGATCATTCTTGTTTTTTCTTGACATGAATTAGGCCTTTAATCGTGCAGTTCAAAGCTCTGTGCTTTACCTTACTTCGAGCAGCTCTGCCTCAGTTTGTTATGTTTTACTTAATCTTTACTTCTTCCTTCCAGTATGTGTGGATGTATGTGGGTGTATGTGTACGTATAGACGTGCGTGTGTGTGTGTGTGTGTGTGTGTATGTGTGTCTATATGTGGCCTTGGGTTTCACTGCTTTGTTTTATTTTCTTCTATCATTTTCTTGTATGAAAAGTGTTATGAAAATAAAGTTTCATTGATGGATTCATTGATTGATTGCACCAGATTAAACAACTTGGGTCATCTCCCATATAAATTCTCGAATGAACCAGAACACATGATTAAAACTGTTCTCACAGAACATTTTATTCATCCCATTCATATCTTTTTCGTTCGACCAACATGTCATGACTGAGCACAGATCGGATTGTACCTTGTATCTTGTTTCTCAATAAATTGTAATTGAAGTGGGTTGTTGCCATTTTCCAGAGATCTTTTAGTCACCTGGTATGGAGTGGTGGGAAGAGAGGGTGTGTCCAGATTACTGTTGTAGTTCTTTGTAACTTGAGCTTTTAATGTCTGACTTTCACACAGGAGAACCTTTATTGTTTCTGCTACTGTGGTTCTACAGTCTAGTCTCCACAGTGGTGTTTTCCTTTGGTTTCATCGTCAGTGGTCCGTTCAGTCTCTGATAGAGTTTTAGTCCCCGTGGTCTAGTCTTTGTCAGCAGGTGAGGTTCCTAAGTCAGTCCGGACCTCAGTTAATGTTCTTTCGGTAGGATCTTGAGCCTGAGTACAGTGATCCTTGTGGATCCAGTTACTCAGTCTATTCTCAGTCAACCATACCTTTACACAATGTGTTGTAGCTTCTGCGTCCTGTCCATATAGGAGAGGACCAGTTAAGTTTGTTCACTTTCCTGGTCCTGTTCCTTGGTGAGTATTTCTGTAACCTGCTGAGATATACTCATCACCGTGTTATTCAGTTGTTTCACATTCACACAAGTTTCCATACTGTAGTACAACAAGGGGTGAGCCTGTTGGTGCAGTTGTAAATGGACAGGGTGTTTCCTCCCTGTCATGACCTCATGTGGGACAACATGACAACATTCATGGTGGCATTTGGAGTAAATCTTAGGCTAACACAATACGTAGAGCTTCAGCCCAGGTTAACTGTGTGTCTGCACAGACTTCTGTTCGGCCTTTTTGATGGTTCTATTTGCTCTTTTCACTAGTCCTTGTAAAGCTGGGTGAGAGACTGCACCGAGCTTATGTGTAATTCCAAACAATTTTTCCACTTCTCCTAGTTCTTCATTGGAGAAGTGAGTACCATTATCTGATCTTATCATTTCTGGTACCCAAAATCTTGGAATAATTTCTCTTGTAAGCCATTTAATGACTTCTTTTCCTTTTTTAGTAGGTGTGGCTTCTACCCATCTAGAAAAGGGAGCTACACACACTAGAAGAAATACCTTCAGTCCTGTTCGCTGCTCCCATGTCAGTAAACTCAGTGAAGTTCTTTAATGTTTTCTAAACATAATTCTCGTTGTGATTTTTCCTCCAATGTTTTCTGAGACATCTGGTTAAATGCAGTATACCCTGCTTTTGTTTTTGCTGCCTTATCTGCCGCATTGTTGCCTCTCGCTACTCTCCCATCTCCCTTTTGATGTCCTCTGCACTCGACTCTAGCAACTTGTTTTGGTTCAAGTATGGCATAATATAGTTCGAGTAATTGATTCAAGTGTTTAACCGGGGTGGCGGCTGAGGTCACAAAGCCTTTCCTTTTCCAGTGACACATGTCTGGTTTAGAGGCATGTCTTTAACTGTAAACACTGTTTTTATTTCACTAATTTATTCAAGAAACTCATTGGTGATATCTGACTCTCGTTGTGCCTTTTATTGCCGTGTTTTTGTTAATTTCCTAATAATCTAACTCACTTTAAACCTTTATATAAAGCACGTTGCTGCTCTGTTAAGATAACAGATCCATTGATAAATAGATCTGCTGCAGTTAAATAGTTAAATGGTTTAATGAGATCAATTATAAATACTGATGATAAATATTAACTCAGAATTGGTGAAAATAAGCAGAGGAGAAGTATTTAGATCAGCTAAATTTTAAGTCATGTTACTGTGATCTCTAACACAATAAAGGCTAACCTTTAATGCTTTAAGATGGTAAGAAACTGTCTGACACCTATCTGCCTGACCTTACTGTCAAATCCCGATATTTTCTAATATGTCATATGGTCTGACTGTCCGGTCTCAGACCTGCTTCAGGTGGAAATCATAAAGTCTCAATTTGTAGAACATCTTTTGTTCAGGCAGTTTTTCAATTAAAGGATCAAAGATTTAAATGCTATGTCTCTTGTAAGCCATTTAATGACTTCTTTTCCTTTTTCGGTTTTAGTAGGTGTGGCTTCTATCCATCTAGAAAAGGGAGCTACACACACTAGAAGAAATAGTTTACCTTCAGTCCTGTTCGCTGCTCCCATGTCAGTAAACTCAATTACTATCTGTTTCCAAGGGGCATCAGGTACTGGGAAACTACCTAGTCCTGCTTTGAGATTTAACAGCTTGCAAATTTCACAAGATTGCACAAAATATTTTATTGTGTCTTTTAGGTGGGGTGCCACCAGTGTTGTGAAATGAGCGCTGTTACTTTTGAGTTAGCACAGTGAGCTCTACTGTGTGCTTCTTGACATAGCAAATTTAGTAGTCCAGTTGGAGCTACTATTTTGCCTTTATGATTCCAGCAGCGTCCTGTGGAATCTTTTTTTTTTCGTTCCATAATTGCTTTTCAGATGGTGCCGCTGCTTTGTGAAGTTCTTTAATGTTTTCTAAACATAATTCTCGTTGTGATTTTTCCTCCAATGTTTTCTGAGACATCTGGTTAAATGCAGTATACCCTGCTTTTGTTTTTGCTGCCTTATCTGCCGCATTGTTGCCTCTCGCTACTCTCCCATCTCCCTTTTGATGTCCTCTGCACTCAACTCTAGCAACTTGTTTTGGTTCAAGTATTGCATAATATAGTTCGAGTAATTGATTCAAGTGTTTAACCGGGGTGCCTGCTGAGGTCACAAAGCCTTTCCTTTTCCAGTGACACATGTCTGGTTTAGAGGCATGTCTTTAACTGTAAACACTGTTTTTATTTCACTAATTTATTCAATGTTTATTGTTAGATTAATTAATATTTATCTGCAGGGTTAGAATTTGCTAATAGTATTAATATAGTGTTCAGCTGTACAGCTCTCTGGTTGCTGTGGCTGTTTTTAAATGTGCCATGAAAACAAACCTTGACTTGACTTGCTATGACTCAGACTTACTGCAGCTGTCTTTAAATTTCTTTTAGAGTTTTCTTCTTCAAGAAACTCATTGGTGATATCTGACTCTCGTTGTGCCTTTTATTGTCGTGTTTTTGTTAATTTCCTAATAATCTAACTCACTTTAAACCTTTATATAAAGCACGTTGCTGCTCTGTTAAGATAACAGATCCATTGATTCATAGATCTGCTGCAGTTAAATAGTTAAATGGTTTAATGAGATCAATTACCCTCTCGTTCCCCAGTGAACGAGAGGGTAGCCTCCCTCTGCCTTCGGGTGGGGGGACGAGTCCTGACTGTTGTTTGTGCCTATGCGCCAAACAGCAGTTCAGAGTACCCACCCTTTTTGGAGTCTTTGGGGGAGGCACTGGAGAATGCTCCTACCGGAGACTCCCTCGTTCTGCTGGGGGACTTCAATGCTCACGTGGGCAATGACAGTGAGACCTGGAGGGGTGTGATTGGGAGGAACGGCCCCCCCGATCTGAACCAGAGTGGTGTTATGTTGTTGGACTTCTGTGCTGGTCATGGACTGTCCATAACGAACACCATGTTCAGACATAAGGGTGTCCATATGTGCACTTGGCACCAGGACACCCTTGGCCGCAGTTCGATGATCGACTTTGTGGTTGTATCATCGGACTTGCGGCCGTATGTTCTGGACACTCGGGTGAAGAGAGGGGCGGAGCTGTCAACTGATCACCACCTGGTGGTGAGTTGGCTCCGCTGGTGGGGGAGGATGCCGATCAGACCTGGCAGGCCCAAACGTATTGTGAGGGTCTGCTGGGAGCGTTTGTCAGAATCCCCCGTCAGAAGGAGCTTTAACTCCCACCTCCGGCAGAGCTTCAACCATATCCCGGGGGAGGTGGGGGACATTGAATCCGAATGGGCCGTGTTCCGTGACTCCATTGCCGAGGCAGCTGATCGGAGTTGTGGCCGTAAGGTGGTCGGTGCCTGTCGTGGCGGCAACCCTCGAACCTGCTGGTGGACACCAGTGGTGAGGGAAGCCGTCAAGCTGAAGAAGGAGTCCTATCGGGCCTTTTTGGCCAGTGGGACCCTGGAAGCAGCTGATAGGTACCGACAGGCCAGACGGGCTGCGGCTTCGGCGGTTGCTGAGGCAAAAACTCGGGCCTGGGAGGAGTTCGGTGAGACCACGGAGAACGATTTCCGGACGGCCTCGAAGAGATTCTGGTCCACCATCCGGCGTCTCAGGGGGGGGAAGCGGCTCACAGTCAACACTGTTTACAGTGGGGACGGGGCTTTGCTGACCTCAACTAGGGATGTTGTGAGTCGTGGGGGGAGTACTTCGAGGAACTCCTCAATCCTACCAACACGTGCTCGGAAGAGGCAGAGTCGGAGAACTCGGAGACGGGGCCTCCCATTTCTGGGGCTGAGGTTGCCGAGGTGGTCAAAAAGCTCCTCGGTGGCAAGGCCCCGGGGGTGGATGAGGTCCGTCCTGAGTTTCTCAAGGCTCTGGATGTTGTAGGGCTGTCTTGGCTGACACGCCTCTGCAGCATCGCGTGGATATCGGGGACAGTGCCTCTGGACTGGCAGATTGGGGTGGTGGTCCCCCTCTTTAAAAAGGGGGACCGGAGGGTGTGTTCCAACTATAGGGGTATCACACTCCTCAGCCTCCCTGGTAAGGTCTATTCGGGGGTATTGGAGAGGAGGATCCGTCGGATAATCGAGACTCGGATTCAGGAGATGCAGTGTGGCTTTCGTCCTGGCCGTGGAACAGTGGACCAGCTCTATACCCTCGGCAGGATCCTGGAGGGTGCATGGGAGTTCGCCCAACCAGTCTACATGTGTTTTGTGGACTTGGAGAAAGCGTTCGACCGTGTCCCTCGTGGAGTCCTGTGGGGGGTGCTCCGGGAATATGGAGTGCCGGACCCCTTGATAGGGGCCGTTCGGTCTCTGTATGACCGGTGCCAGAGTTTGGTCCGCATTGCCGGCAGTAAGTCGGATACGTTTCCGGTGAGAGTTGGACTCCGTCAGGGCTGCCCTTTGTCACCGATTCTGTTCCTAACCTTTATGGACAGAATTTCTAGGCGCAGCCAGGGTGTTGAGGGTGTCCGATTTGGCGACCTCAGAATCGGGTCTCTGCTTTTTGCAGATGATGTGGTTCTGTTAGCGTCGTCAGGCCGTGACCTTCAACTCTCACTGGAGCGATTCGCAGCCGAGTGTGAAGCGGCTGGGATGAAAATCAGCACCTCCAAATCCGAGACTATGGTTCTCAGCCGGAAAAGGGTGGAATGCTCTCTCCGGGTCGGGAATGAGATCCTTCCCCAAGTGGAGGAGTTCAAGTATCTCGGGGTCTTGTTCACGAGTGAGGGACGAATGGAGCGGGAGATTGACGGGCGGATCGGTGCAGCGTCTGCAGTGTTGCGGGCTCTGCACCGACCCGTCGTTGTGAAGAGGGAGCTGAGCCAGAAGGCGAAGCTCTCTACTTACTGGTCAATCTACGTTCCCATCCTCACCTATGGTCACGAGTTGTGGGTAGTGACCGAAAGAACAAGATCGCGAATACAAGCGGCCGAAATGGGTTTCCTCCGCAGGGTGTCTGGGCTCTCCCTTAGAGATAGGGTGAGAAGCTCAGTCATCCGGGAGGGGCTCGGAGTAGAACCGCTGCTCCTCCGCATTGAGAGGAGTCAGATGAGGTGGCTCGGGCATCTGGTTAGGATGCCCCCTGGGCGCCTCCCTGGGGAGGTGTTCCGGGCACGTCCCACTGGGAGGAGACCCCGGGGAAGACCCAGGACACGCTGGAGAGACTATGTCTCTCGGCTGGCCTGGGAACGCCTCGGGGTCCACCCGGAAGAGCTGGAAGAAGTGGCCGGGAACAGAGACGTCTGGGTTTCTCTGCTCAAGCTGCTGCCCCCGCGACCCGACCCCCGGATAAGCGGCAGATGATGGATGGATGGATGGATGGAGATCAATTATAAATACTGATGATAAATATTAACTCAGAATTGGTGAAAATAAACAGAGGAGAAGTATTTAGATCAGCTAAATTTTAAGTCATGTTACTGTGATCTCTAACACAATAAAGGCTAACCTTTAATGCTTTAAGATGGTTAGAAACTGTCTGACACCTATCTGCCTGACCTTGCTGTTAAATCTCGATATTTTCTAATATGTCATATGGTCTGACTGTCCGGTCTCAGACCTGCTTCAGGTGGAAATCATAAAGTCTCAATTTGTAGAACATCTTTTGTTCAGGCAGTTTTTCAATTAAAGGATCAAAGATTTAAATGCTATGTCTCTTGTAAGCCATTTAATGACTTCTTTTCCTTTTTCGGTTTTAGTAGGTGTGGCTTCTATCCATCTAGAAAAGGGAGCTACACACACTAGAAGAAATAGTTTACCTTCAGTCCTGTTCGCTGCTCCCATGTCAGTAAACTCAATTACTATCTGTTTCCAAGGGGCATCAGGTACTGGGAAACTACCTAGTCCTGCTTTGAGATTGAACAGCTTGCAAATTTCACAAGATTGCACAAAATATTTTATTGTGTCTTTTAGGTGGGGGTGCCACCAGTGTTGTGAAATGAGCGCTGTTACTTTTGAGCTAGCACAGTGAGCTCTACTGTGTGCTTCTTGACATAGCAAATTTAGTAGTCCAGTTGGAGCTACTATTTTGCCTTTATGATTCCAGCAGCGTCCTGTGGAATCTTTTTTTTTTCGTTCCATGCTTGCTTTTCAGATGGTGCCGCTGCTTTGTGAAGTTCTTTAATGTTTTCTAAAAATAATTCTCGTTGTGATTTTTCCTCCAATGTTTTCTGAGACATCTGGTTAAATGCAGTATACCCTGCTTTTGTTTTTGCTGCCTTATCTGCCGCATTGTTGCCTCTCGCTACTCTCCCATCTCCCTTTTGATGTCCTCTGCACTCGACTCTAGAAACTTGTTTTGGTTCAAGTATGGCATAATATAGTTCGAGTAATTGATTCAAGTGTTTAACCGGGGTGCCTGCTGAGGTCACAAAGCCTTTCCTTTTCCAGTGACACATGTCTGGTTTAGAGGCATGTCTTTAACTGTAAACACTGTTTTTATTTCACTAATTTATTCAATGTTTATTGTTAGATTAATTAATATTTATCTGCAGGGTTAGAATTTGCTAATAGTATTAATATAGTGTTCAGCTGACTTGACTTGACTTGTTATGACTCAAACTTACTGCAGCTGTCTTTAAATTTCTTTTAGAGGTTTCTTCTTCAAGAAACTCATTGGTGATATCTGACTCTCGTTGTGCCTTTTATTGCCGTGTTTTTGTTAATTTCCTAATAATCTAACTCACTTTAAACCTTTATATAAAGCACGTTACTGCTCTGTTAAGATAACAGATCCATTGATTCATAGATCTGCTGCAGTTAAATAGTTAAATGGTTTAATGAGATCAATTATAAATACTGATGATAAATATTAACTCAGAATTGGTGAAAATAAGCAGAGGAGAAGTATTTAGATCAGCTAAATTTTAAGTCATGTTACTGTGATCTCTAACACAATAAAGGCTAACCTTTAATGCTTTAAGATGGTAAGAAACTGTCTGACACCTATCTGCCTGACCTTGCTGTTAAATCCCGATATTTTCTAATATGTCATATGGTCTGACTGTCCGGTCTCAGACATGCTTCAGGTGGAAATCATAAAGTCTCAATTTGTAGAACATCTTTTGTTCAGGCAGTTTTTCAATTAAAGGATCAAAGATTTAAATGCTATGTTTGCTTGTCTGACTTTTTAAGAGAGCTGTTAAATCTTAATTCAACAACAAACTGGTTCTAATGTTTAGTTTTAAACAGTCTGTTCTTCCTGGATTTATTTTGGACATTATATTGCTTCTTATCTCTTCACTGTAATACTTGCATTGAAAAGCGGTTTTCAGATTGTCCATTCAATGTGGTATTTCTCCCATTCAAACTATGCTACTGGACTAATGAATGTGTGTGTGTGTGTGTGAGAACATGCAACACCCATGGCACAGGACCTACATGATAACCGTGCTTAGTTATGAGTGTATAAGCGTACAGGGCCACAATCCACAGCCCCCCCAAGCAATCAGAAGCAGACAGAGAGGGCCACAAGACCCAGGCCACCAGCAGCCCCCACAGAGCACAGAACCCAGGAAGTCACCGCAGGGGCAACCACGCATCCACCCAGAAGACTGCAGAGGAAGCCCCCGGAAAGAGCCCCCATAAGCATAGGGCAGAGGCCCTCCGGGAGCCAAGGGCAACAGCCCACCGACCCCGCCAGGCCCCAGCCGCCCAGACATGGGCCGTGCACTGGAACCGGGCCCCAGGAGCCCGAGCGCCCCCAAACCCCCCGGCAGAGGCCCCACCCAATACCCAGGAGGGCCAAGCGCCCCAGACAGCCACACAGTGGGTCAGCGCCTGCCCCAGCGCCCCTGGCCAAGTGCCCTGGGAGTCAAGACGTGCCCACAGGTGGGTGAAGTCGCGAGCAGCGGGGAGAGGCAACGCTGTCCCCCCATCGGGAGAAGCACAGGCAGGCCAGGCGACAGCAAGTCCCAGATCCAGGCCCAATCATTACCACACATCCACACGTCCTCCCTCCCTCGACTCCACTGGGGTGTAGTGCAGCGGGCACACCAGGGGGCCAGCAGCCCCCCAGCCACCACAGACCCCGAACCAGCAGAACAATTAATTAATCCTCCTGGCCCCTCCCGCCCCGAGCAGCAACAAGGAAGCAGGGGTGTGCGAAGAAGACCCCTCCCCCCACCCTTCTGGCTCTTTAATATTTTCTAATAGTGAGCAATTAAAATTGAGGGGCAGCCAAACTTATAGAACTGGGAGCGCAGCCCTCTGGGCAGCCTACATACCCAAAGAGCCCCGCCCACCAGATGCCACTCAGTGTAACCCCCCCCCAAGACCTAATGTGTGTGTGTGAGTGTTTTTTTGATAAGTAGTAATGTCTAACACAGGGGCGGGGAACTGCAAAGTGCAACAAAAGGGCACCACCTACGTGGCCCCATCCACTACACACCACCGAACACACACGCCCCCAAAACCCTTCATGTGTGAGTGTGTGCTGTGTACAGGAGCCAGAAGGGAGAGGGGTATGGGGATATACACCGGGGGAGCTACTCTCCCCCAGAGAGGGCAGCCAGGGACTGGCTGCAATAGGCATCCCCGCTACCTGGGAGCCAACACAGGGCAGGAGGGCCTGATGTCCACCAGGCTCGGGGCCTGCAGCGACCATATTCCGGGAGCTACTCTACCCCCAGAAGGTACCCATCCCGCCCCACCCCACTCAACCAAACCCCACCCTGGAGGACCTCTACAAAAAACAAACAAACAACACCAAAAAACAAACAAACAAACCACCCGGTCACACCAGTCGCAGCAGCCCAGGCCTGAGACCCACCATCACCCAAGCGAAAAGCACCCCCCCCCCCACCGCACGCCCCAACACCCTGAAAAAAAAAACAACCATCTGCGGACACCTTGGAGCGCCCAGGCCCACCACCACCACGCACGCCAGAGCGGCCCGGCCACCCGGCATAGAGCCAGCAGCCACCACCTCAAGGCCCCTAAGGGACCCCGCCCCACACCGCAAGACAGCCCCACCCGTAAGCCCCCAAAACTGCCCTCCAAGCCCGACACACAGTCCCCCCCAGCAATGACCAACCCAGTCCCCACGACCCGAGAGACCACCAGACGCCCGAAGCCACACAGCCCCCCCCAGCACACACCCAACCGCCCAGAGCGACGGAACAGCAACCCACCACCACCACTATGTGATAAAGCTAATCAGAGGGGACCAGAGAGAATGAAATTCAGCCAATTGATGTTTTGAGGAGGCAGACATTGTTTCCATGCTAATATAATCTAAAAGAAAATTTCTAAACTGGTTAATACACATATTGTTTTTCGCTTTCCAGTTCATGAGAATAGTTTTCTTTGCGATACATAACACTGTGAGAACCATGTGTGCTGAGTTAATTTCCATGTTGATGTTGTCTAAGTCACCCAGTATGCACAGTGTGGGGCATGCAGGGATGCTACACTTTAGCCATGTTGATAGGTCCTCACAGACTTCAAGCCAGAACTTCTGGACAGGCGCAGAAAACCACAAAGCGTGTGCATAATCATCAGGTGTGTTATCTGTGCAATGTGAGCAGATGTTTGAGTGTGTTAGACCCATCCTGAACATCCTTTGTCCTGTATAGTGTGTTCTATGAAGGATTTTGTATTGTATGAGCTGTAAATTAGGATTTCGAGTCATTCTGAAGGTGTTCAAACATATTTGTGGCCAGAAGCTATGACTAGAACTGAGGGATAAATCTGCCTCCCATTTTGAGGATGGAAGAAACATTGTGTCATCTATCTTAGACAATAATTTATATATTTTTGATAGTAGTTTTGGGGTGCAGATGCTTAGAAATTCTTCTACCCTAGTCGGGAGTTGTAAGTCTGGTTGGTGGAGGATATATTTCTTTGTTATTATAGACTTAAGTTGTTGATATTCTAGGAATTTATTGCTGCTTATCTCATGTTGTGATATGATGAAAGCATTAGAATCTGGCGTTTTCTGACTTTCTGACATGATAAAAGCATCAGAATGTGGCGTTTTCTGACTTTCTGACACGATAAACACGTCAGAATGTGGCATTTTCTGACTTTCTGACACGATAAAAGCATCAGAATGTGGCGTTTTCTGACTTCCTGACATGATGAAAGCGTCAGAATGTGGCGTTTTCTGACTTTCTGACATGATAAAACACGTCAGAATGTGGCGTTTTCTGACTTTCTGACACGATAAACACGTCAGAATGTGGCGTTTTCTGACTTTCTGACACGATAAAAGCATCAGAATGTGGCGTTTTCTGACTTTCTGACACGATAAAAGCATCAGAATGTGGCGTTTTCTGACTTCCTGACATGATAAAAGCATCAGAATGTGGCGTTTTCCGACTTTCTGACATGATAAAAGCATCAGAATGTGGCGTTTTCTGACTTTCTGACACGATAAAAGCATCAGAATGTGGCGTTTTCTGACTTTCTGACACGATAAAAGCATCAGAATGTGGCGTTTTCTGACTTCCTGACACGATAAAAGCATCAGAATGTGGCGTTTTCTGACTTTCTGACATGATAAAAGTATCAGAATGTGGCGTTTTCTGACTTTCTGACACGATAAAAGCATCAGAATGTGGCGTTTTCTGACTTTCTGACATGATAAACACGTCAGAATGTCGCGTTTTCTGACTTTCTGACACGATAAAAGCATCAGAATGTGGCGTTTTCTGACTTCCTGACATGATAAAAGCATCAGAATGTGGCGTTTTCTGACTTTCTGACATGATAAAAGCATCAGAATGTGGCGTTTTCTGACTTTCTGACACGATAAAAGCATCAGAATGTGGCGTTTTCTGACTTTCTGACATGATAAACACGTCAGAATGTGGCGTTTTCTGACTTTCTGACACGATAAAAGCATCAGAATGTGGCGTTTTCTGACTTTCTGACATGATGAAAGCGTCAGAATGTGGCGTTTTCTGACTTTCTGACATGATAAACACGTCAGAATGTGGCGTTTTCTGACTTTCTGACACGATAAAAGCATCAGAATGTGGCGTTTTCTGACTTCCTGACATGATAAAAGCATCAGAATGTGGCGTTTTCTGACTTTCTGACACGATAAACACGTCAGAATGTGGCGTTTTCTGACTTTCTGACACGATAAAAGCATCAGAATGTGGCGTTTTCTGACTTCCTGACACGATGAAAGCGTCAGAATGTGGCGTTTTCTGACTTTCTGACACGATAAACACGTCAGAATGTGGCGTTTTCTGACTTTCTGACACGATAACCACATCAGAATGTGGCGTTTTCTGACTTTCTGACACGATAACCACATCAGAATGTGGCGTTTTCTGACTTTCTGACATGATAAAAGAATCAGAATGTGGCGTTTTATGACTTTCTGACACGATAAACACGTCAGAATGTGGCGTTTTATGACTTTCTGACAGGATAAACACGTCAGAATGTGGCGTTTTCTGACTCAGAGCTGGTTCTCATTAAGGACTGCGACTGCTTTTTCATCGACCTGCTCAGAGGAATGATCAAACATCCATGGATTTGTGTATTTAGAGAATTGTGCTCTCATTAATTCTGGGACTTTAATGCAGAGGTCCCAACAAAGACTCAGTTATCTGTTGCTGAGATGAAAGAAGAAATTATCAAAGCCTACAGAAAGAACAACTTCATACTCCCTGCAGATTGATACTGTAAACCTTCAAATAACTGTGCCAAACCTCATGAGAAGCCACAGAGTGATTTAATCTTCCTCTCCTGCTTGTTCTTTCTGCCTCTCGCTGAACAGACTCAGCGATCAGCCGGATCTCTTTGGTCAAATTAGCTGTCGCTGAATTTGGAGTGGGCTTTGTATTATGATCGTTACATAATGCATTGACACGAAGTTTCAGTCTCTGTGCTTTAAGGAGACGAGCACAAAGGGACTGTTTTACAACAGAGTAATTAGACTTTGTTTAAAGGTTGCTCAGATTTTTAGTAGAATATTTAAAACTTCTGGAAAGTCTGAAGTTGTTTTATCTGCTTGGTAGCGATGATCTGTTGGAGGGGAGCATTAGTGGGGGGGCGATATCGAAGCTCTGCAAACATTATATGGGGAAACCTGAATGTACAGCTATCTAAAAAAGTCCTGATCCAGCCCTCGTTTTTTTTTATATCTTCCTTCCAAGCAGCCAGACTTTATTTTAAACTGGTCTTAAGCAACAGTTCTACAGGCTTTCTGAAGGTCTTTCTTTGGATATTTTCTGCTTTTTCATTCATTGTCAGTCAAGTCTTTGCACCTGACTATTTTCAGAGGAGTAACAGACAACTTAGCAAAGATCAGATCTTTAGGCACTTTGTCACAAAGACACATCATTTGTTCCCATTTCTTTAGCTGCATCTATGAAAAACAGCAAAGAAAACACAGTTTGACAGACAGAAAATAGGATTTCTGCAGCAACAAGGTGATTCCCAAAGAGCTATTAGCTGAAAACTTGGCATATCTCAGCATGGTGTGCAGTGTGTCCTTAAAACATTTGAGGAAACTGGACAAGTGGAGGACAAAAGAAGAAGTGTCAGGCCTAAAAAACGATCTACAGCAGATGAACAGGATCTGAAAGTGATGTCCTTAAGAAAGAGGAAAAAATCCAGCTGTGACCTGACAGGACCTGAGAGATGCATCTGGACCTTCAGCTGATCCATCTACTGTTGGCCCAAGCCTCATCAGAAATGGTCTCCATGGAAGGGTGGCTGTCAAGAAGCCGTTCTTAAGGAAGGGAAACAGGGAGAAAAGGCTGAGCTGTGCCAAATGACACAAGAAGTGGACTGAAAATCAGTGGCAACAGGTCTTATGGAGGGATGAATCCTCCCCAGAGCCCGGACCTCAACATTATTGAAGCAGTGTGGGATCATCTGACAGAGAATGGAACAAAAGGCAGCCGACATCCAAAGAAGAGCTTTGGGATGTCCTTCAAGAAGCCTGGAGAACTATTCCCGAAGACTCCCTAACAATTTGAAGCTCTGTGTATGTGTCATGGCTCAGGATCATTTAACTGTCTCTCACACACCTGTTTGGGTGGTTAAAAGCACTTATTTTTTCTCATATTAACCAGCCAAACATTTCCTTTTGCTTTCATTTGGTAGAGCTCATGTTTCTACTTCACACATCTGGAAACATCCTCATTTAATCCCTTTGATGCTTCAGATTTGACTCTTCTATAAAAGTAGAGTCTGAGGATGCCCATTAAAGGTGGTTTGAATTCATTCTGCACACGTTTGCAGTTGTAAGACTTCTAATTGACCATCATCCATGTTGCCAACTCGGCCATTAGATCATCCTGCTTTGGGAGTTTCCGCCTGGAAACGTAAGTAGAATCGAGGAGGCTGTGATCAAAATGCAGGTAGAGTAAATCAGCGCCTCAGGAGGTTCCAGAGAAGGTTCCAGTGCTCTTAGAAGAGCAAATAACCTCGCAACCAAACATAAAAAACCCAGCTTCCCTTCACACGGAGCTCTGCTAATGTGCACAGATTCACTGACGTTGGCGAATCAGTCGCCCCGTCCTGTAAGTAAGCACCCTCTTATAATGATGCACTGCTGTTGTCTGGATTTAGCGGTTTTCTCCAGGTCCTCAGTGCACCCTCGGGCCACACGACTTGTCCTGTAAAGCAACGCTTTTCTGTCCCTGTCAGGGAACCTGTGTGGGTCCAACGCCTTCAATATCACCAGCATAGATTGATATTCCTCACTTGTTCCCATAATTTTTCTTACTTTTCCTCATTAAAATGTTCTTTTTTTCTAATGTGTCTCTCATCCTTCACCCAAACTTTTCATCAAACAGATGCCTGGTTAATAATTAAACACAAATCTATAAAAGTGAGTTATCAGCTAAAGACGATGCTCCTTCCCCCTCGTTCCTCACCCAATCTCTGGCTTTCTCTCTTGGTGTTTTTCAGAACTACACCCAGTACATCCCGCTGTCCATCTACGACCTGCAGACGTGGATGGGGAGCCCGTCCATCTTCGTGTACGACTGCTCCAACGCGGGAATCATCGTCAAGTCGTTTAAACAGTTTGCCCTGCAGAGGGAGCAGGAGCTGGAGGTGGGCAGCTGTGCAAACAAACACAACAGCGGCAGCAGCAGGGATGTAAATGAGGCCAAAAGAAGGAAAAAATGTGCTGAGTCATGCAAACCGGAGCGCAGTTTGTGTGCAAATAAGTAGGAGAAAATGAAGTGTTGGTATTAAGTTTTCTGACTTTCTGACATGATAAAAGCATCAGATTCTGGCGTTTTCTGACACGATAAACACGTCAGAATGTGGCGTTTTCTGACACGATAAACACGTCAGAATGTGGCGTTTTCTGACTTTCTGACATGATAAAAGCTTCAGAATGTGGCGTTTTCTGACTTTCTGACATGATAAAAGCATCAGAATGTGGCGTTTTCTGACTTTCTGACACGATAAAAGCATCAGAATGTGGCGTTTTCTGACTTTCTGACATGATAAAAGCGTCAGAATGTGGCGTTTTCTGACTTTCTGACATGATAAAAGCTTCAGAATGTGGCGTTTTCTGACTTTCTGACATGATAAAAGCATCAGAATGTGGCGTTTTCTGACTTTCTGACATGATAAACGCATCAGAATGTGGCGTTTTCTGACTTTCTGACATGATAAAAGCGTCAGAATGTGGCGTTTTCTGACTTTCTGACATGATAAACGCATCAGAATGTGGCGTTTTCTGACTTTCTGACATGATAAAAGCTTCAGAATGTGGCGTTTTATGACTTTCTGACATGATAAAAGCATCAGAATGTGGCGTTTTCTGACTTTCTGACATGATAAAAGCATCAGAATGTGGCGTTTTCTGACACGATAAACACGTCAGAATCTGGCGTTTTCTGACTTTCTGACACGATAAACACGTCAGAATGTGGCGTTTTCTGACTTTCTGACATGATAAAAGCATCACAATCTGGCGTTTTCTGACTTTCTGACACGATAAAAGCGTCAGAATGTGGCGTTTTCTGACTTTCTGACATGATAAAAGCATCAGAATGTGGCGTTTTCTGACTTTCTGACATGATAAACACGTCAGAATCTGGCATTTTCTGACTTTCTGACATGATAAACACGTCAAAATCTGGCGTTTTCTGACTTTCTGACATGATAAAAGCATCAGAATGTGGCGTTTTCTGACTTTCTGACATGATAAAAGCATCAGAATGTGGCGTTTTCTGACTTTCTGACACGATAAACACGTCAGAATGTGGCGTTTTCTGACTTTCTGACACGATAAACACGTCAGAATGTGGCGTTTTCTGACTTTCTGACATGATAAAAGCATCAGAATGTGGCATTTTATGACTTTCTGACATGATAAAAGCATCAGAATGTGGCGTTTTCTGACTTTCTGACATGATAAAAGCATCAGAATGTGGCGTTTTCTGACTTTCTGACATGATAAACACGTCAGAATGTGGCGTTTTCTGATTTTCTGACATGATAAACACGTCAGAATCTGGCGTTTTCTGACTTTCTGACATGATAAAACACGTCAGAATGTGGCGTTTTCTGACTTTCTGACACGATAAACACGTCAGAATGTGGCGTTTTCTGACTTTCTGACATGATAAACACGTCAGAATCTGGCGTTTTCTGACTTTCTGACATGATAAAACACGTCAGAATGTGGCGTTTTCTGACTTTCTGACACGATAAACACGTCAGAATGTGGCGTTTTCTGACTTTCTGACATGTTAAACACGTCAGAATCTGGCGTTTTCTGACTTTCTGACATGATAAAAGCATCAGAATCTGGCGTTTTCTGACTTTCTGACACGATAAACACGTCAGAATCTGGCGTTTTCTGACTTTCTGACATGATAAAAGCATCAGAATGTGGCGTTTTCTGACTCTCAGAGCTGGTTCTCATTTAGGACTGCGACTGCTTTTTCATCGACCTGCTCAGAGGAATGATCAAACATCAATGGATTTGTGTATTTAGAGAATTGTGCTCTCATTAATTCTGGGACTTGGGTGGACATTCACACCTTCTTGCAGCTGAACACCTCCTCTCCCGCTATTGATTGTGTACAGTCGGGTATTTTAACCTTTTCTTACCCGCTTTTTACCAAATATGGTCGGACATTCACACCGTCTTACAGCGGAACACCTCTGCTCCCGCTTTTGATGGTGTATAGTCAGGCATTTGAACCTTTTCTTACCCGCTTTTTACAAACTATGGTCGGACATTCAAACCTTCTTGTAGCCGAAAACCTCCGCTCCCTCTTTTGATTATACATTGTTGGGCATTCGCACCTTATTTACAAACTATAGTCAGACATTCACACCTTGCAGCTGAGCCACCTCAGCTCCCTGTTTTGATAGTGTATGTTCGGGCATTCGAACCTATTCTTACCCCCTTTTTACAAACTATGCTCGGAGATTCACACCTACTCACAGCCGAACAACTCCGCTCCCGCATTTGATGATGTCTTGTCCGGCATTCTAGTCTCTTCTAACACATTTTTCAGAAATTATGGTTGGACATTCACACCTACTCACAGCCGAACACTTCCACTCCCGCATTTGATGGTGTATAGCCGGGCATTCTCACCCTGTCTCATCAGCTTTTTGCAAATTATGATCTGACATTCACACCTACTTACAGCTCTGCTCCCGCTTTTGATTATGTTTGGTTGGATATTCGAACCTTTTCTTAACTGCTTTTTACAAACTTTGGTCGGACGTTCACACCTTCTTGCAGCCGAACACATCCACTTCCACTTTTGATGGTATATATTCGGGCATTCGAACCTTTTCTTACCCGCTTTTTACAAACCGTGGTCGGACTTTCACACCTTCTTGTAGCCAAACAACTCCGCTCCCGCTATTGATTGTGTACAGTCGGGTATTTTAACCTTTTCTTACCCGCTTTTTACAAACTATGGTCGGACATTCAAACCTTCTTGTAGCCGAACACATCCACTCCTGCTTTTGATGATGCATGGTCAGGCATTCGCACCTTTTCTTACCCATTTTTCAGTAATTATGGTTGGACACTCACACCTTCTTGCAGCTGCACACCTCCTCTCCCGCTTATGATCATGTGCGGTTTGATATTCGAAAATTTTCTTTCATATTTTCTAGCAATTATTGTTGGACATTCAGACCTTCTTGCAGCTGAACACCTCCGCCCCCACTTTTGTTGATGGTGTATAATCGGTCATTCGCGCCTTACCCGCTTTTGGCAAACTATGGCCTTCTTGCAGCCAAACACCTCTGATCTCGCTTTTGATGATGTAAGGTTGGGCATTCAGACCTTGCTTCACCTGCTTTTCACCAAATATAGTCGGACATTCACACCTTCTTGCAGCCGAACACTTCCGCTTCACCTTTTAGTGTTCTATGGGGTATTCACACCTTTTTTTTCACCGCATTTTATAGATTATGGTTGGAAATTCTCACCCACTCTCATCCGAAGACCTCTCCTCCCACTTTTGTTAATATATAGTCGGGCATTCGAACCTTTTCTTACCCGCTTTTTGCAAATTATGGTCGAACATTCACACCTACTTGCAGCCGAATACTTCCGCTACACCTTTTAGTGATGTATGGTTGGCATTTGCACCTTTTCTTATCCTCTTTTTATACTGATTGCTGAAGATTAAGTTGTTCTTTCTCAAACTACAAAAATTTTTTAATTGTTGAAACTTGATTTGAAGTGGATAAATAAGGAGGACAAACAGTTTTAAGTCAGGCTGATAGAAGGAATTAATTTTATAGCAAAATCTGTATTTCGTCATATGTCGAGAGATGCTTATTGCTGAAGAAGTTCTTTCTCATTCTACAAAGTACAACGTTGTTTATCGTTGAAACTTGATTAGACATGAATAAATATGAAGGACAAAGCAGTCTTAACTTGGTTTGAGTTAAGGAATTCGTTTTATAGGAGAATCCGAATTCGTGCATAACTCGTAAAATAGAGCTTATTTTCGGATTCCTGAAGAATGAGTCTGGTTCTTTCTCATAATACAAAGTTTGTTGTTTATTGTTGAAACTTCATCAGAAGTGAAGAAATAAGGACAAACCGTTTTAAGTCAGTTTGATAGAAGGATTTCATTTTATAGCAAAATCTGTATTCTTTCATATCTCCTCGAGAGAAGCTTATTGCTGAAAATTAGGTCTGGTTCTTTTTCATACTACAAAATACAGTGTTGTTTATTGTTGAAACTAGATTAGAAGTAGATAAATATGAAGGACAAAGCAGTTTGAACTTGGTTTGAGAGAAGGAATTAATTTTATTGCAAAATCCGAATTCATGCATAACTCGTCAAATAGATAGTGATGTGTCGTTCGTGAGCGATTCGTTCGATATGAACTAATTTTTTATATGACTCGGGAGTAACGAGTTGTCTCAGTGAGTGATTCGTTCATTTTCATGCAGTACCCTTACTCACCACATGGCAGGCGGCAGCTTCATAAGCTCAGTCAGCAGGACAGGGAACAGTATTAATTCGTTCACGACTCAACTCCTCGGGTGACGGGTCCTCGCACAGGAAACAGTATTGATTCGTTCATGACTCAACTCCTCGGCTGATGGGTCCTCGCACAGGAAAAAGTATTGATTTGTTTACGACTCAACTCCTTGGGTCTTCGTTCATTTGTCACGTTTCAAATTCTACGTTTCATTTGACAGGCTGAAGAGCAGTAGGCACAACAGTTCGTTCACAAACCGGATCATTAATCTCATAGACTATTCTACCATCAACAACTTGGAAACCACAATCGACTCTCTAGATGCAGAAAAAGCATTTGATGGAGTGAACTGGACATTTTTATTTGCAGCATTAAACAAATTCGGGTTTGGGTCACACTTCATCAACTGGATAAGGATATTATATAGCTCCCCAAATGCAAGTGTCAGGACTAATGATCAAACTTCTCCAAGCTTCAGTCTGCAGAGAGGTACAAGACAGGGTTGCCCACTTTCTCCCTCACTTTTTGCTATTTTCATCGAACCTTTAGCAGCTTCTATCAGACAAGATAGAAATATCAAAGACATCCAATCCCAAAGTATTGAGCATAAAATAAGTCTTTATGCTGATGATGTATTACTTTTCCTTCAGAACTCACAGACGTCTCTCACTCACACAATCACACTCATAAATAAATTCTCAGCACTTTCTGACTACTCTATCAACTGGTCTAAGACCACAGTTCTGCCCATTAACTGTAGGGTCCAAAATATACCTGCGATCACTTTACAGTCAGGAAATATTAGATATTTAGGCATAAACATTTCCTCCAGGCTCTCAGAGCTAACAAAGCTAAATTATGTGCAATTATTAAAGACAGTAGAGGACGATCTCTCTCGTTGGAAGTCCTTACCTATATCACTTATGGGGAGAGTTACAACCATTAAAATGATGATACTACCAAAAGTTAACTATTTGTTCTCAACGATCCCCATAAAGCCATCTGCTACTTGGTTTAAGTCACTAGATTCATGCATCTCCAAATTTCTGTGGAAAAACAAACCACCACGTATTAGTTTAAAAATCCTACAGAAGACCAAGGACAGTGGTGGATTAGATTTACCTAATTTTCAGCACTATTCCTTAGCCAATAGGCTACAGCATCCTTTTGTATTTCTGATTTGTCAGTCCTCTCTCTTCGTTCACCGGAGTCTTCGTGTCTTTGTCCTTGAGTTTGGTGATTTTTTCTTCTTTTGATGCCTTGACACAGTGTGACAGGTGATACCACGTGGGAGATCCTTTAACTTGGACTGCTGTCCCTGTGCTGCGAAATGGCTGTGCTGCTCAAATGGTCTCTCCTTCATCATATACACAGTTATTTATACATCACCTTCCACCATGAAGCGTTGTCTCTTTTTGTTTCTCTCTTTGTTCTTAAAATGCTGTTATGCATGTCTAAACCAATCCATTAAATTAGATAATTTTGGCAGTAAAGCGATCTACAATGTGCTTGGTCGCAGAGCTGCTCATCTGTGGTAAACAGCTCTTCAGAAAGGCATTCTTCAATTGATTTCACTAATTTTATGTAATAATTTTGTGATTTCATACAAAACTACACTTCTGAGTATTTAATATTGTCTGGGTCCCGTTAAGGAATTTATTGCTGCTTATCTCATGTTGTGATATGAGCTCATCAAATTAAATAAAATTTCCATTTTGGATTATATGTTCCAGATGTTTGATTCCTTTGATCTTCCACAGAGGAAAGTTTAGCATTTTTTTGTTTTGCAGTATGTGAGGATTGTTCCAGATGGGTGTAAGCTTACACGGGACAAGTGAGGACTGTTATTTTAAGAAATTCCAACCAGGCTGTCAGAGAGGTGATGATGTTAATGCTTTTGAAACATTTGTGATTTTTTACGTTTTGACTAATAAGTGGCAGGTCAGAGATTTCCAGATTATCACACAATGCTTGTTCTATATTTATCCATGGTTAATCTATTGGGCTAGGTTTAAACCATTTTGATATATATTGTAACCTATTGGCTAAGGAATAGTGCTGAAAATGAGGTAAATCTAATCCACCACAGTCCTTGGTCTTCTGTAGGGTTTTTAAACTAATACGTGGTGGTTTGTTTTTCCACAGAAATTTGGAGATGCATGAATCTAGTGACTTAAACCAAGTAGCAGATGGTTTTATGGGGATCATTGAGAACAAATAGTTAACTTTTGGTAGTATCATCATTTTAATGGTTGTAACTCTCCCCAAAATAGTGAAGTTAAACAATGAATGGGTCCATAGTCGGTATGAGAAGACTAAAGGAATATTTACCTGGGTGTACGTTCAAACAGAGATGAGAAAATTGCGATAAATAATTGTTTGTTTGTTTGTTAGTATGTATATGAATGTTATGTGTATAAACTGTGTTGAGTTATAGTTACTCAGTAGTGTCTCAGTGAAACAATCGACGGGGGAAGCCTTGCGGTGACAACAAAAGCAGTGTTTTACTGATCAGTCAAGTTGCTCCAGTGTGCTCCATACAAACTGGTTGGCTACTGAAGGGATAGAAAATGGGGAATACTTGTTTTAAAGCAAACAAGGAATTAGATGGGAAAAATACATGTTTTAACGGGACCCAGACAATATTAAATACTCAGAAGTGTAGTTTTGTATGAAATCACAAAATTATTACATAAAATTAGTGAAATCAATTGAAGAATGCCTTTCTGAAGAGCTGTTTACCACAGATGAGCAGCTCTGCGACCAAGCACATTGTAGATCGCTTTACTGCCAAAATTATCTAATTTAATGGATTGGTTTAGACATGCATAACAGCATTTTAAGAACAAAGAGAGAAACAAAAAGAGACAACGCTTCATGGTGGAAGGTGATGTATAAATAACTGTGTATATGATGAAGGAGAGACCATTTGAGCAGCACAGCCATTTCGCAGCACAGGGACAGCAGTCCAAGTTAAAGGATCTCCCACGTGGTATCACCTGTCACACTGTGTCAAGGCATCAAAAGAAGAAAAAATCACCAAACTCAAGGACAAAGACACGAAGACTCCGGTGAACGAAGAGAGAGGACTGACAAATCAGAAATACAAAAGGATGCTGTAGCCTATTGGCTAAGGAATAGTGCTGAAAATTAGGTAAATCTAATCCACCACTGTCCTTGGTCTTCTGTAGGATTTTTAAACTAATACGTGGTGGTTTGTTTTTCCACAGAAATTTGGAGATGCATGAATCTAGTGACTTAAACCAAGTAGCAGATGGCTTTATGGGGATCGTTGAGAACAAATAGTTAACTTTTGGTAGTATCATCATTTTAATGGTTGTAACTCTCCCCATAAGTGATATAGGTAAGGACTTCCAACGAGAGAGATCGTCCTCTACTGTCTTTAATAATTGCACATAATTTAGCTTTGTTAGCTCTGAGAGCCTGGAGGAAATGTTTATGCCTAAATATCTAATATTTCCTGACTGTAAAGTGATCGCAGGTATATTCTGGACCCTACAGTTAATGGGCAGAACTGTGGTCTTAGACCAGTTGATAGAGTAGTCAGAAAGTGCTGAGAATTTATTTATGAGTGTGATTGTGTGAGTGAGAGACGTCTGTGAGTTCTGAAGGAAAAGTAATACATCATCAGCATAAAGACTTATTTTATGCTCAATACTTTGGGATTGGATGTCTTTGATATTTCTATCTTGTCTGATAGAAGCTGCTAAAGGTTCGATGAAAATAGCAAAAAGTGAGGGAGAAAGTGGGCAACCCTGTCTTGTACCTCTCTGCAGACTGAAGCTTGGAGAAGTTTGATCATTAGTCCTGACACTTGCATTTGGGGAGCTATATAATATCCTTATCCAGTTGATGAAGTGTGACCCAAACCCGAATTTGTTTAATGCTGCAAATAAAAATGTCCAGTTCACTCCATCAAATGCTTTTTCTGCATCTAGAGAGTCGATTGTGGTTTCCAAGTTGTTGATGGTAGAATAGTCTATGAGATTAATGATCCGGTTTGTGAACGAACTGTTGTGCCTACTGCTCTTCAGCCTGTCAAATGAAACGTAGAATTTGAAACGTGACAAATGAACGAAGACCCAAGGAGTTGAGTCGTAAACAAATCAATACTTTTTCCTGTGCGAGGACCCATCAGCCGAGGAGTTGAGTCATGAACGAATCAATACTGTTTCCTGTGCGAGGACCCGTCACCCGAGGAGTTGAGTCGTGAACGAATTAATACTGTTCCCTGTCCTGCTGACTGAGCTTATGAAGCTGCCGCCTGCCATGTGGTGAGTAAGGGTACTGCATGAAAATGAACGAATCACTCACTGAGACAACTCGTTACTCCCGAGTCATATAAAAAATTAGTTCATATCGAACGAATCGCTCACGAACGACACATCACTATCTATTTGACGAGTTATGCATGAATTCGGATTTTGCAATAAAATTAATTCCTTCTCTCAAACCAAGTTCAAACTGCTTTGTCCTTCATATTTATCTACTTCTAATCTAGTTTCAACAATAAACAACACTGTATTTTGTAGTATGAAAAAGAACCAGACCTAATTTTCAGCAATAAGCTTCTCTCGAGGAGATATGAAAGAATACAGATTTTGCTATAAAATGAAATCCTTCTATCAAACTGACTTAAAACGGTTTGTCCTTATTTCTTCACTTCTGATGAAGTTTCAACAATAAACAACAAACTTTGTATTATGAGAAAGAACCAGACTCATTCTTCAGGAATCCGAAAATAAGCTCTATTTTACGAGTTATGCACGAATTCGGATTCTCCTATAAAACGAATTCCTTAACTCAAACCAAGTTAAGACTGCTTTGTCCTTCATATTTATTCATGTCTAATCAAGTTTCAACGATAAACAACGTTGTACTTTGTAGAATGAGAAAGAACTTCTTCAGCAATAAGCATCTCTCGACATATGACGAAATACAGATTTTGCTATAAAATTAATTCCTTCTATCAGCCTGACTTAAAACTGTTTGTCCTCCTTATTTATCCACTTCAAATCAAGTTTCAACAATTAAAAAATTTTTGTAGTTTGAGAAAGAACAACTTAATCTTCAGCAATCAGTATAAAAAGAGGATAAGAAAAGGTGCAAATGCCAACCATACATCACTAAAAGGTGTAGCGGAAGTATTCGGCTGCAAGTAGGTGTGAATGTTCGACCATAATTTGCAAAAAGCGGGTAAGAAAAGGTTCGAATGCCCGACTATATATTAACAAAAGTGGGAGGAGAGGTCTTCGGATGAGAGTGGGTGAGAATTTCCAACCATAATCTATAAAATGCGGTGAAAAAAAAGGTGTGAATACCCCATAGAACACTAAAAGGTGAAGCGGAAGTGTTCGGCTGCAAGAAGGTGTGAATGTCCGACTATATTTGGTGAAAAGCAGGTGAAGCAAGGTCTGAATGCCCAACCTTACATCATCAAAAGCGAGATCAGAGGTGTTTGGCTGCAAGAAGGCCATAGTTTGCCAAAAGCGGGTAAGGCGCGAATGACCGATTATACACCATCAACAAAAGTGGGGGCGGAGGTGTTCAGCTGCAAGAAGGTCTGAATGTCCAACAATAATTGCTAGAAAATATGAAAGAAAATTTTCGAATATCAAACCGCACATGATCATAAGCGGGAGAGGAGGTGTGCAGCTGCAAGAAGGTGTGAGTGTCCAACCATAATTACTGAAAAATGGGTAAGAAAAGGTGCGAATGCCTGACCATGCATCATCAAAAGCAGGAGTGGATGTGTTCGGCTACAAGAAGGTTTGAATGTCCGACCATAGTTTGTAAAAAGCGGGTAAGAAAAGGTTAAAATACCCGACTGTACACAATCAATAGCGGGAGCGGAGTTGTTTGGCTACAAGAAGGTGTGAAAGTCCGACCACGGTTTGTAAAAAGCGGGTAAGAAAAGGTTCGAATGCCCGAATATATACCATCAAAAGTGGAAGTGGATGTGTTCGGCTGCAAGAAGGTGTGAACGTCCGACCAAAGTTTGTAAAAAGCAGTTAAGAAAAGGTTCGAATATCCAACCAAACATAATCAAAAGCGGGAGCAGAGCTGTAAGTAGGTGTGAATGTCAGATCATAATTTGCAAAAAGCTGATGAGACAGGGTGAGAATGCCCGGCTATACACCATCAAATGCGGGAGTGGAAGTGTTCGGCTGTGAGTAGGTGTGAATGTCCAACCATAATTTCTGAAAAATGTGTTAGAAGAGACTAGAATGCCGGACAAGACATCATCAAATGCGGGAGCGGAGTTGTTCGGCTGTGAGTAGGTGTGAATCTCCGAGCATAGTTTGTAAAAAGGGGGTAAGAATAGGTTCGAATGCCCGAACATACACTATCAAAACAGGGAGCTGAGGTGGCTCAGCTGCAAGGTGTGAATGTCTGACTATAGTTTGTAAATAAGGTGCGAATGCCCAACAATGTATAATCAAAAGAGGGAGCGGAGGTTTTCGGCTACAAGAAGGTTTGAATGTCCGACCATAGTTTGTAAAAAGCGGGTAAGAAAAGGTTCAAGCGCCTGACTATACACCATCAAAAGCGGGAGCAGAGGTGTTCCGCTGTAAGACGGTGTGAATGTCCGACCATATTTGGTAAAAAGCGGGTAAGAAAAGGTTAAAATACCCGACTGTACACAATCAATAGCGGGAGAGGAGGTGTTCAGCTGCAAGAAGGTGTGAATGTCCACCCATAATTACTGAAAAATGGGTAAGAAAAGGTGCGAATGCCAAACCATACATTATCAAAAGCAGGTGTGAATGTCAGATCATAATTTGCAAAAAGCTGATGAGAAAGGGTGAGAATGCCCGACTATACACCATCAAATGCGGGAGCGGAGTTGTTCGGCTGTGAGTAAATGTGAATCTCCGACCATAATTGCTGAAAAATGTGTTAGAGAAGGTAAGAATGCTGGTCCATACATCATCAAAAGCGGGAGAGGTGGTGTTCGGCTGCAAGTAGGTGTGAATGTCCAGCCATAATTACTAACAAACGGGTAAGAAAAGGTAGTATTGCCAGACCATACATGATCAAAACAGGGAGCGGAGGTGGTTCAGCTGCAAGAAGGTGTGAATGTCCGACTAAAGTTCAAATATATTAACAAAAGCGGGAGGAGAGGTCTTCGGATGAGAGTGGTTGAGAATTTCCAACCATAATCTATAAAATGCGGTGAAAAAAAAGGTGTGATAGAACACTAAAAGGTGGAGCGGAAGTGTTCGGCTGCAAGAAGGTGTGAATGTCCGACTATATTTGGTGAAAAGCAGGTGAAGCAAGGTCTGAATGCCCAACCTTACATCATCAAAAGCGAGATCAGAGGTGTTTGGCTGCATGAAGGCCATAGTTTGCCAAAAGTAGGTAAGCTGCAAATGACCGACTAAATATCAACAAAAGGTCTTCGGATGCAAGTGGGTGTGAATATCCCACCATACAAGTATGGTGGAGAGGAAGCTGTGAACAGCCGACCATAGTTGGCAAAAAACGGGTGAGAAAAGGTGCGAATGTCCAACCATGCATGATCAAAACAGGGAGCGGAGGTGTTTGGCTGTGACAAGGTGTGAATGTCCACCCAAAATTAATGAAAAGCGGGCAACAAGTAGGTTTGAATGCCCAACCATACATCATCAAAAGCAGGAGTGGATGTGTTCGGCTACAAGAATGTGTGACAGTCCGACCATGGTTTGTAAAAAACGGGTAAGAAAAGGTGCGAATGTCCGACAATGTATGATCAAAAGAGGGAGCGGAGGTTTTCGGCTACAAGAAGGTTTGAATGTCCGACCACAGTTTGTAAAAAGCGGGAAAGAAAAGGTTCAAATGCCTGACTATACACCATCAAAAGCGGGAGCGGAGGTGTTCGGCTACAAGAAGGTGTGAAAGTTCAACCATGGTTTGTAAAAAGCTGCTAAGAAAAGGTTCGAATGCCCGAATATATACCATCAAAAGCGGAAGCGGAGGTGTTCGGCTGCAAGAAGGTGTGAACGTCCGACCAAAGTTTGCAAAAAGCAGTTAAGAAAAGGTTCGAATGCCCGAATATATACCATCAAAAGCGGGAGCAGAGCTGTTCGACTGCAAGTAGGTGTGAATGTCCAGCCATAATTACTCACAAACGGGTAAGAAAAGGTAGTATTGCCAGACCATACATGATCAAAACAGGGAGCTGAGGTGGTTCAGCTGCCAGGTGTGAATGTCTGACTATAGTTTGTAAAAAGCGGGTAAGACAAGGTGCGAATGCCCGACAATGTATGATCAAAAGAGGGAGTGGAGGTCTTCGGCTGCAAGGTCTGAATGTCTAACCATAATTTCTAAAAACCGGGTAAGAAAAGGCTCGAAAGCCCGACTATACACAATCAAAAGCGGGAGCGGGAGGTTTTCAGCTGCAAATCCTTCACTCAAACCAAGTGAAAACTGCTTTGTCCTTCATATTTATCAATGTCTAGATCGACTTCAACAAAGAACAACATTGTACTTTGCAGTAAAGAAAGAGCAAATCAAAAGTTTTAGGAATCCGAGAATAAGCTTATTTTCATGAGTTCTGCACGATTATTGATTTTACTATAAATGAATGCCTTCACTCAAACTATGTTAAAACTGCTTTGTCCTTCATATTTATCAATGTCTAGATTGACTTCAACAAAGAACAACACTGGATTTTGCAGTAGAAGAAAGAGCAACACTGAAGGATCAGTAATCCGAGAATAAGCTTATTTTCATACGTTCTGCATGATTTGGGATTTTATGTATAAAATGAATTCCTTCACTCAAACCAAGTTAAAACTGCTTTGTCCTTCATATTTATCAATGTCTAGATCGACTTCAACAAAGAACAACATTGTATTTTGCAGTAGAAGAAAAAGCAACACTGAAGGATCAGGAATCCGAGAATAAGCTTCTTTTCATACGTTCTGCATGATTTGGGATTTTATGTATAAAATGAATTCCTTCACTCAAACCAAGTCAAAACTGCTTTGTCCTTCATATTTATCAATGTCTAGATTTACTTCAACAAAGAACAACATTGTATTTTGCAGTAGTAGAAAGAGCAACACTTGAAGGAACAGGAATCCGAGAATAATCTTATTTTCATACGTTATGCATGATTTGGGATTTTAAGTATAAAATGAATTCCTTTACTCAAACTATGTTAAAACTGCTTTGTCCTTCATATTTATCAATGTCTATATCGATTTCAACAAAGAACAAGGCTGTATTTTGCAGTATAGGAAAGAGCAACACTGGAGGATCAGGAATCCGAGAATAAGCTTACTTTCATGAGTCCTGCACGATTTCGGATTTTCCTATAAAAAGAATTGCTTTGCTCAAACCAAGTTAAAATTGCTTTGTCCTTCATAGTTATCCATGTCTAAAATGTATCAAGCATAAAGTTCCTCATATTACCCTGAATGAGAAAGAAGCATCCCTTTGGTTGAGCAATACGTTCCTTTTGCGGAGTTATGCATGATTTCGGATTTTGCTATAAAATTCATTCCTTCACACCTTTTTTTTTCACCGCATTTTATAGATTATGGTTGGAAATTTCAACCACTCTAATCCGAAGACCTCTCCTCCCGCTTTTGTTAATATATTTGAACTTTAGTTGGACATTCACCCCTTTTTGCAGCTAAACCACCTCCCTTCCCTGTTTTGATCATGTATGGTCTGGCAATACTACATTTTCTTACCCGTTTGTGAGTAATTATGGCTGGATATTCACACCTACTTGCAGCTGAACACAATCTCTCTCGCTTTTAATTATGTTTGGATATTCGAACCTTTTCTTTACTGCTTTTTGCCAACTTTGGTCGGACGTTCACACCTTCTTGCAGCCGAACACCTCCGCTTCCACTTTTGATGGTATATATTTGGGCATTCGAACCTTTTCTTACCAGCTTTTTTAAAACGATGGTTGGACTTTCACACCTTCTTGTAGCCGAACAACTCCGCTCCCGCTATTGATTGTGTACAGTCGGGTATTTTAACCTTTTCTTACCCGCTTTTTACCAACTATGGTCGGACATTCACACCTTCTTACAGCGGAACACCTCCGCTCCCTCTTTTGATGGTGTATGTTCGGGCAGTCAAACCTTTTCTTACCTGCTTTTTACAAACTATGGTCAGACATTCAACCCTTCTTGGAGCCGAACACATCCACTCCTGCTTTTGATTATGTATAGTTGGGCATTCGCACCTTTTCTTACCCATTTTTCAGTAATTACGGGTGTACATTCACACCTTCTTGCAGCCGAACACCTCCGCTCCCTCTTTTGATCATACATTTTCGGGCATTCGCACCTTTTCTTACCCGCTTTTTACAAACCATGGTTGGACTTTCACATCTTCTTGTAGCCGAACAACTCCGCTCCCCCTATTGATTGTGTACAGTCGGGTATTTTAACCTTTTCTTACCCACTTTTTACCAACTATGGTCGGATATTCACACCTTCTTACAGCGGAACACCTCCGCTCCCTCTTTTGATGTTGTATGTTTGGGCATTCGAACCTTTTCTTACCCGCTTTTTACAAACTATGGTCAGACGTTCAAACCTTCTTGTAGCCGAACACCTCCTCTCCCACTTATGATCATGTGCGGTTTGATTTTCGAAAATTTTCTTTCATGTTTTCTAGCAATTATTGATGGACATTTAGACCTTCTTGCAGCTGAACACCTCCTCTCCCACTTATGATCATGTGCGGTTTGATTTTCGAAAATTTTCTTTCATGTTTTCTAGCAATTATTGATGGACATTTAGACCTTCTTGCAGCTGAACACCTCCGCTCCTGCTTTTGATCATACCTTGTCAGGCATTCGCACCATATCTTACCCGCTTTTTACAAACTTTAGTCGAACATTTACACCTTTTTGCAGCCGAACACCACCTCTCTCGCTTTTGATGATGTATGGTCCGGCATTCTTTCCTTTTCTAACACATTTTTCAGCAATTATGGTCGGACATTCACACCTACTCAGAGCCGAACACCTCCGCTCCCGCATTTGATGGTGTATAGTCGGGCATTCTCACCCTTTCTCATCAGCTTTTTGCAAATTATGATCTGACATTCACACCTGCTTTTGATAATGTATGGTTGGGCATTCGCACCTTTTTTTACCCATTTTTCAGGAATTATGGGTGGATATTCACACCTTCTTGCAGCTGAACACCTCTCCTTCTTATGATCATGTGCGGATGATATTCGAAAATTTTCTTTCATGTTTTAAAGCAATTATTGATGGACATTCAGACCTTCTTGCAGCTGAACCACTCTGCTCCCGCTTTTGATAGTGTATAGTCGGGCTTTCGAGCCTTTCCTTCCCGGTTTTTACAAATTATGGTTGGACATTCAGACCTTCTTGCAGCCGAACACCTCCGCTCCCTCTTTTGATCATACATTGTCGGGCATTAGCACCTTTTCTTACCCGCTTTTTACAAACCATAGTCGGACTTTCACATCTTTTAGTAGCCGAACAACTCCGCTCCCGCTATTGATTGTGTACAGTCGGGTATTTTAACCTTTTCTTACCCGCTTTTTACCAACTATGGTCGGACATTCACACCTTCTTACAGCGGAACACCTCCGCTCCCTCTTTTGATGGTGTATGTTCGGGCAGTCAAACCTTTTCTTACCTGCTTTTTACAAACTATGGTCAGACATTCAACCCTTCTTGGAGCCGAACACATCCACTCCTGCTTTTGATTATGTATAGTTGGGCATTCGCACCTTTTCTTACCCATTTTTCAGTAATTATGGGTGTACATTCACACCTTCTTGCAGCCAAACAAATCCGCTCCCTCTTTTGATCATACATTTTCGGGCATTCGCACCTTTTCTTACCCGCTTTTTACAAACCATGGTCGGACTTTCACACCTTTTAGTAGCCGAACAACTCCGCACCCGCTACTGATTGTGTACAGTCGGGTATTTTAACCTTTTCTTACCCGTTTTTTACCAACTATGGTCGGACATTCACACCTTCTTACAGCGGAACACCTCCGCTCCCTCCTTTGATGGTGTATGTTCGGGCATTCGAACCTTTTCTTACCCGCTTTTTACAAACTATGGTCAGACGTTCAAACCTTCTTGTAGCCGAACATATCCACTCCTGCTTTTGATAATGTATGGTTGGGCATTCGAACCTACTTGTTGCCCGCTTTTTATTAATTATGGGTGGACATTCACACCTTGTCTCAGCCAAACACCTCCGCTCCCTGTTTTGATCATGTATGGTTTGACATTCGCACCTTTGCTTACCCTCTTTTTATACTGATTGCTCAAGATTAAGTTGTTCTTTCTCAAACTACAAAATTTTTTTAATTGTTGAAACTTGATTTGAAGTGGATAAATAAGGAAGACAAACAGTTTTAAGTCAGGCTGATAGCAATTAATTTTATAGCAAAATCTGTATTTCGTCATTTGTCAAGAGATGCTTATTGCTGAAGAAGTTCTTTCTCATTCTACAAAGTACAACGTTGTTTATCATTGAAACTTGATTAGACATGAAAAAATATGAAGGACAAAGCAGTCTTAACATGGTTTGAGTTAAGGAATTCGTTTTATAGGAGAATCCGAATTCGTGCATAACTCGTAAAATAGAGCTTATTTTCGGATTCCTGAAGAATGAGTCTGGTTCTTTCTCATAATACAAAGTTTGTTGTTTATTGTTGAAACTTCATCAGACCGTTAGATATAGTCGGACTCACCTCGACGCACGGCTTGGGATCTGGAACCAGTACTCTTGAGAGGGGTTGGACTCTCTTCCACTCTGGAGTTGCCCGTGGTGAGAGGCGCAGAGCAGGTGTGGGCATACTTATTGCCCCCCGGCTGTGTGCCAGTACATTGGGGTTTACCCCAGTGAACGAGAGGGTAGCCTCCCTCCGCCTTTGGGTGGGGGGACGAGTCCTGACTGTTGTTTGTGCCTATGCGCCAAACAGCAGTTCAGAGTACCTACCCTTTTTGGAGTCTCTTGGGGAGGCACTGGAGAATGCTCCTACCGGAGACTCCCTCATTCTGCTGGGGGACTTCAATGCTCACGTGGGCAATGACAGTGAGACCTGGAGGGGACTGATTGGGAGGAACGGCCCACCCGATCTGAATCAGAGTGGTGTTATGTTGTTGGACTTCTGTGCCAGTCATAGACTGTCCATAACGAACACCATGTTCAGGCATAAGGGTGTCCATATGTGCACTTGGCACCAGGACACCCTTGGCCGCAGTTCGATGATCGACTTTGTGGTTGTATCATCGGACTTGCGGCCGTATGTCCTGGACACTCGGGTGAAGAGAGGGGCGGAGCTGTCAACTGATCACCACCTGGTGGTGAGTTGGCTCCGCTGGTGGAGGAGGATGCCGATCAGACCTGGCAGGCCCATACGTATTGTGAGGGTCTGCTGGGAGCGTTTGTCAGAATCCCCCGTCAGAAGGAGCTTTAACTCCCACCTCCGGCAGAGCTTCAACCATATTTGAGGTGGGGGACATTGAGTCCGAATGGGCCATGTTCCGTGACTCCATTGCCGAGGCAGCTGGTCAGAGTTGTGGCCGTAAGGTGGTCGGTGCCTGTCGTGGCGGCAACCCTCGAACCTGCTGGTGGACACCAGTGGTGAGGGAAGCCGTCAAGCTGAAGAAGGAGTCCTATCGGGCCTTTTTGGCCAGTGGGACCCTGGAAGAAGCTGATAGGTACCGACGGGCCAGACGGGCCACGGCTTCGGCGGTTGTGAGGCAAAAACTCGGGCCTGGGAGGAGTTCGGTGAGACCATGGAGAACGATTTCCGGACGGCCTCGAAAAGATTCTGGTCCACCATCCGGCGTCTCAGGGGGGGGGAAGCGGCTCACAGTCAACACTGTTTACAGTGGGGACGGGGCTTTGCTGACCTCAACTAGGGATGTTGTGAGTCGGTGGGGGGAGTACTTCGAGGAACTCCTGAATCCTACCAACACGTGCTCGGAAGAGGCAGAGTCGGAGAGCTCGGAGACGGGGCCTCCCATTTCTGGGGCTGAGGTTGCCGAGGTGGTTAAAAAGCTCCTCGGTGGCAAGGCCCCGGGGGTGGATGAGGTCCGTCCTGAGTTTCTCAAGGCTCTGGATGTTGTAGGGCTGTCTTGGCTGACACGCCTCTGCAGTATCGCGTGGACATCGGGGACAGTGCCTCTGGACTGGCAGATTGGGGTGGTGGTCCCCCTCTTTAAAAAGGGGGACCGGAGGGTGTGTTCCAACTATAGGGGTATCACACTCCTCAGCCTCCCTGGTAAGGTCTATTCGGGGGTATTGGAGAGGAGGATCCGTCGGATAATCGAGCCTCGGATTCAGGAGATGCAGTGTGGCTTTCGTCCTGGCCGTGGAACAGTGGACCAGCTCTATACCCTCGGCAGGATCCTGGAGGGTGCATGGGAGTTCGCCCAACCAGTCTACATGTGTTTTGTGGACTTGGAGAAAGTGTTCGACCGTGTCCCTTGTGGAGTCCTGTGGGGGGTGCTCCGGGAATATGGAGTGCCGGACCCCTTGATAGGGGCCGTTCGGTCTCTGTATGACCGGTGCCAGAGTTTGGTCCGCATTGCCGGCAGTAAGTCGGATACGTTTCCGGTGAGAGTTGGACTCCGTCAGGGCTGGCCTTTGTCACCGATTCTGTTCCTAACTTTTATGGACAGAATTTCTAGGCGGAGCCAGGGTGTTGAGGGTGTCCCATTTGGCGACCTCAGAATCGGGTCTCTGCTTTTTGCAGATGATGTGGTTCTGTTAGCGTCGTCAGGCCGTGACCTTCAGCTCTCACTGGAGTGATTCGCAGCCGAGTGTGAAGCGGCTGGGATGAGAATCAGCACCTCCAAATCCGAGACTATGGTTCTCAGCCGGAAAAGGGTGGAATGCTCTCTCCGGGTCGGGAATGAGATCCTTCCCCAAGAGGAGGAGTTCAAGTATCTCGGGGTCTTGTTCACGAGTGACGGACGAATGGAGCGGGAGATTGACGGGCGGATCGGTGCGGCGCCTGCAGTGTTGCAGGCTCTGCACCGACCCGTCGTTGTGAAGAGGGAGCTGGGCCAGAAGGCAAAGCTCTCTACTTACTGGTCAATCTACGTTCCCATCCTCACCTATGGTCACGAGTTGTGGGTAGTGACCGAAAGAACAAGATCGCGAATACAAGCGGCCGAAATGGGTTTCCTCCGCAGGGTGTCTGGGCTCTCCCTTAGAGATAGGGTGAGAAGCTCAGTCATCCGGGAGGGGCTCGGAGTAGAACCGCTGCTCCTCCGCATTGAGAGGAGTCAGATGAGGTGGCTCGGGCATCTGGTTAGGATGCCCCCTGGGCGCCTCCCTGGGGAGGTGTTCCGGGCACGTCCCACTGGGAGGAGACCCCGGGGGAGACCCAGGACACGTTGGAGAGACTATGTCTCTCGGCTGGCCTGGGAACGCCTCGGGGTCCCCCCGGAAGAGGAGGAGGAAGTGGCCGGGGACAGAGACGTCTGGGTTTCTCTGCTCAAGCTGCTGCCCCCGCGACCCGACCCCCGGATAAGCGGCAGATGATGGATGGATGGATGGATATATCCTCCACCAACCAGACTTACAACCCCCGACTAGGGTAGCAGAATTTCTAAGCATCTGTACCCCAAAACTACTATCAAAAATATATAAATTATTGTCTAAGATAGATGACACAATGTCTCTTCCATCCTCAAAATGGGAGGCAGATTTAACCATCAGTTCTGGTCATAGCTTCTAACCACAAATATGTTTGAACACCTTCATAAAGACTCGAAATCCTAATTTACAGCTCATACAATACAAAATCCTTCATAGAACACACTATACAGGACAAAGGATGTTCAGGATGGGTCTAACACACTCAAACATCTGCTCACATTGCACAGATAACACACCTGATGATTATTCACACGCTTTGTGGTTTTTCTGCGCCTGTCCAGAAGTTCTGGCTTGAAGTCTGTGAGGACCTATCAACATGGCTAAAGTGTAGCATCCCTGCATGCCCCACACTGTGCATACTGGGTGACTTAGACAACATCAACATGGAAATTAACTCAGCACACATGGTTGTCACAGTGTTATGTATCGCAAAGAAAACTATTCTCATGAACTGGAAAGCGAAGAACAATCTGTGTATTAACCAGTTTAGAAATTTTCTTTTAGATTATATTAGCATGGAAACAATGTCTGCCTCCTCAAAACATCAATTGGCTGAATTTCATTGTCTCTGGTCCCCTCTGATTAGTTTTATCACATAGTGGTGGTGGTGGGTTGCTGGGTGATGGTGGGTCTCAGGCCCGGGCTGCTGCGACTGGTGTGACCGGGTGGTTTATTTGTTTGTTTTTTTATGTTGTTTGTTTGTTTTTTGTAGAGGTCCTCCTGGGTGGGGTTGGGTTGAGTGGGGTGGGGCGGGATGGGTACCTTCTGGGGGTACAGTAGCTCCCGGAATATGGTCGCTGCAGGCCCCGAGCCTGGTGGACATCAGGCCCTCCTGCCCATTGTTGGCTCCCAGGTAGCGGGGATGCCTATTGCAGCCAGTCCCTGGCTGCCCTCTCTGGGGGAGAGTAGCTCCCCCGGTATATATCCCCATACCCCTCTCCCTTCTGGCTCCTGTACACAGCACACACTCACACATGAAGGGTTTTGGGGGCGTGTGTGTTCGGTGGGGTGCAGTGGATGGGGCCACGTAGGTGGTCCCCTTTGGTTGCACTCTGCAGTTCCCTGCCCCTGTTTTAATTACACCTTAGACATTAGTACTTATCAAACACACTCACACACACACATTAGGTCTTGGGGGGTGGTTACACTGAGTGGCATCTGGTGGGCGGGGCTCTTTGGGTATGTAGGCTGCCCAGAGTGCCGCGCTCCCAGTTCTACAAGTTTGGCTGCCCCTCAATTTTAATTGCTCACTATTAGAAAATATTGAAGAGCCAGAAGGGTGAGGGGAGGGGTCTTCTTCGCACACCCCTGCTTCCTGGTGTCTGCTCGGGGCAGGAGGGGCCAGGAGGATTAATTAATTGTTCTGCTGGTTCGGGGTCTGTGGTGGCTGGGGGGTTGCTGGCCTCCTGGTGTGCCCGCTGCACTACACCCCAGCAGAGTCGAGGGAGGTAGGATGTGTGGATGTGTGGATGTATGGGACGTGAAAGTGTGTGTGGTAATGATTGGGCCTGGATCTGGGACTTGCTGTCGCCTGGCCTGCCTGTGTTTCTCCCGATGGGGCATCAGCGTTGCCTCTCCCCACTGCTCGCGACTTCACCCACCTGTGGGCACGTCTTGACTCCCAGGGCACTTGGCCAGGGGCGCTGGGGCAGGCGCTGACCCACTTTGTGGCTGTCTGGGGCGCTTGGCCCTCCTGGGTATTGGGTGGGGCCTCTGCCGGGGGGTTTGGGGGCGCTCGGGCTCCTGGGGCCCAGGTCCAGTGCACGGCCCATGTCTGGGCGGCTGGGGCCTGGCGGGGTCGGTGGGCTGTTACCCCTGGTTCCCGGAGTGCCTCTGCCCTATGCTTATGGGGGCTCTTTCCGGGGGCTTCCTCTGCAGTCTTCTGGGTGGATGCGTGGTTGCCCCTGCGGTGGGCTGCCTGGGTTCTGTGCTCTGTGGGGGCTGCTGGTGGCCTGGGTCTTGTGGCCTTCTCTGCTTGCTTCTGATTGCTTGGGGGGGGGGGGGGGGGGGGCTGTGGATTGTGGCCCTGTACACTTATACACTCATAACTAAGCACGGTTATCATGTAGGTCCTGTGCCATGGGTGTTGCATGTTCTCACACACACACACACATTCATTAGTCCAGTAGCATGGTCACTAAGCAGTTGATGTATTATCATGTCGTCTCAGGTCATCTATATCCACAGCTGTGTTGTATGCGATTGCCGCTTCTTGTGCTTGTTTTTGTTTGTTTGTGTGTTTGTTTTTTCTCTGCTTGTCTGCTTTCAGGTGCTCCTGGTGGCGCTAAGGCTGGATTCCCCTCATAGGCCATGGATTGTTGTCTGTTTTGTTTTTTACAGGTGTAGCAGCTGGTTGTCTGGTTTTTGTTTCTATTTTTGTTCTGTTTCCTCTTCTTCTTTCCTTGTCCCCCGGTCCGGTTCAGTTCAGTTCATGTCATATATTGTAAACAGAAATAAATAAATGGGCATCAAGGGGAGCTTTACATTTATAAAACTTTCCTTGGCAAAACAAATCTGTTTGGCATCAAAGGTATTCAGACTACAATTCTTCTGACATAATGCTGAACAGGACAAGGGGGAAAAAAAAGTAAAGAAGACAGTTCTGCCGAAAGCCAGGGATAGACCTGTTCTAATTTCTATACTTTTTAAAAGGGGCGTGTTTATCAACTATGGAATTAGAAGATTTACAAAAATGGTCAAGTGCTAGATCTTCATCTGGGATTTTAACAGTGTCATATAACTATTCAACAGATCAGTTAAAAAAAAGCCTGCTCATGGAGATGTTTCAGGGTCTGGATAACAAGCGTGGACCTAATGTTTTCATTTTTGCAATTCTGATACAGGCTATTGAGCAGTGATAACTAACACCAAGTTCAGATACTGCGGATTTTCTACCTTTGATTTGTTAAGATTGAGCCAATCAGGGACAACCTTGAAGGATCTCTTTGGTTTTGTAGGATCAGTAATTACCTGAGAAAGGTTGATATTGGTACACACCTTTTTTAAATGATCAGAGGCAGAGTTCAACTTGTTTAAATTAAAATTGCCACACAGAGATTGGGTTTAGGCCACATGCACACAGAATGACATCAACAAATATAAGAAATATTAAACATTTACACATAGATTTTTGAATATATGTAGAGGAATGATACTTTGAAATGTGCTCATTGCGGAGTTATGATCAGTTGAGTAATGAAGGTTGAACTATTCTGGGAAAGAGGTTCTATTCCCAGCATCATGATGGACACTCCTGATATAGAAGGTTTCGCTAACGCATTGGAATTGTTTTACTATTTTCATATGCATGTGCAATGAAGAATTGCTTGCTGCTGATAAATGCAAAGAAGAACAGCTTACACATAGATGCTCACATATAGGCTGCTGAATGCAATGAAGACCTGCTTATCAAGTAAAGTTCAATGTCAATGTGTAATATTCAATAAGGATTTGCAAAACAGTGAAGTTAAACAATGAATGGGTCCATAGTCGGTATGAGAAGACTACAGGAATATTTACCTGGGTGTACGTTCAAACAGAGATGAGAAAATTGTGATAAATAATTGTTTGTTTGTTTGTTAGTATGTATAGGAATGTTATGTGTATAAACTGTGTTGAGTTATAGTTACTCAGTAGTGTCTCAGTGAAACAACCGACGGGGGAAGCCTTGCGGTGACAACAAAAGCAGTGTTTTACTGATCAGTCAAGTTGCTCCAGTGTACTCCATACAAACTGGTTGGCTACTGAAGGGATAGAAAATGGGGAATACTTGTTTTAAAGCAAACAAGGAATTAGATGGGAAAAATACATGTTTTAACGGGACCCAGACAATATTAAATACTCAGACAGATGGGAGAAGAAGTGTAGTTTTGTAGGAAATCACAAAATTATTACATAGAATTAGTGAAATCAATTGAAGAATGCCTTTCTGAAGAGCTGTTTACCACAGATGAGCAGCTTTGCGACCAAGCACATTGTAGATCGCTTTACTGCCAAAATGATCTAATTTAATGGATTGGTTTAGACATGCATAACAGCATTTTAAGAACAAAGAGAGAAACAAAAAGGGACAACGCTTCATGGTGGAAGGTGATGTATAAATAACTGTGTATATGATGAAGGGGGTGGCAACACCCATTCCGAAATCCCGCCATTCCGACATCCCGCTATTCCGACATCCCACCATTCCGACATACCACCATTCCGACAAACCACCATTCCGACATGCAAACGTCCCACCATTCCGACATCCCACCATTGCGACATCCCGCTATTCTGACGTTCAAATGTCCCACCATTCCGACAAGGCTTTCCGTATAAGGAAATGTGTGTTACTCAACAGGTGAGTCCCTTCTTTCTGTTCATGCAATTTATATGTTTAACACATGTTTATAGACAAGCGTTATTAAAAACACAAAGTCTCGGCAACTGGAGGAGGAGAAGCAGTCCGCGGTGGTTTTCAATCACACACTCCAATGCCACTTGTTTCAACTTCCGAAAATTTAATCCAGGAAAAAAAGGCTTACAAACATGGACCAAAACGGCTCCATAACACGCACAAGAATCCAAAAGAAACGAAAGTTAACTAAAAGAAAGCAAATAAACAGTATGAAGTGGTCAAAATTGGTTTTACGCATGCCTATGTGCGTCTGGCACATGCGTCTTCGGGCTCTCCCACGTTGGTTTGTGGATGAAAGCTATATGTTCAGCTTTAATGTCATGTAAAAACAATCTCTACATGACATTTACTCCCAGGTGTGACCAGTTAGGTCCTTAAGATATCAACAGGCTGTATAAAGCTACAACCGTTGCGGCTGTGTGTTTGTGCCAAATGTGCAAAGCCCATCCGCGCTTCCCAAAATTGGAGTGAGTACTCATAAATCACGTGAATAACATGAATAAACGTTTTTACTGAATTTTGTTGTGTTTTATACGTTCTATGCTGTCATTTCTCTCTTCTCCTATTGGCAAGGCAAGGCAGAGTGCTCGCAACTGTGTCCTGTGCAGTAGCCGTGATATCTGTAATTGCAATTATTACTTTTGCATATGATGACAGCGTGCAAAAGACGCATGGGCTCTGTGGAGAGCTCCGCTCCAGCTGGCTGCTGTGACAGCTCACTGACACTGTATTTCTGCTTAATCAGTTTCAGTCTCGCCAGAGTTACATTAATATCTGTATTTTTATATTTGAAATTCAGGGGATTTTGATAATAGATTATTAAAGTTTGTTTGCGAGGCTGTGGCCTCTGCATGTGCAAAGCTTGTGCGCCAAACTTTAGGGCGTATTTGCGCCGGCATATCATTAGTGCAAAATGTTTTGGGTAAAAAATAGGCTATTAAAAGGAACTGTCGGAATGGCGGTATGTTAAAAAAAACAAAAAACATACCGCCATTCCGACCATAGGAGGAAAAAAGTGTCGGAATGGTGGGACGTTTGATAAAAAATTAAGTGTCGCCATTCCGACAATTGGAGACCCATGTCGGAATGGCGAGATGTCGGAATGGCAGCATGTAACCATGATGAAGGAGAGACCATTTGAGCAGCACAGCCATTTCGCAGCACAGGGACAGCAGTCCAAGTTACAGGATCTCCCACGTGGTATCACCTGTCACATTGTGTCAAGGCATCAAAAGAAGAAAAAATCACCAAACTCAAGGACAAAAAGACAAAGACTCCGGTGAACGAAGACAGAGGACTGACAAACCAGAAATACAAAAGGATTCTCGATATCAAGATCCAGAAGAAGAGGCTAACAATGCCACGAACACTTACGATGCTGGGAATGATGCCAGCAATGAACAGAGAAGAAGATTTAGTGTCATCAATCTGCATTACGTGCCTCTAATGAGGGGGTGAATATAGAATCCTCAACGATTACAACGTCTCTGGGAACTGTGACAACAACAAGGTTTAAACCATTTTGATATATATTGTAACCTATTGTCTAAGGAATAGTGCTGAAAATGAGGTAAATCTAATCCACCACTGTCCTTGGTCTTCTGTAGGGTTTTTAAACTAATACGTGGTGGTTTGTTTTTCCACAGAAATTTGGAGATGCATGAATCTAGTGACTTAAACCAAGTAGCAGATGGTTTTATGGGGATCATTGAGAACAAATAGTTAACTTTTGGTAGAATCATCATTTTAATGGATGTAACTCTCCCCATAAGTGATATAGGTAAGGACTTCCAACGAGAGATCGTCCTCTACTGTCTTTAATAATTGCACATAATTTAGCTTTGTTAGCTCTGAGAGCCTGGAGTAAATGTTTATGCCTAAATATCTAATATTTCCTGACTGTAAAGTGATCGCAGGTATATTATGGACCCTACAGTTAATGGGCAGAACTGTGGTCTTAGACCAGTTGATAGAGTAGTCAGAAAGTGCTGAGAATTTTTTTATGAGTGTGATCGTGTGACTGAGAGACGTCTGTGAGTTCTGAAGGAAAAGTAATACATCATCAGCATAAAGACTTATTTTATGCTCAATATTTTGGGATTAATTACTCACAAACGGGTAAGAAAAGGTAGTATTGCCAGACCATACATGATCAAAACAGGGAGCGGAGGTGGTTCAGCTGCAAGGTGTGAATGTCTGACTATAGTTTGTAAAAAGCGGGTAAGATAAGGTGCGAATGCCCGACAATGTATGATCAAAAGAGGGAGCGGAGGTTTTCGGCTGCAAGAAGGTCTGAATGTCCACCCAAAATTCCTGAAAAATGGGTAAAAAAAGGGTGCGAATGCCAAACCATACATCATCAAAAGCAGGAGTGGATGTGTTCGGCTACAAGAAGATTTGAATGTCCATCAATAATTGCTTTAAAACATGAAAGAAAATTTTCGAATATCAAACCGCACATGATCATAAGCGGGAGAGGAGTTGTTCAGCTGCAAGAAGGTGTGAATGTCCACCCATAATTACTGAAAAATGGGTAAGAAAAGATGAAAATGCCCAACCATACATCATCAAAAGCAGGAGTGGATGTGTTCGGCTACAAGAAGGTTTGAATGTCCGACCATAGTTTGTAAAAAGCGGGTAAGAAAAGGTTCGAATGCCCGAATATAGACCATCAAAAGAGGGAGCGGAGGTGTTCCGCTGTAAGAAAGTGTAAATGTCCGACCATAGTTGGTAAAAAGCGGGTAAGAAAAGGTTAAAATACCCGACTGTACAAAATCAATAGCGGGAGCGGAGTTGTTTGGCTACAAGAAGGTGTGAAAGTCCGACCACGGTTTGTAAAAAGCGCGTAAGAAAAGGTTCGAATGCCCGAATATATACCATCAAAAGTGGAAGTGGATGTGTTCGGCTGCAAGAAGGTGTGAACGTCCGACCAAAGTTTGTAAAAAGCAGTTAAGAAAAGGTTCGAATATCCAACCAAACATAATCAAAAGCGGGAGCAGAGTTGTTCGACTGCAAGTAGGTGTGAATGTCAGATCATAATTTGCAAAAAGCTGATGAGAAAGGGTGAGAATGCCCGGCTATACACCATCAAATGCGGGAGCGGAAGTGTTCGGCTGTGAGTAGGTGTGAATGTCCGAGCATAGTTTGTAAAAAGGGGGTGAGAATAGGTTCGAATGCCCGAACATACACTATCAAAACAGGGAGCTGAGGTGGCTCACCTGCAAGGTGTGAATATCTGACTATAGTTTGTAAATAAGGTGCGAATGCCCAACAATGTATAATCAAAAGAGGGAGCGGAGGTTTTCGTCTACAAGAAGGTTTGAATGTCCGACCATAGTTTGTAAAAAGCGGGTAAGAAAAGGTTCAAATGCCTGACTATACACCATCAAAAGCGGGAGCGGAGGTGTTCCGCTGTAAGACGGTGTGAAAGTTCAACCATGGTTTGTAAAAAGCTGCTAAGAAAAGGTTCGAATGCCCGAATATATACCATCAAAAGCGGGAGCAGAGCGGTTCGACTGCAAGTAGGTGTGAATGTCCAGCCATAATTACTCACAAACGGGTAAGAAAAGGTAGTATTGCCAGACCATACATGATCAAAACAGGGAGCTGAGGTGGTTCAGCTGCAAGGTGTGAATGTCTGACTATAGTTTGTTAAAAGCGGGTAAGACAAGGTGCGAATGCCCAACAATGTATGATCAAAAGAGGGAGTGGAGGTCTTCGGCTGCAAGGTCTGAATGTCCAACCATAATTTCTAAAAACCGGGTAAGAAAAGGCTCGAAAGCCCGACTATACACAATCAAAAGCGGGAGCGGGAGGTTTTCAGCTGCAAATCCTTCACTCAAACCAAGTGAAAACTGCTTTGTCCTTCATATTTATCAATGTCTAGATCGACTTCAACAAAGAACAACATTGTACTTTGCAGTAAAGAAAGAGCAAATCAAAAGTTTTAGGAATCCGAGAATAAGCTTATTTTCATGAGTTCTGCACGATTATTGATTTTACTATGAATGAATGCCTTCACTCAAACTATGTTAAAACTGCTTTGTCCTTCATATTTATCAATGTCTAGATCGACTTCAACAAAGAACAACATTGTACTTTGCAGTAAAGAAAGAGCAAATCAAAAGTTTTAGGAATCCGAGAATAAGCTTATTTTCATGAGTTCTGCACGATTATTGATTTTACTATGAATGAATGCCTTCACTCAAACTATGTTAAAACTGCTTTGTCCTTCATATTTATCAATGTCTAGATCGACTTCAACAAAGAACAACATTGTATTTTGCAGTAGAAGAAAAAGCAACACTGAAGGATCAGGAATCCGAGAATAAGCTTCTTTTCATACGTTCTGCATGATTTGGGAATTTATGTATAAAATGAATTCCTTCACTCAAACCAAGTGAAAACTGCTTTGTCCTTCATATTTATCAATGTCTAGATTGACTTCAACAAAGAAAAACATTGTACTTTGCAGTAGAAGAAATAGCAACACTGAAGGATCAGGAATCCGAAAAGAGGCTTATTTTCATACGTTCTGCTTGATTTGGGATTTTGCTATAAAATTAATTCCTTCACTGAAACAAAGTGGAAACTGCTTTGTCCTTCATATTTATCAATGTCTATATCAATTTCAACAAAGAACAAGGCTTTATTTTGCAGTATAGGAAAGAGCAACACTGGAGGATCAGGAATCCGAGAATAAGCTTACTTTCATGAGTCCTGCACGATTTCGGATTTTCCTATAAAATGAATTGCTTTGCTCAAACCAAGTTAAAATTGCTTTGTCCTTCATAGTTATCCATGTCTAAAATGTATCAAGCATAAAGTTCCTCATATTACTCTGAATGAGAAAGAAGCATCCCTTTGGTTGAGCAATACGTTCCTTTTGCGGAGTTATGCATGATTTCGGATTTTGCTATAAAATTCATTCCTTCACACCTTTTTTTTTCCACCGCATTTTATAGATTATGGTTGGAAATTTCAACCACTCTAATCCGAAGACCTCTCCTCCCGCTTTTGTTAATATATTTGAACTTTAGTTGGACATTCACCCCTTTTTGCAGCTAAACCACCTCCACTCCCTGTTTTGATCATGTATGGTCTGGCAATACTACATTTTCTTACCCGTTTGTGAGTAATTATGGCTGGATATTCACACCTACTTGCAGCTGAACACAATCTCTCTCGCTTTTAATTATGTTTGGATATTCGAACCTTTTCTTTACTGCTTTTTGCCAACTTTGGTCGGACGTTCACACCTTCTTGCAGCCGAACACCTCCGCTTCCGCTTTTGATGGTATATATTCGGGCATTCGAACCTTTTCTTACCAGCTTTTTACAAACGATGGTTGGACTTTCACACCTTCTTGTAGCCGAACAACTCCGCTCCCGCTATTGATTGTGTACAGTCGGGTATTTTAACCTTTTCTTACCCGCTTTTTACCAACTATGGTCAGACATTCACACCGTCTTACAGCGGAACATCTCCGCTCCCGCTTTTGATGGTGTATAGTCAGGCATTTGAACCTTTTCTTACCCGCTTTTTACAAACTATGGTCGGACATTCAAACCTTCTTGTAGCCGAAAACCTCTGCTCCCTCTTTTGATTATACATTGTCGGGCATTCGCACCTTATCTTACCCGCTTTTTACAAACTATAGTCAGACATTCACACCTTGGTGCTGAACCACCTCAGCTCCCTGTTTTGATCATGTATGGTCTGGCAATACTACCTTTTCTTACCCGTTTGTGAGTAATTATGGCTGGACATTCACACCTACTTGCAGTCGAACAGCTCTGCTCCCGCTTTTGATTATGTTTGGTTGGATATTCGAACCTTTTCTTAACTGCTTTTTACAAACTTTGGTCGGACGTTCACACCTTCTTGCAGCCGAACACCTCCGCTTCCGCTTTTGATGGTATATATTCGGGCATTCGAACCTTTTCTTAGCAGCTTTTTACAAACCATGGTTGAACTTTCACACCTTCTTGTAGCCGAAAAACTCCGCTCCCCCTATTGATTGTGTAAAGTCGGGTATTTTAACCTTTTCTTACCCACTTTTTACCAACTATGGTCGGACATTCACACCTTCTTACAGCGGAATACCTCCGCTCCCTCTTTTGATGGTGTATGTTTGGGCATTCGAACCTTTTCTTACCCGCTTTTTACAAACTATGCTCGGACATTCAAACCTTCTTGTAGCCGAACACATCCACTCCTTCTTTTGATGATGTATGCTTGGGCATTCAAACCTACTTTTTGCCCGCTTTTCATTAATTTTGGGTGGACATTCACACCTTGTCACAGCCAAACACCGCTCCCTGTTTTGATCATGTATGGTTGGACATTCGCACCTTGTCTCACCCGCTTTTTGCAAACTATGGTCGGCTGTTCACAACTTCCTCTCCACCATACTTGAATGGTGGGATGTTCACACCCAGTTGCATCCGAAGACCTCCGCCCCCACTTTTGTTGATATTTAGTTGGTCTTTCGCAGCTTACCCGCTTTTGGCAAACTATGGCCTTCTTGCAGCCAAACACCTCTGATCTCGCTTTTGATAATGTAAGGTTGGGCATTCAGACCTTGCTTCACCTGCTTTTCACCAAATATAGTCGGACATTCACACCTTCTTGCAGCCGAACACTTCCGCTCCACCTTTTAGTGTTCTATCACACCTTTTTTTCACCGAATTTTATAGATTATGGTTGGAAATTCTCAACCACTCTCATCCGAAGACCTCTCCTCCCGCTTTTGTTAATATATTTGAACTTTAGTCGGACATTCACACCTTCTTGCAGCTTTACCACCTCCGCTCCCTGTTTTGATCATGTATGGTCTGGCAATACTACCTTTTCTTACCTGTTTGTGAGTAATTATGGCTGGACATTCACACCTACTTGCAGCCGAACACCACCTCTCTCGCTTTTGATGATGTATGGACCGGCATTCTTACCTTTTCTAACACATTTTTCAGAAATTACGGTCGGAGATTCACACCTACTCACAGCCGAACAACTCCGCTCCCGCATTTGATGGTGTGCAGTCGGACATTCTCACCCTTTCTCATCAGCTTTTTGCAAATTATGATCTGACATTCACACCTACTTGCAGTCGAAAAGCTATGCTCCCGCTTTTGATTATGTTTGGTTGGATATTCAAACCTTTTCTTAACTGCTTTTTACAAACTTTGGTTGGACGTTCACACCTTCTTGTAGCCGAACACATCCACTCCTGCTTTTGATGATGTATGGTTGGGCAATCGCACCTTTTTTTTACCCATTTGTCAGGAATAATGGGTGGACATTCACACCTTCTTGCAGCTGAACACCTCCTCTCCCACTTATGATCATGAGCGGTTTGATTTTCGAAAATTTTCTTTCATGTTTTCTAGCAATTATTGATGGACATTTAGACCTTCTTGCAGCTGAACACCTCCGCTCCTGCTTTTGATCATACCTTGTCAGGCATTCGCACCATGTCTTACCCGCTTTTTACAAACTTTAGTCGAACATTTACACCTTTTTGCAGCCGAACACCACCTCTCTCGCTTTTGATGATGTATGGTCCGGCATTCTTTCCTTTTCTAACACATTTTTCAGCAATTATGGTCGGACATTCACACCTACTCAGAGCCGAACACCTCCGCTCCCGCATTTGATGGTGTATAGTCGGGCATTCTCACCCTTTCTCATCAGCTTTTTGCAAATTATGATCTGACATTCACACCTGCTTTTGATAATGTATGGTTGGGCATTCGCACCTTTTTTTACCCATTTTTCAGGAATTATGGGTGGACATTCACACCTTCTTGCAGCTGAACACCTCCTCTCCTTCTTATGATCATGTGCGGATGATATTCGAAAATTTTCTTTCATGTTTTAAAGCAATTATTGATGGACATTCAGACCTTCTTGCAGCTGAACCACTCTGCTCCCGCTTTTGATGGTGTATAGTCGGGCTTTCGAGCCTTTCCTTCCCGGTTTTTACAAATTATGGTTGGACATTCAGACCTTCTTGCAGCCGAACACCTTCACTCCCTCTTTTGATCATACATTTTCGGGCATTCGCACCTTTTCTTACCCGCTTTTTACAAACCATGGTCGGACTTTCACACCTTTTAGTAGCCGAACAACTCCGCACCCGCTACTGATTGTGTACAGTCGGGTATTTTAACCTTTTCTTACCCCATTTTTACCAACTATGGTCGGACATTCACACCTTCTTACAGCGGAATACCTCCGCTCCCTCTTTTGATGGTGTATGTTTGGGCATTCGAACCTTTTCTTACCCGCTTTTTACAAACTATGGTCAGACGTTCAAACCTTCTTGTAGCCGAACATATCCACTCCTGCTTTTGATGATGTATGGTTGGGCATTCGAACCTACTTGTTGCCCGCTTTTCATTAATTATGGGTGGACATTCACACCTTGTCTCAGCCAAACACCTCCGCTCCCTGTTTTGATCATGTATGGTTTGACATTCGCACCTTTGCTTACCCTCTTTTTATACTGATTGCTCAAGATTAAGTTGTTCTTTCTCAAACTACAAAATTTTTTTAATTGTTGAAACTTGATTTGAAGTGGATAAATAAGGAAGACAAACAGTTTTAAGTCAGGCTGATAGCAATTAATTTTATAGCAAAATCTGTATTTCGTCATTTGTCGAGAGATGCTTATTGCTGAAGAAGTTCTTTCTCATTCTACAAAGTACAACGTTGTTTATCATTGAAACTTGATTAGACATGAATAAATATGAAGGACAAAGCAGTCTTAACTTGGTTTGAGTTAAGGAATTCGTTTTATAGGAGAATCCGAATTCGTGCATAACTCGTAAAATAGAGCTTATTTTCGGATTCCTGAAGAATGAGTCTGGTTCTTTCTCATAATACAAAGTTTCTTGTTTATTGTTGAAACTTCATCAGACCGTTAGATATAGTCGGACTCACCTCGACGCACGGCTTGGGATCTGGAACCAGTACTCCTGAGAGGGGTTGGACTCTCTTCCACTCTGGAGTTGCCCGTGGTGAGAGGCGCAGAGCAGGTGTGGGCATACTTATTGCCCCCCGGCTGTGTGCCAGTACATTGGGGTTTACCCCAGTGAACGAGAGGGTAGCCTCCCTCCGCCTTTGGGTGGGGGGACGAGTCCTGACTGTTGTTTGTGCCTATGCGCCAAACAGCAGTTCAGAGTACCTACCCTTTTTGGAGTCTCTGGGGGAGGCACTGGAGAATGCTCCTACCAGAGACTCCCTCATTCTGCTGGGGGACTTTAATGCTCACGTGGGCAATGACAGTGAGACCTGAAATGGTGTGATTGGGAGGAACGGCCCCCCCGATCTGAATCAGAGTGGTGTTATGTTGTTGGACTTCTGTGCCAGTCATAGACTGTCCATAACGAACACCATGTTCAGGCATAAGGGTGTCCATATGTGCACTTGGCACCAGGACACCCTTGGCCGCAGTTCGATGATCGACTTTGTGGTTGTATCATCGGACTTGCGGCCGTATGTCCTGGACACTCGGGTGAAGAGAGGGGCGGAGCTGTCAACTGATCACCACCTGGTGGTGAGTTGGCTCCGCTGGTGGGGGAGGATGCCGATCAGACCTGGCAGGCCCAAACGTATTGTGAGGGTCTGCTGGGAGCGTTTGTCAGAATCCCCCGTCAGAAGGAGCTTTAACTCCCACCTCCGGCAGAGCTTCAACCATATTTGAGGTGGGGGACATTGAATGGGCCATGTTCCGTGACTCCATTGCCGAGGCAGCTGGTCGGAGTTGTGGCCGTAAGGTGGTCGGTGCCTGTCGTGGCGGCAACCCTCCAACCTGCTGGTGGACACCAGTGGTGAGGGAAGCCGTCAAGCTGAAGAAGGAGTCCTATCGGGCCTTTTTGGCCAGTGGGACCCTGGAAGAAGCTGATAGGTACCGACGGGCCAGACGGGCCACGGCTTCGGCGGTTGCTGAGGCAAAAACTCGGGCCTGGGAGGAGTTCGGTGAGACCATGGAGAACGATTTCCGGACGGCCTCGAAAACATTCTGGTTCACCATTCGGCGTCTCAGGGGGGGGGAAGCGGCTCACAGTCAACACTGTTTACAATGGGGACGGGGCTTTGCTGACCTCAACTAGGGATGTTGTGAGTCGGTGGGGGGAGTACTTCGAGGAACTCCTCAATCCTACCAACACGTGCTCGGAAGAGGCAGAGTCGGAGAGCTCAGAGATGGGGCCACCCATTTCTGGGGCTGAGGTTGCCGAGGTGGTTAAAAAGCTCCTCGGTGGCAAGGCCCCGGGGGTGGATGAGGTCCGTCCTGAGTTTTTCAAGGCTCTGGATGTTGTAGGGCTGTCTTGGCTGACACGCCTCTGCAGTATCGCGTGGACATCGGGGACAGTGCCTCTGGACTGGCAGATTGGGGTGGTGGTCCCCCTCTTTAAAAAGGGGGACCGGAGGGTGTGTTCCAACTATAGGGGTATGACACTCCTCAGCCTCCCTGGTAAGGTCTATTCGGGGGTATTGGAGAGGAGGATCCGTCGGATAATCGAGCCTCGGATTCAGGAGATGCAGTGTGGCTTTCGTCCTGGCCGTGGAACAGTGGACCAGCTCTATACCCTCGGCAGGATCCTGGAGGGTGCATGGGAGTTTGCCCAACCAGTCTACATGTGTTTTGTGGACTTGGAGAAAGCGTTCGACCGTGTCCCTCGTGGAGTCCTGTGGGGGGTGCTCCGGGAATATGGAGTGCCGGACCCCTTGATAGGGGCCATTCGGTCTCTGTATGACCGGTGCCAGAGTTTGGTCCGCATTGCCGGCAGTAAGTCGGATACGTTTCCGGTGAGAGTTGGACTCCGTCAGGGCTGCCCTTTGTCACCGATTCTGTTCCTAACTTTTATGGACAGAATTTGTAGGCGGAGCCAGGGCGTTGAGGGTGTCCCATTTTGCGACCTCAGAATCGGGTCTCTGCTTTTTGCAGATGATGTGGTTCTATTAGCGTCGTCAGGCCGTGACCTTCAGCTCTCACTGGAGTGATTCGCAGCCGAGTGTGAAGCGGCTGGGATGAGAATCAGCACCTCCAAATCCGAGACTATGGTTCTCAGCCGGAAAAGGGTGGAATGCTCTCTCCGGGTCGGGAATGAGATCCTTCCCCAAGAGGAGGAGTTCAAGTATCTCGGGGTCTTGTTCACGAGTGACGGACAAATGGAGCGGGAGATTGACGGGCGGATCGGTGCGGCGCCTGCAGTGTTGCAGGCTCTGCGTGCTTACTGGTCAATCTACGTTCCCATCCTCACCTATGGTCACGAGTTGTGGGTAGTGACCGAAAGAACAAGATCGCGAATACAAGCGGCCGAAATGGGTTTCCTCCGCAGGGTGTCTGGGCTCTCCCTTAGAGATAGGGTGAGAAGCTCAGTCATCCGGGAGGGGCTCGGAGTAGAACCGCTGCTCCTCCGCATTGAGAGGAGTCAGATGAGGTGGCTCGGGCATCTGGTTAGGATGCCCCCTGGGCGCCTCCCTGGGGAGGTGTTCCGGGCACGTCCCACTGGGAGGAGACCCCGGGGGAGACCCAGGACACGTTGGAGAGACTATGTCTCTCGGCTGGCCTGGGAACGCCTCGGGGTCCCCCCGGAAGAGCTGGAGGAAGTGGCCGGGGACAGAGACGTCTGGGTTTCTCTGCTCAAGCTGCTGCCCCCGCGACCCGACCCCCGGATAAGCGACAGATGATGGATGGATGGATGGATATATCCTCCACCAACCAGACTTACAACCCCCGACTAGGGTAGCAGAATTTCTAAGCATCTGTACCCCAAAACTACTATCAAAAATATATAAATTATTGTCTAAGATAGATGACACAATGTCTCTTCCATCCTCAAAATGGGAGGCAGATTTATCCATCAGTTCTGGTCATAGCTTCTAACCACAAATATGTTTGAACACCTTCATAAAGACTCGAAATCCTAATTTACAGCTCATACAATACAAAATCCTTCATAGAACACACTATACAGGACAAAGGATGTTCAGGATGGGTCTAACACACTCAAACATCTGCTCACATTGCACAGATAACACACCTGATGATTATGCACACGCTTTGTGGTTTTCTGCGCCTGTCCAGAAGTTCTGGCTTGAAGTCTGTGAGGACCTATCAACATGGCTAAAGTGTAGCATCCCTGCATGCCCCACACTGTGCATACTGGGTGACTTAGACAACATCAACATGGAAATTAACTCAGCACACATGGTTCTCACAGTGTTATGTATCGCAAAGAAAACTATTCTCATGAACTGGAAAGCGAAGAACAATCTGTGTATTAACCAGTTTAGAAATTTTCTTTTAGATTATATTAGCATGGAAACAATGTCTGCCTCCTCAAAACATCAATTGGCTGAATTTCATTCTCTCTGGTCCCCTCTGATTAGTTTTATCACATAGTGGTGGTGGTGGGTTGCTGGGTGATGGTGGGTCTCAGGCCCGGGCTGCTGCGACTGGTGTGACCGGGTGGTTTGTTTGTTTGTTTTTTGATGTTGTTTGTTTGTTTTTTTGTAGAGGTCCTCCTGGGTGGGGTTGGGTTGAGTGGGGTGGGGCGGGATGGGTACCTTCTGGGGGTACAGTAGCTCCCGGAATATGGTCGCTGCAGGCCCCGAGCCTGGTGGACATCAGGCCCTCCTGCCCATTGTTGGCTCCCAGGTAGATGCCTATTGCAGCCAGTCCCTGGCTGCCCTCTCTGGGGGAGAGTAGCTCCCCCGGTATATATCCCCATACCCCTCTCCCTTCTGGCTCCTGTACACAGCACACACTCACACATGAAGGGTTTTGGGGGCGTGTGTGTTCGGTGGGGTGTAGTGGATGGGGCCACGTAGGTGGTCCCCTTTGGTTGCACTCTGCAGTTCCCTGCCCCTGTTTTAATTACACCTTAGACATTACTACTTATCAAACACACTCACACACACACATTAGGTCTTGGGGGATGGTTACACTGAGTGGCATCTGGTGGGCGGGGCTCTTTGGGTATGTAGGCTGCCCAGAGTGCCGCGCTCCCAGTTCTACAAGTTTGGCTGCCCCTCAATTTTAATTGCTCACTATTAGAAAATATTGAAAGAGCCAGAAGGGTGAGGGGAGGGGTCTTCTTCGCACACCCCTGCTTCCTGGTGTCTGCTCGGGGCAGGAGGGGCCAGGAGGATTAATTAATTGTTCTGCTGGTTCGGGGTCTGTGGTGGCTGGGGGGTTGCTGGCCTCCTGGTGTGCCCGCTGCACTACACCCCAGCAGAGTCGAGGGAGGTAGGATGTGTGGATGTGTGGATGTATGGGACGTGAAAGTGTGTGTGGTAATGATTGGGCCTGGATCTGGGACTTGCTGTCGCCTGTGTTTCTCCCGATGGGGCATCAGCGTTGCCTCTCCCCACTGCTCGCGACTTCACCCACCTGTGGGCACGTCTTGACTCCCAGGGCACTTGGCCAGGGGCGCTGGGGCAGGCGCTGACCCACTTTGTGGCTGTCTGGGGCGCTTGGCCCTCCTGGGTATTGGGTGGGGCCTCTGCCGGGGGGTTTGGGGGCGCTCGGGCTCCTGGGGCCCAGGTCCAGTGCACGGCCCATGTCTGGGCGGCTGGGGCCTGGCGGGGTCGGAGGGCTGTTACCCCTGGTTCCCGGAGTGCCTCTGCCCTATGCTTATGGGGGCTCTTTCCGGGGGCTTCCTCTGCAGTCTTCTGGGTGGATGCGTGGTTGCCCCTGCGGTGGGCTGCCTGGGTTCTGTGCTCTGTGGGGGCTGCTGGTGGCCTGGGTCTTGTGGCCCTCTCTGCCTGCTTCTGATTGCTTGGGGGGGGGGGGGGGGGGGCTGTGGATTGTGGCCCTGTACGCTTATACACTCATAACTAAGCACGGTTATCATGTAGGTCCTGTGCCATGGGTGTTGAATGTTCTCACACACACACACACACATTCATTAGTCCAGTAGCATGGTCACTAAGCAGTTGATGTATTATCATGTCGTGTCAGGTCATCTATATCCACAGCTGTGTTGTATGCGATTGCCGCTTCTTGTGCTTGTTTTTGTTTGTTTGTGTGTTTGTTTTTTCTCTGTGTTAGCCCGGTTTTTTCATTGGAAGCCCAAGAACAAGCTGGAGAAATCGTTTATTAAAAAAGTATTTATTAGTGGTCACAAGTAGAGTATATTGCAGCGCTGGACTCGGAGTGACAGAGCTCCCGCAGGAAATCCGTCAGGCCGAGCCCCGTTATCCGGAAACATGTCATATTTATATTCAGCTTTATCTCACAGAAGTTGTTTTCACACTTGTCAGAGTATAATTGGCCAGTTTTGGGTGACATGCTCATGCCAGCTGCTGTCCTTGTTGTGTTCTTTGGATGTGATAAACAATGTGTGTGTGTGTGAGTGCTGTTTTAGGCGTGGATCTACTGTACCAGACCTATCTGCCCTAATAGAGATGTTTTGTCTGACCCAGTTGTTTATGTCCTTCTAAGGTCTTGGACCATTTAAGGTCATCTGTTGTGCAGTATGAGCAGAGTGGAAAAGTACCAGCTAGGAACATAGGTTATTTAGGAAAATACAGAATATGAATTTATAATGTCTAAGATCAAAGCCAATTATAACAACTCCCCCTTTTGACATGATTTAATCATGTCAACTAAATGAGGTAGGACCGTTATATTCTGTATTGTGTCACACCTGTTAGCGGCAGCCAACTTAGCAGGTCCCCAAACTGCAAGTGGCCAACTACCTTGAGGTCCAGCACAACCAGACAGGAGATTCTTGTTATCCCCCTTTTGATATAACTTCATTATGTGAGCTGTTATGTGTAAGCTGTTCTTCTTTGCGATTATCAGCAGCAAGCAAGTTTTCATTGCATATGCATGTGTAAAACAATTGTAATGCGTTAGCTAAACCTTTCTGTATCAGGAGTGTTTATCATGATGCTGGGAACAGAACCTCTTTCCCAGAATAGTTCAACCTTCATTACTCAACTGATCATAACTCTGCAATGAGCACATTTCATAAAAGCTATAAGTATCACGCCTGTACGTGTATGCAAGGAATAAATCAATAAATGTTTCAATATGTCTTAAAATTAGTGTGTGTATGTGGCCCCGAACCCAATCTCTGTGTAGAATCTTAGTTCATTTTGGCCCAAAACTATATGTGGTTTAAGCAGTGGCAAGACCCTGCTCACCCATAAGTACCATTACAATACATAATAATAATTAACTAAGCTACAACAATTCATAAAATATTGAAACCCAAAAAGTGCTTAAGGCAATTAACATCACCATCAGGATCGTCCACTGTTCGCAGCGAATAGGAGCGAAAAACCCGATGGCTGATATCTGGGAAAATTCTCCTATGGCCCCATTCCCCCTTGGCGACCGACCACTTAATTACCTTTCAGTGCCTAAGGTCCCGCTCCGAACAGCCGATTCACACCAATGGCAATGTACATATTTATGATTGGCTATGATTAGTAATTGGTCTACTTAAAATCATTAAAGTACATAGGAACATCACAAAACACAACACACAAAACAATACAGTACAGACATTTAAACATGATGTGAATATGAAGATATGACCCTGTTGAGAACAGATGAGTAATGATAGATGTAGTGTAAAAACTGACAATTTCTTTTGAGTGAAAACTTTATGATAACATTGTGCCGAGTGGTGCAGTGCAGCTCAGTCTGTTCTGGTCCAATCCTGTCACTGCTTGGTGTTTGGTTGTCCTTCTGGCTGAACCTCAGTTCAGCAGTCTGAGCTAACTAGGAAGGAGAGGTTACCAGCACTTCACTTCCACAAAGGGGTCTTTACCACCCGTTTTCCCTAACTAATCTTTTTCTTTGGGACAATTCAGGAGAGCATTCAGATTATTTTGTTTACAGTGGTTGAAGGTTGTGTGGTTGTTCAACCATTATCTTGGCATGATGATCATGCCTCCCAGAATTTCAGACTGACGTCTTGTCAGTCACTTGGCTGTGAGTCCTGTAGAGGTTCTGCTGCAGATGCAGTTAATTTAAGCTGTGGATGAATGTTAGCAGGAGAGAACCGAGCAGCACAACATTTCATTTTCACAATGTTCTATATTCAGGAATTCCCTTTTAACAGATTCAATCCCAGTATTCATTGGTCGACCAATTAAGTTTTCATATGAACCCCAAACAAAAACAAATAAATAAACCGAAAAAAATAAATAAAATAAAATAAAAAAAATAAATAAAAATAAATTAAATGAAAAACAAAACAACTGGCCAGTTGATAGAAACAATGTTTTAGGACAGTACCGTAATACTCACCAACCTGCTGTACAGCATTAATGAGAAATCCAGTACCATCAACCTTTTCTGTGGAAAAACTTGAAACCATTTAGAGAAAACAGCAAGACAAAGACAAAACACAAGACAACATAGAACAAAAGACAAAAGGAAGACAACGACTCACAGAATTTTGGGAAAAACTTGAGAAGTGTTAGTAAACTATGATTAATTGTTGTATCTCCACCCCCCCGATGAGACTTAGTCTCCTCCGTATGTTAGTTCTGCTGAACTCTTCCATTGCAGTTTCTGCTCCTGTGTTGTTGCTGCAGGACAGAAATGTTTGTGGTTAGAGTTCATTTTGGGAGCAGCACAGCATCAAGAAAGCAGCCATTTCTTCTCAATGAGTAACTGATTAACCTTTTTGGGATAAATAGTGTCTGTCCTCTTAATTCAACTCAGAGTGTTTTTGATAAAATTTCAGCACAATCTGCTTAATTGTCACTTGTTACTTAATACTAAATTCTATTTAATTCTTACCAGTGGCTGTGTTTCGTGATGCTGAGCCATCCACAGACAGTTCAGGATCAGCATTAATTTTTAATTTTTAATTTTTTTTCATTTGAATTAGAAACACTTCATGTGGTACCAACAGTGTGGCATCAGAGTTTCTTATAACATCACATGATACAATAACATATTTCCATACAAATTAGAATCAAAGACAAAGGTTTATTCTATTTTTCTATTTGTCTTAATTCCTCATTTATTTATTTTTTAGATGAGCCTTGTGGCCTTGTGCTGCTAACTTTTTCCTTAGCAGTGCCACAGCATTGTGCTTGTGTTGTCAGACATCAGATCTTTGGTTGGTTATTGATCACTGTTATCTTGCATGCATGCTTTGACCTAAGGGCCCAGATTCTTGATATTATTTTGTAATATTTTTCTTTGCTCGTAGCAGTTTTGGAATGTTAGCTAAATTGTTCAGGATCCTTCTTTTTTTTCCTTGACATGAATTAGACCTTTAATCGTGCAGTTCAAAGCTCTGTGCTTTACCTTACTTTGAGCAGCTCTGCCTCAGTTTATTATGTTTTACTTAATCTTTACTTCTTTCTTCCAGTATGTGTGGATGTATGTGGATGTATGTGTACGTATAGATGTGCGTGTGTGTGTGTGTGTGTGTCTGTATGTGGCCTTGGGTTTCACTGCTTTGTTTTATTTTCTTCTATCTTGTGAAGCACTTTGTGCCACATTTTCTTGTATGTAAAGTGTTATAAAAATAAAGTTTGATTGATTGATTTATTCATTGATTGATTGCACCAGATTAAACAATTTGGGTCATCTCCCGTGTAATTTCTCGAATGAACCAGAACACATGATTAAAACTGTTCTCACAGAACATTTTATTCATCCCATTCATATCCTTTTCTTTCGACCAACATGTCATGACTGAGCACAGATTGGATTGTACATATTGTTTCTCAATAAATTGCAATTGAAGTGGATTGTTGCCATTTTTCAGAGATCTTTTAGTCACCTGGTGTGGCGTGGTGGGAAGAGAGGGTGTGTCCAGATTATTGTTGTAGCTCTTTGTCACTTGAGCTTTTAATGTCTGACTTTCACACAGGAGAGGTGTGAAAATTAGTTATTGTAACCTTTATTGTTTCTGCTACTGTGGTTCTACAGTCTAGTCTCCACAGTAGTGTTTTCCTTTGGTTTCATAGTCAGTGGTCCGTTCAGTCTCTGATAGAGTTTTAGTCCCCGTGGTCTAGTCTTTGTCAGTAGGTGAGGTTCCTAAGTCAGTCCGGACCTCAGTTAATGTTCTTTCGGCAGGATCTTGAGCCTGAGTACAGTGATCCTTGTGGATCCAGTTACTCAGTCTATTCTCAGTCAACCATACCTTTACACAATGTGTTGTAGCTTCTGCGTCCTGTCCATATAGGAGAGGACCAGTTAAGTTTGTTCACTTTCCTGGTCCTCTTCCTTGGTGAGTATTTATGTAACCTGTTGAGATATCCTCATCACCGTGTTATTCTGTTGTTTCACATTCACACAAGTTTCCATACTGTAGTACAAGAAGGGGTGAGCCTGTTGGTGCAGTTGTAAATGGACAGGGTGTTTCCTCCCTGTCATGACCTCATGTGGGACAACATGACAACATTCATGGTGACATTTGGAGTAAATCTTAGGCTAACACAATACGTAGAGCTTCAGCCCAGGTTAACTGTGTGTCTGCACAGACTTCTGTTCGGCCTTTATGATGGTTCTATTTGCTCTTTTCACTAGTCCTTGTATAGCTGGGTGAGAGACTGCACCGAGCTTATGTGTAATTCCAAACATTTTTTCTACTTCTCTTAGTTCTTCATTAGAAAAGTGAGTGAGTACCATTGTCTGATCTTATCACTTCTGGTACCCCAAATCTTGGAATAATTTCTCTTGTAAGCCATTTAATGACTTCTTTTCCTTTTTCGGTTTTAGTAGGTGTGGCTTCTACCCATCTAAAAAAGGGATCCACACCCACTAGAAGATATTGTTTACCTTCAGTCCTGTTTGCTGCTCCCATGTCAGTACAATCAATTACTATCTGCTTCCAAGGGGCATCAGGTACTGGGAAACTTGTCTAGTCCTGCTTTGAGATTGAACAGCTTGCAAATTTCACAAGATTGCACAAGATATTTTATTGTGTCTTTTAGGTGGGGGTGCCACCAGTGTTGTGAAATTAGCGCTGTTACTTTTGAGCTAGCACAGTGTGCTCTACTGTGTGCTTCTTGACATAGCAAATTTAGTAGTCCAGTTGGAGCTACTATTTTGCCTTCATGATTCCTCCAGAGTCTTGTGGAATCCTTTTTTATTTATTTTTTCCGTTCCATGCTTGCTTTTCAGACGGTGCCGCTGCTTCGTGAAGTTCTTTAATGTTTTCTAAACATAATTCTCGTTGTGATTTTACCTCCAATGTTTTCTGAGACATCTGGTTAAATGCAGTATATCTTGCTTTTGTTTTTGCTGCCTTATCTGCCGCATTGTTGCCTCTCGCTACTCTCCAATCTCCCTTTTGATGTCCTCTGCACTTTACTATAGCAACTTGTTTTGGTTCAAGTATGGCATAATATAGTTCGAGTAATTGATTCAAGTGTTTAACCGGGGTGCCTGCTGAGGTCACAAAGCCTTTCCTTTTCCAGTGACACATGTCTGGTATAGAGGCATGTCTTTAACTGTAAACACTGTTTTTGTTTTCATTTCACTAATTTATTCAATGTTTATTGTTAGATTGATTAATATTTATCTGCAGGGTTAGAATTTTCTAATAGTATTAATATATTGTTCAGCTGTACAGCTCTCTGGTTGCTGTGGCTGTTTTTAAATGTGCCATGAAAACAAACCTTGACTTGACTTGTTATGAGTCAGACTTACTGCAGCGCAGCTGTCTTTAAATTTCTTTTAGAGTTTTCTTCTTTAAGAAACTCATTGGTGATATCTGACTCTCGTTGTGCCTTTTATTGCCGTGTTTTTGTTAATTTCCTAATAATCTAACTCACTTTAATCCTTTCTGTAAAGCACTTTGCTGCTCTGTTAAGATAACAGATCAATTGATTCATAGATCTGCTGCAGTTAAATAGTTAAATGGTTTAATGAGATTAAATATAAATACTGATGATAAATATTAACTCAGAATTGGTTAAAAGAAGCAGAGGAGAAGTATTTAGATCAGCTAAATTTTAAGTCATGCTACTGTGATCTCTAACACAATAAAGGCTAACCTTTAATGCTTTAAGATGGTAAGAAACTGTCTGACACCTATCTGTCTGACCTTGCTGTTAAATCCTGATATTTTCTAATATGTCATATGGTCTGACTGTCCGGTCTCAGACCTGCTTCAGGTGGAAATCATAAAGTCTCAATTTGTAGAACATCTTTTGTTCAGGCAGTTTTTCAATTAAAGGATCAAATATTTAAATGCTGTGTTTGTTTGTCTGACCTTAACTTTTTAAGAGAGCTGTTAAATCTTAATTCAACAACAAACTGGTTCTAATGTTTAGTTTTAAACAGTCTGTTCTTCCTGGATTTATTTTTGATTTTTTTTATTTTTTATTTTGTTATCTCTTCACTGTGATACGTGCATTGAAAAGCGGATTTCAGATTGTCCATTCAATTTGGTATTTCTCCCATTCATCCATCCATCCATTTTCTCTACCGTCAGTCCGTTAATCGGGTAGCGGGGGGGGGGGAGGCTGGAGCCTATCCCAGCAGTCATCGAGCGAAAGGTGGGGTACACCCTGGACAGGTCGCCAGTCCATCACAGGGCCACACATAGAGACAAACGAGACAAACAACCATGCACACTCACACTCACTCCTAAGGACAATTTAGAGTCACCAATTAACCTAACATGCCTGTTTTTGGACGGTGGGAGGAAGCTGGAGAACCCGGAGAGAACCCATGCATACACGGGGAGAACATGCAAACTCCACACAGAAAGGCCCCAGGCGGGGATTAAACCTGGAATCCTCTTGCTGTGAGGCTATGGTGCTAATCACCACACCACCGTGCAGCCCCTTCTCCCATTCAAATTTATTTTAAAATAAATTAATTGTTGAATTGATGATAAATGCTCTAGTAAAAACTTCCATTATCATTGTAAATTTTTCGACTAAATAACTATATGTAACTCTGGTGCTCTTTAAGTACAGGCCAATGATCAATCAGAATCTGTCCTCACTCTCAGGGCTGAATGGGGGAAGAAGGAAGCAGGGTTGGGATGAGATAATCTTAGGGTGAGAGCATTTATGACAAAGCTAAGGATATCTAACCTTGTCTTTTCCAATTACACATGTCCACATGTACAGCCTAAGCTGTTTATGCTGAATCTGTATAAATGGTCAGTTTTTTCTTTTGCTAAATGGCATGCTTCTGTTATTGAGCATGCGTGATGTTGGGGAGAGGTGTCTTATCTTCTAGTGTAGTAGGATGTGTCCCTGGAAAAGATGACGTTGTGTCTGGCACATGCTGTGGTAGTGGTGCAGAGGACTGCGTCTGAATATAGAATTTAACTTCTCCTAAAAATGCTGACAGTCTGCAAGAAATGTTTTTTTTTTTTTTTTTTCTTTATCTGCCCTTGCTTTCTGGAATAAACCTGCCTCCTTTAGTTTTGCTGTTGCTTGATTCTTACTGCCTGTTGCTTGTTTTGAAAACATGGAGAAATCCCGTAGTAGCGGTGGAGCACTTTCACCCCCCCCCCCCCCCCCAAACATTCCTCTCTCTTGCATTTCTCTCATCCAGTTCACAAATCTCTCAGTCACTCCTTTTTCATCTTCTCTTGGAACCTTTTTTTTCCATCTAGTCAAGGTGTTAAACAATACCGACCCCAATGAGCCGGGTTTACCTGTTTTCCACTTCTCAACTATGATTTGTGACATGTTTAAATGTTTTACACGTGTTAATCAGAATGGGTGAATGGCGCAATGCCCGAGTGTTGGACCCGACCAAGAAGCTTCTACACAGAATCTTTTACTCTGTGCGCTTGATCGCTGGGGGTTCTCCCAGTCCCTTCACTCGTTTTAATTCACCAATCTCTGTAACACCCTAACTAAATTCCCCTTTATTTTCTATTCCAATGCCCCCCTTTTACAGAACCACTTGAGATCTGTGTCAGTGTAGGAATTCTCGATCAGTCTCGACTGCTCGATACACTTCCACTAACACAGTAAAATATCAACCAAGTAGCAAACCACCCCACATTTTCATGAAAAATAATAAAACTTAGCCCTGTGTCCTTATGCAGAGATAAACCCTTAGTATATCGTCTATGCACAACATCTGCAGAACCACCGCCGATTGCGGAGAGAAAAAAACAAAAACAGACACACCGCCAATTGCGGATTTTACAGTCCAACCACCAAACGTGAAGTAATACAGACCCACCGCCGATTGCAGATAGAGGTCCAAGCGCCCTTGTGCGCAGAAATTACCCACACAGTCTATTGTGAAGTAATACAGACCCACCGCCGATTGCAGATAAAGGTCCAAGCGCCCTCGTGCGCAGAAATTATTCACGCCGCCTATAGTGCAGTAATACAGACCCACCGCCGATTGCAGATAAAGGTCCAAGCGCCCTTGTGCGCAGAAATTACTCACATCCGGTCATGCAGTAATACCGAGATTACTCACACCGCGATAGCGGACTAATAGACCCCCGCCCATTGGCATCTAATTCCTATTCAATTTAGAAGACAGGATGAATTTATGTTATCTTAATTTATGTCTTTTATTTGGCCAAATTGTACTAAACTAGGACACATATGACTCTCCCTATGTGAGACTATGTGTTTATACTTTACATGTGACCACCTAGTAAACCTGCAGACACAAATGTTGTGCTTTTGATTTAGTGATCGGAGGACATCCTAATTCAGACAATTTAGTTTAGAATGACCAATGTGCAGAAATTTCACATATCTTGACACAAGAGGTTTTCTGCTCACCTTGTGTTTTAGGCGCCTTGAATTGTCTGAAGAAGAGTCCCCTCCAACCAGCTCCGGAAGTCCTCGATCGGACACGGTCTCAGAGTCAGCCAATCCGGGTCACGGCACCAATTGTTAGCCCGGTTTTTTCATTGGAAGCCCAAGAACAAGCTGGAGAAATCGTTTATTAAAAAAGTATTTATTAGTGGTCACAAGTAGAGTATATTGCAGCGCTGGACTCGGAGTGACAGAGCTCCCGCAGGAAATCCGTCAGGCCGAGCCCCGTTATCCGGAAACATGTCATATTTATATTCAGCTTTATCTCACAGAAGTTGTTTTCACACTTGTCAGAGTATAATTGGCCAGTTTTGGGTGACATGCTCATGCCAGCTGCTGTCCTTGTTGTGTTCTTTGGATGTGATAAACAATGTGTGTGTGTGTGAGTGCTGTTTTAGGCGTGGATCTACTGTACCAGACCTATCTGCCCTAATAGAGATGTTTTGTCTGACCCAGTTGTTTATGTCCTTCTAAGGTCTTGGACCATTTAAGGTCATCTGTTGTGCAGTATGAGCAGAGTGGAAAAGTACCAGCTAGGAACATAGGTTATTTAGGAAAATACAGAATATGAATTTATAATGTCTAAGATCAAAGCCAATTATAACATCTGCTTGTCTGCTTTCAGGTGCTCCTGGTGGCGCTAAGGCTGGATTCCCCTCATAGGCCATGGATTGTTGTCTGTTTTGTTTTTTACAGGTGTAGCAGCTGGTTGTCTGGTTTTTGTTTCTATTTTTGTTCTGTTTCCTCTTCTTTCCTCTTCTTCTTTCCTTGTCCCCCGGTCCGATTCAGTTCAGTTCATGTCATATATTGTAAACAGAAATAAATAAATGGGCATCAAGGGGAGCTTTACATTTATAAAACTTCCCTTGGCAAAACAAATCTGTTTGGCATCAAAGGTATTCAGACTACAATTCTTCTGACATAATGCTGAACAGGACAAGGGGAAAAAAAAGTAAAGAAGACAGTTCTGCCGAAAGCCAGGGATAGACCTGTTCTAAGTTCTATACTTTTTAAAAGGGGCGTGTTTATCAACTATGGAATTAGAAGATTTACAAAAATGGTCAAGTGCTAGATCTTCATCTGGGATTTTAACAGTGTCATATAACTATTCAACAGATCAGTTAAAAAAAAGCCTGCTCATGGAGATGTTTCAGGATCTGGATACCAAGCGTGGACCTAATGTTTTCATTTTTGCAATTCTGATACAGGCTATTGAGCAGTGATAACTAACACCAAGTTCAGATACTGCGGATTTTCTACCTTTGATTTGTTAAGATTGAGCCAATCAGGGACAACCTTGAAGGATCTCTTTGGTTTTGTAGGATCAGTAATTACCTGAGAAAGGTTGATATTGGTACACACCTTTTTTAAATGATCAGAGGCAGAGTTCAACTTGTTTAAATTAAAATTGCCACACAGAGATTGGGTTTAGGCCACATGCACACAGAATGACATCAACAAATATAAGAAATATTAAACATTTACACATAGATTTTTGAATATATGTAGAGGAATGATACTTTGAAATGTGCTCATTGCGGAGTTATGATCAGTTGAGTAATGAAGGTTGAACTATTCTGGGAAAGAGGTTCTATTTCCTGCATCATGATGGACACTCCTGATATAGAAGGTTTCGCTAACGCATTGGAATTGTTTTACTATTTTCATATGCATGTGCAATGAAGAATTGCTTGCTGCTGATAAATGCAAAGAAGAACAGCTTACACATAGATGCTCACATATAGGCTGCTGAATGCAATGAAGACCTGCTTATCAAGTAAAGTTCAATGTCAATGTGTAATATTCAATTAGGATTTGCAAAACAGTGAAGTTAAACAATGAATGGGTCCATAGTCGGTATGAGAAGACTACAGGAATATTTACCTGGGTGTACGTTCAAACAGAGATGAGAAAATTGCGATAAATAATTGTTTGTTTGTTTGTTAGTATGTATAGGAATGTTATGTGTATAAACTGTGTTGAGTTATAGTTACTCAGTAGTGTCTCAGTGAAACAACCGACGGGGGAAGCCTTGCGGTGACAACAAAAGCAGTGTTTTACTGATCAGTCAAGTTGCTCCAGTGTACTCCATACAAACTGGTTGGCTACTGAAGGGATAGAAAATGGGGAATACTTGTTTTAAAGCAAACAAGGAATTAGATGGGAAAAATACATGTTTTAACGGGACCCAGACAATATTAAATACTCAGACAGATGGGAGAAGAAGTGTAGTTTTGTAGGAAATCACAAAATTATTACATAGAATTAGTGAAATCAATTGAAGAATGCCTTTCTGAAGAGCTGTTTACCACAGATGAGCAGCTTTGCGACCAAGCACATTGTAGATCGCTTTACTGCCAAAATGATCTAATTTAATGGATTGGTTTAGACATGCATAACAGCATTTTAAGAACAAAGAGAGAAACAAAAAGGGACAACGCTTCATGGTGGAAGGTGATGTATAAATAACTGTGTATATGATGAAGGGGGTGGCAACACCCATTCCGAAATTTCGCCATTACGACATCCGGCTATTCCGACATCCCACCATTCCGACATACCACCATTCCGACATACCACCATTCCGACATGCAAACGTCCCACCATTCCGACATCCCACCATTGCGACATCCCGCTATTCTGACGTTCAAATGTCCCACCATTCCGACAAGGCTTTCCGTATAAGGAAATGTGTGTTACTCAACAGGTGAGTCCCTTCTTTCTGTTCATGCAATTTATATGTTTAACACATGTTTATAGACAAGCGTTATTAAAAACACAAAGTCTCGGCAACTGGAGGAGGAGAAGCAGTCCGCGGTGGTTTTCAATCACACACTCCAATGCCACTTCCGAAAATTTAATCCAGGAAAAAAAGGCTTACAAACATGGACCAAAACGGCTCCATAACACGCACAAGAATCCAAAAGAAACGAAAGTTAACTAAAAGAAAGCAAATAAACAGTATGAAGTGGTCAAAATTGGTTTTACGCATGCCTATGTGCGTCTGGCACATGCGTCTTAGGGCTCTCCCACGTTGGTTTGTGGATGAAAGCTATATGTTCAGCTGTAATGTCATGTAAAAACAATCTCTACATGACATGAGTGCTCGCAACTGTGTCCTGTGCAGTAGCCGTGATATCTGTAATTGCAATTATTACTTTTGCATATGATGACAGCGTGCAAAAGACGCATGGGCTCTGTGGAGAGCTCCGCTCCAGCTGGCTGCTGTGACAGCTCACTGACACTGTATTTCTGCTTAATCAGTTTCAGTCTTGCCAGAGTTACATTAATATCTGTATTTTTATATTTGAAATTCAGGGGATTTTGATAATAGATTATTAAAGTTTGTTTGCGAGGCTGTGGCCTCTGCATGTGCAAAGCTTGTGCGCCAAACTTTAGGGCGTATTTGCGCCGGCATATCATTAGTGCAAAATGTTTTGGGTAAAAAATAGGCTATTAAAAGGAACTGTCGGAATGGCGGTATGTTAAAAAAAACAAAAAACATACCGCCATTCCGACCATAGGAGGAAAAAAGTGTCGGAATGGTGGGAAGTTTGATAAAAAATTAAGTGTCGCCATTCCGACAATTGGAGACCCATGTCGGAATGGCGAGATGTCGGAATGGCAGCATGTAACCATGATGAAGGAGAGACCATTTGAGCAGCACAGCCATTTCGCAGCACAGGGACAGCAGTCCAAGTTACAGGATCTCCCACGTGGTATCACCTGTCACATTGTGTCAAGGCATCAAAAGAAGAAAAAATCACCAAACTCAAGGACAAAAAGACAAAGACTCCGGTGAATGAAGACAGAGGACTGACAAACCAGAAATACAAAAGGATTCTCGATATCAAGATCCAGAAGAAGAGGCTAACAATGCCACAAACACTTACGATGCTGGGAATGATGCCAGCAATGAACAGAGAAGAAGATTCAGTGTCATCAATCTGCATTACGTGCCTCTAATGAGGGGGTGAATATAGAATCCTCAACGATTACAACGTCTCTGGGAACTGTGACAACAACAAGGTTTAAACCATTTTGATATATATTGTAACCTATTGTCTAAGGAATAGTGCTGAAAATGAGGTAAATCTAATCCACCACTGTCCTTGGTCTTCTGTAGGGTTTTTAAACTAATACGTGGTGGTTTGTTTTTCCACAGAAATTTGGAGATGCATGAATCTAGTGACTTAAACCAAGTAGCAGATGGTTTTATGGGGATCATTGAGAACAAATAGTTAACTTTTGGTAGTATCATCATTTTAATGGATGTAACTCTCCCCATAAGTGATATAGGTAAGGACTTCCAACGAGAGATCGTCCTCTACTGTCTTTAATAATTGCACATAATTTAGCTTTGTTAGCTCTGAGAGCCTGGAGGAAATGTTTATGCCTAAATATCTAATATTTCCTGACTGTAAAGTGATCGCAGGTATATTATGGACCCTACAGTTAATGGGCAGAACTGTGGTCTTAGACCAGTTGATAGAGTAGTCAGAAAGTGCTGAGAATTTATTTATGGGTGTGATCGTGTGACTGAGAGACGTCTGTGAGTTCTGAAGGAAAAGTAATACATCATCAGCATAAAGACTTATTTTATGCTCAATATTTTGGGATTAATTACTCACAAACGGGTAAGAAAAGGTAATATTGCCAGACCATACATGATCAAAACAGGGACCGGAGGTGGTTCAGCTGCAAGGTGTGAATGTCTGACTATAGTTTGTAAAAAGCGGGTAAGATAAGGTGCGAATGCCCGACAATGTATGATCAAAAGAGGGAGCGGAGGTTTTCGGCTGCAAGAAGGTCTGAATGTCCCCCCAAAATTCCTGAAAAATGGGTAAAAAAAGGGTGCGAATGCCAAACCATACATCATCAAAAGCAGGAGTGGATGTGTTCGGCTACAAGAAGATTTGAATGTCCAGCAATAATTGCTTTAAAACATGAAAGAAAATTTTCGAATATCAAACCGCACATGATCATAAGCGGGAGAGGAGGTGTTCAGCTGCAAGAAGGTGTGAATGTCCACCCATAATTACTGAAAAATGGGTAAGAAAAGGTGAAAATGCCCAACCATACATCATCAAAAGCAGAAGTGGATGTGTTCGGCTACAAGAAGGTTTGAATGTCCGACCATAGTTTGTAAAAAGCGGGTAAGAAAAGGTTCGAATGCCCGAACATAGACCATCAAAAGAGGGAGCGGAGGTGTTCCGCTGTAAGAAGGTGTAAATGTCCGACCATAGTTGGTAAAAAGCGGGTAAGAAAAGGTTAAAATACCCGACTCTACACAATCAATAGCGGGAGCGGAGTTGTTTGGCTACAAGAAGGTGTGAAAGTCCGACCACGGTTTGTAAAAAGCGGGTAAGAAAAGTTTCGAATGCCCGAATATATACCATCAAAAGTGGAAGTGGATGGGTTCGGCTGCAAGAAGGTGTGAACGTCCGACCAAAGTTTGTAAAAACCAGTAAAGAAAAGGTTCGAATATCCAACCAAACATAATCAAAAGCGCGAGCAGAGCTGTTCGACTGCAAGTAGGTGTGAATGTCAGATCATAATTTGCAAAAAGCTGATGAGAAAGGGTGAGAATGCCCGGCTATACACCATCAAATGCGGGAGCGGAAGTGTTCGGCTGTGAGTAGGTGTGAAAGTCCGACCATAATTGCTGAAAAATGTGTTAGAAGAGACTAGAATGCCGGACAATACATCATCAAATGCGGGAGTGGAGTTGTTCGGCTGTGAGTAGGTGTGAATCTCCGACCATAATTGCTGAAAAATGTGTTAGAAAAGGTAAGAATGCCGGTCCATACATCATCAAAAGCGGGAGAGGTGGTGTTCGGCTGCAAGTAGGTGTGAATGTCCAGCCATAATTACTGAAAAATGGGTAAGAAAAGGTGCGAATGCCCAACCATACATTACCAAAAGCAGGTGTGAATGTCAGATCATAATTTGAAAAAAGCTGATGAGAAAGGGTGAGAATGCCCGACTATATACCATCAAATGCGGGAGCGGAGTTGTTCGGCTGTGAGTAAGTGTGAATCTCCGACCATAATTGCTGAAAAATGTGTTAGAAAAGGTAAGAATGCCGGTCCATACATCATCAAAAGCGGGAGAGGTGGTGTTCGGCTGCAAGTAGGTGTGAATGTCCAGCCATAATTACTAACAAACGGGTAAGAAAAGGTAGTATTGCCAGACCATACATGATCAAAACAGGGAGCGGAGGTGGTTCAGCTGCAAGAAGGTGTGAATGTCCGACTAAAGTTCAAATATATTAACAAAAGCGGGAGGAGAGGTCTTCGGATGAGAGTGGTTGAGAATTTCCAACCATAATCTATAAAATGCGGTGAAAAAAAAGGTGTGATAGAACACTAAAAGGTGGAGCGGAAGTGTTCGGCTGCAAGAAGGTGTGAATGTCCGACTATATTTGGTGAAAAGCAGGTGAAGCAAGGTCTGAATGCCCAACCTTACATCATCAAAAGCGAGATCAGAGGTGTTTGGCTGCAAGAAGGCCATAGTTTGCCAAAAGCGGGTAAGGTGCGAATGTCCGACTAAATATCAACAAAATTTGGGGCGGAGGTCTTCGGATGCAAGTGGGTGTGAATGTCCGACTATATTTGGTGAAAAGCAGGTGAAGCAAGGTCTGAATGCCCAACCTTACATCATCAAAAGCGAGATCAGAGGTGTTTGGCTGCAAGAAGGCCATAGTTTGCCAAAAGCGGGTAAGGTGCGAATGACCGACTAAATATCAACAAAAGGTCTTCGGATGCAAGTGGGTGTGAATATCCCACCATACAAGTATGGTGGAGAGGAAGCTGTGAACAGCCGACCATAGTTGGCAAAAAACGGGTGAGAAAAGGTGCGAATGTCCAACCATACATGATCAAAACAGGGAGCGGAGGTGTTTGGCTGTGACAAGGTGTGAATGTCCACCCAAAATTAATGAAAAGCGGGCAACAAGTAGGTTTGAATGCCCAACCATACATCATCAAAAGCAGGAGTGGATGTGTTCGGCTACAAGAAGGTTTGAATGTCCGAGCATAGTTTGTAAAAAGCGGGTAAGAAAAGGTTTGAATGCCCAAACATACACCATCAAAAGAGGGAGCGGAGGTGTTCCGCTGTAAGAAGGTGTGAATGTCCGACTATATTTGGTGAAAAGCAGGTGAAGCAAGGTCTGAATGCCCAACCTTACATCATCAAAAGCGAGATCAGAGGTGTTTGGCTGCATGAAGGCCATAGTTTGCCAAAAGCGGGTAAGCTGCGAATGACCGACTAAATATCAACAAAAGGTCTTCGGATGCAAGTGGGTGTGAATATCCCACCATACAAGTATGGTGGAGAGGAAGCTGTGAACAGCCGACCATAGTTGGCAAAAAGCGGGTGAGAAAAGGTGCGAATGTCCAACCATACATGATCAAAACAGGGAGCGGAGGTGTTTGGCTGTGACAAGGTGTGAATGTCCACCCAAAATTAATGAAAAGCGAGCAACAAGTAGATTTGAATGCCCAACCATACATCATCAAAAGCAGGAGTGGATGTGTTCGGCTACAAGGTTTGAATGTCCGAGCATAGTTTGTAAAAAGCGGGTAAGATAAGGTTCGAATGCCCAAACATACACCATCAAAAGAGGGAGCGGAGGTGTTCCGCTGTAAGAAGGTGTGAATGTCCGACCATAGTTGGTAAAAAACGTGTAAGAAAAGGTTAAAATACCCGACTGTACACAATCAATAGCGGGAGCGGATGTGTTCCGCTGTAAGACGGTGTGAATGTCCGACCATAGTTGGTAAAAAGCGGGTAAGAAAAGGTTAAAATACCTGACTGTACACAATCAATAGCGGGAGCGGAGTTGTTCGGCTACAAGAAGGTGTGAAAGTTCAACCATGGTTTGTAAAAAGCTGCTAAGAAAAGGTTCGAATGCCCGAATATATACCATTAAAAGTTGAAGCGGAGGTGTTCGGCTGCAAGAAGGTGTGAACGTCCGACCAAAGTTTGCAAAAAGCAGTTAAGAAAAGGTTCGAATGCCCGAATATATACCATCAAAAGCGGGAGCAGAGCTGTTCGACTGCAAGTAGGTGTGAATGTCCAGCCATAATTAAACACAAACGGGTAAGAAAAGGTAGTATTGCCAGACCATACATGATCAAAACAGGGAGCTGAGGTGGTTCAGCTGCAAGGTGTGAATGTCTGACTATAGTTTGTAAAAAGCGGGTAAGACAAGGTGCGAATGCCCAACAATGTATGATCAAAAGAGGGAGTGGAGGTCTTCGGCTGCAAGGTCTGAATGTCCAACCATAATTTCTAAAAACCGGGTAAGAAAAGGCTCGAAAGCCCGACTATACACAATCAAAAGCGGGAGCGGGAGGTTTTCAGCTGCAAATCCTTCACTCATTCAAGTGAAAACTGCTTTGTCCTTCATATTTATCAATGTCTAGATCGACTTCAAAAAAGAACAACATTGTACTTTGTAGTAAAGAAAGAGCAAATCAAAAGTTTTAGGAATCCGAGAATAAGCTTATTTTCATGAGTTCTGCACGATTATTGATTTTACTATAAATGAACGCCTTCACTCAAACTATGTTAAAACTGCTTTGTCCTTCATATTTATCAATGTCTAGATTGACTTCAACAAAGAACAACACTGGATTTTGCAGTAGAAGAAAGAGCAACACTGAAGGATCAGTAATCCGAGAATAAGCTTATTTTCATACGTTCTGCATGATTTGGGATTTTATGTATAAAATGAATTCCTTCACTCAAACCAAGTTAAAACTGCTTTGTCCTTCATATTTATCAATGTCTAGATTGACTTCAACAAAGAACAACATTGTATTTTGCAGTAGAAGAAAAAGCAACACTGAAGGATCAGGAATCCGAGAATAAGCTTCTTTTCATACGTTCTGCATGATTTGGGATTTTATGTATAAAATGAATTCCTTTACTCAAACTATGTTAAAACTGCTTTGTCCTTCATATTTATCAATGTCTAGATTGACTTCAACAAAGAACAACATTGTATTTTGCAGTAGAAGAAATAGCAACACTGAAGGATCAGGAATCCGAAAACAAGCTTATTTTCATACGTTCTGCTTGATTTGGGATTTTGCTATAAAATTAATTCCTTCACTCAAACAAAGTGGAAACTGCTTTGTTCTTCATATTTATCAATGTCTATATAAATTTCAACAAAGAACAAGGCTGTATTTTTCATTATAGGAAAGAGCAATACTGGAGGATCAGGAATCCGAGAAAAAGCTTACTTTCATGAGTCCTGCACGATTTCGGATTTTCCTATAAAATGAATTGCTTTGCTCAAACCAAGTTAAAATTGCTTTGTCCTTCATAGTTATCCATGTCTAAAATGTATCAAGCATAAAGTTCCTCATATTACCCTGAATGAGAAAGAAGCATCCCTTTGGTTGAGCAATACGTTCCTTAAGCGGAGTTATGCATGATTTCGGATTTTGCTATAAAATTCATTCCTTCACACCTTTTTTTTTCACCACATTTTATAGATTAAGGTTGGAAATTCTCAACCACTCTAATCCGAAGACCTCTCCTCCCGCTTTTGTTAATATATTTGAACTTTAGTTGGAAATTCACCCCTTTTTGCAGCTAAACCACCTCCGCTCCCTGTTTTGATCAGGTATGGTCTGGCAATACTACATTTTCTTACCCGTTTGTGAGTAATTATGGCTGGATATTCACACCTACTTGCAGCTGAACACAATCTCTCTCGAACCTTTTCTTACCCGCTTTTTACAAACTATGGTCGGACATTCAAACCTTCTTGTAGCCGAAAACCTCTGCTCCCTCTTTTGATTATACATTGTCGGGCATTCGCACCTTATCTTACCCGCTTTGTACAAACTATAGTCAGACATTCACACCTTGGTGCTGAACCACCTCAGCTCCCTGTTTTGATCATGTATGGTCTGGCAATACTACCTTTTCTTACCCGTTTGTGAGTAATTATGGCTGGACATTCACACCTACTTGCAGTCGAACAGCTCTGCTCCCGCTTTTGATTATGTTTGGTTGGATATTCGAACCTTTTCTTAACTGCTTTTTACAAACTTTGGTCGGACGTTCACACCTTCTTGCAGCCGAACACCTCCGCTTCCGCTTTTGATGGTATATATTCGGGCATTCGAACCTTTTCTTACCAGCTTTTTACAAACCATGGTTGGACTTTCACACCTTCTTGTAGCCGAACAACTCCGCTCCCCCTATTGATTGTGTACAGTCGGGTATTTTAACCTTTTCTTACCCGCTTTTTACCAACTATGGTCGGACATTCACACCGTCTTACAGCGGAACACCTCCGCTCCCTCTTTTGATGGTGTATAGTCAGGCATTTGAACCTTTTCTTACCCGCTTTTTACAAACTATGGTCGGACATTCAAACCTTCTTCTAGCCGAACACATCCACTCCTGCTTTTGATGATGTATGGTTTGGCATTCGCACCCTTTTTTTACCCATTTTTCAGGAATTATGGGTGGACATTCAGACCTTCTTGCAGCCGAAAACCTCCGCTCCCTCTTTTGATCATGCAATGTCGGGCATTCGCACCTTGTCTTACCCGCTTTTTATAAACTTTAGTTGGACATTCACACCTTCTTGCAGCTGAACGACCTCCGCTCCCTGTTTTGATCATGTATGGTCTGGCAATACTACCTTTTCTTACCCGTTTGTGAGTAATTAATCCCAAAATATTGAGCATAAAATAAGTCTTTATGCTGATGATGTATTACTTTTCCTTCAGAACTCACAGACGTCTCTCACTCACACGATCACACTCATAAATAAATTCTCAACACTTTCTGACTACTCTATCAACTGGTCTAAGACCACAGTTCTGCCCATTAATTGTAGGGTCCATAATATACCTGCGATCACTTTACAGTCAGGAAATATTAGATATTTAGGCATAAACATTTCCTCCAGGCTCTCAGAGCTAACAAAGCTAAATTATGTGCAATTATTAAAGACAGTAGAGGACTATCTCTCTCGTTGGAAGTCCTTACCTATATCACTTATGGGGAGAATTACATCCATTAAAATGATGATACTACCAAAAGTTAACTATTTGTTCTCAATGATTCCCATAAAACCATCTGCTACTTGGTTTAAGTAACTAGATTCATGCATCTCCAAATTTCTGTGGAAAAACAAACCACCACATATTAGTTTAAAAATCCTACAGAAGACCAAGGACAGTGGTGGATTAGATTTACCTAATTTTCAGCACTATTCCTTAGCCAATAGGCTACAGCATCCTTTTGTATTTCTGATTTGTCAGTCCTCTCTCTTCGTTCACTGGAGTCTTCGTGTCTTTGTCCTTGAGTTTGGTGATTTTTTCTTCTTTTGATGCCTTGACACAGTGTGACAGGTGATACCACGTGGGAGATCCTTTAACTTGGACTGCTCTCCCTGTGCTGCGAAATGGCTGTGCTGCTCAAATGACAATCAATAACAGATATCACGGCTACGGCACAGGACACAGTTGCGAGCACTCTGCCTTGCCTTGCCAATAGGAGAAGAGAGAAATGACAGCATAGAACATATAAAACACAACAAAATGCAGTAAAACCGTTTATTCATGTTATTCACGTGATTTATGAGTACTCGCTCCAATTTTGGGAAGCGCGGATGGGCTTTGCGCATTTGGCACAAACACACAGCCGTTGCGCAAGGCTTTATACAGCCTGTTGATATCTTAAGGACGTAACTGGTCACACCTGGGAGTAAATGTCATGTAGAGATTGTTTTTACATGACATTACAGCTGAACATATAGCTTTCATCCACAAACCAATGTGGGAGAGCCCGAAGACGCATGTGCCAGACGCACATAGGCATGCGTAAAACCAATTTTGACCACTTCATACTGTTTATTTGCTTTCTTTTAGTTAATTTTCGTTTCTTTTGGATTCTTGTGCGTGTTATGGAGCCGTTTTGGTCCATGTTTGTAAGCCTTTTTTTTCTGGATTAAATTTTCGGAAGTTGAAACAAGTGGCATTGGAGTGTGTGATTGAAAACCACCGCGGACTGCTTCTCCTCCTCCAGTTGCCGAGACTTTGTGTTTTTAATAACGCTTGTCTATAAACGTGTTAAACATATAAATTGCATGAACAGAAAGAAGCGACTCACCTGTTGAGTAACACACATTTCCTTATACAGAAAGCCTTGTCGGAATGGTGGGACATTTGAATGTCGGAATGGTGGGACGTTTGCATGTCGGAATGGTGGTATGTCGGAATGGTGGGATGTCGGAATAGCGGGATGTCGGAATGGCGGGATTTCGGAATGGGTGTTGCCACCCCCTTCATAATATACACTTTTGTTTATACATCACCTTCCACCATGAAGCGTTGTCCCTTTTTGTTTCTCTCTTTGTTCTTAAAATGCTGTTATGCATGTCTAAACCAATCCATTAAATTAGATCATTTTGTCAGTAAAGCGATCTACATTGTGCTTGGTCGCAAAGCTGCTCATCTGTGGTAAACAGCTCTTCAGAAAGGCATTCTTCAATTGATTTCACTAATTTCATGTAATAATTTTGTGATTTCCTACAAAACTACACTTCTTATCCCATCTGTCTGAGTATTTAATATTGTCTGGGTCCCGTTAAAACATGTATTTTTCCCATCTAATTCCTTGTTTGCTATAAAACAAGAATTCCCCATTTTCTATCCCTTCAGTAGCCAACCAGTTTGTATGGAGTACACTGGAGCAACTTGACTGATCAGTAAAACACTGCTTTTGTTGTCACCGCAAGGCATCCCCCGTCGGTTGTTTCACTGAGACACTACTGAGTAACTATAACTCAACACAGTTTATACACATAACATTCATATACATACTAACAAACAAACAAACAATTATTTATCGCGATTTTCTCATCTCTGTTTGAACGTACACCCAGGTAAATATTCCTGTAGTCTTCTCATACCGACTATGGACCCATTCATTGTTTAACTTCACTGTTTTGCAAATCCTAATTGAATATTACACATTGACATTGAACTTTACTGGATAAGCAGGTCTTCATTGCATTCAGCAACCTATATGTGAGCATCTATGTGTAAGCTGTTCTTCTTTGCATTTATCAGCAGCAAGCAATTCTTCATTGCACATGCATATGAAAATAGTAAAACAATTCCAATGCGTTAGCGAAACCTTCTATATCAGGAGTGTCCATCATGATGCTGGGAATAGAACCTCTTTCCCAGAATAGTTCAACCTTCATTACTCAACTGATCATAACTCCGCAATGAGCACATTTCAAAGTATCATTCCTCTACATGTATTCAAAAATCTATGTGTAAATGTTTAATATTTCTTATATTTGTTGATGTCATTCTGTGTGCATGTGGCCTAAACCCAATCTCTGTGTGGCAATTTTAATTTAAACAAGTTGAACTCTGCCTCTGATCATTTAAAAAAGGTGTGTACCAATATCAACCTTTCTCAGGTAATTACTGATCCTACAAAACCAAAGAGATCCTTCAAGGTTGTCCCTGATTGGCTCAATCTTAACAAATCAAAGGTAGAATATCCGCAGTATCTGAACTTGGTGTTAGTTATCACTGCTCAATAGCCTGTATCAGAATTGCAAAAATGAAAACATTAGGTCCACGCTTGGTATCCAGATCCTGAAACATCTCCATGAGCAGGCTTTTTTTTAACTGATCTGTTGAATAGTTATATGACACTGTTAAAATCTCAGATGAAGATCTAGCACTTGACCATTTTTGTAAATCTTCTAATTCCATAGTTGATAAACATGCCCCTTTTAAAAAGTATAGAACTTAGAACAGGTCTAGTCCCTGACTTTCGGCAGAACTGTCTTCTTTACTTTTTTTTTTTTTTTCCCCTTGTCCTGTTCAGCATTATGTCAGAAGAATTGTAGTCTGAATACCTTTGATGCCAAACAGATTTGCTTTGCCAAGGGAAGTTTTATAAATGTAAAGCTCCCCTTGATGCCCATTTATTTATTTCTGTTTACAATATATGACATGAACTGAACTGAACCGGACCGGGGGACAAGGAAAGAAGAAGAGGAAAGAAGAGGAAACAGAACAAAAATAGAAACAAAAACCAGACAACCAGCTGCTACACCTGTAAAAAACAAAACAGACAACAATCCATGGCCTCTGAGGGGAATCCAGCCTTAGCGCCACCAGGAGCACCTGAAAGCAGACAAGCAGAGAAAAAACAAACACACAAACAAACAAAAACAAGCACAAGAAGCGGCAATCGCATACAACACAGCTGTGGATATAGATGACCTGAGACGACGTGATAATACATCAACTACTTAGCGACCATGCTACTGGACTAATGAATGTGTGTGTGTGTGTGAGAACATGCAACACCCATGGCACAGGACCTACATGATAACCGTGCTTAGTTATGAGTGTATAAGCGTACAGGGCCACAATCCACAGCCCCCCCCAAGCAATCAGAAGCAGGCAGAGAGGGCCACAAGACCCAGGCCACCAGCAGCCCCCACAGAGCACAGAACCCAGGCAGCCCACCGCAGGGGCAACCACGCATCCACCCAGAAGACTGCAGAGGAAGCCCCCGGAAAGAGCCCCCATAAGCATAGGGCAGAGGCCCTCCGGGAGCCAGGGGCAACAGCCCACCGACCCCGCCAGGCCCCAGCCGCCCAGACATGGGCCGTGCACTGGACCCGGGCCCCAGGGGCCCGAGCGCCCCCAAACCCCCCGGCAGAGGCCCCACCCAATACCCAGGAGGGCAAAGCGCCCCAGACAGCCACAAAGTGGGTCAGCGCCTGCCCCAGCGCCCCTTGCCAAGTGCCCTGGGAGTCAAGACGTGCCCACAGGTGGGTGAAGTCGCGAGCAGTGGGGAGAGGCAACGCTGACGCCCCATCGGGAGAAGCACAGGCAGGCCAGGCGACAGCAAGTCCCAGATCCAGGCCCAATCATTACCACACACACTTTCACGTCCCATACATCCACACATCCACACGTCCTACCTCCCTCGACTCTGCTGGGGTATAGTGCAGCGGGCACACCAGGGGGCCAGCAACCCCCCAGCCACCACAGACCCAGAACCAGCAGAACAATTAATTAATCCTCCTGGCCCCTCCTGCCCCGAACAGACACCAGGAAGCAGGGGTGTGCGAAGAAGACCCCTCCCCTCACCCTTCTGGCTCTTCAATATTTTCTAATAGTGAGCAATTAAAATTGAGGGGCAGCCAAACGTGTAGAACTGGGAGCGCGGCACTCTGGGCAGCCTACATACCCAAAGAACCCCGCCCACCACATGCCACTCAGTATAACCGCCCCCCAAGACCTAATGTGTGTGTGTGAGTGTGTTTGATAAGTAGTAATGTCTAAGGTGTAATTAAAACAGGGGCAGGGAACTGCAGAGTGCAACCAAAGGGGACCACCTACGTGGCCCCATCCACTTCACCCCACCGAACACACACGCCCCCAAAACCCTTCATGTGTGAGTGTGTGCTGTGTACAGGAGCCAGAAGGGAGAGGGGTATGGGGATATATACCGGGGGAGCTACTCTCCCCCAGAGAGGGCAGCCAGGGACTGGCTGTAATAGGCATCCCTGCTACCTGGGAGCCAACAATGGGCAGGAGGGCCTGATGTCCACCAGGCTCGGGGCCTGCAGCGACCATATTCCGGGAGCTACTGTACCCCCAGTACCGCCCCACCCCACTCAACCCAACCCCACCCCGGAGGACCTCTACAAAAAACAAACAAACAACATAAAAAAACAATCAAACAAACCACCCGGTCACACCAGTCGCAGCAGCCCGGGCCTGAGACCCACCATCACCCAGCAACCCACCACCACTACTATGTGATAAAACTAATCAGAGGGGACCAGAGAGAATGAAATTCAGCCAATTGATGTTTTGAGGAGGCAGACATTGTTTCCATGCTAATATAATCTAAAAGAAAATTTCTAAACTGGTTAATACACAGATTGTTCTTCGCTTTCCAGTTCATGAGAATAGTTTTCTTTGCGATACATAACACTGTGAGAACCATGTGTGCTGAGTTAATTTCCATGTTGATGTTGTCTAAGTCACCCAGTATGCACAGTGTGGGGCATGCAGGGATGCTACACTTTAGCCATGTTGATAGGTCCTCACAGACTTCAAGCCAGAACTTCTGGACAGGCGCACAAAACCACAAAGCATGTGCATAATCATCAGGTGTGTTATCTCTGCAATGTGAGCAGATGTTTGAGTGTGTTAGACCCATCCTGAACATCCTTTGTCCTGTATAGTGTGTTCTATGAAGGATTTTGTATTGTATGAGCTGTAAATTAGGATTTCGAGTCTTTATGAAGGTGTTCAAACATATTTGTGGTTAGAAGCTATGACCAGAACTGATGGATAAATCTGCCTCCCATTTTGAGGATGGAAGAGACATTGTGTCATCTATCTTAGACAATAATTTATATATTTTTGATAGTAGTTTTGGGGTGCAGATGCTTAGAAATTCTGCTACCCTAGTCGGGAGTTGTAAGTCTGGTTGGTGGAGGATATATCCATCCATCCATCCATCATCTGCCGCTTATCCGGGGGTCGGGTCTCGGGGGCAGGAGCTTGAGCAGAGAAACCCAGACATCTCTGTCCCCAGCCACTTCCTCCAGCTCTTCCGGGGGGACCTCGAGGCGTTCCCAGGCCAGCCGAGAGACATAGTCTCTCCAACGTGTCCTGGGTCTCCCCCGGGTTCTCCTCCCAGTGGGACGTGCCCGGAACACCTCCCCAGGGAGGCGCCCAGGGGGCATCCTAACCAGATGCCCGAGCCACCTCATCTGACTCCTCTCAATGCGGAGGAGCAGCGGTTCTACTCCGAGCCCCTCCCGGAAGACTGACCTTCTCACCCTATCTCTAAGGGAGAGCCCAGACACCCTGCGGAGGAAACCCATTTCGGCTGCTTGTATTCGCGATCTTGTTCTTTCGGTCACTACCCACAACTCGTGACCATAGGTGAGGATGGGAACGTAGATTGACCAGTAAGTAGAGAGCTTCGCCTTCTGGCTCAGCTCCCTCTTCACTACGACGGGTCGGTGCAGAGCCCGCAACACTGCAGACGCCGCACCGATCCGCCCGTCAATCTCCCGCTCCATTCGTCCCTCACTCGTGAACAAGATCCCGAGATACTTGAACTCCTCCACTTGGGGAAGGATCTCATTCCCGACCCGGAGAGAGCATTCCACCCTTTTCCGGCTGAGAACCATAGTCTCGGATTTGGAGGTGCTGATTCTCATCCCAGCCGCTTCACACTCGGCTGCGAATCGCTCCAGTAAGAGCTGAAGGTCACGGCCTGACGACGCTAACAGAACCACATCATCTGCAAAAAGCAGAGACCCGATTCTGAGGTCGCCAAATGGGACACCCTCAACGCCCTGGCTCCGCCTAGAAATTCTGTCCATAAAAGTTAGGAACAGAATCGGTGACAAAGGGCAGCCCTGACAGAGTCCAACTCTCACCGGAAACGTATCCCACTTACTGCTGGCAATGCGGACCAAACTCTGGCACCGGTCATACAGAGACAAAACGGCCCCTATCAAGGGGTCCGGCACTCCATATTCCCGGAGCAACCCCCACAGGACTCCATGAGGGACACGGTCGAACGCTTTCTCCAAGTCCACAAAACACATGTAGACTGGTTGGGCGAACTCCCATGCACCCTCCAGGATCCTGCCGAGGGTATAGAGCTGGTCCACTGTTCCACGGCCGGGACGAAAGCCACACTGCATCTCCTGAATCCGAGGCTCGATTATCCGACGGATACTCCTCTCCAATACCCCCGAATAGACCTTACCAGGGAGGCTGAGGAGTGTGATACCCCTATAGTTGGAACACACCCTCCGGTCCCCCTTTTTAAAGAGGGGGACCACCACCCCAATCTGCCAGTCCAGAGGCACTGTCCCCGATGTCCACGCGATACTGCAGAGGCGTGTCAGCCAAGACAGCCCTACAACATCCAGAGCCTTGAAAAACTCAGGACGGACCTCATCCACCCCCGGGGCCTTGCCACAGAGGAGCTTTTTAACCACCTCGGCAACCTCAGCCCCAGAAATGGGAGGCCCCGTCTCCAAGCTCTCCGACTCTGCCTCTTCCGAGCACGTGTTGGTAGGATTGAGGAGTTCCTCGAAGTACTCCCCCCACCGACTCACAACATCCCTAGTTGAGGTCAGCAAAGCCCCGTCCCCACTGTAAACAGTGTTGACTGTGAGCCGCTTCCCCCCCCCCCGAGACGCCGGATGGTGGACCAGAATCTTTTCGAGGCCGTCCGGAAATCGTTCTCCATGGTCTCACCGAACTCCTCCCAGGCCCGAGTTTTTGCCTCAGCAACCGCCGAAGCCGTGGCCCGTCTGGCCCGTTGGTACCTATCAGCTTCTTCCAGGGTCCCACTGGCCAAAAAGGCCCGATAGGACTCCTTCTTCAGCTTGACGGCTTCCCTCACCACTGGTGTCCACCAGCAGGTTGGAGGGTTGCCGCCACGACAGGCACCGACCACCTTACGGCCACAACTCCGACCAGCTGCCTCGGCAATGGAGTCACGGAACATGGCCCATTCGGACTCAATGTCCCCCACCTCAAATATGGTTGAAGCTCTGCCGGAGGTGGGAGTTAAAGCTCCTTCTTACGGGGGATTCTGACAAACGCTCCAAACAGACCCTCACAATACGTTTGGGCCTGCCAGGTCTGATCGGCATCCTCCCCCACCAGCGGAGCCAACTCACCACCAGGTGGTGATCAGTTGACAGCTCCGCCCCTCTCTTCACCCGAGTGTCCAGGACATACGGCCGCAAGTCCGATGATACAACCACAAAGTCGATCATCGAACTGCGGCCAAGGGTGTCCTGGTGCCAAGTGCACATATGGACACCCTTATGCCTGAACATGGTGTTCGTTATGGACAGTCTATGACTGGCACAGAAGTCCAACAACATAACACCACTCTGATTCAGATCGGGGGGGCCGTTCCTCCCAATCACACCCCTCCAGGTCTCACTGTCATTGCCCACGTGAGCATTGAAGTCCCCCAGCAGAATGAGGGAGTCTCCGGTAGGAGCATTCTCCAGTGCCTCCCCCAGAGACTCCAAAAAGGGTAGGTACTCTGAACTGCTGTTTGGCGCATAGGCACAAACAACAGTCAGGACTCGTCCCCCCACCCAAGGCGGAGGGAGGCTACCCTCTCGTTCACTGGGGTAAACCCCAATGTACTGGCACACAGCCGGGGGGCAATAAGTATGCCCACACATGCTCTGCGCCTCTCACCACGGGCAACTCCAGAGTGGAAGAGAGTCCAACCCCTCTCAAGAGTACTGGTTCCAGATCCCAAGCCGTGCGTCGAGGTGAGTCCGACTATATCTAACGGTCTGATGAAGTTTCAACAATAAACAACAAACTTTGTATTATGAGAAAGAACCAGACTCATTCTTTAGGAATCCGAAAATAAGCTCTATTTTACGAGTTATGCACGAATTCGGATTCTCCTATAAAACGAATTCCTTAACTCAAACCAAGTTAAGACTGCTTTGTCCTTCATATTTATTCATGTCTAATCAAGTTTCAATGATAAACAACGTTGTACTTTGTAGAATGAGAAAGAACTTCTTCAGCAATAAGCATCTCTCGACAAATGACGAAATACAGATTTTGCTATAAAATTAATTGCTATCAGCCTGACTTAAAACTGTTTGTCTTCCTTATTTATCCACTTCAAATCAAGTTTCAACAATTAAAAAAATTTTGTAGTTTGAGAAAGAACAACTTAATCTTGAGCAATCAGTATAAAAAGAGGGTAAGCAAAGGTGCGAATGTCAAACCATACATGATCAAAACAGGGAGCGGAGGTGTTTGGCTGAGACAAGGTGTGAATGTCCACCCATAATTAATGAAAAGCGGGCAACAAGTAGGTTCGAATGCCCAACCATACATCATCAAAAGCGGGAGTGGATATGTTCGGCTACAAGAAGGTTTGAACGTCTGACCATAGTTTGTAAAAAGCGGGTAAGAAAAGGTTCGAATGCCCGAACATACACCATCAAAGGAGGGAGCGGAGGTGTTCCGCTGTAAGAAGGTGTGAATGTCCGACCATAGTTGGTAAAAAACGGGTAAGAAAAGGTTAAAATACCCGACTGTACACAATCAGTAGCGGGTGCGGAGTTGTTCGGCTACTAAAAGGTGTGAAAGTCCGACCATGGTTTGTAAAAAGCGGGTAAGAAAAGGTGCGAATGCCCGAAAATGTATGATCAAAAGAGGGAGCGGAGGTGTTCGGCTGCAAGAAGGTGTGAATGTACACCCATAATTACTGAAAAATGGGTAAGAAAAGGTGCGAATGCCCAACTATACATAATCAAAAGCAGGAGTGGATGTGTTCGGCTCCAAGAAGGGTTGAATGTCTGACCATAGTTTGTAAAAAGCGGGTAAGAAAAGGTTTGACTGCCCGAACATACACCATCAAAAGAGGGAGCGGAGGTGTTCCGCTGTAAGAAGGTGTGAATGTCCGACCATAGTTGGTAAAAAGCGGGTAAGAAAAGGTTAAAATACCCGACTGTACACAATCAATAGCGGGAGCGGAGTTGTTCGGCTACTAAAAGATGTGAAAGTCCGACTATGGTTTGTAAAAAGCGGGTAAGAAAAGGTGCTAATGCCCGACAATGTATGATCAAAAGAGGGAGTGGAGGTGTTCGGCTGCAAGAAGGTCTGAATGTCCAACCATAATTTGTAAAAACCGGGAAGGAAAGGCTCGAAAGCCCGACTATACACCATCAAAAGCGGGAGCAGAGTGGTTCAGCTGCAAGAAGGTCTGAATGTCCATCAATAATTGCTTTAAAACATGAAAGAAAATTTTCAAATATCATCCGCACATGATCATAAGAAGGAGAGGAGGTGTTCAGCTGCAAGAAGGTGTGAATGTCCACCCATAATTCCTGAAAAATGGGTAAAAAAAGGTGCGAATGCCCAACCATACATTATCAAAAGCAGGTGTGAATGTCAGATCATAATTTGCAAAAAGCTGATGAGAAAGGGTGAGAATGCCCGACTATACACCATCAAATGCGGGAGCGGAGGTGTTCGGCTCTGAGTAGGTGTGAATGTCCACCCATAATTCCTGAAAAATGGGTAAAAAAAGGTGCGAATGCCCAACCATACATCATCAAAAGCAGGAGTGGATGTGTTCGGCTACAAGAAGGTGTGAACGTCCAACCAAAGTTTGTAAAAAGCAGTTAAGAAAAGGTTTGAATATCCAACCAAACATAATCAAAAGCGGGAGCATAGCTTTTCGACTGCAAGTAGGTGTGAATGTCAGATCATAATTTGCAAAAAGCTGATGAGAAAGGGTGAGAATGTCCGACTGCAATGTCTGGCAATACTACATTTTCTTACCCGTTTGTGAGTAATTATGGCTGGATATTCACACCTACTTGCAGCTGAACACAATCTCTCTCGCTTTTAATTATGTTTGGATATTCGAACCTTTTCTTAACTGCTTTTTGCAAACTTTGGTCGGACGTTCACACCTTCTTGTAGCCGAACACCTCCGCTCCCACTTTTGATGGTGTATAGTCAGGCATTTGAACCTTTTCTTACCCGCTTTTTACAAACTATGGTCGGACATTCAAACCTTCTTGTAGCCGAAAACCTCCGCTCCCTCTTTTGATCATACATTGTCGGGCATTCGCACCTTTTCTTACCCGTTTTTTACAAACCATGGTCGGACTGTCACACATTCTTGTAGCCAAACACATCCGCTCCTGCTATTGATTGTGTACAGTCGGGTATTTTAACCTTTTCTTACCCGTTTTTTACCAACTATGGTCGGACATTCACACCTTCTTACAGCGGAACACCTCCGCTCCCTCTTTTGATGGTGTATGTTTGGGCATTCGAACCTTTTCTTACCCGCTTTTTACAAACTATGGTCGGACATTCAAACCTTCTTGTAGCCGAACACATCCACTCCTGCTTTTGATGATGTATGGTTGGGCATTCAAACCTACTTGTTGCCCGCTTTTCATTAATTTTGGGTGGACATTCACACCTTGTCACAGCCAAACACCTCCGCTCCCTGTTTTGATCATGTATGGTTGGACATTCGCACCTTTTCTCACCCGCTTTTTGCCAACTATGGTCGGCTGTTCACAGCTTCCTCTCCACCATACTTGTATGGTGGGATATTCACACCCACTTGCATCCGAAGACCTTTTGTTGATATTTAGTCGGTCATTCGCAGCTTACCCGCTTTTGGCAAACTATGGCCTTCATGCAGCCAAACACCTCTGATCTCGCTTTTGATGATGTAAGGTTGGGCATTCAGACCTTGCTTCACCTGCTTTTCACCAAATATAGTCGGACATTCACACCTTCTTGCAGCCGAACACTTTCGCTCCACCTTTTAGTGTTCTATCACACCTTTTTTTTCACCGCATTTTATAGATTATGGTTGGAAATTCTCAACCACTCTCATCCGAAGACCTCTCCTCCCGCTTTTGTTAATATATTTGAACTTTAGTCGGACATTCACACCTTCTTGCAGCTGAACCACCTCCGCTCCCTGTTTTGATCATGTATGGTCTGGCAATACTACCTTTTCTTACCCGTTTGTTAGTAATTATGGCTGGACATTCACACCTACTTGCAGCCGAACACCACCTCTCCCGCTTTTGATGATGTATGGACCGGCATTCTTACCTTTTCTAACACATTTTTCAGCAATTATGGTCGGAGATTCACACTTACTCACAGCCGAACAACTCCGCTCCCGCATTTGATGGTGTATAGTCTGGCATTCTCACCCTTTCTCATCAGCTTTTTGCAAATTATGATCTGACATTCACACCTGCTTTTGATAATGTATGGTTTGGCATTCGCACCTTTTCTTACCCATTTTTCAGTAATTATGGGTGGACATTCACACCTTCTTGCAGCTGAACACCTCCTCTCCCGCTATTGATTGTGTACAGTCGGGTATTTTAACCTTTTCTTACCCACTTTTTACCAAATATGGTCGGACATTCACACCGTCTTACAGCGGAACACCTCTGCTCCCGCTTTTGATGGTGTATAGTCAGGCATTTGAACCTTTTCTTAGCCGCTTTTTACAAACTATGGTCGGACATTCAAACCTTCTTGTAGCCGAAAACCTCCGCTCCCTCTTTTGATTATACATTGTTGGGCATTCGCACCTTATTTACAAACTATAGTCAGACATTCACACCTTGCAGCTGAACCACCTCAGCTCCCTGTTTTGATCATGTATGGTCTGGCAATACTACCTTTTCTTACCCGTTTGTGAGTAATTATGGCTGGACATTCACACCTACTTGCAGTCGAACAGCTCTGCTCCCGCTTTTGATGGTATATATTCGGGCATTCGAACCTTTTCTTAACTGCTTTTTGCAAACTTTGGTCGGACGTTCACACCTTCTTGTAGCCGAACACCTCCGCTCCCGCTTTTGATGGTGTATAGTCAGGCATTTGAACCTTTTCTTACCCGCTTTTTACAAACTATGGTCGGACATTCAAACCTTCTTGTATCCGAAAACCTCCGCTCCCTCTTTTGATCATACATTGTCGGGCATTCGCACCTTTTCTTACCCGTTTTTTACAAACCATGGTCGGACTGTCACACATTCTTGTAGCCAAACACATCCGCTCCTGCTATTGATTGTGTACAGTCGGGTATTTTAACCTTTTCTTACCCGTTTTTTACCAACTATGGTCGGACATTCACACCTTCTTACAGCGGAACACCTCCGCTCCCTCTTTTGATGGTGTATGTTTGGGCATTCGAACCTTTTCTTACCCGCTTTTTACAAACTATGCTCGGACATTCAAACCTTCTTGTAGCCGAACACATCCACTCCTGCTTTTGATGATGTATGGTTGGGCATTCAAACCTACTTGTTGCCCGCTTTTCATTAATTTTGGTTGGACATTCACACCTTGTCACAGCCAAACACCTCCGCTCCCTGTTTTGATCATGTATGGTTGGACATTCGCACCTTTTCTCACCCGCTTTTTGCCAACTATGGTCGGCTGTTCACAGCTTCCTCTCCACCATACTTGTATGGTGGGATATTCACACCCACTTGCATCCGAAGACCTTTTGTTGATATTTAGTCGGTCATTCGCAGCTTACCCGCTTTTGGCAAACTATGGCCTTCATGCAGCCAAACACCTCTGATCTCGCTTTTGATGATGTAAGGTTGGGCATTCAGACCTTGCTTCACCTGCTTTTCACCAAATATAGTTGGACATTCACACCTTCTTGCAGCCGAACACTTCCGCTCCACCTTTTAGTGTTCTATCACACCTTTTTTTTCACCGCATTTTATAGATTATGGTTGGAAATTCTCAACCACTCTCATCCGAAGACCTCTCCTCCCGCTTTTGTTAATATATTTGAACTTTAGTCGGACATTCACACCTTCTTGCAGCTGAACCACCTCCGCTCCCTGTTTTGATCATGTATGGTCTGGCAATACTACCTTTTCTTACCCGTTTGTTAGTAATTATGGCTGGACATTCACACCTACTTGCAGCCGAACACCACCTCTCCCGCTTTTGATGATGTATGGACCGGCATTCTTACCTTTTCTAACACATTTTTCAGCAATTATGGTCGGAGATTCACACTTACTCACAGCCGAACAACTCCGCTCCCGCATTTGATGGTGTATAGTCGGGCATTCTCACCCTTTCTCATCAGCTTTTTGCAAATTATGATCTGACATTCACACCTGCTTTTGATAATGTATGGTTTGGCATTCGCACCTTTTCTTACCCATTTTTCAGTAATTATGGGTGGACATTCACACCTTCTTGCAGCTGAACACCTCCTCTCCCGCTATTGATTGTGTACAGTCGGGTATTTTAACCTTTTCTTACCCGCTTTTTACCAAATATGATCGGACATTCACACCGTCTTACAGCGGAACACCTCTGCTCCCGCTTTTGATGGTGTATAGTCAGGCATTTGAACCTTTTCTTACCCGCTTTTTACAAACTATGGTCGGACATTCAAACCTTCTTGTAGCCGAAAACCTCCGCTCCCTCTTTTGATTATACATTGTTGGGCATTCGCACCTTATTTACAAACTATAGTCAGACATTCACACCTTGCAGCTGAGCCACCTCAGCTCCCTGTTTTGATAGTGTATGTTCGGGCATTCGAACCTATTCTTACCCCCTTTTTACAAACTATGCTCGGAGATTCACACCTACTCACAGCCGAACAACTCCGCTCCCGCTTTTGATGATGTCTTGTCCGGCATTCTAGTCTCTTCTAACACATTTTTCAGCAATTATGGTTGGACATTCACACCTACTCACAGCCGAACACTTCCGCTCCCACATTTGATGGTGTATAGCCGGGCATTCTCACCCTTTCTCATCAGCTTTTTGCAAATTATGATCTGACATTCACACCTACTTGCAGTCGAAAAGCTCTGCTCCCGCTTTTGATTATGTTTGGTTGGATATTCGAACCTTTTCTTAACTGCTTTTTACAAACTTTGGTTGGACGTTCACACCTTCTTGCAGCCGAACACATCCACTTCCACTTTTGATGGTATATATTCGGGCATTCGAACCTTTTCTTACCCGCTTTTTACAAACCGTGGTCGGACTTTCACACCTTCTTGTAGCCAAACAACTCCGCTCCCGCTATTGATTGTGTACAGTCGGGTATTTTAACCTTTTCTTACCCGCTTTTTACCAACTATGGTCGGACATTTACACCTTCTTACAGCGGAACACCTCCGCTCCCTCTTTTGATGGTCTATGTTCGGGCATTCAAACCTTTTCTTACCCGCTTTTTACAAACTATGGTCGGACATTCAAACCTTCTTGTAGCCGAACACATCCACTCCTGCTTTTGATGATGTATGGTTGGGCATTTTCACCTTTTCTTACCCATTTTTCAGTAATTATGGGTGGACATTCACACCTTCTTGCAGCTGAACAACTCCTCTCCCGCTTATGATCATGTGCGGTTTGATATTCGAAAATTTTCTTTCATGTTTTAAAGCAATTATTGATGGACATTCAAATCTTCTTGTAGCCGAACACATCCACTCCTGCTTTTGATGATGTATGGTAACCTTTTCTTACCCGCTTTTTACAAACTATGGTCGGACATTCAAACCTTCTTGTAGCCAAAACCCTCCGCTCCCTCTTTTGATCATACATTGTCGGGCATTCGCACCTTATCTTACCCGCTTTTTACAAACTATAGTCAGACATTCACACCTTGCAGCTGAACCACCTCCGCTCCCTGTTTTGATCATGTATGGTCTGGCAATACTACCTTTTCTTACCCGTTTGTGAGTAATTAATCCCAAAATATTGAGCATAAAATAAGTCTTTATGCTGATGATGTATTACTTTTCCTTCAGAACTCACAGACGTCTCTCAGTCACACGATCACACTCATAAATAAATTCTCAGCACTTTCTGACTACTCTATCAACTGGTCTAAGACCACAGTTCTGCCCATTAACTGTAGGGTCCATAATATACCTGCGATCACTTTACAGTCAGGAAATATTAGATATTTAGGCATAAACATTTCCTCCAGGCTCTCAGAGCTAACAAAGCTAAATTATGTGCAATTATTAAAGACAGTAGAGGACGATCTCTCGTTGGAAGTCCTTACCTATATCACTTATGGGGAGAGTTACATCCATTAAAATGATGATACTACCAAAAGTTAACTATCTGTTCTCAATGATCCCCATAAAACCATCTGCTACTTGGTTTAAGTCACTAGATTCATGCATCTCCAAATTTCTGTGGAAAAACAAACCACCACGTATTAGTTTAAAAACCCTACAGAAGACCAAGGACAGTGGTGGATTAGATTTACCTCATTTTCAGCACTATTCCTTAGACAATAGGTTACAATATATATCAAAATGGTTTAAACCTTGTTGTTGTCACAGTTCCCAGAGACGTTGTAATCGTTGAGGATTCTATATTCACCCCCTCATTAGAGGCACGTAATGCAGATTGATGACACTGAATCTTCTTCTCTGTTCATTGCTGGCATCATTCCCAGCATCGTAAGTGTTCGTGGCATTGTTAGCCTCTTCTTCTGGATCTTGATATCGAGAATCCTTTTGTATTTCTGGTTTGTCAGTCCTCTTTCTTCGTTCACCAGAGTCTTTGTCTTTTTGTCCTTGAGTTTGGTGATTTTTTCTTCTTTTGATGCCTTGACACAATGTGACAGGTGATACCACGTGGGAGATCCTGTAACTTGGATTGCTGTCCCTGTGCTGCGAAATGGCTGTGCTGCTCAAATGGTCTCTCCTTCATCATGGTTACATGCTGCCATTCCGACATCTCGCCATTCCGACATGGGTGTCCAATTGTCGGAATGGCGACACTTAATTTTTTATCAAACGTCCCACCATTCCGACACTTTTTTCCTCCTATGGTCGGAATGGCGGTATGTTTTTTGTTTTTTTAACATACCGCCATTCCGACAGTTCCTTTTAATAGCCTATTTTTTACCCAAAACATTTTGCACTAATGATATGCCGGCGCAAATACGCCCTAAAGTTTGGCGCACAAGCTTTGCACATGCAGAGGCCACAGCCTCGCAAACAAACTTTAATAATCTATTATCAAAATCCCCTGAATTTCAAATATAAAAATACAGATATTATTGTAACTCTGGCGAGACTGAAACTGATTAAGCAGAAATACAGTGTCAGTGAGCTGTCACAGCAGCCAGCTGGAGCGGAGCTCTCCACAGAGCCCATGCGCCTTTTGCACGCTGTCATCATATGCAAAAGTAATAATTGCAATTACAGATATCACGGCTACTGCACAGGACACAGTTGCGAGCACTCTGCCTTGCCTTGCCAATAGGAGAAGATAGAAATGACAGCATAGAACGTATAAAACACAACAAAATGCAGTAAAAACGTTTATTCATGTTATTCACGTGATTTATGAGTACTCACTCCAATTTTGGGAAGCGCGGATGGGTTTTGCGCATTTGGCACAAACACACAGCCGCAACGGTTGTAGCTTTATACAGCCTGTTGATATCTTAAGGACCTAACTGGTCACACCTGGGACTAAATGTCATGTAGAGATTGTTTTTACATGACATTACAGCTGAACATATAGCTTTCATCCACAAACCAACGTGGGAGAGCCCGAAGACGCATGTGCCAGACGCACATAGGCATGCGTAAAACCAATTTTGACCACTTCATACTGTTTATTTGCTGTCTTTTAGTTAACTTTCGTTTCTTTTGGATTCTTGTGCGTGTTATGGAGCCGTTTTGGTCCATGTTTGTAAGCCTTTTTTTCCTGGATTAAATTTTCAGAAGTTGAAACAAGTGGCATTGGAGTGTGTGATTGAAAACCACCGCGGACTGCTTCTCCTCCTCCAGTTGCCGAGACTTTGTGTTTTTAATAATGCTTGTCTATAAACATGTTAAACATATAAATTGCATGAACAGAAAGAAGGGACTCACCTGTTGAGTAACACACATTTCCTTATACGGAAAGCCTTGTCGGAATGGTGGGACATTTGAACGTCAGAATAGCGGGATGTCGCAATGGTGGGATGTCGGAATGGTGGGACGTTTGCATGTCGGAATGGTGGTATGTCGGAATGGTGGTATGTCGGAATGGTGGGATGTCGGAATAGCGGGATGTCGGAATGGCGGGATTTCAGAATGGGTGTTGCCACCCCCTTCATCATATACACAGTTATTTATACATCACCTTCCACCATGAAGCGTTGTCCCTTTTTGTTTCTCTCTTTGTTCTTAAAATGCTGTTATGCATGTCTAAACCAATCCATTAAATTAGATCATTTTGGCAGTAAAGCGATCTACAATGTGCTTGGTCGCAAAGCTGCTCATCTGTGGTAAACAGCTCTTCAGAAAGGCATTCTTCAATTGATTTCACTAATTCTATGTAATAATTTTGTGATTTCCTACAAAACTACACTTCTTCTCCCATCTGTCTGAGTATTTAATATTGTCTGGGTCCCGTTAAAACATGTATTTTTCCCATCTAATTCCTTTTTTGCTTTAAAACAAGTATTCCCCATTTTCTATCCCTTCAGTAGCCTACCAGTTTGTATGGAGTACACTGGAGCAACTTGACTGATCAGTAAAACACTGCTTTTGTTGTCACCGCAAGGCTTCCCCCGTCGGTTGTTTCACTGAGACACTACTGAGTAACTATAACTCAACACAGTTTATACACATAACATTCATATACATACTAACAAACAAACAAACAATTATTTATCGCAATTTTCTCATCTCTGTTTGAACGTACACCCAGGTAAATATTCCTGTAGTCTTCTCATACCGACAATGGACCCATTCATTGTTTAACTTCACTGTTTTGCAAATCCTAATTGAATATTACACATTGACATTGAACTTTACTTGATAAGCAGGTCTTCATTGCATTCAGCAGCCTATATGTGAGCATCTATGTGTAAGATGTTCTTCTTTGCATTTATCAGCAGCAAGCAATTCTTCATTGCACATGCATATGAAAATAGTAAAACAATTCCAATGCGTTAGCGAAACCTTCTATATCAGGAGTGTCCATCATGATGCTGGGAATAGAACCTCTTTCCCAGAATAGTTCAACCTTCATTACTCAACTGATCATAACTCCGCAATGAGCACATTTCAAAGTATCATTCCTCTACATATATTCAAAAATCTATGTGTAAATGTTTAATATTTCTTATATTTGTTGATGTCATTCTGTGTGCATGTGGCCTAAACCCAATCTCTGTGTGGCAATTTTAATTTAAACAAGTTGAACTCTGCCTCTGATCATTTAAAAAAGGTGTGTACCAATATCAACCTTTCTCAGGTAATTACTGATCCTACAAAACCAAAGAGATCCTTCAAGGTTGTCCCTGATTGGCTCAATCTTAACAAATCAAAGGTAGAAAATCCGCAGTATCTGAACTTGGTGTTAGTTATCACTGCTCAATAGCCTGTATCAGAATTGCAAAAATGAAAACATTAGGTCCACGCTTGGTATCCAGATCCTGAAACATCTCCATGAGCAGGCTTTTTTTTAACTGATCTGTTGAATAGTTATATGACACTGTTAAAATCCCAGATGAAGATCTAGCACTTGACCATATTTGTAAATCTTCTAATTCCATAGTTGATAAAAACGCCCCTTTTAAAAAGTATAGAACTTAGAACAGGTCTATCCCTGGCTTTCGGCAGAACTGTCTTCTTTACTTTTTTTTCCCCTTGTCCTGTTCAGCATTATGTCAGAAGAATTGTAGTCTGAATACCTTTGATGCCAAACAGATTTGTTTTGCCAAGGGAAGTTTTATAAATGTAAAGCTCCCCTTGATGCCCATTTATTTATTTCTGTTTACAATATATGACATGAACTGAACTGAACCGGACCGGGGGACAAGGAAAGAAGAAGCGGAAAGAAGAGGAAACAGAACAAAAATAGAAACAAAAACCAGACAACCAGCTGCTACACCTGTAAAAAACAAAACAGACAACAATCCATGGCCTATGAGGGGAATCCAGCCTTAGCGCCACCAGGAGCACCTGAAAGCAGACAAGCAGAGAAAAAACAAACACACAAACAAACAAAAACAAGCACAAGAAGCGGCAATCGCATACAACACAGCTGTGGATATAGATGACCTGAGACGACATGATAATACATCAACTGCTTAGTGACCATGCTACTGGACTAATGAATGTGTGTGTGTGTGTGTGTGAGAACATGCAACACCCATGGCACAGGACCTACATGATAACCGTGCTTAGTTATGAGTGTATAAGCGTACAGGGCCACAATCCACAGCCCCCCCCCCAAGCAATCAGAAGCAGGCAGAGAGGGCCACAAGACCCAGGCCACCAGCAGCCCCCACAGAGCACAGAACCCAGGCAGCCCACCGCAGGGGCAACCACGCATCCACCCAGAAGACTGCAGAGGAAGCCCCCGGAAAGAGACCCCATAAGCATAGGGCAGAGGCACTCCGGGAACCAGGGGCAACAGCCCACCGACCCCGCCAGGCCCCAGCCGCCCAGACATGGGCCGTGCACTGGACCTGGGCCCCAGGAGCCCGAGCGCCCCCAAACCCCCCGGCAGAGGCCCCACCCAATACCCAGGAGGGCCAAGCGCCCCAGACAGCCACAAAGTGGGTCAGCGCCTGCCCTAGCGCCCCTGGCCAAGTGCCCTGGGAGTCAAGACGTGCCCACAGGTGGGTGAAGTCGCGAGCAGGGGGGAGAGGCAACGCTGATGCCCCATCGGGAGAAACACAGGCAGGCCAGGTGACACCAAGTCCCAGATCCAGGCCCAATCATTACCACACACACTTTCACGTCCCATACATCCACACATCCACACATCCTACCTCCCTCGACTCTGCTGGGGTGTAGTGCAGCGGGCACACCAGGAGGCCAGCAACCCCCCAGCCACCACAGACCCCGAACAAGCAGAACAATTAATTAATCCTCCTGGCCCCTCCTGCCCCGAGCAGACACCAGGAAGCAGGGGTGTGTGAAGAAGACCCCTCCCCTCACCCTTCTGGCTCTTCAATATTTTCTAATAGTGAGCAATTAAAATTGAGGGGCAGCCAAACTTGTAGAACTGGGAGCGCGGCACTCTGGGCAGCCTACATACCCAAAGAGCCCCGCCCACCAGATGCCACTCAGTGTAACCACCCCCCCAAGACCTAATGTGTGTGTGTGAGTGTGTTTGATAAGTAGTAATGTCTAAGGTGTAATTAAAACAGGGGCAGGGAACTGCAGAGTGCAACCAAAGGGGACCACCTACGTGGCCCCATCCACTACACCCCACCGAACACACACGCCCCCAAAACCCTTCATGTGTGAGTGTGTGCTGTGTACAGGAGCCAGAAGGGAGAGGGGTATGGGGATATATACCGGGGGAGCTACTCTCCCCCAGAGAGGGCAGCCAGGGACTGGCTGCAATAGGCATCCCCGCTACCTGGGAGCCAACAATGGGCAGGAGGGCCTGATGTCCACCAGGCTCGGGGCCTGCAGCGACCATATTCCGGGAGCTACTGTACCCCCAGAAGGTACCCATCCCGCCCCACCCCACTCAACCCAACCCCACCCCGGAGGACCTCTACAAAAAACAAACAAACAAACCACCCGGTCACACCAGTCGCAGCAGCCCGGGCCTGAGACCCACCATCACCCAGCAACCCACCACCACCACTATGTGATAAAACTAATCAGAGGGGACCAGAGAGAATGAAATTCAGCCAATTGATGTTTTGAGGAGGCAGACATTGTTTCCATGCTAATATAATCTAAAAGAAAATTTCTAAACTGGTTAATACACAGATTGTTCTTCGCTTTCCAGTTCATGAGAATAGTTTTCTTTGCGATACATAACACTGTGACAACCATGTGTGCTGAGTTAATTTCCATGTTGATGTTGTCTAAGTCACCCAGTATGCACAGTGTGGGGCATGCAGGGATGCTACACTTTAGCCATGTTGATAGGTCCTCACAGACTTCAAGCCAGAACTTCTGGACAGGCGCAGAAAACCACAAAGCGTGTGCATAATCATCAGGTGTGTTATCTGTGCAATGTGAGCAGATGTTTGAGTGTGTTAGACCCATCCTGAACATCCTTTGTCCTGTATAGTGTGTTCTATGAAGGATTTTGTATTGTATGAGCTGTAAATTAGGATTTCGAGTCTTTATGAAGGTGTTCAAACATATTTGTGGTTAGAAGCTATGACCAGAACTGATGGATAAATCTGCCTCCCATTTTGAGGATGGAAGAGACATTGTGTCATCTATCTTAGACAATGATTTATATATTTTTGATAGTAGTTTTGGGGTACAGCTGCTTAGAAATTCTGCTACCCTAGTCGGGGGTTGTAAGTCTGGTTGGTGGAGGATATATCCATCCATCCATCCATCATCTGCCGCTTATCGGGGGGTCGGGTCGCGGGGACAGCAGCTTGAGTAGAGAAACCCAGACGTCTCTGTCCCCGGCCACTTCCTCCAGCTCTTCCGGGGGGACCCCGAGGCGTTCCCAGGCCAGCCGAGAGACATAGTCTCTCCAACGTGTCCTGGGTCTCCCCCGGGGTCTCCTCCCAGTGGGACGTGCCCGGAACACCTCCCCAGGGAGGCGCCCAGGGGGCATCCTAACCAGATGCCCGAGCCACCTCATCTGACTCCTCTCAATGCGGAGGAGCAGCGGTTCTACTCCGAGCCCCTCCCGGATGACTGAGCTTCTCACCCTATCTCTAAGGGAGAGCCCAGACACCCTGCGGAGGAAACCCATTTCGGCCGCTTGTATTCACGATCTTGTTCTTTCGGTCACTACCCACAACTCGTGACCATAGGTGAGGATGGGAACGTAGATTGACCAGTAAGTAGAGAGCTTCGCCTTCTGGCTCAGCTCCCTCTTCACAACGACGGGTCGGTGCAGAGCCTGCAACACTGCAGGTGCCGCACCGATCCGCCCGTCAATCTCCCGCTCCATTCGTCCGTCACTCGTGAACAAGACCCCGAGATACTTGAACTCCTCCTCTTGGGGAAGGATCTCATTCCCGACCCGGAGAGAGCATTCCACCCTTTTCCGGCTGAGAACCATAGTCTCGGATTTGGAGGTGCTGATTCTCATCCCAGCCGCTTCACACTCGGCTGCGAATCACTCCAGTGAGAGCTGAAGGTCACGGCCTGACGACGCTAACAGAACCACATCATCTGCAAAAAGCAGAGACCCGATTCTGAGGTCGCCAAATGGGACACCCTCAACGCCCTGGCTCCGCCTAGAAATTCTGTCCATAAAAGTTAGGAACAGAATCGGTGACAAAGGGCAGCCCTGACGGAGTCCAACTCTCACCGGAAACGTATCCGACTTACGGCACTCCATATTCCCGGAGCACCCCCCACAGGACTCCACGAGGGACACGGTCGAACGCTTTCTCCAAGTCCACAAAACACATGTAGACTGGTTGGGCGAACTCCCATGCACCCTCCAGGATCCTGCCGAGGGTATAGAGCTGGTCCACTGTTCCACGGCCAGGACGAAAGCCACACTGCATCTCCTGAATCCGAGGCTCGATTATCCGACGGATCCTCCTCTCCAATACCCCCGAATAGACCTTACCAGGGAGGCTGAGGAGTGTGATACCCCTATAGTTGGAACACACCCTCCGGTCCCCCTTTTTAAAGAGGGGGACCACCACCCCAATCTGCCAGTCCAGAGGCACTGTCCCCGATGTCCACGCGATACTGCAGAGGCGTGTCAGCCAAGACAGCCCTACAACATCCAGAGCCTTGAAAAACTCAGGACGGACCTCATCCACCCCTGGGGCCTTGCCACCGAGGAGCTTTTTAACCACCTCGGCAACCTCAGCCCCAGAAATGGGAGGCCCCGTCTCCAAGCTCTCCGACTCTGCCTCTTCCGAGCACGTGTTGGTAGGATTGAGGAGTTCCTCGAAGTACTCCCCCCACCGACTCACAACATCCCTAGTTGAGGTCAGCAAAGCCCCGTCCCCACTGTAAACAGTGTTGACTGTGAGCCGCTTCCCCCCCCCTGAGACGCCGGATGGTGGACCAGAATCTTTTCGAGGCCGTACGGAAATCGTTCTCCATGGTCTCACCGAACTCCTCCCAGGCCCGAGTTTTTGCCTCAGCAACCGCCGAAGCCGTGGCCCGTTTGGCCCGTCGGTACCTATCAGCTTCTTCCAGGGTCCCACTGGCCAAAAAGGCCCGATAGGACTCCTTCTTCAGCTTGACGGCTTCCCTCACCACTGGTGTCCACCAGCAGGTTCGAGGGTTGCCGCCACGACAGGCACCGACCACCTTACGGCCACAACTCCGACCAGCTGCCTCGGCAATGGAGTCACGGAACATTCAATGTCCCCCACCTCAAATATGGTTGAAGCTCTGCCGGAGGTGGGAGTTAAAGCTCCTTCTGACGGGGGATTCTGACAAACGCTCCCAGCAGACCCTCACAATACGTTTGGGCCTGCCAGGTCTGATCGGCATCCTCCCCCACCAGCGGAGCCAACTCACCACCAGGTGGTGATCAGTTGACAGCTCCGCCCCTCTCTTCACCCGAGTGTCCAGGACATACGGCCGCAAGTCCGATGATACAACCACAAAGTCGATCATCGAACTGCGGCCAAGGGTGTCCTGGTGCCAAGTGCACATATGGACACCCTTATGCCTGAACATGGTGTTCGTTATGGACAGTCTATGACTGGCACAGAAGTCCAACAACATAACACCACTCTGATTCAGATCGGGGGGGCCGTTCCTCCCAATCACACCCCTCCAGGTCTCACTGTCATTGCCCACGTGAGCATTGAAGTCCCCCAGCAGAATGAGGGAGTCTCCGGTAGGAGCATTCTCCAGTGCCTCCCCCAGAGACTCCAAAAAGGGTAGGTACTCTGAACTGCTGTTTGGCGCATAGGCACAAACAACAGTCAGGACTCGTCCCCCCACCCAAGGCGGAGGGAGGCTACCCTCTCGTTCACTGGGGTAAACCCCAATGTACTGGCACACAGCCGGGGGGCAATAAGTATGCCCACACATGCTCTGCGCCTCTCACCACGGGCAACTCCAGAGTGGAAGAGAGTCCAACCCCTCTCAAGAGTACTGGTTCCAGATCCCAAGCCGTGCGTCGAGGTGAGTCCGACTATATCTAACGGTCTGATGAAGTTTCAACAATAAACAAAAACTTTGTATTATGAGAAAGAACCAGACTCATTCTTTAGGAATCCGAAAATAAGCTCTATTTTACGAGTTATGCACGAATTCGGATTCTCCTATAAAACGAATTCCTTAACTCAAACCAAGTTAAGACTGCTTTGTCCTTCATATTTATTCATGTCTAATAAAGTTTCAATGATAAACAACGTTGTACTTTGTAGAATGAGAAAGAACTTCTTCAGCAATAAGCATCTCTCGACAAATGACGAAATACAGATTTTGCTATAAAATTAATTGCTATCAGCCTGACTTAAAACTGTTTGTCTTCCTTATTTATCCACTTCAAATCAAGTTTCAACAATTAAAAAAATTTTGTAGTTTGAGAAAGAACAACTTAATCTTGAGCAATCAGTATAAAAAGAAGGTAAGCAAAGGTGCGAATGTCAAACCATACATGATCAAAACAGGGAGCGGAGGTGTTTGGCTGAGACAAGGTGTGAATGTCCACCCATAATTAATGAAAAGCGGGCAACAAGTAGGTTCGAATGCCCAACCATACATCATCAAAAGCAGGAGTGGATATGTTCGGCTACAAGAAGGTTTGAACGTCTGACCATAGTTTGTAAAAAGCGGGTAAGAAAAGGTTCGAATGCCCGAACATACACCATCAAAGGAGGGAGCGGAGGTGTTCTGCTGTAAGAAGGTGTGAATGTCCGACCATAGTTGGTAAAAAACGGGTAAGAAAAGGTTAAAATACCCGACTGTACACAATCAGTAGCGGGTGCGGAGTTGTTCGGCTACTAAAAGGTGTGAAAGTCCGACCATGGTTTGTAAAAAGCGGGTAAGAAAAGGTGCGAATGCCAGAAAATGTATGATCAAAAGAGGGAGCGGAGGTGTTCGGCTGCAAGAAGGTGTGAATGTACACCCATAATTACTGAAAAATGGGTAAGAAAAGGTGCGAATGCCCAACTATACATAATCAAAAGCAGGAGTGGATGTGTTCGGCTCCAAGAAGGGTTGAATGTCTGACCATAGTTTGTAAAAAGCAGGTAAGAAAAGGTTTGACTGCCCGAACATACACCATCAAAAGAGGGAGCGGAGGTGTTCCGCTGTAAGAAGGTGTGAATGTCCGACCATAGTTGGTAAAAAGCGGGTAAGAAAAGGTTAAAATACCCGACTGTACACAATCAATAGCGGGAGCGGAGTTGTTCGGCTACTAAAAGATGTGAAAGTCCGACTATGGTTTGTAAAAAGACGGTAAGAAAAGGTGCTAATGCCCGACAATGTATGATCAAAAGAGGGAGTGGAGGTTTTCGGCTGTAAGAAGGTCTGAATGTCCAACTATAATTTGTAAAAACCGGGTAAGAAAAGGCTTGAAAGCCCGACTATACACCATCATAAGCGGGAGAGGAGGTGTTCAGCTGCAAGAAGGTGTGAATGTCCAACCATAATTACTGAAAAATGGGTAAGAAAAGGTGCGAATGCCCAACCATGCATCATTAAAAGCAGGAGTGGATGTGTTCGGCTACAAGAAGGTTTGAATGTCCGACCATAGTTTGCAAAAAGCGGGTAAGAAAAGGTTCGAATGCTCGAACATTCACCATCAAAAGAGGGAGCGGAGGTGTTCCGCTGTAAGAAGGTGTGAATGTCAGACCATAGTTGGTAAAAAGCGGGTAAGAAAAGGTTAAAATACCCAACTGTACACAATCATTACCGGGAGCGGAGTTGTTAGGCCACTAAAAGATGTGAAAGTCCGACCCTGGTTTGTAAAAAGCAGGTAAGAAAAGCTGCGAATGCCCGACAATGTATGATTAAAAGAGGGAGCGGAGGTTTTCGGCTGCAAGAAGGTCTGAATGTCCAACCATAATTTGTAAAAACCGGGGAAGAAAAGGCTCGAAAGCCCGACTATGCACCATCAAAAGCAGAAGCGGAGGTGTTCAGCTGAAAGAAGGTCTGAATGTCCATCAATAATTGCTAGAAAACATGAAAGGAAATTTTCGAATATCAAACCACACATGATCATAAGTGGGAGAGGAGGTGTTCAGCTGCAAGAAAGTGTGAATGTCCACCAATAATTACTGAAAAATGGGTAAGAAAAGGTGCGAATGCCCAACCATGCATCATCAAAAGCAGGAGTGGATGTGTTCGGCTACAAGAAGGTTTGAATGTCCGACCATAGTTTGTAAAAAGCGGGTAAGAAAAGGTTTGAATGCCCGAACATACACCATCAAAAGAGGGAGCGGAGGTGTTCCGCTGTAAGAAGGTGTGAATGTCAGACCATAGTTGGTAAAAAGCGGGTAAGAAAAGGTTAAAATACCCGACTGTACACAATCAATAGCGGGAGCGGAGTTGTTTGGCTACAAGAAGGTGTGAAAGTCCGACCACGGTTTGTAAAAAGCGGGTAAGAAAAGGTTCGAATGCCCGAATATATACCATCAAAAGCAGGAGTGGATGTGTTCGGCTACAAGAAGGTTTGAATGTCCGACCATAGTTTGTAAAAAGCGGGTAAGAAAAGGTGCGAATGCCCAACCATACATTATCAAAAGCAGGTGTGAATGTCAGATCATAATTTGCAAAAAGCTGATGAGAAAGGGTGAGAATGCCCGACTATACACCATCAAATGCGGGAGCGGAGTTGTTCGGCTGTGAGTAAGTGTGAATCTCCGACCATAATTGCTGAAAAATGTGTTAGAAAAGGTAGGAATGCCGGTCCATACATCATCAAAAGCGGGAGAGGTGGTGTTCGGCTTCAAGTAGGTGTGAATGTCCAGCCATAATTACTAAAAAACGGGTAAGAAAAGGTAGTATTGCCAGACCATACATGATCAAAACAGGGAGCGGAGGTGGTTCAGCTGCAAGAAGGTGTGAATGTCCGACTAAAGTTCAAATACATTAACAAAAGCGGGAGGAGAGGTCTTCGGATGAGAGTGGTTGAGAATTTCCAACCATAATCTATAAAATGCGGTGAAAAAAAAGGTGTGATAGAACACTAAAAGGTGGAGCGGAAGTGTTCGGCTGCAAGAAGGTGTGAATGTCCGACTATATTTGGTGAAAAGCAGGTGAAGCAAGGTCTTAATGCCCAACCTTACATCATCAAAATCGAGATCAGAGGTGTTTGGCTGCAAGAAGGCCATAGTTTGCCAAAAGCGGGTAAGCAGCGAATGACCGACTAAATATCAACAAAAGGTCTTCGGATGCAAGTGGGTGTGAATATCCCACCATACAAGTATGGTGGAGAGGAAGCTGTGAACAGCCGACCATAGTTGGCAAAAAGCGGGTGAGAAAAGGTGCGAATGTCCAACCATACATGATCAAAACAGGGAGCGGAGGTGTTTGGCTGTGACAAGGTGTCAATGTCCACCCAAAATTAATGAAAAGCGGGCAACAAGTAGGTTTGAATGCCCAACCATACATCATCAAAAGCAGGAGTGGATGTGTTCGGCTACAAGAAGGTTTGAATGTCCGAGCATAGTTTGTAAAAAGCGGGTAAGAAAAGGTTCGAATGCCCAAACATACACCATCAAAAGAGGGAGCGGAGGTGTTCCGCTGTAAGACGGTGTGAATGTCCGACCATAGTTGGTAAAAAACGGGTAAGAAAAGGTTAAAATACCCGACTGTACACAAACAATAGCGGGAGCGGATGTGTTTAGCTACAAGAAGGTGTGACAGTCCGACCATGGTTTGTAAAAAACGGGTAAGAAAAGGTGCGAATGCCCGACAATGTATGATCAAAAGAGGGAGCGGAGGTTTTCGGCTACAAGAAGGTTTGAATGTCCGACCATAGTTTGTAAAAAGCGGGTAAGAAAAGGTTCAAATGCCTGACTATACACCATCAAAAGCGGGAGCGGAGGTGTTCGGCTACAAGAAGGTGTGAAAGTTCAACCATGGTTTATAAAAAGCGGGTAAGAAAAGGTTCGAATGCCCGAATATATACCATCAAAAGCGGAAGCGGAGGTGTTCGGCTGCAAGAAGGTGTGAACGTCCGACCAAAGTTTGCAAAAAGCAGTTAAGAAAAGGTTCGAATGCCCGAATATATACCATCAAAAGCGGGAGCAGAGCTGTTCGACTGCAAGTAGGTGTGAATGTCCAGCCATAATTACTCACAAACGGGTAAGAAAAGGTAGTATTGCCAGACCATACATGATCAAAACAGGGAGCTGAGGTGGTTCAGCTGCAAGGTGTGAATGTCTGACTATAGTTTGTAAAAAGCGGGTAAGACAAGGTGCGAATGCCCGACAATGTATGATCAAAAGAGGGAGTGGAGGTCTTCGGCTGCAAGGTCTGAATGTCTAACCATAATTTCTAAAAACCGGGTAAGAAAAGGCTCGAAAGCCCGACTATACACAATCAAAAGCGGGAGCGGGAGGTTTTCAGCTGCAAATCCTTCACTCAAACCAAGTGAAAACTGCTTTGTCCTTCATATTTATCAATGTCTAGATCGACTTCAACAAAGAACAAGATTGTACTTTGCAGTAAAGAAAGAGCAAATCAAAAGTTTTAGGAATCCGAGAATAAGCTTATTTTCATGAGTTCTGCACGATTATTGATTTTACTATAAATGAATGCCTTCACTCAAACTATGTTAAAACTGCTTTGTCCTTCATATTTATCAATGTCTAGATTGACTTCAACAAAGAACAACACTGGATTTTGCAGTAGAAGAAAGAGCAACACTGAAGGATCAGTAATCCGAGAATAAGCTTATTTTCATACGTTCTGCATGATTTGGGATTTTATGTATAAAATGAATTCCTTCACTCAAACCAAGTTAAAACTGCTTTGTCCTTCATATTTATCAATGTCTAGATCGACTTCAACAAAGAACAACATTGTATTTTGCAGTAGAAGAAAAAGCAACACTGAAGGATCAGGAATCCGAGAATAAGCTTCTTTTCATACGTTCTGCATGATTTGGGATTTTATGTATAAAATGAATTCCTTCACTCAAACCAAGTCAAAACTGCTTTGTCCTTCATATTTATCAATGTCTAGATTTACTTCAACAAAGAACAACATTGTATTTTGCAGTAGTAGAAAGAGCAACACTTGAAGGAACAGGAATCCGAGAATAATCTTATTTTCATACGTTCTGCATGATTTGGGATTTTATGTATAAAATGAATTCCTTTACTCAAACTATGTTAAAACTGCTTTGTCCTTCATATTTATCAATGTCTAGATTGACTTCAACAAAGAACAAACATTGTATTTTGCAGTAGAAGAAATAGCAACACTGAAGGATCTGGAATCCGAAAACACGCTTATTTTCATACGTTCTGCTTGATTTGGGATTTTGCTATAAAATTAATTCCTTCACTCAAACAAAGTGGAAACTGCTTTGTCCTTCATATTTATCAATGTCTATATCGATTTCAACAAAGAACAAGGCTGTATTTTGCAGTATAGGAAAGAGCAACACTGGAGGATCAGGAATCCGAGAATAAGCTTACTTTCATGAGTCCTGCACGATTTCGGATTTTCCTATAAAAAGAATTGCTTTGCTCAAACCAAGTTAAAATTGCTTTGTCCTTCATAGTTATCCATGTCTAAAATGTATCAAGCATAAAGTTCCTCATATTACCCTGAATGAGAAAGAAGCATCCCTTTGGTTGAGCAATACGTTCCTTTTGCGGAGTTATGCATGATTTCGGATTTTGCTATAAAATTCATTCCTTCACACCTTTTTTTTCACCGCATTTTATAGATTATGGTTGGAAATTTCAACCACTCTAATCCGAAGACCTCTCCTCCCGCTTTTGTTAATATATTTGAACTTTAGTTGGACATTCACCCCTTTTTGCAGCTAAACCACCTCCGCTCCCTGTTTTGATCATGTATGGTCTGGCAATACTACATTTTCTTACCCGTTTGTGAGTAATTATGGCTGGATATTCACACCTACTTGCAGCTGAACACAATCTCTCTCGCTTTTAATTATGTTTGGATATTCGAACCTTTTCTTTACTGCTTTTTGCCAACTTTGGTCGGACGTTCACACCTTCTTGCAGCCGAACACCTCCGCATCCGCTTTTGATGGTATATATTCGGGCATTCGAACCTTTTCTTACCAGCTTTTTACAAACGATGGTTGGACTTTCACACCTTCTTGTAGCCGAACAACTCCGCTCCCGCTATTGATTGTGTACAGTCGGGTATTTTAACCTTTTCTTACCCGCTTTTTACAAACTATGGTCGGACATTCAAACCTTGTAGCCGAAAACCTCTGCTCCCTCTTTTGATTATACATTGTTGGGCATTCGCACCTTATCTTACCCGCTTTTTACAAACTATAGTCAGACATTCACACCTCAGCTCCCTGTTTTGATCATGTATGGTCTGGCAATACTACCTTTTCTTACCCGTTTGTGAGTAATTATGGCTGGACATTCACACCTACTTGCAGTCGAACAGCTCTGCTCCCGCTTTTGATTATGTTTGGTTGGATATTCGAACCTTTTCTTAACTGCTTTTTACAAACTTTGGTCGGACGTTCACACCTTCTTGCAGCCGAACCCATCCACTTCCACTTTTGATGGTATATATTCGGGCATTCGAACCTTTTCTTACCCGCTTTTTACAAACCGTGGTCGGACTTTCACACCTTCTTGTAGCCAAACAACTCCGCTCCCGCTATTGATTGTGTACAGTCGGGTATTTTAACCTTTTCTTACCCGCTTTTTACCAACTATGGTCGGACATTTACACCTTCTTACAGCGGAACACCTCCGCTCCCTCTTTTGATGGTCTATGTTCGGGCATTCGAACCTTTTCTTACCCGCTTTTTACAAACTATGGTCGGACATTCAAACCTTCTTGTAGCCGAACACATCCACTCCTGCTTTTGATGATGTATGGTTGGGCATTTTCACCTTTTCTTACCCATTTTTCAGTAATTATGGGTGGACATTCACACCTTCTTGCAGCTGAACAACTCCTCTCCCGCTTATGATCATGTGCGGTTTGATATTCGAAAATTTTCTTTCATGTTTTAAAGCAATTATTGATGGACATTCAAATCTTCTTGTAGCCAAACACATCCACTCCTGCTTTTGATGATGTATGGTTTGGCATTCGCACCCTTTTTTTACCCATTTTTCAGGAATTTTGGGTGGACATTCAGACCTTCTTGCAGCCGAAAACCTCCGCTCCCTCTTTTGATCATACATTGTCGGGCATTCGCACCTTATCTTACCCGCTTTTTACAAACTATAGTCAGACATTCACACCTTGCAGCTGAACCACCTCCGCTCCCTGTTTTGATCATGTATGGTCTGGCAATACTACCTTTTCTTACCCGTTTGTGAGTAATTAATCCCAAAATATTGAGCATAAAATAAGTCTTTATGCTGATGATGTATTAGTTTTCCTTCAGAATTCACAGACGTCTCTCACTCACACGATCACACTCATAAATAAATTCTCAGCACTTTCTGACTACTCTATCAACTGGTCTAAGACCACAGTTCTGCCCATTAACTGTAGGGTCCATAATATACCTGCGATCACTTTACAGTCAGGAAATATTAGATATTTAGGCATAAACATTTACTCCAGGCTCTCAGAGCTAACAAAGCTAAATTATGTGCAATTATTAAAGACAGTAGAGGACGATCTCTCGTTGGAAGTCCTTACCTATATCACTTATGGGGAGAGTTACATCCATTAAAATGATGATTCTACCAAAAGTTAACTATTTGTTCTCAATGATCCCCATAAAACCATCTGCTACTTGGTTTAAGTCACTAGATTCATGCATCTCCAAATTTCTGTGGAAAAACAAACCACCACGCATTAGTTTAAAAACCCTACAGAAGACCAAGGACAGTGGTGGATTAGATTTACCTCATTTTCAGCACTATTCCTTAGACAATAGGTTACAATATATATCAAAATGGTTTAAACCTTGTTGTTGTCACAGTTCCCAGAGACGTTGTAATCGTTGAGGATTCTATATTCACCCCCTCATTAGAGGCACGTAATGCAGATTGATGACACTGAATCTTCTTCTCTGTTCATTGCTGGCATCATTCCCAGCATCGTAAGTGTTCGTGGCATTGTTAGCCTCTTCTTCTGGATCTTGATATCGAGAATCCTTTTGTATTTCTGGTTTGTCAGTCCTCTGTCTTCGTTCACCGGAGTCTTTGTCTTTTTGTCCTTGAGTTTGGTGATTTTTTCTTTTTTTGATGCCTTGACACAATGTGACAGGTGATACCACGTGGGAGATCCTGTAACTTGGACTGCTGTCCCTGTGCTGCGAAATGGCTGTGCTGCTCAAATGGTCTCTCCTTCATCATGGTTACATGCTGCCATTCCGACATCTCGCCATTCCGACATGGGTCTCCAATTGTCGGAATGGCGACACTTAACTTTTTATCAAACGTCCCACCATTCCGACACTTTTTTCCTCCTATGGTCGGAATGGCGGTATGTTTTTTGTTTTTTTTAACATACCGCCATTCCGACAGTTCCTTTTAATAGCCTATTTTTTACCCAAAACATTTTGCACTAATGATATGCCGGCGCAAATACGCCCTAAAGTTTGGCGCACAAGCTTTGCACATGCAGAGGCCACAGCCTCGCAAACAAACTTTAATAATCTATTATCAAAATCCCCTGAATTTCAAATATAAAAATACAGATATTAATGTAACTCTGGCGAGACTGAAACTGATTAAGCAGAAATACAGTGTCAGTGAGCTGTCACAGCAGCCAGCTGGAGCGGAGCTCTCCACAGAGCCCATGCGTCTTTTGCACGCTGTCATCATATGCAAAAGTAATAATTGCAATTACAGATATCACGGCTACTGCACAGGACACAGTTGCGAGCACTCTGCCTTGCCTTGCCAATAGGAGAAGAGAGAAATGACGGCATAGAACGTATAAAACACAACAAAATTCAGTAAAAACGTTTATTCATGTTATTCACGTGATTTATGAGTACTCACTCCAATTTTGGGAAGCGCGGAAGGGCTTTGCGCATTTGGCACAAACACACAGCCGCAACGGTTGTAGCTTTATACAGCCTGTTGATATCTTAAGGACCTAACTGGTCACACCTGGGAGTAAATGTCATGTAGAGATTGTTTTTACATGACATTACAGCTGAACATATAGCTTTCATCCACAAACCAACGTGGGAGAGCCCGAAGACGCATGTGCCAGACGCACATAGGCATGCATAAAACCAATTTTGACCATTTCATACTGTTTATTTGCTTTCTTTAAGTTAACTTTCGTTTCTTTTGGATTCTTGTGCGTGTTATGGAGCCGTTTTGGTCCATGTTTGTAAGCCTTTTTTTCCTGGATTAAATTTTCGGAAGTTGAAACAAGTGGCATTGGAGTGTGTGATTGAAAACCACCGCGGACTGCTTCTCCTCCTCCAGTTGCCGAGACTTTGTGTTTTTAATAACGCTTGTCTATAAACATGTGTTAAACATATAAATTGCATGAACAGAAAGAAGGGACTCACCTGTTGAGTAACACACATTTCCTTATACGGAAAGCCTTGTCGGAATGGTGGGACATTTGAACGTCAGAATAGCGGGATGTCGCAATGGTGGGATGTCGGAATGGTGGGACGTTTGCATGTCGGAATCGTGGTATGTCGGAATGGTGGGATGTCGGAATAGCGGGATGTCAGAATGGCGGGATTTCGGAATGGGTGTTGCCACCCCCTTCATCATATACACAGTTATTTATACATCACCTTCCACCATGAAGCGTTGTCCCTTTTTGTTTCTCTCTTTGTTCTTAAAATGCTGTTATGCATGTCTAAACCAATCCATTAAATTAGATCATTTTGGCAGTAAAGCGATCTACAATGTGCTTGGTCGCAAAGCTGCTCATCTGTGGTAAACAGCTCTTCAGAAAGGCATTCTTCAATTGATTTCACTAATTCTATGTAATAATTTTGTGATTTCCTACAAAACTACACTTCTTCTTCCATCTGTCTGAGTATTTAATATTGTCTGGGTCCCGTTAAAACATGTATTTTTCCCATCTAATTCCTTGTTTGCTTTAAAACAAGTATTCCCCATTTTCTATCCCTTCAGTAGCCAACCAGTTTGTATGGAGTACACTGGAGCAACTTGACTGATCAGTAAAACACTGCTTTTGTTGTCACCGCAAGGCTTCCCCCGTCGGTTGTTTCACTGAGACACTACTGAGTAACTATAACTCAACACAGTTTATACACATAACATTCCTATACATACTAACAAACAAACAAACAATTATTTATCGCAATTTTCTCATCTCTGTTTGAACGTACACCCAGGTAAATATTCCTGTAGTCTTCTCATACCGACTATGGACCCATTCATTGTTTAACTTCACTGTTTTGCAAATCCTAATTGAATATTACACATTGACATTGAACTTTACTTGATAAGCAGGTCTTCATTGCATTCAGCAGCCTATATGTGAGCATTTATGTGTAAGCTGTTCTTCTTTGCATTTATCAACAGCAAGCAATTCTTCATTGCACATTCATATGAAAATAGTAAAACAATTCCAATGCGTTAGCGAAACCTTCTATATCAGGAGTGTCCATCATGATGCTGCGAATAGAACCTCTTTCCTAGAATAGTTCAACCTTCATTACTCAACTGATCATAACTCCGCAATGAGCACATTTCAAAGTATCATTCCTCTACATGTATTCAAAAATCTATGTGTAAATGTTTAATATTTCTTATATTTGTTGATGTCATTCTGTGTGCATGTGGCCTAAACCCAATCTCTGTGTGGCAATTTTAATTTAAACAAGTTGAACTCTGCCTCTGATCATTTAAAAAAGGTGTGTACCAATATCAACCTTTCTCAGGTAATTACTGATACTACAAAACCAAAGAGATCCTTCAAGGTTGTCCCTGATTGGCTCAATCTTAACAAATCAAAGGTAGAAAATCCGCAGTATCTGAACTTGGTGTTAGTTATCACTGCTCAATAGCCTGTATCAGAATTGCAAAAATGAAAACATTAGGTCCACGCTTGGTATCCAGATCCTGAAACATCTCCATGAGCAGGCTTTTTTTTAACTGATCTGTTGAATAGTTATATGACACTGTTAAAATCCCAGATGAAGATCTAGCACTTGACCATTTTTGTAAATCTTCTAATTCCATAGTTGATAAACACGCCCCTTTTAAAAAGTATAGAACTTAGAACAGGTCTATCCCTGGCTTTCGGCAGAACTGTCTTCTTTACTTTTTTTCCCCCTTGTCCTGTTCAGCATTATGTCAGAAGAATTGTAGTCTGAATACCTTTGATGCCAAACTGATTTGTTTTGCCAAGGGAAGTTTTATAAATGTAAAGCTCCCCTTGATGCCCATTTATTTATTTCTGTTTACAATATATGACATGAACTGAACTGAACCGGACCGGGGGACAAGGAAAGAAGAAGAGGAAAGAAGAGGAAACAGAACAAAAATAGAAACAAAAACCAGACAACCAGCTGCTACACCTGTAAAAAACAAAACAGACAACAATCCATGGCCTATGAGGGGAATCTAGCCTTAGCGCCACCAGGAGCACCTGAAAGCAGACAAGCAGAGAAAAAACAAACACACAAACAAACAAAAACAAGCACAAGAAGCGGCAATCGCATACAACACAGCTGTGGATATAGATGACCTGAGACGACATGATAATACATCAACTGCTTAGTGACCATGCTACTGGACTAATGAATGTGTGTGTGTGTGTGTGAGAACATGCAACACCCATGGCACAGACCCTACATGATAACCATGCTTAGTTATGAGTGTATAAGCGTACAGGGCCACAATCCACAGCCCCCCCCCCCCCAAGCAATCAGAAGCAGGCAGAGAGGGCCACAAGACCCAGGCCACCAGCAGCCCCCACAGAGCACAGAACCCAGGCAGCCCACCGCAGGGGCAACCACGCATCCACCCAGAAGACTGCAGAGGAAGCCCCCGGAAAGAGCCCCCATAAGCATAGGGCAGAGGCACTCCGGGAACCAGGGGTAACAGCCCACCGACCTCGCCAGGCCCCAGCCACCCAGACATGGGCCGTGCACTGGACCTGGGCCCCAGGAGCCCGAGCGCCCCCAAACCCCCCGGCAGAGGCCCCACCCAATACCCAGGAGGGCCAAGCGCCCCAGACAGCCACAAAGTGGGTCAGCGCCTGCCCCAGCGCCCCTGGCCAAGTGCCCTGGGAGTCAAGACGTGCCCACAGGTGGGTGAAGTCGCGAGCAGTGGGGAGAGGCAACGCAGGCAGGCCAGGCGACAGCAAGTCCCAGATCCAGGCCCAATCATTACCACACACACTTTCACGTCCCATACATCCACACATCCTACCTCCCTCGACTCTGCTGGGGTGTAGTGCAGCGGGCACACCAGGAGGCCAGCAACCCCCCAGCCACCACAGACCCCGAACCAGCAGAACAATTAATTAATCCTCCTGGCCCCTCCTGCCCCGAGCAGACACCAGGAAGCAGGGGTGTGCGAAGAAGACCCCTCCCCTCACCCTTCTGGCTCTTCAATATTTTCTAATAGTGAGCAATTAAAATTGAGGGGCAGCCAAACTTGTAGAACTGGGAGCGCGGCACTCTGGGCAGCCTACATACCCAAAGAGCCCCGCCCACCAGATGCCACTCAGTGTAACCACCCCCCAAGACCTAATGTGTGTGTGTGAGTGTGTTTGATAAGTACTAATGTCTAAGGTGTAATTAAAACAGGGGCAGGGAACTGCAGAGTGCAACCAAAGGGGACCACCTACGTGGCCCCATCCACTGCACCCCACCGAACACACACGCCCCCAAAACCCTTCATGTGTGAGTGTGTGCTGTGTACAGGAGCCAGAAGGGAGAGGGGTATGGGGATATATAACGGGGGAGCTACTCTCCCCCAGAGAGGGCAGCCAGGGACTGGCTGCAATAGGCATCCCCGCTACCTGGGAGCCAACAATGGGCAGGAGGGCCTGATGTCCACCAGGCTCGGGGCCTGCAGCGACCATATTCCGGGAGCTACTGTACCCCCAGAAGGTACCCATCCCGCCCCACCCCACTCAACCCAACCCCACCCCGGAGGACCTCTACAAAAAACAAACAAACAAACCACCCGGTCACACCAGTCGCAGCAGCCCGGGCCTGAGACCCACCATCACCCAGCAACCCACCACCACCACTATGTGATAAAACTAATCAGAGGGGACCAGAGAGAATGAAATTCAGCCAATTGATGTTTTGAGGAGGCAGACATTGTTTCCATGCTAATATAATCTAAAAGAAAATTTCTAAACTGGTTAATACACAGATTGTTCTTCGCTTTCCAGTTCATGAGAATAGTTTTCTTTGCGATACATAACACTGTGACAACCATGTGTGCTGAGTTAATTTCCATGTTGATGTTGTCTAAGTCACCCAGTATGCACAGTGTGGGGCATGCAGGGATGCTACACTTTAGCCATGTTGATAGGTCCTCACAGACTTCAAGCCAGAACTTCTGGACAGGCGCACAAAACCACAAAGCATGTGCATAATCATCAGGTGTGTTATCTGTGCAATGTGAGCAGATGTTTGAGTGTGTTAGACCCATCCTGAACATCCTTTGTCCTGTATAGTGTGTTCTATGAAGGATTTTGTATTGTATGAGCTGTAAATTAGGATTTCGAGTCTTTATGAAGGTGTTCAAACATATTTGTGGTTAGAAGCTATGACCAGAACTGATGGATAAATCTGCCTCCCATTTTGAGGATGGAAGAGACATTGTGTCATCTATCTTAGACAATAATTTATATATTTTTGATAGTAGTTTTGGGGTAAAGATGCTTAGAAATTCTGCTACGCTAGTCGGGGGTTGTAAGTCTGGTTGGTGGAGGATATATCCATCCATCCATCCATCATCTGCCGCTTATCCGGGGGTCGGGTCGCGGGGGCAGCAGCTTGAGCAGAGAAACCCAGACGTCTCTGTCCCCGGCCACTTCCTCCAGCTCTTCCGGGGGGACCCCGAGGCGTTCCCAGGCCAGCCGAGAGACATAGTCTCTCCAACGTGTCCTGGGTCCCATCCCTAGTTGAGGTCAGCAAAGCCCCGTCCCCACTGTAAACAGTGTTGACTGTGAGCCGCTCCCCCCCCCCCTGAGACGCCGGATAGTGGACCAGAATCTTTTCGAGGCCGTCCGGAAATCGTTCTCCATGGTCTCACCGAACTCCTCCCAGGCCCGAGTTTTTGCCTCAGCAACCGCCGAAGCCGTGGCCCGTCTGGCCCGTCGGTACCTATCAGCTTCTTCCAGGGTCCCACTGGCCAAAAAGGCCCGATAGGACTCCTTCTTCAGCTTGACGGCTTCCCTCACCACTGGTGTCCACCAGCAGGTTCGAGGGTTGCCGCCACGACAGGCACCGACCACCTTACGGCCACAACTCCGACCAGCTGCCTCGGCAATGGAGTCACGGAACATGGCCCATTCGGACTCAATGTCCCCCACCTCAAATATGGTTGAAGCTCTGCCGGAGGTGGGAGTTAAAGCTCCTTCTGACGGGGGATTCTGACAAACGCTCCCAGCAGACCCTCACAATACGTTTGGGCCTGCCAGGTCTGATCGGCATCCTCCCCCACCAGCGGAGCCAACTCACCACCAGGTGGTGATCAGTTGACAGATCCGCCCCTCTCTTCACCCGAGTGTCCAGGACATACGGCCGCAAGTCCGATGATACAACCACAAAGTCGATCATCGAACTGCGGCCAAGGGTGTCCTTGTGCCAAGTGCACATATGGACACCCTTATGCCTGAACATTGTGTTCGTTATGGACAGTCTATGACTGGCACAGAAGTCCAACAACATAACACCACTCTGATTCAGATCGGGGGGGCCGTTCCTCCCAATCACACCCCTCCAGGTCTCACTCTCATTGCCCACGTGAGCATTGAAGTCCCCCAGCAGAATGAGGGAGTCTCCGGTAGGAGCATTCTCCAGTGCCTCCCCCAGAGACTCCAAAAAGGGTAGGTACTCTGAACTGCTGTTTGGCGCATAGGCACAAACAACAGTCAGGACTCGTCCCCCCACCCAAAGGCGGAGGGAGGCTACCCTCTCGTTCACTGGGGTAAACCCCAATGTACTGGCACACAGCCGGGGGGCAATAAGTATGCCCACACCTGCTCTGCGCCTCTCACCACGGGCAACTCCAGAGTGGAAGAGAGTCCAACCCCTCTCAAGAGTACTGGTTCCAGATCCCAAGCCGTGCGTCGAGGTGAGTCCGACTATATCTAACGGTCTGATGAAGTTTCAACAATAAACAACAAACTTTGTATTATGAGAAAGAACCAGACTCATTCTTCAGGAATCCGAAAATAAGCTCTATTTTACGAGTTATGCACGAATTCGGATTCTCCTATAAAACGAACTCCTTAACTCAAACCAAGTTAAGACTGCTTTGTCCTTCATATTTATTCATGTCTAATCAAGTTTCAATGATAAACAACGTTGTACTTTGTAGAATGAGAAAGAACTTCTTCAGCAATAAGCATCTCTCGACAAATGACGAAATACAGATTTTGCTATAAAATTAATTGCTATCAGCCTGACTTAAAACTGTTTGTCTTCCTTATTTATCCACTTCAAATCAAGTTTCAACAATTAAGAAAAATCTGTAGTTTGAGAAAGAACAACTTAATCTTGAGCAATCAGTATAAAAAGAGGGTAAGCAAAGGTGCGAATGTCAAACCATACATGATCAAAACAGGGAGCGGAGGTGTTTGGCTGAGACAAGGTGTGAATGTCCACCCATAATTAATGAAAAGCGGGCAACAAGTAGGTTCGAATGCCCAACCATACATCATCAAAAGCAGGAGTGGATATGTTCGGCTACAAGAAGGTTTGAACGTCTGACCATAGTTTGTAAAAAGCGGTAAAGAAAAGGTTCGAATGCCCAAACATACACCATCAAAAGAGGGAGAGGAGGTGTTCCGCTGTAAGAAGGTGTGAATGTCCGACCATAGTTGGTAAAAAACGGGTAAGAAAAGGTTAAAATACCCGACTGTACACAATCAATAGCGGGAGCGGATGTGTTTGGCTACAAGAATGTGTGACAGTCCGACCATGGTTTGTAAAAAACGGGTAAGAAAAGGTGCGAATGCCCGACAATGTATGATCAAAAGAGGGAGCGGAGGTTTTCGGCTACAAGAAGGTTTGAATGTCCGAGCATAGTTAGTAAAAAGCGGGTAAGAAAAGGTTCAAATGCCTGACTATACACCATCAAAAGCGGGAGCGGAGGTGTTCCGCTGTAAGACGGTGTGAATGTCCAACCATAGTTGGTAAAAAGCGGGTAAGAAAAGGTTAAAATACCTGACTGTACACAATCAATAGCGGGAGTGGAGTTGTTCGGCTACAAGAAGGTGTGAAAGTTCAACCATGGTTTGTAAAAAGCTGCTAAGAAAAGGTTCGAATTCCCGAATATATACCATCAAAAGCGGGAGCAGAGCTGTTCGACTGCAAGTAGGTGTGAATGTCCAGCCATAATTACTCACAAACGGGTAAGGAAAGGTAGTATTGCCAGACCATACATGATCAAAACAGGGAGCTGAGGTGGTTCAGCTGCAAGGTGTGAATGTCTGACTATAGTTTGTAAAAAGCGGGTAAGACAAGGTGCGAATGCCCGACGATGTATGATCAAAAGAGGGAGTGGAGGTCTTCGGCTGCAAGGTCTGAATGTCCAACCATAATTTCTAAAAACCGGGTAAGAAAAGGCTCGAAAGCCCGACTATACACAATCAAAAGCGGGAGCGGGAGGTTTTCAGCTGCAAATCCTGCACTCAAACCAAGTGAAAACTGCTTTGTCCTTCATATTTATCAATGTCTAGATCGACTTCAACAAAGAACAACATTGTACTTTGCAGTAAAGAAAGAGCAAATCAAAAGTTTTAGGAATCCGAGAATAAGCTTATTTTCATGAGTTCTGCACGATTATTGATTTTACTATAAATGAATGCCTTCACTCAAACTATGTTAAAACTGCTTTGTCCTTCATATTTATCAATGTCTAGATTGACTTCAACAAAGAACAACACTGGATTTTGCAGTAGAAGAAAGAGCAACACTGAAGGATCAGTATTCCGAGAATAAGCTTATTTTCATACGTTCTGCATGATTTGGGATTTTATGTATAAAATGAATTCCTTCACTCAAACCAAGTTAAAACTGCTTTGTCCTTCATATTTATCAATGTCTAGATCGACTTCAACAAAGAACAACATAGTATTTTGCAGTAGAAGAAAAAGCAACACTGAAGGATCAGGAATCCGAGAATAAGCTTCTTTTCATACGTTCTGCATGATTTGGGATTTTATGTATAAAATGAATTCCTTCACTCAAACCAAGTGAAAACTTCTTTGTCCTTCATATTTATCAATGTCTAGATTTACTTCAACAAAGAACAACATTGTATTTTGCAGTAGAAGAAATAGCAACACTGAAGGATGAGGAATCCTTTTCTAACACATTTTTCAGAAATTACGGTCGGAGATTCACACCTACTCACAGCCGAACAACTCCGCTCCCGCATTTGATGGTGTGCAGTCGGACATTCTCACCCTTTCTCATCAGCTTTTTGCAAATTATGATCTGACATTCACACCTACTTGCAGTCGAAAAGCTATGCTCCCGCTTTTGATTATGTTTGGTTGGATATTCAAACCTTTTCTTAACTGCTTTTTACAAATTTTGGTTGGACGTTCACACCTTCTTGTAGCCGAACACATCCACTCCTGCTTTTGATGATGTATGGTTGGGCATTCGCACCTTTTTTTTACCCATTTGTCAGGAATAATGGGTGGACATTCACACCTTCTTGCAGCTGAACACCTCCTCTCCCACTTATGATCATGTGCGGTTTGATTTTCGAAAATTTTCTTTCATGTTTTCTAGCAATTATTGATGGACATTTAGACCTTCTTGCAGCTGAACACCTCCGCTCCTGCTTTTGATCATACCTTGTCAGGCATTCGCACCATGTCTTACCCGCTTTTTACAAACTTTAGTCGAACATTTACACCTTTTTGCAGCCGAACACCACCTCTCTCGCTTTTGATGATGTATGGTCCGGCATTCTTTCCTTTTCTAACACATTTTTCAGCAATTATGGTCGGACATTCACACCTACTCAGAGCCGAACACCTCCGCTCCCGCATTTGATGGTGTATAGTCGGGCATTCTCACCCTTTCGCATCAGCTTTTTGCAAATTATGATCTGACATTCACACCTGCTTTTGATAATGTATGGGTGGACATTCACACCTTCTTGCAGCTGAACACCTCCTCTCCTTCTTATGATCATGTGCGGATGATATTCGAAAATTTTCTTTCATGTTTTAAAGCAATTATTGATGGACACTCAGACCTTCTTGCAGCTGAACCACTCTGCTCCCGCTTTTGATGGTGTATAGTCGGGCTTTCGAGCCTTTCCTTCCCGGTTTTTACAAATTATGGTTGGACATTCAGACCTTCTTGCAGCCGAACACCTCCGCTCCCTCTTTTGATCATACATTGTCGGGCATTCGAACCTTTTCTTACCAGCTTTTTACAAACCATGGTTGAACTTTCACACCTTCTTGTAGCCGAACAACTCCGCTCCCGCTATTGATTGTGTACAGTCAGGTATTTTAACCTTTTCTTACCCGCTTTTTACCAACTATGGTTGGACATTCACACCGTTTTACAGCGGAACACCTCCGCTCCCGCTTTTGATGGTGTATAGTCAGGCCTTTGAACCTTTTCTTACCCGCTTTTTACAAACTATGGTCGGACATTCAAACCTTCTTGTAGCCGAAAACCTCTGCTCCCTCTTTTGATCATACATTGTCGGGCATTCGCACCTTTTCTTACCCGTTTTTTACAAACCATGGTCGGACTCTCACACATTCTTGTAGCCAAACACATCCGCTCCCGCTATTGATTGTGACAGTCGGGTATTTTAACCTTTTCTTACCCGTTTTTTACCAACTATGGTCGGACATTCACACCTTCTTACAGCGGAACACCTCCGCTCCCGCTTTTGATGGTGTATGTTTGGGCATTCGAACCTTTTCTTACCCGCTTTTTACAAACTATGCTCGGACATTCAAACCTTCTTGTAGCCGAACACATCCACTCCTGCTTTTGATGATGTATGGTTGGGCATTCAAACCTACTTGTTGCTCACTTTTCATTAGTTTTGGGTGGACATTCACACCTTGTCACAGCCAAACACCTCCGCTCCCTGTTTTGATCATGTATGGTTGGACATTCGCACCTTTTTTTCACCCGCTTTTTGCCAACTAAGGTCGGCTTTTCACAGCTTCCTCTCCACCATACTTGTATGGTGGGATATTCACACCCAGTTGCATCCGAAGACCTTTTGTTGATATTTAGTCGGTCATTCGCAGCTTACCCGCTTTTGGCAAACTATGGCCTTCATGCAGCCAAACACCTCTGATCTCGCTTTTGATGATGTAAGGTTGGGCATTCAGACCTTGCTTCACCTGCTTTTCACCAAATATAGTAGGACATTCACACCTTCTTGCAGCCGAACACTTCCGCTCCACCTTTTAGTGTTCTATCACACCTTTTTTTCACCGCATTTTATAGATTATGGTTGGAAATTCTCAACCACTCTCATCCGAAGACCTCTCCTCCCGCTTTTGTTAATATATTTGAACTTTAGTCGGACATTCACACCTTCTTGCAGCTGAACCACCTCCGCTCCCTGTTTTGATCATATATGGTATGGCAATACTACCTTTTCCTACCCATTTGTTAGTAATTATGGCTGGACATTCACACCTACTTGCAGCCGAACACCACCTTTTGATGGTGTATAGTCAGGCGCTTGAACCTTTTCTTACCCGCTTTTTACAAACTATGGTCGGACATTCACATCTTCTTGCAGCTGAACAACTCCTCTCCCGCTTATGATCATGTGCGGTTTGATATTCGAAAATTTTCTTTCATGTTTTAAAGCAATTATTGATGGACATTCAAATCTTCTTGTAGCCGAACACATCCACTCCTGCTTTTGATGATGTATGGTTTGGCATTCGCACCCTTTTTTTACCCATTTTTCAGGAATTTTGGGTGGACATTCAGACCTTCTTGCAGCCGAAAACCTCCGCTCCCTCTTTTGATCATACATTGTCGGGCATTCGCACCTTATCTTACCCGCTTTTTACAAACTATAGTCAGACATTCACACCTTGCAGCTGAACCACCTCCGCTCCCTGTTTTGATCATGTATGGTCTGGCAATACTACCTTTTCTTACCCGTTTGTGAGTAATTAATCCCAAAATATTGAGCATAAAATAAGTCTTTATGCTGATGATGTATTACTTTTCCTTCAGAACTCACAGACATCTCTCAGTCACACGATCACACTCATAAATAAATTCTCAGCACTTTCCGACTACTCTATCAACTGGTCTAAGACCACAGTTCTGCCCATTAACTGTAGGGTCCATAATATACCTGCGATCACTTTACAGTCAGGAAATATTAGATATTTAGGCATAAACATTTCCTCCAGGCTCTCAGAGCTAACAAAGCTAAATTATGTGCAATTATTAAAGACAGTAGAGGACGATCTCTCGTTGGAAGTCCTTACCTATATCACTTATGGAGAGAGTTACATCCATTAAAATGATGATACTACCAAAAGTTAACTATTTGTTCTCAATGATCCCCATAAAACCATCTGCTACTTGGTTTAAGTCACTAGATTCATGCATCTCCAAATTTCTGTGGAAAAACAAACCACCACGCATTAGTTTAAAAACCCTACAGAAGACCAAGGACAGTGGTGGATTAGATTTACCTCATTTTCAGCACTATTCCTTAGACAATAGGTTACAATATATATCAAAATGGTTTAAACCTTGTTGTTGTCACAGTTCCCAGAGACGTTGTAATCGTTGAGGATTCTATATTCACCCCCTCATTAGAGGCACGTAATGCAGATTGATGACACTGAATCTTCTTCTCTGTTCATTGCTGGCATCATTCCCAGCATCGTAAGTGTTCGTGGCATTGTTAGCCTCTTCTTCTGGATCTTGATATCGAGAATCCTTTTGTATTTCTGGTTTGTCAGTACTCTCTCTTCGTTCACCGGAGTCTTTGTCTTTTTGTCCTTGAGTTTGGTGATTTTTTCTTCTTTTGATGCCTTGACACAATGTGACAGGTGATACCACGTGGGAGATCCTGTAACTTGGACTGCTGTCCCTGTGCTGCGAAATGGCTGTGCTGCTCAAATGGTCTCTCCTTCATCATGGTTACATGCTGCCATTCCGACATCTCGCCATTCCGACATGGGTCTCCAATTGTCGGAATGGCGACACTTAATTTTTTATCAAACGTCCCACCATTCCGACACTTTTTTCCTCCTATGGTCAGAATGGCGGTATGTTTTTTGTTTTTTTTAACATACCGCCATTCCGACAGTTCCTTTTAATAGCCTATTTTTTACCCAAAACATTTTGCACTATTGATATGCCGGCGCAAATACGCCCTAAAGTTTGGCGCACAAGCTTTGCACATGCAGAGGCCACAGCCTCGCAAACAAACTTTAATAATCTATCATCAAAATCCCCTGAATTTCAAATATAAAAATACAGATATTAATGTAACTCTGGCGAGACTGAAACTGATTAAGCAGAAATACAGTGTCAGTGAGCTGTCACAGCAGCCAGCTGGAGCGGAGCTCTCCACAGAGCCCATGCGTCTTTTGCACGCTGTCATCATATGCAAAAGTAATAATTGCAATTACAGATATCACGGCTACTGCACAGGACACAGTTGCGAGCACTCTGCCTTGCCTTGCCAATAGGAGAAGAGAGAAATGACAGCATAGAACGTATAAAACACAACAAAATTTTGTAAAAACGTTTATTCATGTTATTCACGTGATTTATGAGTACTCACTCCAATTTTGGGAAGCGCGGATGGGCTTTGCGCATTTGGCACAAACACACAGCCGCAACGGTTCTAGCTTTATACAGCCTGTTGATATCTTAAGGACCTAACTGGTCACACCTGGGAGTAAATGTCATGTAGAGATTGTTTTTACATGACATTACAGCTGAACATATAGCTTTCATCCACAAACCAACGTGGGAGAGCCCGAAGACGCATGTGCCAGACGCACATAGGCATGCGTAAAACCAATTTTGACCACTTCATACTGTTTATTTGCTTTCTTTTAGTTAACTTTCGTTTCTTTTGGATTCTTGTGCGTTTTATGGAGCCGTTTTGGTCCATGTTTGTAAGCCTTTTTTTCCTGGATTAAATTTTCGGAAGTTGAAACAAGTGGCATTGGAGTGTGTGATTGAAAACCACCGCGGACTGCTTCTCCTCCTCCAGTTGCCGAGACTTTGTGTTTTTAATAACGCTTGTCTATAAACATGTGTTAAACATATAAATTGCATGAACAGAAAGAAGGGACTCACCTGTTGAGTAACACACATTTCCTTATACGGAAAGCCTTGTCGGAATGGTGGGACATTTGAACGTCAGAATAGCGGGATGTCGCAATGGTGGGATGTCGGAATGGTGGGACGTTTGCATGTCGGAATGGTGGTATGTCAGAATGGTGGGATGTCGGAATAGCGGGATGTCGGAATGGCGGGATTTCGGAATGGGTGTTGCCACCCCCTTCATCATACACACAGTTATTTATACATCCCCTTCCACCATGAAGCGTTGTCCCTTTTTGTTTCTCTCTTTGTTCTTAAAATGCTGTTATGCATGTCTAAACCAATCCATTAAATTAGATCATTTTGGCAGTAAAGCGATCTACAATGTGCTTGGTCGCAAAGCTGCTCATCTGTGGTAAACAGCTCTTCAGAAAGGCATTCTTCAATTGATTTCACTAATTCTATGTAATAATTTTGTGATTTCCTACAAAACTACACTTCTTCTCCCATCTGTCTGAGTATTTAATATTGTCTGGGTCCCGTTAAAACATGTATTTTTCCCATCTAATTCCTTGTTTGCTTTAAAACAAGTATTCCCCATTTTCTATCCCTTCAGTAGCCAACCAGTTTGTATGGAGTACACTGGAGCAACTTGACTGATCAGTAAAACACTGCTTTTGTTGTCACCGCAAGGCTTCCCCCATCGGTTGTTTCACTGAGACACTACTGAGTAACTATAACTCAACACAGTTTATACACATAACATTCCTATACATACTAACAAACAAACAAACAATTATTTATCGCAATTTTCTCATCTCTGTTTGAACGTACACCCAGGTAAATATTCCTGTAGTCTTCTCATACCGACTATGGACCCATTCATTGTTTAACTTCACTGTTTTGCAAATCCTAATTGAATATTACACATTGACATTGAACTTTACTTGATAAGCAGGTCTTCATTGCATTCAGCAGCCTATATGTGAGCATCTATGTGTAAGCTGTTCTTCTTTGCATTTATCAGCTGCAAGCAATTCTTCATTGCACATGCATATGAAAATAGTAAAACAATTCCAATGCGTTAGCGAAACCTTCTATATCAGGAGTGTCCATCATGATGCTGGGAATAAAACCTATTTCCTAGAATAGTTCAACCTTCATTACTCAACTGATCATAACTCCGCAATGAGCACATTTCAAAGTATCATTCCTCTACATGTATTCAAAAATCTATGTGTAAATGTTTAATATTTCTTATATTTGTTGATGTCATTCTGTGTGCATGTGGCCTAAACCCAATCTCTGTGTGGCAATTTTAATTTAAACAAGTTGAACTCTGCCTCTGATCATTTAAAAAAGGTGTGTACCAATATCAACCTTTCTCAGGTAATTACTGATCCTACAAAACCAAAGAGATCCTTCAAGGTTGTCCCTGATTGGCTCAATCTTAACATATCAAAGGTAGAAAATCCGCAGTATCTGAACTTGGTGTTAGTTATCACTGCTCAATAGCCTGTATCAGAATTGCAAAAATGAAAACATTAGGTCCACGCTTGGTATCCAGATCCTGAAACATCTCCATGAGCAGGCTTTTTTTAACTGATCTGTTGAATAGTTATATGACACTGTTAAAATCCCAGATGAAGATCTAGCACTTGACCATTTTTGTAAATCTTCTAATTCCATAGTTGATAAACACGCCCCTTTTAAAAAGTATAGAACTTAGAACAGGTCTATCCCTGGCTTTCGGCAGAACTGTCTTCTTTACTTTTTTTTCCCCTTGTCCTGTTCAGCATTATGTCAGAAGAATTGTAGTCTGAATACCTTTGATGCCAAACAGATTTGTTTTGCCAAGGGAAGTTTTATAAATGTAAAGCTCCCCTTGATGCCCATTTATTTATTTCTGTTTACAATATATAACATGAACTGAACTGAACCGGACCGGGGGACAAGGAAAGAAGAAGAGGAAAGAAGAGGAAACAGAACAAAAATAGAAACAAAAACCAGACAACCAGCTGCTACACCTGTAAAAATCAAAACAGACAACAATCCATGGCCTATGAGGGGAATCCAGCCTTAGCGCCACCAGGAGCACCTGAAAGCAGACAAGCAGAGAAAAAACAAACACACAAACAAACAAAAACAAGCACAAGAAGCGGCAATCGCATACAACACAGCTGTGGATATAGATGACCTGAGACGACATGATAATACATCAACTGCTTAGTGACCATGCTACTGGACTAATGAATGTGTGTGTGTGTGTGTGAGAACATGCAACACCCATGGCACAGGACCTACATGATAACCGTGCTTAGTTATGAGTGTATAAGCGTACAGGGCCACAATCCACAGCCCCCCCCCCCCCCCCCCCCCCCCCCCCCCCCCAAGCAATCAGAAGCAGGCAGAGAGGGCCACAAGACCCAGGCCACCAGCAGCCCCCACAGAGCACAGAACCCAGGCAGCCCACTGCAGGGGCAACCACGCATCCACCCAGAAGACTGCAGAGGAAGCCCCCGGAAAGAGCCCCCATAAGCATAGGGCAGAGGCACTCCGGGAACCAGGGGTAACAGCCCACCGACCCCGCCAGGCCCCAGCCGCCCAGACATGGGCCGTGCACTGGACCTGGGCCCCAGGAGCCCGAGCGCCCCCAAACCCCCCGGCAGAGGCCCCACCCAATACCCAGGAGGGCCAAGCGCCCCAGACAGCCACAAAGTGGGTCAGCGCCTGCCCCAGCGCCCCTGGCCAAGTGCCCTGGGAGTCAAGACGTGCCCACAGGTGGGTGAAGTCGCGAGCAGTGGGGAGAGGCAACGCTGATGCCCCATCGGGAGAAACACAGGCAGGCCAGGCGACAGCAAGTCCCAGATCCAGGCCCAATCATTACCACACACACTTTCACGTCCCATACATCCACACATCCACACATCCTACCTCCCTCGACTCTGCTGGGGTGTAGTGCAGCGGGCACACCAGGAGGCCAGCAACCCCCCAGCCACCACAGACCCCGAACCAGCAGAACAATTAATTAATCCTCCTGGCCCCTCCTGCCCCAAGCAGACACCAGGAAGCAGGGGTGTGCGAAGAAGACCCCTCCCCTCACCCTTCTGGCTCTTCAATATTTTCTAATAGTGAGCAATTGAAATTGAGGGGCAGCCAAACTTGTAGAACTGGGAGCGCGGCACTCTGGGCAGCCTACATACCCAAAGAGCCCCGCCCACCAGATGCCACTCAGTGTAACCACCCCCCAAGACCTAATGTGTGTGTGTGAGTGTGTTTGATAAGTAGTAATGTCTAAGGTGTAATTAAAACAGGGGCAGGGAACTGCAGAGTGCAACCAAAGGGGACCACCTACGTGGCCATATCCACTACACCCCACCGAACACACACGCCCCCAAAACCCTTCATGTGTGAGTGTGTGCTGTGTACAGGAGCCAGAAGGGAGAGGGGTATGGGGATATATACCGGGGGAGCTACTCTCCCCCAGAGAGGGCAGCCAGGGACTGGCTGCAATAGGCATCCCCGCTACCTGGGAGCCAACAATGGGCAGGAGGGCCTGATGTCCACCAGGCTCGGGGCCTGCAGCGACCATATTCCGGGAGCTACTGTACCCCCAGAAGGTACCCATCCCGCCCCACCCCACTCAACCCAACCCCACCCAGGAGGACCTCTACAAAAAACAAACAAACAACATCAAAAAACAAACAAACAAACCACCCGGTCACACCAGTCGCAGCAGCCCGGGCCTGAGACCCACCATCACCCAGCAACCCACCACCACCACTATGTGATAAAACTAATCAGAGGGGACCAGAGAGAATGAAATTCAGCCAATTGATGTTTTGAGGAGGCAGACATTGTTTCCATGCTAATATAATCTAAAAGAAAATTTCTAAACTGGTTAATACACAGATTGTTCTTCGCTTTCCAGTTCATGAGAATAGTTTTCTTTGCGATACATAACACTGTGACAACCATGTGTGCTGAGTTAATTTCCATGTTGATGTTGTCTAAGTCACCCAGTATGCACAGTGTGGGGCATGCAGGGATGCTACACTTTAGCCATGTTGATAGGTCCTCACAGACTTCAAGCCAGAACTTCTGGACAGGCGCAGAAAACCACAAAGCGTGTGCATAATCATCAGGTGTGTTATCTGTGCATTGTGAGCAGATGTTTGAGTGTGTTAGACCCATCCTGAACATCCTTTGTCCTGTATAGTGTGTTCTATGAAGGATTTTGTATTGTATGAGCTGTAAATTAGGATTTCGAGTCTTTATGAAGGTGTTCAAACATATTTGTGGTTAGAAGCTATGACCAGAACTGATGGATAAATCTGCCTCCCATTTTGAGGATGGAAGAGACATTGTGTCATCTATCTTAGACAATAATTTATATATTTTTGATAGTAGTTTTGGGGTACAGCTGCTTAGAAATTCTGCTACCCTAGTCGGGGGTTGTAAGTCTGGTTGGTGGAGGATATATCCATCCATCCATCCATCCATCATCTGCCGCTTATCCGGGGGTCGGGTCGCGGGGGCAGCAGCTTGAGCAGAGAAACCCAGACGTCTCGGTCCCCGGCCACTTCCTCCAGCTCTTCCGGGGGGACCCCGAGGCGTTCCGAGGCCAGCCGAGAGACATAGTCTCTCCAACGTGTCCTGGGTCTCCCCCGGGGTCTCCTCCCAGTGGGACGTGCACGGAACACCTCCCCAGGGAGGCGCCCAGGGGGCATCCTAACCAGATGCCCGAGCCACCTCATCTGACTCCTCTCAATGCGGAGGAGCAGCGGTTCTACTCCGAGCCCCTCCCGGATGACTGAGCTTCTCACCCTATCTCTAAGGGAGAGCCCAGACACCCTGCGGAGGAAACCCATTTCGGCCGCTTGTATTCGCGATCTTGTTCTTTCTGTCACTACCCACAACTCGTGACCATAGGTGAGGATGGGAACGTAGATTGACCAGTAAGTAGAGAGCTTCGCCTTCTGGCTCAGCTCCCTCTTCACAACGACGGGTCGGTGCAGAGCCTGCAACACTGCAGGCGCCGCACCGATCCGCCCGTCAATCTCCCGCTCCATTCGTCCGTCACTCGTGAACAAGACCCCGAGATACTTGAACTCCTCCTCTTGGGGAAGGATCTCATTCCCGACCCGGAGAGAGCATTCCACCCTTTTCCGGCTGAGAACCATAGTCTCGGATTTGGAGGTGCTGATTCTCATCCCAGCCGCTTCACACTCGGCTGCGAATCACTCCAGTGAGAGCTGAAGGTCACGGCCTGACGACGCTAACAGAACCACATCATCTGCAAAAAGCAGAGACCCGATTCTGAGGTCGCCAAATGGGACACCCTCAACGCCCTGGCTCCGCCTAGAAATTCTGTCCATAAAAGTTAGGAACAGAATCGGTGACAAAGGGCAGCCCTGACGGAGTCCAACTCTCACCGGAAACGTATCCGACTTACTGCCGGCAATGCGGACCAAACTCTGGCACCGGTCATACAGAGACCGAACGGCCCCTATCAAGGGGTCCGGCACTCCATATTCCCGGAGCACCCCCCACAGGACTCCACGAGGGACACGGTCGAACGCTTTCTCCAAGTCCACAAAACACATGTAGACTGGTTGGGCGAACTCCCATGCACCCTCCAGGATCCTGCCGAGGGTATAGAGCTGGTCCACTGTTCCACGGCCAGGACGAAAGCCACACTGCATCTCCTGAATCCGAGGCTCGATTATCCGACGGATCCTCCTCTCCAATACCCCCGAATAGACCTTACCAGGGAGGCTGAGGAGTGTGATACCCCTATAGTTGGAACACACCCTCCGGTCCCCCTTTTTAAAGAGGGGGACCACCACCCCAATCTGCCAGTCCAGAGGCACTGTCCCCGATGTCCACGCGATACTGCAGAGGCGTGTCAGCCAAGACAGCCCTACAACATCCAGAGCCTTGAGAAACTCAGGACGGACGTCATCCACCCCCGGGGCCTTGCCACCGAGGAGCTTTTTAACCACCTCGGCAACCTCAGCCCCAGAAATGGGAGGCCCCGTCTCCGAGCTCTCCGACTCTGCCTCTTCCGAGCACGTGTTGGTAGGATTGAGGAGTTCCTCGAAGTACTCCCCCCACGACTCACAACATCCCTAGTTGAGGTCAGCAAAGCCCCGTCCCCACTGTAAACAGTGTTGACTGTGAGCCGCCCCCCCCCCCCCCTGAGACGCCGGATGGTGGACCAGAATCTTTTCGAGGCCGTCCGGAAATCGTTCTCCATGGTCTCACCGAACTCCTCCCAGGCCCGAGTTTTTGCCTCAGCAACCGCCGAAGCCGTGGCCCGTCTGGCCCGTCGGTACCTATCAGCTTCTTCCAGGGTCCCACTGGCAAAAAAGGCCCGATAGGACTCCTTCTTCAGCTTGACGGCTTCCCTCACCACTGGTGTCCACCAGCAGGTTCGAGGGTTGCCGCCACGACAGGCACCGACCACCTTACGGCCACAACTCCGACCAGCTGCCTCGGCAATGGAGTCACGGAACATGGCCCATTCGGACTCAATGTCCCCCACCTCAAATATGGTTGAAGCTCTGCCGGAGGTGGGAGTTAAAGCTCCTTCTGACGGGGGATTCTGACAAACGCTCCCAGCAGACCCTCACAATACGTTTGGGCCTGCCAGGTCTGATCGGCATCCTCCCCCACCAGCGGAGCCAACTCACCACCAGGTGGTGATCAGTTGACAGCTCCGCCCCTCTCTTCACCCGAGTGTCCAGGACATACGGCCGCAAGTCCGATGATACAACCACAAAGTCGATCATCGAACTGCGGCCAAGGGTGTCCTGGTGCCAAGTGCACATATGGACACCCTTATGCCTGAACATGGTGTTCGTTATGGACAGTCTATGACTGGCACAGAAGTCCAACAACATAACACCACTCTGATTCAGATCGGGGGGGCCGTTCCTCCCAATCACACCCCTCCAGGTCTCACTCTCATTGCCCACGTGAGCATTGAAGTCCCCCAGCAGAATGAGGGAGTCTCCGGTAGGAGCATTCTCCAGTGCCTCCCCCAGAGACTCCAAAAAGGGTAGGTACTCTGAACTGCTGTTTGGCGCATAGGCACAAACAACAGTCAGGACTCGTCCCCCCACCCAAGGCGGAGGGAGGCTACCCTCTCGTTCACTGGGGTAAACCCCAATGTACTGGCACACAGCCGGGGGGCAATAAGTATGCCCACACCTGCTCTGCGCCTCTCACCACGGGCAACTCCAGAGTGGAAGAGAGTCCAACCCCTCTCAAGAGTACTGGTTCCAGATCCCAAGCCGTGCGTCAAGGTGAGTCCGACTATATCTAACGGTCTGATGAAGTTTCAACAATAAACAACAAACTTTGTATTATGAGAAAGAACCAGACTCATTCTTTAGAATTCCGAAAATAAGCTCTATTTTACGAGTTATGCACGAATTCGGATTCTCCTATAAAACGAATTCCTTAACTCAAACCAAGTTAAGACTGCTTTGTCCTTCATATTTATTCATGTCTAATCAAGTTTCAATGATAAACAACGTTGTACTTTGTAGAATGAGAAAGAACTTCTTCAGCAATAAGCATCTCTCGACAAATGACGAAATACAGATTTTGCTATAAAATTAATTGCTATCAGCCTGACTTAAAACTGTTTGTCTTCCTTATTTATCCACTTCAAATAAAGTTTCAACAATTAAAAAAATTTTGTAGTTTGAGAAAGAACAACTTAATCTTGAGCAATCAGTATAAAAAGAAGGTAAGCAAAGGTGCGAATGTCAAACCATACATGATCAAAACACGGAGCGGAGGTGTTTGGCTGAGACAAGGTGTGAATGTCCACCCATAATTAATGAAAAGCGGGCAACAAGTAGGTTCGAATGCCCAACCATACATCATCAAAAGCAGGAGTGGATATGTTCGGCTACAAGAAGGTTTGAACGTCTGACCATAGTTTGTAAAAAGCGGGTAAGAAAAGGTTCGAATGCCTGAACATACACCATCAAAGGAGGGAGCGGAGGTGTTCCGCTGTAAGAAGGTGTTAATGTCCGACCATAGTTGGTAAAAAACGGGTAAGAAAAGGTTAAAATACCCGACTGTACACAATCAGTAGCGGGTGCGGAGTTGTTCGGCTACTAAAAGGTGTGAAAGTCCGACCATGGTTTGTAAAAAGCGGGTAAGAAAAGGTGCGAATGCCCGAAAATGTATGATCAAAAGAGGGAGCGGAGGTGTTCGGCTGCAAGAAGGTGTGAATGTACACCCATAATTACTGAAAAATGGGTAAGAAAAGGTGCGAATGCCCAACTATACATAATCAAAAGCAGGAGTGGATGTGTTCGGCTCCAAGAAGGGTTGAATGTCTGACCATAGTTTGTAAAAAGCAGGTAAGAAAAGGTTTGACTGCCCGAACATACACCATCAAAAGAGGGAGCGGAGGTGTTCCGCTGTAAGAAGGTGTGAATGTCCGACCATAGTTGGTAAAAAGCGGGTAAGAAAAGGTTAAAATACCCGACTGTACACAATCAATAGGGGGAGCGGAGTTGTTCGGCTACTAAAAGATGTTAAAGTCCGACTATGGTTTGTAAAAAGCGGGTAAGAAAAGGTGCTAATGCCCGACAATGTATGATCAAAAGAGGGAGCGGAGGTGTTCCGCTGTAAGAAGGTGTGAAAGTCCGACCATAGTTGGTAAAAAACGGGTAAGAAAAGGTTAAAATACCCGACTGTACACAATCAATAGCGGGAGCGGAGTTGTTCGGCTACAAGAAGGTGTGAACGTCCGACCAAAGTTTGTAAAAAGCAGTTAAGAAAAGGTTCGAATATCCAACCAAACATAATCAAAAGCGGGAGCAGAGCTGTTCGACTGCAAGTAGGTGTGAATGTCCAGCCATAATCACTCACAAACGGGTAAGAAAAGGTAGTATTGCCAGACCATACATCATCAAAACAGGGAGCTGAGGTGGTTCAGCAACAAGGTGTGAATGTTTGACTATAGTTTGTAAAAAGCGGGTAAGATAAGGTGCGAATGCCCGACAATGTATGATCAAAAGAGGGAGCGGAGGTTTTTGGCTACAAGAAGGTTTGAATGTCCGACCATAGTTTGTAAAAAGCGGGTAAGAAAAGGTTCAAATGCCTGACTATACACCATCAAAAGCGGGAGCGGAGGTGTTCCGCTGTAAGACGGTGTGAATGTCCGACCATAGTTGGTAAAAAGCGGGTAAGAAAAGGTTAAAATACCCAACTGTACACAATCAATAGGGGGAGCGGAGTTGTTCGGCTACAAGAAGGTGTGAAAGTCCAACCATGGTTTGTAAAAAGCTGGTAAGAAAAGGTTCGAATGCCCGAATATATACCATCAAAAGCGGAAGCGGAGGTGTTCGGCTGCAAGAAGGTGTGAACGTCCGACCAAAGTTTGTAAAAAGCAGTTAAGAAAAGGTTCGAATATCCAACCAAACATAATCAAAAGCGGGAGCAGAGCTGTTCGACTGCAAGTAGGTGTGAATGTCCAGCCATAATTACTCACAAACGGGTAAGAAAAGGTAGTATTGCCAGACCATACATGATCAAAACAGGGAGCGAAGGTGGTTCAGCTGCAAGGTGTGAATGTCTGACTATAGTTTGTAAAAAGCGGGTAAGATAAGGTGCGAATGCCCGACAATGTATGATCAAAAGAGGGAGCAGAGGTTTTCGGCTGCAAGAAGGTCTGAATGTCCACCCAAAATTCCTGAAAAATGGGTAAAAAAAGGGTGCGAATGCCAAACCATACATCATCAAAAGCAGGAGTGGATGTGTTCGGCTACAAGAAGATTTGAATGTCCATCAATAATTGCTTTAAAACATGAAAGAAAATTTTCGAATATCAAACCGCACATGATCATAAGCGGGAGAGGAGTTGTTCAGCTGCAAGAAGGTGTGAATGTCCAACCATAATTACTGAAAAATGGGTAAGAAAAGGTGAAAATGCCCAACCATACATCATCAAAAGCAGGAGTGGATGTGTTCGGCTACAAGAAGGTTTGAATGTCCGACCATAGTTTGCAAAAAGCGGGTAAGAAAAGGTTCGAATGCCCGAACATAGACCATCAAAAGAGGGAGCGGAGGTGTTCCGCTGGAAGAAGGTGTTAATGTCCGACCATAGTTGGTAAAAAGCGGGTAAGAAAAGGTTAAAATACCCGACTGTACACAATCAATAGCGGGAGCGGAGTTGTTTGGCTACAAGAAGGTGTGAAAGTCCGACCACGGTTTGTAAAAAGCGGGTAAGAAAAGGTTTGAATGCCCGAATATATACCATCAAAAGTGGAAGTAGATGTGTTCGGCTGTAAGAAGGTGTGAACGTCCGACCAAAGTTTGTAAAAAGCAGTTAAGAAAAGGTTCGAATATCCAACCAAACATAATCAAAAGCGGGAGCAGAGCTGTTCGACTGCAAGTAGGTGTGAATGTCAGATCATAATTTGCAAAAAGCTGATGAGAAAGGGTGGGAATGCCCGGCTATACACCATCAAATGCGGGAGCGGAAGTGTTCGGCTGTGAGTAGGTGTGAATGTCCGACCATAATTGCTGAAAAATGTGTTAGAAGAGACTAGAATGCCGGACAAGACATCATCAAATGCGGGAGCGGAGTTGTTCGGCTGTGAGTAGGTGTGAATCTCCGAGCATAGTTTGTAAAAAGGGGGTAAGAATAGGTTTGAATGCCCGAACATACACTATCAAAACAGGGAGCTGAGGTGGCTCAGCTGCAAGGTGTGAATGTCTGACTATAGTTTGTAAATAAGGTGCGAATGCCCAACAATGTATAATCAAAAGAGGGAGCGGAGGTTTTCGGCTACAAGAAGGTTTGAATGTCCGACCATAGTTTGTAAAAAGCGGGTAAGAAAAGGTTCAAGCGCCTGACTATACACCATCAAAAGCGGGAGCAGAGGTTTTCCGCTGTAAGACGGTGTAAATGTCCGACCATATTTGGTAAAAAGCAGGTAAGAAAAGGTTAAAATACCCGACTGTACACAATCAATAGCGGGAGAGGAGGTGTTCAGCTGCAAGAAGGTGTGAATGTCCACCCATAATTACTGAAAAATGGGTAAGAAAAGGTGCGAATGCCCAACCATACATTATCAAAAGCAGGTGTGAATGTCAGATCATAATTTGCAAAAAGCTGATGAGAAAGGGTGAGAATGCCCGACTATACACCATCAAATGCGGGAGCGGAGTTGTTCGGCTGTGAGTAAGTGTGAATCTCCGACCATAATTGCTGAAAAATGTGTTAGAAAAAGTAAGAATGCCAGTCCATACATCATCAAAAGCGGGAGAGGTGGTGTTCGGCTGCAAGTAGGTGTGAATGTCCAGCCATAATTACTAACAAACGGGTAAGAAAAGGTAGTATTGCCATACCATACATGATCAAAACAGGGAGCGGAGGTGGTTCAGCTGCAAGAAGGTGTGAATGTCCGACTAAAGTTCAAATATATTAACAAAAGCGGGAGGAGAGGTCTTCGGATGAGAGTGGTTGAGAATTTCCAACCATAATCTATAAAATGCGGTGAAAAAAAAGGTGTGATAGAACACTAAAAGGTGGAGCGGAAGTGTTCGGCTGCAAGAAGGTGTGAATGTCCTACTATATTTGGTGAAAAGCAGATGAAGCAAGGTCTGAATGCCCAACCTTACATCATCAAAAGCGAGATCAGAGGTGTTTGGCTGCATGAAGGCCATAGTTTGCCAAAAGCGGGTAAGCTGCGAATGACCGACTAAATATCAACAAAAGGTCTTCGGATGCAAGTGGGTGTGAATATCCCACCATACAAGTATGGTGGAGAGGAAGCTGTGAACAGCCGACCATAGTTGGCAAAAAGCGGGTGAGAAAAGGTGCGAATGCCCGAAAATGTATGATCAAAAGAGGGAGCGGAGGTGTTCGGCTGCAAGAAGGTGTGAATGTACACCCATAATTACTGAAAAATGGGTAAGAAAAGGTGCGAATGCCCAACTATACATAATCAAAAGCAGGAGTGGATGTGTTCGGCTCCAAGAAGGGTTGAATGTCTGACCATAGTTTGTAAAAAGCAGGTAAGAAAAGGTTTGACTGCCCGAACATACACCATCAAAAGAGGGAGCGGAGGTGTTCCGCTGTAAGAAGGTGTGAAAGTCCGACCATAGTTGGTAAAAAACGGGTAAGAAAAGGTTAAAATACCCGACTGTACACAATCAATAGCGGGAGCGGAGTTGTTCGGCTACAAGAAGGTGTGAACGTCCGACCAAAGTTTGTAAAAAGCAGTTAAGAAAAGGTTCGAATATCCAACCAAACATAATCAAAAGCGGGAGCAGAGCTGTTCGACTGCAAGTAGGTGTGAATGTCCAGCCATAATTACTCACAAACGGGTAAGAAAAGGTAGTATTGCCAGACCATACATCATCAAAACAGGGAGCTGAGGTGGTTCAGCAACAAGGTGTGAATGTTTGACTATAGTTTGTAAAAAGCGGGTAAGATAAGGTGCGAATGCCCGACAATGTATGATCAAAAGAGGGAGCGGAGGTTTTTGGCTACAAGACGGTGTAAATGTCCGACCATAGTTGGTAAAAAGCGGGTAAGAAAAGGTTAAAATACCCAACTGTACACAATCAATAGGGGGAGCGGAGTTGTTCGGCTACAAGAAGGTGTGAAAGTCCAACCATGGTTTGTAAAAAGCTGGTAAGAAAAGGTTCGAATGCCCGAATATATACCATCAAAAGCGGAAGCGGAGGTGTTCGGCTGCAAAAAGGTGTGAACGTCCGACCAAAGTTTGTAAAAAGCAGTTAAGAAAAGGTTCGAATATCCAACCAAACATAATCCAAAGCGGGAGCAGAGCTGTTCGACTGCAAGTAGGTGTGAATGTCCAGCCATAATTACTCACAAACGGGTAAGAAAAGGTAGTATTGCCAGACCATACATGATCAAAACAGGGAGCGGAGGTGGTTCAGCAACAAGGTGTGAATGTTTGACTATAATTTGTAAAAAGCGGGTAAGATAAGGTGCGAATGCCCGACAATGTATGATCAAAAGAGGGAGCGGAGGTTTTTGGCTACAAGAAGGTTTGAATGTCCGACCATAGTTTGTAAAAAGCAGTTAAGAAAAGGTTCGAATATCCAACCGAACATAATCAAAAGCGGGAGCAGAGCTGTTCGACTGCAAGTAGGTGTGAATGTCCAGCCATAATTACTCACAAACGGGTAAGAAAAGGTAGTATTGCCAGACCATACATGATCAAAACAGGGAGCGAAGGTGGTTCAGCTGCAAGGTGTGAATGTCTGACTATAGTTTGTAAAAAGCGGGTAAGATAAGGTGCGAATGCCCGACAATGTATGATCAAAAGAGGGAGCAGAGGTTTTCGGCTGCAAGAAGGTCTGAATGTCCACCCAAAATTCCTGAAAAATGGGTAAAAAAAGGGTGCGAATGCCAAACCATACATCATCAAAAGCAGGAGTGGATGTGTTCGGCTACAAGAAGATTTGAATGTCCATCAATAATTGCTTTAAAACATGAAAGAAAATTTTCGAATATCAAACCGCACATGATCATAAGCGGGAGAGGAGTTGTTCAGCTGCAAGAAGGTGTGAATGTCCAACCATAATTACTGAAAAATGGGTAAGAAAAGGTGAAAATGCCCAACCATACATCATCAAAAGCAGGAGTGGATGTGTTCGGCTACAAGAAGTTGTAAATGTCCGACCATAGTTGGTAAAAAGCGGGTAAGAAAAGGTTAAAATACCCAACTGTACACAATCAATAGCGGGAGCGGAGTTGGTTGGCTACAAGAAGGTGTGAAAGTCCGACCACGGTTTGTAAAAAGCGGGTAAGAAAAGGTTCGAATGCCCGAATATATACCATCAAAAGTGGAAGTGGATGTGTTCGGCTGTAAGAAGGTGTGAACGTCCGACCAAAGTTTGTAAAAAGCAGTTAAGAAAAGGTTCGAATATCCAACCAAACATAATCAAAAGCGGGAGCAGAGCTGTTCGACTGCAAGTAGGTGTGAATGTCAGATCATAATTTGCAAAAAGCTGATGAGAAAGGGTGAGAATGCCCGGCTATACACCATCAAATGCGGGAGCGGAAGTGTTCGGCTGTGAGTAGGTGTGAATGTCCGACCATAATTGCTGAAAAATGTGTTAGAAGAGACTAGAATGCCGGACAAGACATCATCAAATGCGGGAGCGGAGTTGTTCGGCTGTGAGTAGGTGTGAATCTCCGAGCATAGTTTGTAAAAAGGGGGTAAGAATAGGTTCGAATGCCCGAACATACACTATCAAAACAGGGAGCTGAGGTGGCTCAGCTGCAAGGTGTGAATGTCTGACTATAGTTTGTAAATAAGGTGCGAATGCCCAACAATGTATAATCAAAAGAGGGAGCGGAGGTTTTCGGCTACAAGAAGGTTTGAATGTCCGACCATAGTTTGTAAAAAGCGGGTAAGAAAAGGTTCGAATGCCCGAACATACACCATCAAAGGAGGGAGCGGAGGTGTTCCGCTGTAAGAAGGTGTTAATGTCCGACCATAGTTGGTAAAAAACGGGTAAGAAAAGGTTAAAATACCCGACTGTACACAATCAGTAGCGGGTGCGGAGTTGTTCGGCTACTAAAAGGTGTGAAAGTCCGACCATGGTTTGTAAAAAGCGGGTAAGAAAAGGTGCGAATGCCCGAAAATGTATGATCAAAAGAGGGAGCGGAGGTGTTCGGCTGCAAGAAGGTGTGAATGTACACCCATAATTACTGAAAAATGGGTAAGAAAAGGTGCGAATGCCCAACTATACATAATCAAAAGCAGGAGTGGATGTGTTCGGCTCCAAGAAGGGTTGAATGTCTGACCATAGTTTGTAAAAAGCAGGTAAGAAAAGGTTTGACTGCCCGAACATACACCATCAAAAGAGGGAGCGGAGGTGTTCCGCTGTAAGAAGGTGTGAATGTCCGACCATAGTTGGTAAAAAGCGGGTAAGAAAAGGTTAAAATACCCGACTGTACACAATCAATAGGGGGAGCGGAGTTGTTCGGCTACTAAAAGATGTTAAAGTCCGACTATGGTTTGTAAAAAGCGGGTAAGAAAAGGTGCTAATGCCCGACAATGTATGATCAAAAGAGGGAGCGGAGGTGTTCCGCTGTAAGAAGGTGTGAAAGTCCGACCATAGTTGGTAAAAAACGGGTAAGAAAAGGTTAAAATACCCGACTGTACACAATCAATAGCGGGAGCGGAGTTGTTCGGCTACAAGAAGGTGTGAACGTCCGACCAAAGTTTGTAAAAAGCAGTTAAGAAAAGGTTCGAATATCCAACCAAACATAATCAAAAGCGGGAGCAGAGCTGTTCGACTGCAAGTAGGTGTGAATGTCCAGCCATAATCACTCACAAACGGGTAAGAAAAGGTAGTATTGCCAGACCATACATCATCAAAACAGGGAGCTGAGGTGGTTCAGCAACAAGGTGTGAATGTTTGACTATAGTTTGTAAAAAGCGGGTAAGATAAGGTGCGAATGCCCGACAATGTATGATCAAAAGAGGGAGCGGAGGTTTTTGGCTACAAGAAGGTTTGAATGTCCGACCATAGTTTGTAAAAAGCGGGTAAGAAAAGGTTCAAATGCCTGACTATACACCATCAAAAGCGGGAGCGGAGGTGTTCCGCTGTAAGACGGTGTGAAAGTCCGACCATAGTTGGTAAAAAGCGGGTAAGAAAAGGTTAAAATACCCAACTGTACACAATCAATAGGGGGAGCGGAGTTGTTCGGCTACAAGAAGGTGTGAAAGTCCAACCATGGTTTGTAAAAAGCTGGTAAGAAAAGGTTCGAATGCCCGAATATATACCATCAAAAGCGGAAGCGGAGGTGTTCGGCTGCAAGAAGGTGTGAACGTCCGACCAAAGTTTGTAAAAAGCAGTTAAGAAAAGGTTCGAATATCCAACCAAACATAATCAAAAGCGGGAGCAGAGCTGTTCGACTGCAAGTAGGTGTGAATGTCCAGCCATAATTACTCACAAACGGGTAAGAAAAGGTAGTATTGCCAGACCATACATGATCAAAACAGGGAGCGAAGGTGGTTCAGCTGCAAGGTGTGAATGTCTGACTATAGTTTGTAAAAAGCGGGTAAGATAAGGTGCGAATGCCCGACAATGTATGATCAAAAGAGGGAGCAGAGGTTTTCGGCTGCAAGAAGGTCTGAATGTCCACCCAAAATTCCTGAAAAATGGGTAAAAAAAGGGTGCGAATGCCAAACCATACATCATCAAAAGCAGGAGTGGATGTGTTCGGCTACAAGAAGATTTGAATGTCCATCAATAATTGCTTTAAAACATGAAAGAAAATTTTCAAATATCAAACCGCACATGATCATAAGCGGGAGAGGAGTTGTTCAGCTGCAAGAAGGTGTGAATGTCCAACCATAATTACTGAAAAATGGGTAAGAAAAGGTGAAAATGCCCAACCATACATCATCAAAAGCAGGAGTGGATGTGTTCGGCTACAAGAAGGTTTGAATGTCCGACCATAGTTTGCAAAAAGCGGGTAAGAAAAGGTTCGAATGCCCGAACATAGACCATCAAAAGAGGGAGCGGAGGTGTTCCGCTGGAAGAAGGTGTAAATGTCCGACCATAGTTGGTAAAAAGCGGGTAAGAAAAGGTTAAAATACCCGACTGTACACAATCAATAGCGGGAGCGGAGTTGTTTGGCTACAAGAAGGTGTGAAAGTCCGACCACGGTTTGTAAAAAGCGGGTAAGAAAAGGTTTGAATGCCCGAATATATACCATCAAAAGTGGAAGTAGATGTGTTCGGCTGTAAGAAGGTGTGAACGTCCGACCAAAGTTTGTAAAAAGCAGTTAAGAAAAGGTTCGAATATCCAACCAAACATAATCAAAAGCGGGAGCAGAGCTGTTCGACTGCAAGTAGGTGTGAATGTCAGATCATAATTTGCAAAAAGCTGATGAGAAAGGGTGGGAATGCCCGGCTATACACCATCAAATGCGGGAGCGGAAGTGTTCGGCTGTGAGTAGGTGTGAATGTCCGACCATAATTGCTGAAAAATGTGTTAGAAGAGACTAGAATGCCGGACAAGACATCATCAAATGCGGGAGCGGAGTTGTTCGGCTGTGAGTAGGTGTGAATCTCCGAGCATAGTTTGTAAAAAGGGGGTAAGAATAGGTTTGAATGCCCGAACATACACTATCAAAACAGGGAGCTGAGGTGGCTCAGCTGCAAGGTGTGAATGTCTGACTATAGTTTGTAAATAAGGTGCGAATGCCCAACAATGTATAATCAAAAGAGGGAGCGGAGGTTTTCGGCTACAAGAAGGTTTGAATGTCCGACCATAGTTTGTAAAAAGCGGGTAAGAAAAGGTTCAAGCGCCTGACTATACACCATCAAAAGCGGGAGCAGAGGTTTTCCGCTGTAAGACGGTGTAAATGTCCGACCATATTTGGTAAAAAGCAGGTAAGAAAAGGTTAAAATACCCGACTGTACACAATCAATAGCGGGAGAGGAGGTGTTCAGCTGCAAGAAGGTGTGAATGTCCACCCATAATTACTGAAAAATGGGTAAGAAAAGGTGCGAATGCCCAACCATACATTATCAAAAGCAGGTGTGAATGTCAGATCATAATTTGCAAAAAGCTGATGAGAAAGGGTGAGAATGCCCGACTATACACCATCAAATGCGGGAGCGGAGTTGTTCGGCTGTGAGTAAGTGTGAATCTCCGACCATAATTGCTGAAAAATGTGTTAGAAAAGGTAAGAATGCCGGTCCATACATCATCAAAAGCGGGAGAGGTGGTGTTCGGCTGCAAGTAGGTGTGAATGTCCAGCCATAATTACTAACAAACGGGTAAGAAAAGGTTGTATTGCCAGACCATACATGATCAAAACAGGGAGCGGAGGTGGTTCAGCTGCAAGAAGGTGTGAATGTCCGACTAAAGTTCAAATATATTAACAAAAGCGGGAGGAGAGGTCTTCGGATGAGAGTGGTTGAGAATTTCCAACCATAATCTATAAAATGCGGTGAAAAAAAAGGTGTGATAGAACACTAAAAGGTGGAGCGGAAGTGTTCGGCTGCAAGAAGGTGTGAATGTCCTACTATATTTGGTGAAAAGCAGATGAAGCAAGGTCTGAATGCCCAACCTTACATCATCAAAAGCGAGATCAGAGGTGTTTGGCTGCATGAAGGCCATAGTTTGCCAAAAGCGGGTAAGCTGCGAATGACCGACTAAATATCAACAAAAGGTCTTCGGATGCAAGTGGGTGTGAATATCCCACCATACAAGTATGGTGGAGAGGAAGCTGTGAACAGCCGACCATAGTTGGCAAAAAGCGGGTGAGAAAAGGTGCGAATGTCCAACCATACATGATCAAAACAGGGAGCGGAGGTGTTTGGCTGTGACAAGGTGTGAATATCCACCCAAAATTAATGAAAAGCGGTCAACAAGTAGGTTTGAATGCCCAACCATACATCATCAAAAGCAGGAGTGGATGTGTTCGGCTACAAGAAGGTTTGAATGTCCGAGCATAGTTTGTAAAAAGCGGGTAAGAAAAGGTTCGAATGCCCAAACATACACCATCAAAAGAGGGAGCGGAGGTGTTCCGCTGTAAGAAGGTGTGAATGTCCGACCATAGTTGGTAAAAAACGGGTAAGAAAAGGTTAAAATACCCGACTGTACACAATCAATAGCGGGAGCGGATGTGTTTGGCTACAAGAATGTGTGACAGTCCGACCATGGTTTGTAAAAAACGGGTAAGAAAAGGTGCGAATGCCCGACAATGTATGATCAAAAGAGGGAGCGGAGGTTTTCGGCTACAAGAAGGTTTGAATGTCCGACCATAGTTGGTAAAAAGCGGGTAAGAAAAGGTTAAAATACCCGACTGTACACAATCAATAGCGGGAGCGGAGTTGTTTGGCTACAAGAAGGTGTGAAAGTCCGACCACGGTTTGTAAAAAGCGGGTAAGAAAAGGTTTGAATGCCCGAATATATACCATCAAAAGTGGAAGTGGATGTGTTCGGCTGTAAGAAGGTGTGAACGTCCGACCAAAGTTTGTAAAAAGCAGTTAAGAAAAGGTTCGAATATCCAACCAAACATAATCAAAAGCGGGAGCAGAGCTGTTCGACTGCAAGTAGGTGTGAATGTCAGATCATAATTTGCAAAAAGCTGATGAGAAAGGGTGAGAATGCCCGGCTATACACCATCAAATGCGGGAGCGGAAGTGTTCGGCTGTGAGTAGGTGTGAATGTCCGACCATAATTGCTGAAAAATGTGTTAGAAGAGACTAGAATGCCGGACAAGACATCATCAAATGCGGGAGCGGAGTTGTTCGGCTGTGAGTAGGTGTGAATCTCCGAGCATAGTTTGTAAAAAGGGGGTAAGAATAGGTTCGAATGCCCGAACATACACTATCAAAACAGGGAGCTGAGGTGGCTCAGCTGCAAGGTGTGAATGTCTGACTATAGTTTGTAAATAAGGTGCGAATGCCCAACAATGTATAATCAAAAGAGGGAGCGGAGGTTTTCGGCTACAAGAAGGTTTGAATGTCCGACCATAGTTTGTAAAAAGCGGGTAAGAAAAGGTTCAAGCGCCTGACTATACACCATCAAAAGCGGGAGCAGAGGTGTTCCGCTGTAAGACGGTGTGAATGTCCGACCATATTTGCTAAAAAGCGGGTAAGAAAAGGTTAAAATACCCGACTGTACACAATCAATAGCGGGAGAGGAGGTGTTCAGCTGCAAGAAGGTGTGAATGTCCACCCATAATTACTGAAAAATGGGTAAGAAAAGGTGCGAATGCCCAACCATACATTATCAAAAGCAGGTGTGAATGTCAGATCATAATTTGCAAAAAGCTGATGAGAAAGGGTGAGAATGCCCGACTATACACCATCAAATGCGGGAGCGGAGTTGTTCGGCTGTGAGTAAGTGTGAATCTCCGACCATAATCGCTGAAAAATGTGTTAGAAAAGGTAAGAATGCCGGTCCATACATCATCAAAAGCGGGAGAGGTGGTGTTCGGCTGCAAGTAGGTGTGAATGTCCAGCCATAATTACTAACAAACGGGTAAGAAAAGGTAGTATTGCCATACCATACATGATCAAAACAGGGAGCGGAGGTGGTTCAGCTGCAAGAAGGTGTGAATGTCCGACTAAAGTTCAAATATATTAACAAAAGCGGGAGGAGAGGTCTTCGGATGAGAGTGGTTGAGAATTTCCAACCATAATCTATAAAATGCGTTGAAAAAAAAGGTGTGATAGAACACTAAAAGGTGGAGCGGAAGTGTTCGGCTGCAAGAAGGTGTGAATGTCCTACTATATTTGGTGAAAAGCAGATGAAGCAAGGTCTGAATGCCCAACCTTACATCATCAAAAGCGAGATCAGAGGTGTTTGGCTGCATGAAGGCCATAGTTTGCCAAAAGCGGGTAAGCTGCGAATGACCGACTAAATATCAACAAAAGGTCTTCGGATGCAAGTGGGTGTGAATATCCCACCATACAAGTATGGTGGAGAGGAAGCTGTGAACAGCCGACCATAGTTGGCAAAAAGCGGGTGAGAAAAGGTGCGAATGTCCAACCATACATGATCAAAACAGGGAGCGGAGGTGTTTGGCTATGACAAGGTGTGAATATCCACCCAAAATTAATGAAAAGCGGGCCACAAGTAGGTTTGAATATCCAACCATACATCATCAAAAGCAGGAGTGGATGTGTTCGGCTACAAGAAGGTTTGAATGTCCGAGCATAGTTTGTAAAAAGCGGGTAAGAAAAGGTTCGAATGCCCAAACATACACCATCAAAAGAGGGAGCGGAGGTGTTCCGCTGTAAGAAGGTGTGAATGTCCGACCATAGTTGGTAAAAAACGGGTAAGAAAAGGTTAAAATACCCGACTGTACACAATCAATAGAGGGAGCGGATGTGTTTGGCTACAAGAATGTGTGACAGTCCGACCATGGTTTGTAAAAAACGGGTAAGAAAAGGTGCGAATGCCCGACAATGTATGATCAAAAGAGGGAGCGGAGGTTTTCGGCTACAAGAAGGTTTGAATGTCCGACCATAGTTGGTAAAAAGCGGGTAAGAAAAGGTTAAAATACCCGACTGTACACAATCAATAGCGGGAGCGGAGTTGTTTGGCTACAAGAAGGTGTGAAAGTCCGACCACGGTTTGTAAAAAGCGGGTAAGAAAAGGTTCGAATGCCCGAATATATACCATCAAAAGTGGAAGTGGATGTGTTCGGCTGCAAGAAGGTGTGAACGTCCGACCAAAGTTTGTAAAAAGCAGTTAAGAAAAGGTTCGAATATCCAACCAAACATAATCAAAAGCGGGAGCAGAGCTGTTCGACTGCAAGTAGGTGTGAATGTCAGATCATAATTTGCAAAAAGCTGATGAGAAAGGGTGAGAATGCCCGGCTATACACCATCAAATGCGGGAGCGGAAGTGTTCGGCTGTGAGTAGGTGTGAATGTCCGACCATAATTGCTGAAAAATGTGTTAGAAGAGACTAGAATGCCGGACAAGACATCATCAAATGCGGGAGCGGAGTTGTTCGGCTGTGAGTAGGTGTGAATCTCCGAGCATAGTTTGTAAAAAGGGGGTAAGAATAGGTTCGAATGCCCGAACATACACTATCAAAACAGGGAGCTGAGGTGGCTCAGCTGCAAGGTGTGAATGTCTGACTATAGTTTGTAAATAAGGTGCGAATGCCCAACAATGTATAATCAAAAGAGGGAGCGGAGCTGTTCGACTGCAAGTAGGTGTGAATGTCCAGCCATAATTACTCACAAACGGGTAAGAAAAGGTAGTATTGCCAGACCATACATGATCAAAACAGGGAGCTGAGGTGGTTCAGCACCAAGGTGTGAATGTCTGACTATAGTTTGTAAAAAGCGGGTAAGATAAGGTGCGAATGCCTTACAATGTATAATCAAAAGAGGGAGCAGAGGTTTTCGGCTACAACAAGGTTTGAATGTCCTACCATAGTTTGTAAAAAGCGGGTAAGAAAAGGTTCAAATGCCTGACTATACACCATCAAAAGCGGGAGCAGAGATGTTCCGCTGTAAGACGGTGTGAATGTCCGACCATAGTTGGTAAAAAGTGGGTAAGAAAAGGTTAAAATACCCGACTGTACACAATCAATAGCGGGAGCGGATGTGTTTGGCTACAAGAATGTGTGAAAGTCCGACCATGGTTTGTAAAAAACGGGTAAGAAAAGGTTCGAATGCCCGAAAATATACCATCAAAAGCGGAAGCGGAGGTGTTCGGCTGCAAGAACGTGTGAACGTCCGACCCAAGTTCGCACAAAGGAGTAAAGAAAAGGTTCGAATATCCAAACATAATTAAAAGCGAGAGAGATTGTGTTCAGCTGCAAGTAGGTGTGAATATCCAGCCATAATTACTCACAAACGGGTAAGAAAATGTAGTATTGCCAGACCATACATGATCAAAACAGGGAGCGGAGGTGGTTTAGCTGCAAAAAGGGGTGAATGTCCAACTAAAGTTCAAATTAATTAACAAAAGCGGGAGGAGAGGTGTGAAGGAATGAATTTTATAGCAAAATCCGAAATCATGCATAACTCCGCAAAAGGAACGTATTGCTCAACCAAAGGGATGCTTCTTTCTCATTCAGGGTAATATGAGGAACTTTATGCTTGATACATTTTAGACATGGATAACTATGAAGGACAAAGCAATTTTAACTTGGTTTGAGCAAAGCAATTCATTTTATAGGAAAATCCGAAATCGTGCAGGACTCATGAAAGTAAGCTTATTCTCGGATTCCTGATCCTCCAGTGTTGCTCTTTCCTATACTGCAAAATACAGCCTTGTTCTTTGTTGAAATCGATATAGACATTGATAAATATGAAGGACAAAGCAGTTTCCACTTTGTTTGAGTAAAGGAATTAATTTTATAGCAAAATCCCAAATCAAGCAGAACGTATTAAGTTTATTATAAGCTTGTTTTCGGATTCCTGATCCTTCAGTGTTGCTATTTCTTCTACTGCAAAATACAATGTTGTTCTTTGTTGAAGTAAATCTAGACATTGATAAATATGAAGGACAAAGCAGTTTTCACTTGGTTTGAGCGAAGGAATTCATTTTATACATAAAATCCCAAATCATGCAGAACGTATGAAAATAAGCTTATTCTCGGATTCCTGATCCTTCAGTGTTGCTTTTTCTTCTACTGCAAAATACAGCCTTGTTCTTTGTTGAAATCGATATAGACATTGATAAATATGAAGGACAAAGCAGTTTTAACTTGGTTTGAGTGAAGGAATTCATTTTATACATAAAATCCCAAATCGTGCAGGACTCATGAAAGTAAGCTTATTCTCGGATTCCTGATCCTCCAGTGTTGCTCTTTCCTATACTGCAAAATACAGCCTTGTTCTTTGTTGAAATCGATATAGACATTGATAAATATGAAGGACAAAGCAGTTTCCACTTTGTTTGAGTAAAGGAATTAATTTTATAGCAAAATCCCAAATCAAGCAGAACGTATTAAGTTTATTATAAGCTTGTTTTCGGATTCCTGATCCTTCAGTGTTGCTATTTCTTCTACTGCAAAATACAATGTTGTTCTTTGTTGAAGTAAATCTAGACATTGATAAATATGAAGGACAAAGCATTTTCACTTTGTTTGAGCGAAGGAATTCATTTTATACATAAAATCCCAAATCATGCAGAATGTATGAAAAGAAGCTTATTCTCGGATTCCTGATCCTTCAGTGTTGCTTTTTCTTCTACTGCAAAATACAATGTTGTTCTTTGTTGAAGTCGATCTAGACATTGATAAATATGAAGGACAAAGCAGTTTTAACTTGGTTTGAGTGAAGGAATTCATTTTATACATAAAATCCCAAATCATGCAGAACGTATGAAAATAAGCTTATTCTCGGATTACTGATCCTTCAGTGTTGCTCTTTCTTCTACTGCAAAATCCAGTGTTGTTCTTTGTTGAAGTCAATCTAGACATTGATAAATATGAAGGACAAAGCAGTTTTAACATAGTTTGAGTGAAGGCATTCATTTATAGTAAAATCAATAATCGTGCAGAACTCATGAAAATAAGCTTATTCTCGGATTCCTAAAACTTTTGATTTGCTCTTTCTTTACTGCAAAGTACAATGTTGTTCTTTGTTGAAGTCGATCTAGACATTGATAAATATGAAGGACAAAGCAGTTTTCACTTGGTTTGAGTGAAGGATTTGCAGCTGAAAACCTCCCGCTCCCGCTTTTGATTGTGTATAGTCGGGCTTTCGAGCCTTTTCTTACCCGGTTTTTAGAAATTATGGTTGTAAATTCAGACATTGCAGCCGAAGACCTTCACTCCCTCTTTTGATCATACATTGTCGGGCATTCGCACCTTGTCTTACCCGCTTTTTACAAACTATAGTCAGACATTCACACCTTGCAGCTGAACCACCTCAGCTCCCTGTTTTGATCATGTATGGTCTGGCAATACTACCTTTCCTTACCCGTTTGTGAGTAATTATGGCTGGACATTCACACCTACTTGCAGTCGAACAGCTCTGCTCCCGCTTTTGATGGTATATATTCGGGCATTCGAACCTTTTCTTAGCAGCTTTTTACAAACCATGGTTGAACTTTCACACCTTCTTGTAGCCGAACAACCCCGCTCCCGCTATTGATTGTGTACAGTCAGGTATTTTAACCTTTTCTTACCCGGTTTTTACCAACTATGGTCGGACATTCACACCGTCTTACAGCGGAACACCTCCGCTCCCGCTTTTGATGGTGTATAGTCAGGCATTTGAACCTTTTCTTACCCGCTTTTTACAAACCATAGTCGGACTTTCACATCTTTTAGTAGCCGAACAACTCCGCTCCCGCTATTGATTGTGTACAGTCGGGTATTTTAACCTTTTCTTACCCGCTTTTTACCAACTATGGTTGGACATTCACACCTTCTTACAGCGGAACACCTCCGCTCCCTCTTTTGATGGTGTATGTTCGGGCAGTCAAACCTTTTCTTACCTGCTTTTTACAAACTATGGTCAGACATTCAACCCTTCTTGGAGCCGAACACATCCACTCCTGCTTTTGATTATGTATAGTTGGGCATTCGCACCTTTTCTTACCCATTTTTCAGTTATTATGGGTGTACATTCATACCTTCTTGCAGCCGAAGACCTCCGCTCCCTCTTTTGATCATACATTTTCGGGCATTCGCACCTTTTCTTACCCGCTTTTTACAAACCATGGTCCGACTTTCACACCTTTTAGTAGCCGAACAACTCCGCACCCGCTACTGATTGTGTACAGTCGGGTATTTTAACCTTTTCTTACCCGTTTTTTACCAACTATGGTCGGACATTCACACCTTCTTACAGCGGAACACCTCCGCTCCCTCCTTTGATGGTGTATGTTCGGGCATTCGAACCTTTTCTTACCCACTTTTTACAAACTATGGTCAGACGTTCAAACCTTCTTGTAGCCGAACATATCCACTCCTGCTTTTGATGATGTATGGTTGGGCATTCGAACCTACTTGTTGCCCGCTTTTCATTAATTATGGGTGGACATTCACACCTTGTCTCAGCCAAACACCTCCGCTCCCTGTTTTGATCATGTATGGTTTGACATTCGCACCTTTGCTTACCCTCTTTTTATACTGATTGCTCAAGATTAAGTTGTTCTTTCTCAAACTACAAAGTACAACGTTGTTTATCATTGAAACTTGATTAGACATGAATAAATATGAAGGACAAAGCAGTCTTAACTTGGTTTGAGTTAAGGAATTCGTTTTATAGGAGAATCCGAATTCGTGCATAACTCGTAAAATAGAGCTTATTTTCGGATTCCTGAAGAATGAGTCTGGTTCTTTCTCATAATACAAAGTTTGTTGTTTATTGTTGAAACTTCATCAGACCGTTAGATATAGTCGGACTCACCTCGACGCACGGCTTGGGATCTGGAACCAGTACTCTTGAGAGGGGTTGGACTCTCTTCCACTCTGGAGTTGCCCGTGGTGAGAGGCGCAGAGCAGGTGTGGGCATACTTATTGCCCCCCGGCTGTGTGCCAGTACATTGGGGTTTACCCCAGTGAACGAGAGGGTAGCCTCCCTCCGCCTTGGGTGGGGGGACGAGTCCTGACTGTTGTTTTGCCTATGCGCCAAACAGCAGTTCAGAGTACCTACCCTTTTTGGAGTCTCTGGGGGAGGCACTGGAGAATGCTCCTACCGGAGACTCCCTCATTCTGCTGGGGGACTTCAATGCTCACGTGGGCAATGACAGTGAGACCTGGAGGGGTGTGATTGGGAGGAACGGCCCCCCCGATCTGAATCAGAGTGGTGTTATGTTGTTGGACTTCTGTGCCAGTCATAGACTGTCCATAACGAACACCATGTTCAGGCATAAGGGTGTCCATATGTGCACTTGGCACCAGGACACCCTTGGCCGCAGTTCGATGATCGACTTTGTGGTTATATCATCGGACTTGCGGCCGTATGTCCTGGACACTCGGGTGAAGAGAGGGGCGGAGCTGTCAACTGATCACCACCTGGTGGTGAGTTGGCTCCGCTGGTGGGGGAGGATGCCGATCAGACCTGGCAGGCCCAAACGTATTGTGAGGGTCTGCTGGGAGCGTTTGTCAGAATCCCCCGTCAGAAGGAGCTTTAACTCCCACCTCCGGCAGAGCTTCAACCATATTTGAGGTGGGGGACATTGAATGGGCCATGTTCCGTGACTCCATTGCCGAGGCAGCTGGTCGGAGTTGTGGCCGTAAGGTGGTCGGTGCCTGTCGTGGCGGCAACCCTCGAACCTGCTGGTGGACACCAGTGGTGAGGGAAGCCGTCAAGCTGAAGAAGGAGTCCTATCGGGCCTTTTTGGCCAGTGGGACCCTGGAAGAAGCTGATAGGTACCGACGGGCCAGACGGGCCACGGCTTCGGCGGTTCCTGAGGCAAAAACTCGGGCCTGGGAGGAGTTCGGTGAGACCATGGAGAACGATTTCCGGACGGCCTCGAAAAGATTCTGGTCCACCATCCGGCGTCTCAGGGGGGGGAAGCGGCTCACAGTCAACACTGTTTACAGTGGGGACGGGGCTTTGCTGACCTCAACTAGGGATGTTGTGAGTCGGTGGGGGGAGTACTTCAAGGAACTCCTCAATCCTACCAACACGTGCTCGGAAGAGGCAGAGTCGGAGAGCTCGGAGACGGGGCCTCCCATTTCTGGGGCTGAGGTTGCCGAGGTGGTTAAAAAGCTCCTCGGTGGCAAGGCCCCGGGGGTGGATGAGGTCCGTCCTGAGTTTCTCAAGGCTCTGGATGTTGTAGGGCTGTCTTGGCTGACACGCCTCTGCAGTATCGCGTGGACATCGGGGACAGTGCCTCTGGACTGGCAGATTGGGGTGGTGGTCCCCCTCTTTAAAAAGGGGGAGGGGAGTTGGAGGGTGTGTTCCAACTATAGGGGTATCACACTCCTCAGCCTCCCTGGTAAGGTCTATTCGGGGGTATTGGAGAGGAGGATCCATCGGATAATCGAGTCTCGGATTCAGGAGATGCAGTGTGGCTTTCGTCCTGGCCGTGGAACAGTGGACCAGCTCTATACCTTCGGCAGGATCCTGGAGGGTGCATGGGAGTTCGCCCAACCAGTCTACATGTGTTTTGTGGACTTGGAGAAAGCGTTCGACCGTGTCCCTCGTGGAGTCCTGTGGGGGGTGCTCCGGGAATATGGAGTGTCTTGGTAGGGGCCGTTCGGTCTCTGTATGACCGGTGCCAGAGTTTGGTCCGCATTGCCGGCAGTAAGTCGGATACGTTTCCGGTGAGAGTTGGACTCCGTCAGGGCTGCCCTTTGTCACGGATTCTGTTCCTAACTTTTATGGACAGAATTTCTAGGCGGAGCCAGGGTGTTGAGGGTGTCCCATTTGGCGACCTCAGAATCGGGTCTCTGCTTTTTGCAGATGATGTGGTTCTGTTAGCGTCGTCAGGCCGTGACCTTCAGCTCTCACTGGAGTGATTCGCAGCCGAGTGTGAAGCGGCTGGGATGAGAATCAGCACCTCCAAATCCGAGACTATGGTTCTCAGCCGGAAAAGGGTGGAATGCTCTCTTCGGGTCGGGAATGAGATCCTTCCCCAAGAGGAGGAGTTCAAGTATCTCGGGGTCTTGTTCACGAGTGACGGACGAATGGAGCGGGAGATTGACGGGCGGATCGGTGCGGTGCCTGCAGTGTTGCAGGCTCTGCACCGACCCGTCGTTGTGAAGAGGGAGCTGAGCCAGAAGGCGAAGCTCTCTACTTACTGGTCAATCTACGTTCCCATCCTCACCTATGGTCACGAGTTGTGGGTAGTGACCGAAAGAACAAGATCGCGAATACAAGCGGCCGAAATGGGTTTCCTCCGCAGGGTGTCTGGGCTCTCCCTTAGAGATAGGGTGAGAAGCTCAGTCATTCGGGAGGGGCTCGGAGTAGAACCGCTGCTCCTCCGCATTGAGAGGAGTCAGATGAGGTGGCTCGGGACTCTGGTTAGGATGCCCCCTGGGCGCCTCCCTGGGGAGGTGTTCCGGGCACGTCCCACTGGGAGGAGACCCCGGGGGAGACCCAGGACACGTTGGAGAGACTATGTCTCTCGGCTGGCCTGGGAACGCCTCGGGGTCCCCCCGGAAGAGCTGGAGGAAGTGGCCGGGGACCGAGACGTCTGGGTTTCTCTGCTCAAGCTGCTGCCCCCGCGACCCGACACCCGGATCCAGATGATGGATGGATGGATGGATATATCCTCCACCAACCAGACTTACAACCCCCGACTAGGGTAGCAGAATTTCTAAGCATCTGTACCCCAAAACTACTATCAAAAATATATAAATTATTGTCTAAGATAGATGACACAATGTCTCTTCCATCCTCAAAATGGGAGGCAGATTTATCCATCAGTTCTGGTCATAGCTTCTAACCACAAATATGTTTGAACACCTTCATAAAGACTCGAAATCCTAATTTACAGCTCATACAATACAAAATCCTTCATAGAACACACTATACAGGACAAAGGATGTTCAGGATGGGTCTAACACACTCAAACATCTGCTCACATTGCACAGATAACACACCTGATGATTATGCACACGCTTTGTGGTTTTTCTGCGCCTGTCCAGAAGTTCTGGCTTGAAGTCTGTGAGGACCTATCAACATGGCTAAAGTGTAGCATCCCTGCATGCCCCACACTGTGCATACTGGGTGACTTAGACAACATCAACATGGAAATTAACTCAGCACACATGGTTTTCACTGTGTTATGTATCGCAAAGAAAACTATTCTCATGAACTGGAAAGCGAAGAACAATCTGTGTATTAACCAGTTTAGAAATTTTCTTTTAGATTATATTAGCATGGAAACAATGTCTGCCTCCTCAAAACATCAATTGGCTGAATTTCATTCTCTCTGGTCCCCTCTGATTAGTTTTATCACATAGTGGTGGTGGTGGGTTGCTGGGTGATGGTGGGTCTCAGGCCCGGGCTGCTGCGACTGGTGTGACCGGGTGGTTTGTTTGTTTGTTTTTTGATGTTGTTTGTTTGTTTTTTGTAGAGGTCCTCCTGGGTGGGGTTGGGTTGAGTGGGGTGGGGCGGGATGGGTACCTTCTGGGGGTACAGTAGCTCCCGGAATATGGTCACTGCAGGCCCCGAGCCTGGTGGACATCAGGCCCTCCTGCCCATTGTTGGCTCCCAGGTAGCGGGGATGCCTATTGCAGCCAGTCCCTGGCTGCCCTCTCTGGGGGAGAGTAGCTCCCCCGGTATATATCCCCATACCCCTCTCCCTTTTGGCTCCTGTACACAGCACACACTCACACATGAAGGGTTTTGGGGGCGTGTGTGTTCGGTGGGGTGTAGTGGATGGGGCCACGTAGGTGGTCCCCTTTGGTTGCACTCTGCAGTTCCCTGCCCCTGTTTTAATTACACCTTAGACATTACTACTTATCAAACACACTCACACACACACATTAGGTCTTGGGGGGTGGTTACACTGAGTGGCATCTGGTGGGCGGGGCTCTTTGGGTATGTAGGCTGCCCAGAGTGCCGCGCTCCCAGTTCTACAAGTTTGGCTGCCCCTCAATTTTAATTGCTCACTATTAGAAAATATTGAAGAGCCAGAAGGGTGAGGGGAGGGGTCTTCTTTGCACACCCCTGCTTCCTGGTGTCTGCTCGGGGCAGGAGGGGCCAGGAGGATTAATTAATTGTTCTGCTGGTTCGGGGTCTGTGGTGGCTGGGGGGTTGCTGGCCTCCTGGTGTGCCCGCTGCACTACACCCCAGCAGAGTCGAGGGAGGTAGGATGTGTGGATGTGTGGATGTATGGGACGTGAAAGTGTGTGTGGTAATGATTGGGCCTGGATCTGGGACTTGCTGTCGCCTGGCCTGCCTGTGTTTCTCCCGATGGGGCATCAGCGTTGCCTCTCCCCACTGCTCGCGACTTCACCCACCTGTGGGCACGTCTTGACTCCCAGGGCACTTGGCCCGGGGCGCTGGGGCAGGCGCTGGGGCAGGCGCTGACCCACTTTGTGGCTGTCTGGGGCGCTTGGCCCTCCTGGGTATTGGGTGGGGCCTCTGCCGGGGGGTTTGGGGGCGCTCGGGCTCCTGGGGCCCAGGTCCAGTGCACGGCCCATGTCTGGGCGGCTGGGGCCTGGCGGGGTCGGTGGGCTGTTGCCCCTGGTTCCCGGAGTGCCTCTGCCCTATGCTTATGGGGGCTCTTTCCGGGGGCTTCCTCTGCAGTCTTCTGGGTGGATGCGTGGTTGCCCCTGCGGTGGGCTGCCTGGGTTCTGTGCTCTGTGGGGGCTGCTGGTGGCCTGGGTCTTGTGGCCCTCTCTGCCTGCTTCTGATTGCTTGGGGGGGGGCTGTGGATTGTGGCCCTGTACGCTTATACACTCATAACTAAGCACGGTTATCATGTAGGTCCTGTGCCATGGGTGTTGCATGTTCTCACACACACACACACACATTCATTAGTCCAGTAGCATGGTCATTAAGCAGTTGATGTATTATCATGTCGTCTCAGGTCATCTATATCCAACTTGTTTAAATTAAAATAGCCACACAGAGATTGGGTTTAGGCCACATGCACACAGAATGAAATCAACAAATATAAGAAATATTAAACATTTACACATAGATTTTTGAATATATGTAGAGGAATGATACTTTGAAATGTGCTCATTGCGGAGTTATGATCAGTTGAGTAATGAAGGTTGAACTATTCTGGGAAAGAGGTTCTATTCCCAGCATCATGATGGACACTCCTGATATAGAAGGTTTCGCTAACGCATTGGAATTGTTTTACTATTTTCATATGCATGTGCAATGAAGAATTGCTTGCTGCTGATAAATGCAAAGAAGAACAGCTTACACATAGATGCTCACATATAGGCTGCTGAATGCAATGAAGACCTGCTTATCAAGTAAAGTTCAATGTCAATGTGTAATATTCAATTAGGATTTGCAAAACAGTGAAGTTAAACAATGAATGGGTCCATAGTCGGTATGAGAAGACTACAGGAATATTTACCTGGGTGTACGTTCAAACAGAGATGAGAAAATTGCGATAAATAATTGTTTGTTTGTTTGTTAGTATGTATAGGAATGTTATGTGTATAAACTGTGTTGAGTTATAGTTACTCAGTAGTGTCTCATTGAAACAACCGACGGGGGAAGCCTTGCGGTGACAACAAAAGCAGTGTTTTACTGATCAGTCAAGTTGCTCCAGTGTACTCCATACAAACTGGTTGGCTACTGAAGGGATAGAAAATGGGGAATACTTCTTTTAAAGCAAACAAGGAATTAGATGGGAAAAATACATGTTTTAACGGGACCCAGACAATATTAAATACTCAGACAGATGGGAGAAGAAGTGTAGTTTTGTAGGAAATCACAAAATTATTACATAGAATTAGTGAAATCAATTGAAGAATGCCTTTCTGAAGAGCTGTTTACCACAGATGAGCAGCTTTGCGACCAAGCACATTGTAGATCGCTTTACTGCCAAAATGATCTAATTTAATGGATTGGTTTAGACATGCATAACAGCATTTTAAGAACAAAGAGAGAAACAAAAAGGGACAACGCTTCATGGTGGAAGGTGATGTATAAATAACTGTGTATATGATGAAGGGGGTGGCAACACCCATTCCAAAATCCCGCCATTCCGACATCCCGCTATTCCGACATCCCACCATTCCGACATACCACCATTCCGACATACCACCATTCCGACATGCAAACGTCCCACCATTCCGACATCCCACCATTGCGACATCCCGCTATTCTGACGTTCAAATGTCCCACCATTCCGACAAGGCTTTCCGTATAAGGAAATGTGTGTTACTCAACAGGTGAGTCCCTTCTTTCTGTTCATGCAATTTATATGTTTAACACATGTTTATAGACAAGCGTTATTAAAAACACAAAGTCTCGGCAACTGGAGGAGGAGAAGCAGTCCGCGGTGGTTTTCAATCACACACTCCAATGCCACTTCCGAAAATTTAATCCAGGAAAAAAAGGCTTACAAACATGGACCAAAACGGCTCCATAACACGCACAAGAATCCAAAAGAAACGAAAGTTAACTAAAAGAAAGCAAATAAACAGTATGAAGTGGTCAAAATTGGTTTTACGCATGCCTATGTGCGTCTGGCACATGCGTCTTCGGGCTCTCCCACGTTGGTTTGTGGATGAAAGCTATATGTTCAGCTGTAATGTCATGTAAAAACAATCTCTACATGACATTTACTCCCAGGTGTGACCAGTTAGGTCCTTAAGATATCAACAGGCTGTATAAAGCTACAACCGTTATATGACACTGTTAAAATCCCAGATGAAGATCTAGCACTTGACCATTTTTGTAAATCTTCTAATTCCATAGTTGATAAACACGCCCCTTTTAAAAAGTATAGAACTTAGAACAGGTCTATCCCTGGCTTTCGGCAGAACTGTCTTCTTTACTTTTTTTTCCCCTTGTCCTGTTCAGCATTATGTCAGAAGAATTGTAGTCTGAATACCTTTGATGCCAAACAGATTTGTTTTGCCAAGGGAAGTTTTATAAATATAAAGCTCCCCTTGATGCCCATTTATTTATTTCTGTTTACAATATATGACATGAACTGAACTGAACCGGACCGGGGGACAAGGAAAGAAGAAGAGGAAAGAAGAGGAAACAGAACAAAAATAGAAACAAAAACCAGACAACCAGCTGCTACACCTGTAAAAAACAAAACAGACAACAATCCATGGCCTATGAGGGGAATCCAGCCTTAGCGCCACCAGGAGCACCTGAAAGCAGACAAGCAGAGAAAAAACAAACACACAAACAAACAAAAACAAGCACAAGAAGCGGCAATCGCATACAACACAGCTGTGGATATAGATGACCTGAGACGACATGATAATACATCAACTGCTTAGTGACCATGCTACTGGACTAATGAATGTGTGTGTGTGTGTGTGAGAACATGCAACACGCATCCACCCAGAAGACTGCAGAGGAAGCCCCCGGAAAGAGTCCCCATAAGCATAGGGCAGAGGCACTCCGGGAACCAGGGGTAACAGCCCACCGACCCCGCCAGGCCCCAGCCGCCCAAACATGGGCCGTGCACTGGACCTGGGCCCCAGGAGCCCGAGCGCCCCCAAACCCCCCGGCAGAGGCCCCACCCAATACCCAGGAGGGCCAAGCGCCCCAGACAGCCACAAAGTGGGTCAGCGCCTGCCCCAGCGCCCCGGGCCAAGTGCCCTGGGAGTCAAGACGTGCCCACAGGTGGGTGAAGTCGCGAGCAGTGGGGAGAGGCAACGCTGATGCCCCATCGGGAGAAACACAGGCAGGCCAGGCGACAGCAAGTCCCAGATCCAGGCCCAATCATTACCACACACACTTTCACGTCCCATACATCCACACATCCACACATCCTACCTCCCTCGACTCTGCTTGGGTGTAGTGCAGCGGGCACACCAGGAGGCCAGCAACCCCCCAGCCACCACAGACCGCGAACCAGCAGAACAATTAATTAATCCTCCTGGCCCCTCCTGCCCCGAGCAGACACCAGGAAGCAGGGGTGTGCGAAGAAGACCCCTCCCCTCACCCTTCTGGCTCTTCAATATTTTCTAATAGTGAGCAATTAAAATTGAGGGGCAGCCAAACTTGTAGAACTGGGAGCGCGGCACTCTGGGCAGCCTACATACCCAAAGAGCCCCGCCCACCAGATGCCACTCAGTGTAACCACCCCCCAAGACCTAATGTGTGTGTGTGAGTGTGTTTGATAAGTAGTAATGTCTAAGGTGTAATTAAAACAGGGGCAGGGAACTGCAGAGTGCAACCAAAGGGGACCACCTACGTGGCCCCATCCACTACACCCCACCGAACACACACGCCCCCAAAACCCTTCATGTGTGAGTGTGTGCTGTGTACAGGAGCCAGAAGGGAGAGGGGTATGGGGATATATACCGGGGGAGCTACTCTCCCCCAGAGAGGGCAGCCAGGGACTGGCTGCAATAGGCATCCCCGCTACCTGGGAGCCAACAATGGGCAGGAGGGCCTGATGTCCACCAGGCTCGGGGCCTGCAGCGACCATATTCCGGGAGCTACTGTACCCCCAGAAGGTACCAATCCCGCCCCACCCCACTCAACCCAACCCCACCCAGGAGGACCTCTACAAAAAACAAACAAACAACATCAAAAAACAAACAAACAAACCACCCGGTCACACCAGTCGCAGCAGCCCGGGCCTGAGACCCACCATCACCCAGCAACCCACCACCACCACTATGTGATAAAACTAATCAGAGGGGACTAGAGAGAATGAAATTCAGCCAATTGATGTTTTGAGGAGGCAGACATTGTTTCCATGCTAATATAATCTAAAAGAAAATTTCTAAACTGGTTAAAACACAGATTGTTCTTCGCTTTCCAGTTCATGAGAATAGTTTTCTTTGCGATACATAACACTGTGACAACCATGTGTGCTGAGTTAATTTCCATGGTGATGTTGTCTAAGTCACCCAGTATGCACAGTGTGGGGCATGCAGGGATGCTACACTTTAGCCATGTTGATAGGTCCTCACAGACTTCAAGCCAGAACTTCTGGACAGGCGCAGAAAAACCACAAAGCGTGTGCATAATCATCAGGTGTGTTATCTGTGCAATGTGAGCAGATGTTTGAGTGTGTTAGACCCATCCTGAACATCCTTTGTCCTGTATAGTGTGTTCTATGAAGGATTTTGTATTGTATGAGCTGTAAATTAGGATTTCGAGTCTTTATGAAGGTGTTCAAACATATTTGTGGTTAGAAGCTATGACCAGAACTGATGGATAAATCTGCCTCCCATTTTGAGGATGGAAGAGACATTGTGTCATCTATCTTAGACAATAATTTATATATTTTTGATAGTAGTTTTGGGGTACAGATGCTTAGAAATTCTGCTACCCTAGTCGGGGGTTGTAAGTCTGGTTGGTGGAGGATATATCCATCCATCCATCCATCATCTGCCGCTTATCCGGGGGTCGGGTCGCGGGGGCAGCAGCTTGAGCAGAGAAACCCAGACGTCTCTGTCCCCGGCCACTTCCTCCAGCTCTTCCGGGGGGACCCCGAGGCGTTCCCAGGCCAGCCGAGAGACATAGTCTCTCCAACGTGTCCTGGGTCTCCCCCGGGGTCTCCTCCCAGTGGGACGTGCCCGGAACACCTCCCCAGGGAGGCGCCCAGGGGGCATCCTAACCAGAGTCCCGAGCCACCTCATCTGACTCCTCTCAATGCGGAGGAGCAGCGGTTCTACTCCGAGCCCCTCCCGGATGACTGAGCTTCTCACCCTATCTCTAAGGGAGAGCCCAGACACCCTGCGGAGGAAACCCATTTCGGCCGCTTGTATTCGCGATCTTGTTCTTTCGGTCACTACCCACAACTCGTGACCATAGGTGAGGATGGGAACGTAGATTGACCAGTAAGTAGAGAGCTTAGCCTTCTGGCTCAGCTCCCTCTTCACAACGACGGGTCGGTGCAGAGCCTGCAACACTGCAGGCGCCGCACCGATCCGCCCGTCAATCTCCCGCTCCATTCGTCCGTCACTCGTGAACAAGACCCCGAGATACTTGAACTCCTCCTCTTGGGGAAGGATCTCATTCCCGACCCGGAGAGAGCATTCCACCCTTTTCCGGCTGAGAACCATAGTCTCGGATTTGGAGGTGCTGATTCTCATCCCAGCCGCTTCATACTCGGCTGCGAATCACTCCAGTGAGAGCTGAAGGTCACGGCCTGACGACGCTAACAGAACCACATCATCTGCAAAAAGCAGAGACCCGATTCTGAGGTCGCCAAATGGGACACCCTCAACACCCTGGCTCCGCCTAGAAATTCTGTCCATAAAAGTTAGGAACAGAATCGGTGACAAAGGGCAGCCCTGACGGAGTCCAACTCTCACCGGAAACGTATCCGACTTACTGCCGGCAATGCGGACCAAACTCTGGCACCGGTCATACAGAGACCGAACGGGCCCTATCAAGGGGTCCGGCACTCCATATTCCCGGAGCACCCCCCACAGGACTCCACGAGGGACACGGTCGAACGCTTTCTCCAAGTCCACAAAACACATGTAGACTGGTTGGGCGAACTCCCATGCACCCTCCAGGATCCTGCCGAGGGTATAGAGCTGGTCCACTGTTCCACGGCCAGGACGAAAGCCACACTGCATCTCCTGAATCCGAGGCTCGATTATCCGACGGATCCTCCTCTCCAATACCCCCGAATAGACCTTACCAGGGAGGCTGAGGAGTGTGATACCCCTATAGTTGGAACACACCCTCCGGTCCCCCTTTTTAAAGAGGGGGACCACCACCCCAATCTGCCAGTCCAGAGGCACTGTCCCCGATTTCAACGCGATACTGCAGAGGCGTGTCAGCCAAGACAGCCCTACAACATCCAGAGCCTTGAGAAACTCAGGACGGACCTCATCCACCCCCGGGGCCTTGCCACCGAGGAGCTTTTTAACCACCTCGGCAACCTCAGCCCCAGAAATGGGAGGCCCCGTCTCCGAGCTCTCCGACTCTGCCTCTTCCGAGCACGTGTTGGTAGGATTGAGGAGTTCCTCGAAGTACTCCCCCCACCGACTCACAACATCCCTAGTTGAGGTCAGCAAAGCCCCGTCCCCACTGTAAACAGTGTTGACTGTGAGCCGCTTCCCCCCCCCTGAGACGCCGGATGGTGGACCAGAATCTTTTCGAGGCCGTCCGGAAATCGTTCTCCATGGTCTCACCGAACTCCTCCCAGGCCCGAGTTTTTGCCTCAGCAACCGCCGAAGCCGTGGCCCGTCTGGCCCGTCGGTACCTATCAGCTTCTTCCAAGGTCCCACTGGCCAAAAAGGCCCGATAGGACTCCTTCTTCAGCTTGACGGCTTCCCTCACCACTGGTGTCCACCAGCAGGTTCGAGGGTTGCCGCCACGACAGGCACCGACCACCTTACGGCCACAACTCCGACCAGCTGCCTCGGCAATGGAGTCACGGAACATGGCCCATTCGGACTCAATGTCCCCCACCTCAAATATGGTTGAAGCTCTGCCGGAGGTGGGAGTTAAAGCTCCTTCTGACGGGGGATTCTGACAAACGCTCCCAGCAGACCCTCACAATACGTTTGGGCCTGCCAGGTCTGATCGGCATCCTCCCCCACCAGCGGAGCCAACTCACCACCAGGTGGTGATCAGTTGACAGCTCCGCCCCTCTCTTCACCCGAGTGTCCAGGACATACGGCCGCAAGTCCGATGATACAACCACAAAGTCGATCATCGAACTGCGGCCAAGGGTGTCCTGGTGCCAAGTGCACATATGGACACCCTTATGCCTGAACATGGTGTTCGTTATGGACAGTCTATGACTGGCACAGAAGTCCAACAACATAACACCACTCTGATTCAGATCGGGGGGGCCGTTCCTCCCAATCACACCCCTCCAGGTCTCACTGTCATTGCCCACGTGAGCATTGAAGTCCCCCAGCAGAATGAGGGAGTCTCCGGTAGGAGCATTCTCCAGTGCCTCCCCCAGAGACTCCAAAAAGGGTAGGTACTCTGAACTGCTGTTTGGCGCATAGGCACAAACAACAGTCAGGACTCGTCCCCCCACCCAAAGGCGGAGGGAGGCTACCCTCTCGTTCACTGGGGTAAACCCCAATGTACTGGCACACAGCCGGGGGGCAATAAGTATGCCTACACCTGCTCTGCGCCTCTCACCACGGGCAACTCCAGAGTGGAAGAGAGTCCAACCCCTCTCAAGAGTACTGGTTCCAGATCCCAAGCCGTGCGTCGAGGTGAGTCCGACTATATCTAACGGTCTGATGAAGTTTCAACAATAAACAACAAACTTTGTATTATGAGAAAGAACCAGACTCATTCTTCAGGAATCCGAAAATAAGCTCTATTTTACGAGTTATGCACGAATTCGGATTCTCCTATAAAACGAATTCCTTAACTCAAACCATGTTAAGATTGCTTTGTCCTTCATATTTATTCATGTCTAATCAAGTTTCAATGATAAACAACGTTGTACTTTGTAGAATGAGAAAGAACTTCTTCAGCAATAAGCATCTCTCGACAAATGACGAAATAAAGATTTTGCTATAAAATTAATTGCTATCAGCCTGACTTAAAACTGTTTGTCTTCCTTATTTATCCACTTCAAATCAAGTTTCAACAATTAAAAAAATTTTTTTAGTTTGAGAAAAAAAAAACTTAATCTTGAGCAATCAGTATAAAAAGAGGGTAAGCAAAGGTGCGAATGTCAAACCATACATGATCAAAACAGGGAGCGGAAGTGTTTGGCTGAGACAAGGTGTGAATGTCCACCCATAATTACTGAAAAATGGGTAAGAAAAGGTGCGAATGCCCAACTATACATAATCAAAAGCAGGAGTGGATGTGTTCGGCTCCAAGAAGGGTTGAATGTCTGACCATAGTTTGTAAAAAGCAGGTAAGAAAAGGTTTGACTGCCCGAACATACACCATCAAAAGAGGGAGCGGAGGTGTTCCGCTGTAAGAAGGTGTGAATGTCCAACCATAGTTGGTAAAAGGCGGGTAAGAAAAGGTTAAAATACCCGACTGTACACAATCAATAGCGGGAGCGGAGTTGTTCGGCTACTAAAAGATGTGAAAGTCCGACTATGGTTTGTAAAAAGCGGGTAAGAAAAGGTGCTAATGCCCGACAATGTATGATCAAAAGAGGGAGCGGAGGTGTTCGGCTGCAAGAAGGTCTGAATGTCCAACCATAATTTGTAAAAACCGGGAAGGAAAGGCTCGAAAGCCCGACTATACACCATCAAAAGCGGGAGCAGAGTGGTTCAGCTGCAAGAAGTTCTGAATGTCCATCAATAATTGCTTTAAAACATGAAAGAAAATTTTCGAATATCATCCGCACATGATCATAAGAAGGAGAGGAGGTGTTCAGCTGCAAGAAGGTGTGAATGTCCACCCATAATTCCTGAAAAATGGGTAAAAAAAGGTGCGAATGCCCAACCATACATTATCAAAAGCATGTGTGAATGTCAGATCATAATTTGCAAAAAGCTGATGAGAAAGGGTGAGAATGTCCGACTGCACACCATCAAATGCGGGAGCGGAGTTGTTCGGCTGTGAGTAGGTGTGAATCTCCGACCGTAATTTCTGAAAAATGTGTTAGAAAAGGTAAGAATGCCGGTCCATACATCATCAAAAGCGAGAGAGGAAGTGTTCGGCTGCAAGTAGGTGTGAATGTCCAGCCATAATTACTCACAAACGGGTAAGAAAAGGTAGTATTGCCAGACCAAACATGATCAAAACAGGGAGCGGAGGTGGTTCAGCTGCAAGAAGGTGTGAATATCTCACTAAAGTTCAAATATATTAACAAAAGTGGGAGGAGAGGTCTTCGTATGAGAGTGGTTGAGAATTTCCAACCATAATCTATAAAATTCGGTGAAAAAAAGGTGTGATAGAACACTAAAAGGTGGAGCGGAAGTGTTCGGCTGCAAGAAGGTGTGAATGTCCGACTATATTTGGTGAAAAGCAGGTGAAGCAAGGTCTGAATGCCCAACCTTACATTATCAAAAGCGAGATCAGAGGTGTTTGGCTGCAAGAAGGCCATAGTTTGCCAAAAGCGGGTAAGCTGCGAATGACCAACTAAATATCAACAAAAGTGGGGGCGGAGGTCTTCGGATGCAACTGGGTGTGAACATCCCACCATACAAGTATGGTGGAGAGGAAGCTGTGAACAGCCGACCATAGTTTGCAAAAAGCGGGTGAGAAAAGGTGCGAATGTCCAACCATACATGATCAAAACAGGGAGCGGAGGTGTTTGGCTGTGACAAGGTGTGAATGTCCACCCAAAATTAATGAAAAGCGGGCAAAAAGTAGGTTTGAATGCCCAAGCATACATCATCAAAAGAAGGAGTGGATGTGTTTGGCTACAAGAAGGTTTCAATGTCCGAGCATAGTTTGTAAAAAGCGGGTAAGAAAAGGTTCGAATGCCAAAACATACACCATCAAAAGAGGGAGCGGAGGTGTTCCGCTGTAAGAAGGTGTGAATGTCCGACCATAGTTGGTAAAAAGTGGGTAAGAAAAGGTTAAAATACCCGACTGTACACAATCAATAGGGGGAGCGGAGTTGTTCGGCTACAAGAAGATGTGAAAGTCCAACCATGGTTTGTAAAAAGCTGGTAAGAAAAGGTTCGAATGTCCGAATATATACCATCAAAAGCGGAAGCGGAGGTGTTCGGCTGCAAGAAGGTGTGAACGTCCGACCAAAGTTTGTAAAAAGTAGTTAAGAAAAGGTTCGAATATCCAACCAAACATAATCAAAAGCGGGAGCAGAGCTGTTCGACTGCAAGTAGGTGTGAATGTACAGCCATAATTACTCACAAAGGGGTAAGAAAAGGTAGTATTGCCAGACCATACATGATCAAAACAGGGAGCTGAGGTGGTTCAGCTGCAAGGTGTGAATGTCTGACTATAGTTTGTAAAAAGCGGGTAAGATAAGGTGCGAATGCCCGACAATGTATAATCAAAAGAGGGAGCAGAGGTTTTCGGCTACAAGAAGGTTTGAATGTCCGACCATAGTTTGTAAAAAGCGGGTAAGAAATGGTTCAAATGCCTGACTATACACCATCAAAAGCGGGAGCGGAGATGTTCCGCTGTAAGACGGTGTGAATGTCCGACCATAGTTGGTAAAAAGCGGGTAAGAAAAGGTTAAAATACCCGACTGTACACAATCAATAGCGGGAGCGGAGTTGTTCGGCTACAAGAAGGTGTGAAAGTCCAACCATCGTTTGTAAAAAGCTGGTAAGAAAAGGTTCGAATGCCCAAATATATACCATCAAAAGCGGAAGCGGAGGTGTTCGGCTGCAAGAAGGTGTGAACGTCCGACCAAAGTTGGCAAAAAGCAGTAAAGAAAAGGTTCGAATATCCAAACATAATTAAAAGCGAGAGAGATGTGTTCAGCTGCAAGTAGGTGTGAATATCCAGCCATAATTACTCACAAACGGGTAAGAAAATGTAGTATTGCCAGACCATACATGATCAAAACAGGGAGCGGAGGTGGTTTAGCTGCAAAAAGGGGTGAATGTCCAACTAAAGTTCAAATATATTAACAAAAGCGGGAGGAGAGGTCTTCGGATGAGAGTGGTTGAAATTTCCAACCATAATCTATAAAATGCGGTGAAAAAAAAAGGTGTGAAGGAATGAATTTTATAGCAAAATCCGAAATCATGCATAACTCCGCAAAAGGAACGTATTGCTCAACCAAAGGGATGCTTCTTTCTCATTCAGGGTAATATGAGGAACTTTATGCTTGATACATTTTAGACATGGATAACTATGAAGGACAAAGCAATTTTAACTTGGTTTGAGCAAAGCAATTCATTTTATAGGAAAATCCGAAATCGTGCAGGACTCATGAAAGTAAGCTTATTCTCGGATTCCTGATCCTCCAGTGTTGCTCTTTCCTATACTGCAAAATACAGCCTTGTTCTTTGTTGAAATCGATATAGACATTGATAAATATGAAGGACAAAGCAGTTTCCACTTTGTTTAAGTGAAGGAATTAATTTTATAGCAAAATCCCAAATCAAGCAGAACGTATGAAAATAAGCGTGTTTTCGGATTCCTGATCCTTCAGTGTTGCTATTTCTTCTACTGCAAAATACAATGTTGTTCTTTGTTGAAGTCAATCTAGACATTGATAAATATGAAGGACAAAGCAGTTTTAACATAGTTTGAGTAAAGGAATTCATTTTATACATAAAATCCCAAATCATGCAGAACGTATGAAAATAAGCTTATTCTCGGATTCCTGTTCCTTCAAGTGTTGCTTTTTCTTCTACTGCAAAATACAATGTTGTTCTTTGTTGAAGTCGATCTAGACATTGATAAATATGAAGGACAAAGCAGTTTTCACTTGGTTTGAGTGAAGGAATTCATTTTATACATAAAATCCCAAATCATGCAGAACGTATGAAAATAAGCTTATCCTCGGATTCCTAAAACTTTTGATTTGCTCTTTCTTTACTGCAAAGTACAATGTTGTTCTTTGTTGAAGTCGATCTAGACATTGATAAATATGAAGGACAAAGCAGTTTTCACTTGGTTTGAGTGAAGGATTTGCAGCTGAAAACCTCCCGATCCCGCTTTTGATTGTGTATAGTCGGGCTTTCGAGCCTTTTCTTACCCGGTTTTTAGAAATTATGGTTAGACATTCAGACCTTGCAGCCGAAGACCTCCACTCCCTCTTTTGATCATACATTGTCGGGCATTCGCACCTTGTCTTACCCGCTTTTTACAAACTATAGTCAGACATTCACACCTTGCAGCTGAACCACCTCAGCTCCCTGTTTTGATCATGTATGGTCTGGCAATACTACCTTTTCTTACCCGTTTGTGAGTAATTATGGCTGGACATTCACACCTACTTGCAGTCGAACAGCTCTGCTCCCGCTTTTGATGGTATATATTAGGGCATTCGAACCTTTTCTTAACTGCTTTTTGCAAACTTTGGTCGGACGTTCACACCTTCTTGCAGCCGAACACCTCCGCTTCCGCTTTTGATGGTATATATTCGGGCATTCGAACCTTTTCTTAGCAGCTTTTTACAAACCATGGTTGAACTTTCACACCTTCTTGTAGCCGAACACCTCCGCTCCCGCTTTTGATGGTGTATAGTCAGGCATTTGAACCTTTTCTTACCCGCTTTTTACAAACTATGGTTGGACATTCAAACCTTCTTGTAGCCGAAAACCTCCGCTCCCTCTTTTGATCATACATTGTCGGGCATTCGCACCTTTTCTTACCCGTTTTTTACAAACCATGGTCGGACTGTCACACATTCTTGTAGCCAAACACATCCGCTCCCGCTATTGATTGTGTACAGTCGGGTATTTTAACCTTTTCTTACCCGTTTTTTACCAACTATGGTCAAACATTCACACCTTCTTACAGCGGAACACCTCCGCTCCCTCTTTTGATGGTGTATGTTTGGGCATTCGAACCTTATCTTACCTGCTTTTTACAAACTATGCTCGGACATTCAAACCTTCTTGTAGCCGAACACATCCACTCCTGCTTTTGTTGATGTATGGTTGGGCATTCAAACCTACTTTTTGCCCGCTTTTCATTAATTTTGGGTGGACATTCACACCTTGTCACAGCCAAACACCTCCGCTCCCTGTTTTGATCATGTATGGTTGGACATTCGCACCTTTTCTCACCCGCTTTTTGCCAACTATGGTCGGCTGTTCACAGCTTCCTCTCCACCATACTTGTATGGTGGGATATTCACACCCACTTGCATCCGAAGACCTTTTGTTGATATTTAGTCGGTCATTCGCAGCTTACCCGCTTTTGGCAAACTATGGCCTTCATGCAGCCAAACACCTCTGATCTCGCTTTTGATGATGTAAGGTTGGGCATTCAGACCTTGCTTCACCTGCTTTTCACCAAATATAGTCGGACATTCACACCTTCTTGCAGCCGAACACTTCCGCTCCACCTTTTAGTGTTCTATCACACCTTTTTTTTCACCGCATTTTATAGATTATGGTTGGAAATTCTCAACCACTCTCATCCGAAGACCTCTCCTCCCGCTTTTGTTAATATATTTGAACTTTAGTCGGACATTCACACCTTCTTGCAGCTGATCCACCTCCGCTCCCTGTTTTGATCATGTATGGTCTGGCAATACTACCTTTTCTTACCCGTTTGTTAGTAATTATGGCTGGACATTCACACCTACTTGCAGCCGAACACCACCTCTCCCGCTTTTGATGATGTATGGACCGGCATTCTTACCTTTTCTAACACATTTTTCAGCAATTATGGTCGGAGATTCACACTTACTCACAGCCGAACAACTCCGCTCCCGCATTTGATGGTGTATAGTCGGGCATTCTCACCCGTTCTCATCAGCTTTTTGCAAATTATGATCTGACATTCACACCTTCTTTTGATAATGTATGGTTTGGCATTCGCACCTTTTCTTACCCATTTTTCAGTAATTATGGGTGGACATTCACACCTTCTTGCAGCTGAACACCTCCTCTCCCGCTATTGATTGTGTACAGTCGGGTATTTTAACCTTTTCTTACCCGCTTTTTACCAAATATGGTCGGACATTCACACCGTCTTACAGCGGAACACCTCTGCTCCCGCTTTTGATGGTGTATAGTCAGGCATTTGAACCTTTTCTTACCCGCTTTTTACAAACTATGGTCGGACATTCAAACCTTCTTGTAGCCGAAAACCTCCGCTCCCTCTTTTGATTATACATTGTTGGGCATTCACACCTTATTTACAAACTATAGTCAGACATTCACACCTTGCAGCTGAGCCACCTCAGCTCCCTGTTTTGATAGTGTATGTTCGGGCATTCGAACCTATTCTTACCCCCTTTTTACAAACTATGCTCGGAGATTCACACCTACTCACAGCCGAACAACTCCGCTCCCGCATTTGATGATGTCTTGTCCGGCATTCTAGTCTCTTCTAACACATTTTTCAGCAATTATGGTTGGACATTCACACCTACTCACAGCCGAACACTTCCGCTCCCACATTTGATGGTGTATAGCCGGATATTCTCACCCTTTCTCATCAGCTTTTTGCAAATTATGATCTGACATTCACACCTACTTGCAGTCGAACAGCTCTGCTCCCGCTTTTGATTATGTTTGGTTGGATATTCGAACCTTTTCTTAACTGCTTTTTACAAACTTTGGTCGGACGTTCACATCTTCTTGCAGCCGAACACATCCACTTCCACTTTTGATGGTATATATTCGGGCATTCGAAACTTTTCTTACCCGCTTTTTACAAACCGTGGTCGGACTTTCACACCTTCTTGTAGCCAAACAACTCCGCTCCCGCTATTGATTGTGTACAGTCGGGTATTTTAACCTTTTCTTACCCGCTTTTTACCAACTATGGTCGGACATTTACACCTTCTTACAGCGGAACACCTCCGCTCCCTCTTTTGATGGTCTATGTTCGGGCATTCGAACCTTTTCTTGCCCGCTTTTTACAAACTATGGTCGGACATTCAAACCTTCTTGTAGCCAAAACCCTCCGCTCCCTCTTTTGATCATACATTGTCGGGCATTCGCACCTTATCTTACCCGCTTTTTACAAACTATAGTCAGACATTCACACCTTGCAGCTGAACCACGTCCGCTCCCTGTTTTGATCATGTATGGTCTGGCAATACTACCTTTTCTTACCCGTTTGTGAGTAATTAATCCCAAAATATTGAGCATAAAATAAGTCTTTATGCTGATGATGTATTACTTTTCCTTCAGAACTCACAGACGTCTCTCAGTCACACGATCACACTCATTAATAAATTCTCAGCACTTTCTGACTACTCTATCAACTGGTCTAAGACCACAGTTCTGCCCATTAACTGTAGGGTCCATAATATACCTGCGATCACTTTACAGTCAGGAAATATTAAATATTTAGGCATAAACATTTCCTCCAGGCTCTCAGAGCTAACAAAGCTAAATTATGTGCAATTATTAAAGACAGTAGAGGACGATCTCTCGTTGGAAGTCCTTACCTATATCACTTATGGGGAGAGTTACATCCATTAAAATGATGATACTACCAAAAGGTAACTATTTGTTCTCAATGATCCCCATAAAACCATCTGCTACTTGGTTTAAGTCACTAGATTCATGCATCTCCAAATTTCTGTGGAAAAACAAACCACCACGTATTAGTTTAAAAACCCTACAGAAGACCAAGGACAGTGGTGGATTAGATTTACCTCATTTTCAGCACTATTCCTTAGACAATAGGTTACAATATATATCAAAATGGTTTAAACCTTGTTGTTGTCACAGTTCCCAGAGACGTTGTAATCGTTGAGGATTCTATATTCACCCCCTCATTAGAGGCACGTAATGCAGATTGATGACACTGAATCTTCTTCTCTGTTCATTGCTGGCATCATTCCCAGCATCGTAAGTGTTCGTGGCATTGTTAGCCTCTTCTTCTGGATCTTGATATCGAGAATCCTTTTGTATTTCTGGTTTGTCAGTCCTCTGTCTTCGTTCACCGGAGTCTTTGTCTTTTTGTCCTTGAGTTTGGTGATTTTTTCTTCTTTTGATGCCTTGACACAATGTGACAGGTGATACCACGTGGGAGATCGTGTAACTTGGATTGCTATCCCTGTGCTGCGAAATGGCTGTGCTGCTCAAATGGTCTCTCCTTCATCATGGTTACATGCTGCCATTCCGACATCTCGCCATTCCGACATGGGTCTCCAATTGTCGGAATGGCGACACTTAATTTTTTATCAAACGTCCCACCATTCCGACACTTTTTTCCTCCTATGGTCGGAATGGCGGTATGTTCTTTGTTTTTTTTAACATACCGCCATTCCGACAGTTCCTTTTAATAGCCTATTTTTTACCCAAAACATTTTGCACTAATGATATGCCGGCGCAAATACGCCCTAAAGTTTGGTGCACAAGCTTTGCACATGCAGAGGCCACAGCCCCGCAAACAAACTTTAATAATCTATTATCAAAATCCCCTGAATTTCAAATATAAAAATAAAGATATTAATGTAACTCTGGCGAGACTGAAACTGATTAAGCAGAAATACAGTGTCAGTGAGCTGTCACAGCAGCCAGCTGGAGCGGAGCTCTCCACAGAGCCCATGCGTCTTTTGCACGCTTTCATCATATGCAAAAGTAATAATTGCAATTACAGATATCACGGCTACTGCACAGGACACAGTTGCGAGCACTCTGCCTTGCCTTGCCAATAGGAGAAGATAGAAATGACAGCATAGAACGTATAAAACACAACAAAATGCAGTAAAAACGTTTATTCATGTTATTCACGTGATTTATGAGTACTCACTCCAATTTTGGGAAGCGCGGATGGGTTTTGCGCATTTGGCACAAACACACAGCCGCAACGGTTGTAGCTTTATACAGCCTGTTGATATCTTAAGGACCTAACTGGTCACACCTGGGACTAAATGTCATGTAGAGATTGTTTTTACATGACATTACAGCTGAACATATAGCTTTCATCCACAAACCAACGTGGGAGAGCCCGAAGACGCATGTGCCAGACGCACATAGGCATGCGTAAAACCAATTTTGACCACTTCATACTGTTTATTTGCTTTCTTTTAGTTAACTTTCGTTTCTTTTGGATTCTTGTGCGTGTTATGGAGCCGTTTTGGTCCATGTTTGTAAGCCTTTTTTTCCTGGATTAAATTTTCGGAAGTTGAAACAAGTGGCATTGGAGTGTGTGATTGAAAACCACCGCGGACTGCTTCTCCTCCTCCAGTTGCCGAGACTTTGTGTTTTTAATAACGCTTGTCTATAAACATGTTAAACATATAAATTGCATGAACAGAAAGAAGGGACTCACCTGTTGAGTAACACACATTTCCTTATACGGAAAGCCTTGTCGGAATGGTGGGACATTTGAACGTCAGAATAGCGGGATGTCGCAATGGTGGGATGTCGGAATGGTGGGACGTTTGCATGTCGGAATGGTGGTATGTCGGAATGGTGGTATGTCGGAATGGTGGTATGTCGGAATAGCGGGATGTCGGAATGGCGGGATTTCGGAATGGGTGTTGCCACCCCCTTCATCATATACACAGTTATTTATACATCACCTTCCACCATGAAGCGTTGTCCCTTTTTGTTTCTCTCTTTGTTCTTAAAATGCTGTTATGCATGTCTAAACCAATCCATTAAATTAGATCATTTTGGCAGTAAAGCGATCTACAATGTGCTTGGTCGCAAAGCTGCTCATCTGTGGTAAACAGCTCTTCAGAAAGGCATTCTTCAATTGATTTCACTAATTCTATGTAATAATTTTGTGATTTCCTACAAAACTACACTTCTTCTCCCATCTGTCTGAGTATTTAATATTGTCTGGGTCCCGTTAAAACATGTATTTTTCCCATCTAATTCCTTGTTTGCTTTAAAACAAGTATTCCCCATTTTCTATCCCTTCAGTAGCCAACCAGTTTGTATGGAGTACACTGGAGCAACTTGACTGATCAGTAAAACACTGCTTTTGTTGTCACCGCAAGGCTTCCCCCGTCGGTTGTTTCACTGAGACACTACTGAGTAACTATAACTCAACACAGTTTATACACATAACATTCATATACATACTAACAAACAAACAAACAATTATTTATCGCAATTTTCTCATCTCTGTTTGAACGTACACCCAGGTAAATATTCCTGTAGTCTTCTCATACCGACTATGGACCCATTCATTGTTTAACTTCACTGTTTTGCAAATCCTAATTGAATATTACACATTGACATTGAACTTTACTTGATAAGCAGGTCTTCATTGCATTCAGCAGCCTATATGTGAGCATCTATGTGTAAGCTGTTCTTCTTTGCATTTATCAGCAGCAAGCAATTCTTCATTGCACATGCATATGAAAATAGTAAAACAATTCCTATGCGTTAGCGAAACCTTCTATATCAGGAGTGTCCATCATGATGCTGGGAATGGAACCTCTTTCCCAGAATAGTTCAACCTTCATTACTCAACTGATCATAACTCCGCAATGAGCACATTTCAAAGTATCATTCCTCTACATATATTCAAAAATCTATGTGTAAATGTTTAATATTTCTTATATTTGTTGATGTCATTCTGTGTACATGTGGCCTAAACCCATGGCAATTTTAATTTAAACAAGTTGAACTCTGCCTCTGATCATTTAAAAAAGGTGTGTACCAATATCAACCTTTCTCAGGTAATTACTGATCCTACAAAACCAAAGAGATCCTTCAAGGTTGTCCCTGATTGGCTCAATCTTAACAAATCAAAGGTAGAAAATCCGCAGTATCTGAACTTGGTGTTAGTTATCACTGCTCAATAGCCTGTATCAGAATTGCAAAAATGAAAACATGGTATCCAGATCCTGAAACATCTCCATGAGCAGGCTTTTTTTTAACTGATCTGTTGAATAGTTATATGACACTGTTAAAATCCCAGATGAAGATCTAGCACTTGACCATTTTTGTAAATCTTCTAATTCCATAGTTGATAAACACGCCCCTTTTAAAAAGTATAGAACTTAGAACAGGTCTATCCCTGGCTTTCGGCAGAACTGTCTTCTTTACTTTTTTTTCCCCTTGTCCTGTTCAGCATTATGTCAGAAGAATTGTAGTCTGAATACCTTTGATGCCAAACAGATTTGTTTTGCCAAGGGAAGTTTTATAAATGTAAAGCTCCCCTTGATGCCCATTTATTTATTTCTGTTTACAATATATGACATGAACTGAACTGAACCGGACCGGGGGACAAGGAAAGAAGAAGAGGAAAGAAGAGGAAACAGAACAAAAATAGAAACAAAAACCAGACAACCAGCTGCTACACCTGTAAAAAACAAAACAGACAACAATCCATGGCCTATGAGGGGAATCCAGCCTTAGCGCCACCAGGAGCACCTGAAAGCAGACAAGCAGAGAAAAAACAAACACACAAACAAACAAAAACAAGCACAAGAAGCGGCAATCGCATACAACACAGCTGTGGATATAGATGACCTGAGACGACATGATAATACATCAACTGCTTAGTGACCATGCTACTGGACTAATGAATGTGTGTGTGTGTGTGTGAGAACATGCAACACCCATGGCACAGGACCTACATGATAACCGTGCTTAGTTATGAGTGTATAAGCGTACAGGGCCACAATCCACAGCCCCCCCCCAAGCAATCAGAAGCAGGCAGAGAGGGCCACAAGACCCAGGCCACCAGCAGCCCCCACAGAGCACAGAACCCAGGCAGCCCACCGCAGGGGCAACCACGCATCCACCCAGAAGACTGGAGAGGAAGCCCCCGGAAAGAGCCCCCATAAGCATAGGGCAGAGGCACTCCGGGAACCAGGGGCAACAGCCCACCGACCCCGCCAGGCCCCAGCCGCCCAGACATGGGCCGTGCACTGGACCTGGGCCCCAGGAGCCCGAGCGCCCCCAAACCCCCCGGCAGAGGCCCCACCCAATACCCAGGAGGGCCAAGCGCCCCAGACAGCCACAAAGTGGGTCAGCGCCTGCCCCAGCGCCCCTGGTCAAGTGCCCTGGGAGTCAAGACGTGCCCACAGGTGGGTGAAGTCGCGAGCAGTGGGGAGAGGCAACGCTGATGCCCCATCGGGAGAAACACAGGCAGGCCAGGCGACAGCAAGTCCCAGATCCAGGCCCAATCATTACCACACACACTTTCACGTCCCATACATCCACACATCCACACATCCTACCTCCCTCGACTCTGCTGGGGTGTAGTGCAGCGGGCACACCAGGAGGCCAGCAACCCCCCAGCCACCACAGACCCCGAACCAGCAGAACAATTAATTAATCCTCCTGGCCCCTCCTGCCCCGAGCAGACACCAGGAAGCAGGGGTGTGCGAAGAAGACCCCTCCCCTCACCCTTCTGGCTCTTCAATATTTTCTAATAGTGAGCAATTAAAATTGAGGGGCAGCCAAACTTGTAGAACTGGGAGCGCGGCACTCTGGGCAGCCTACATACCCAAAGAGCCCCGCCCACCAGATGCCACTCAGTGTAACCACCCCCCAAAACCTAATGTGTCTGTGTGAGTGTGTTTGATAAGTAGTAATTTCTAAGGTGTAATTAAAACAGGGGCAGGGAACTGCAGAGTGCAACCAAAGGGGACCACCTACGTGGCCCCATCCACTACACCCCACCGAACACACACGCCCCCAAAACCCTTCATGTGTGAGTGTGTGCTGTGTACAGGAGCCAGAAGGGAGAGGGGTATGGGGATATATACCGGGAGAGCTACTCTCCCCCAGAGAGGGCAGCCAGGGACTGGCTGCAATAGGCATCCCCGCTACCTGGGAGCCAACAATGGGCAGGAGGGCCTGATGTCCACCAGGCTCGGGGCCTGCAGCGACCATATTCCGGGAGCTACTGTACCCCCAGAAGGTACCCATCCCGCCCCACCCCACTCAACCCAACCCCACCCAGGAGGACCTCTACAAAAAACAAACAAACAACATCAAAAAACAAACAAACAAACCACCCGGTCACACCAGTCGCAGCAGCCCGGGCCTGAGACCCACCATCACCCAGCAACCCACCACCACCACTATGTGATAAAACTAATCAGAGGGGACCAGAGAGAATGAAATTCAGCCAATTGATGTTTTGAGGAGGCAGACATTGTTTCCATGCTAATATAATCTAAAAGAAAATTTCTAAACTGGTTAATACACAGATTGTTCTTCGCTTTCCAGTTCATGAGAATAGTTTTATTTGCGATACATAACACTGTGACAACCATGTGTGCTGAGTTAATTTCCATGTTGATGTTGTCTAAGTCACCCAGTATGCACAGTGTGGGGCATGCAGGGATGCTACACTTTAGCCATGTTGATAGGTCCTCACAGACTTCAAGCCAGAACTTCTGGACAGGCGCAGAAAACCACAAAGCGTGTGCATAATCATCAGGTGTGTTATCTGTGCAATGTGAGCAGATGTTTGAGTGTGTTAGACCCATCCTGAACACCCTTTGTCCTGTATAGTGTGTTCTATGAAGGATTTTGTATTGTATGAGCTGTAAATTAGGATTTCGAGTCTTTATGAAGGTGTTCAAACATATTTGTGGTTAGAAGCTATGACCAGAACTGATGGATAAATCTGCCTCCCATTTTGAGGATGGAAGAGACATTGTGTCATCTATCTTAGACAATAATTTATATATTTTTGATAGTAGTTTTGGGGTACAGATGCTTAGAAATTCTGCTACCCTAGTCGGGGGTTGTAAGTCTGGTTGGTGGAGGATATATCCATCCATCCATCCATCATCTGCCGCTTATCCGGGGGTCGGGTCGCGGGGGCAGCAGCTTGAGCAGAGAAACCCAGACGTCTCTGTCCCCGGCCACTTCCTCCAGCTCTTCCGGGGGGACCCCGAGGCGTTCCCAGGCCAGCCGAGAGACATAGTCTCTCCAACGTGTCCTGGGTCTCCCCCGGGGTCTCCTCCCAGTGGGACGTGCCCGGAACACCTCCCCAGGGAGGCGCCCAGGGGGCATCCTAACCAGATGCCCGAGCCACCTCATCTGACTCCTCTCAATGCGGAGGAGCAGCGGTTCTACTCCGAGCCCCTCCCGGATGACTGAGCTTCTCACCCTATCTCTAAGGGAGAGCCCAGACACCCTGCGGAGGAAACCCATTTCGGCCGCTTGTATTCGCGATCTTGTTCTTTCGGTCACTACCCACAACTCGTGACCATAGGTGAGGATGGGAACGTAGATTGACCAGTAAGTAGAGAGCTTCGCCTTCTGGCTCAGCTCCCTCTTCACAACGACTGGTCGGTGCAGAGCCTGCAACACTGCAGGCGCCGCACCGATCCGCCCGTCAATCTCCCGCTCCATTCGTCCGTCACTCGTGAACAAGACCCCGAGATACTTGAACTCCTCCTCTTGGGGAAGGATCTCATTCCCGACCCGGAGAGAGCATTTCACCCTTTTCCGGCTGAGAACCATAGTCTCGGATTTGGAGGTGCTGATTCTCATCCCAGCCGCTTCACACTCGGCTGCGAATCACTCCAGTGAGAGCTGAAGGTCACGGCCTGACGACGCTAACAGAACCACATCATCTGCAAAAAGCAGAGACCCGATTCTGAGGTCGCCAAATGGGACACCCTCAACGCCCTGGCTCCGCCTAGAAATTCTGTCCATAAAAGTTAGGAACAGAATCGGTGACAAAGGGCAGCCCTGACGGAGTCCAACTCTCACCGGAAACGTATCCGACTTACTGCCGGCAATGCGGACCAAACTCTGGCACCGGTCATACAGAGACCGAACGGCCCCTATCAAGGGGTCCGGCACTCCATATTCCCGGAGCACCCCCCACAGGACTCTACGAGGGACACGGTCGAACGCTTTCTCCAAGTCCACAAAACACATGTAGACTGGTTGGGCGAACTCCCATGCACCCTCCAGGATCCTGCCGAGGGTATAGAGCTGGTCCACTGTTCCACGGCCGGGACGAAAGCCACACTGCATCTCCTGAATCCGAGGCTCGATTATCCGACGGATCCTCCTCTCCAATACCCCCGAATAGACCTTACCAGGGAGGCTGAGGAGTGTGATACCCCTATAGTTGGAACACACCCTCCGGTCCCCCTTTTTAAAGAGGGGGACCACCACCCCAATCTGCCAGTCCAGAGGCACTGTCCCCGATGTCCACGCGATACTGCAGAGGCGTGTCAGCCAAGACAGCCCTACAACATCCAGAGCCTTGAAAAACTCAGGACGGACCTCATCCACCCCCGGGGCCTTGCCACCGAGGAGCTTTTTAACCACCTCGGCAACCTCAGCCCCAGAAATGGGAGGCCCCGTCTCCAAGCTCTCCGACTCTGCCTCTTCCGAGCACGTGTTGGTAGGATTGAGGAGTTCCTCGAAGTACTCCCCCCACCGACTCACAACATCCCTAGTTGAGGTCAGCAAAGCCCCGTCCCAACTGTAAACAGTGTTGACTGTGAGCCGCTTCCCCCCCCCCTGAGACGCCAGATGGTGGACCAGAATCTTTTCGAGGCCGTCCGGAAATCGTTCTCCATGGTCTCACCGAACTCCTCCCAGGCCCGAGTTTTTGCCTCAGCAACCGCCGAAGCCGTGGCCCGTCTGGCCCATTGGTACCTATCAGCTTCTTCCAGGGTCCCACTGGCCAAAAAGGCCCGATAGGACTCCTTCTTCAGCTTGACGGCTTCCCTCACCACTGGTGTCCACCAGCAGGTTGGAGGGTTGCCGCCACGACAGGCACCGACCACCTTACGGCCACAACTCCGACCAGCTGCCTCGGCAATGGAGTCACGGAACATGGCCCATTCGGACTCAATGTCCCCCACCTCAAATATGGTTGAAGCTCTGCCGGAGGTGGGAGTTAAAGCTCCTTCTGACGGGGGATTCTGACAAACGCTCCAAGCAGACCCTCACAATACGTTTGGGCCTGCCAGGTCTGATCGGCATCCTCCCCCACCAGCGGAGCCAACTCACCACCAGGTGGTGATCAGTTGACAGCTCCGCCCCTCTCTTCACCCGAGTGTCCAGGACATACGGCCGCAAGTCCGATGATACAACCACAAAGTCGATCATCGAACTGCGGCCAAGGGTGTCCTGGTGCCAAGTGCACATATGGACACCCTTATGCCTGAACATGGTGTTCGTTATGGACAGTCTATGACTGGCACAGAAGTCCAACAACATAACACCACTCTGATTCAGATCGGGGGGGCCGTTCCTCCCAATCACACCCCTCCAGGTCTCACTGTCATTGCCCACATGAGCATTGAAGTCCCCCAGCAGAATGAGGGAGTCTCCGGTAGGAGCATTCTCCAGTGCCTCCCCCAGAGACTCCAAAAAGGGTAGGTACTCTGAACTGCTGTTTGGCGCATAGGCACAAACAACAGTCAGGACTCGTCCCCCCACCCAAAGGCGGAGGGAGGCTACCCTCTCGTTCACTGGGGTAAACCCCAATGTACTGGCACACAGCCGGGGGGCAATAAGTATGCCCACACCTGCTCTGCGCCTCTCACCACGGGCAACTCCAGAGTGGAAGAGAGTCCAACCCCTCTCAAGAGTACTGGTTCCAGATCCCAAGCCGTGCGTCGAGGTGAGTCCGACTATATCTAACGGTCTGATGAAGTTTCAACAATAAACAACAAACTTTGTATTATGAGAAAGAACCAGACTCATTCTTTAGGAATCCGAAAATAAGCTCTATTTTACGAGTTATGCACGAATTTGGATTCTCCTATAAAACGAATTCCTTAACTCAAACCAAGTTAAGACTGCTTTGTCCTTCATATTTATTCATGTCTAATCAAGTTTCAATGATAAACAACGTTGTACTTTGTAGAATGAGAAAGAACTTCTTCAGCAATAAGCATCTCTCGACAAATACAGATTTTGCTATAAAATTAATTGCTATCAGCCTGACTTAAAACTGTTTGTCTTCCTTATTTATCCACTTCAAATCAAGTTTCAACAATTAAAAAAATTTTGTAGTTTGAGAAAGAACAACTTGATCTTGAGCAATCAGTATAAAAAGAGGGTAAGCAAAGGTGCGAATGTCAAACCATACATGATCAAAACAGGGAGCGGAGGTGTTTGGCTGAGACAAGGTGTGAATGTCCACCCATAATTAATGAAAAGCGGGCAACAAGTAGGTTCGGATGCCCAACCATACATCATCAAAAGCAGGAGTGGATATGTTCGGCTACAAGAAGGTTTGAACGTCTGACCATAGTTTGTAAAAAGCGGGTAAGAAAAGGTTCGAATGCCCGAACATACACCATCAAAGGAGGGAGCGGAGGTGTTCCGCTGTAAGAAGGTGTGAATGTCCGACCATAGGTGGTTAAAAACGGGTAAGAAAAGGTTAAAATACCCGACTGTACACAATCAGTAGCGGGTGCGGAGTTGTTCGGCTACTAAAAGGTGTGAAAGTCCGACCATGGTTTGTAAAAAGCGGGTAAGAAAAGGTGCGAATGCCCGAAAATGTATGATCAAAAGAGGGAGCGGAGGTGTTCGGCTGCAAGAAGGTGTGAATGTACACCCATAATTACTGAAAAATGGGTAAGAAAAGGTGCGAATGCCCAACTATACATAATCAAAAGCAGGAGTGGATGTGTTCGGCTCCAAGAAGGGTTGAATGTCTGACCATAGTTTGTAGAAAGCGGGTAAGAAAAGGTTTGACTGCCCGAACATACACCATCAAAAAAGGGAGCGGAGGTGTTCCGCTGTAAGAAGGTGTGAATGTCAGACCATAGTTGGTAAAAAGCGGGTAAGAAAAGGTTAAAATACCTGACTGTACACAATCAATAGCGAGAGCGGAGTTGTTCGGCTACTAAAAGATGTGAAAGTCCGACTATGGTTTGTAAAAAGCGGGTAAGAAAAGGTGCTAATGCCCGACAATGTATGTCAAAAGAGGGAGTGGAGGTGTTCGGCTGCAAGAAGGTCTGAATGTCCAACCATAATTTGTAAAAACCGGGAAGGAAAGGCTCGAAAGCCCGACTATACACCATCAAAAGCGGGAGCAGAGTGGTTCAGCTGCAAGAAGGTCTTAATGTCCATCAATAATTGCTTTATAACATGAAAGAAAATTTTCGAATATCATCCGCACATGATCATAAGAAGGAGAGGAGGTGTTCAGCTGCAAGAAGGTGTGAATAACCACCCATAATTCCTGAAAAATGGGTAAAAAAGGTGCGAATGCCCAACCATACATTATCAAAAGCAGGTGTGAATGTCAGATCATAATTTGCAAAAAGCTGATGAGAAAGGGTGAGAATGCCCGACTATACACCATCAAATGCGGGAGCGGAGGTGTTCGGCTCTGAGTAGGTGTGAATGTCCACCCATAATTCCTGAAAAATGGGTAAAAAAAGGTGCGAATGCCCAACCATACATCATCAAAAGCAGGAGTGGATGTGTTCGGCTACAAGAAGGTGTGAACGTCCAACCAAAGTTTGTAAAAAGCAGTTAAGAAAAGGTTTGAATATCCAACCAAACATAATCAAAAGCGGGAGCATAGCTTTTCGACTGCAAGTAGGTGTGAATGTCAGATCATAATTTGCAAAAAGCTGATGAGAAAGGGTGAGAATGTCCGACTGCACACCATCAAATGCGGGAGCGGAGTTGTTCGGCTGTGAGTAGGTGTGAATCTCCGACCGTAATTTCTGAAAAATGTGTTAGAAAAGGTAAGAATGCCGGTCCATACATCATCAAAAGCGAGAGAGGTGGTGTTCGGCTGCAAGTAGGTGTGAATGTCCAGCCATAATTACTCACAAACGGGTAAGAAAAGGTAGTATTGCCAGACCATACATGATCAAAACAGGGAGCGGAGGGGGTTCAGCTGCAAGAAGGTGTGAATGTCCGACCAAAGTTCAAATATATTAACAAAAGCGGGAGGAGAGGTCTTCGGATGAGAGTGGTTGAGAATTTCCAACCATAATCTATAAAATTCGGTGAAAAAAAGGTGTGATAGAACACTAAAAGGTGGAGCGGAAGTGTTCGGCTGCAAGAAGGTGTGAATGTCCGACTATATTAGGTGAAAAGCAGGTGAAGCAAGGTCTGAATGCCCAACCTTACATTATCAAAAGCGAGATCAGAGGTGTTTGGCTGCAAGAAGGCCATAGTTTGCCAAAAGCGGGTAAGCTGCGAATGACCAACTAAATATCAACAAAAGTGGGGGCGGACGTCTTCGGATGCAACTGGGTGTGAACATCCCACCATACAAGTATGGTGGAGAGGAAGCTGTGAACAGCCGACCATAGTTTGCAAAAAGCGGGTGAGACAAGGTGCGAATGTCCAACCATACATGATCAAAACAGGGAGCGGAGGTGTTTGGCTGTGACAAGGTGTGAATGTCCACCCAAAATTAATGAAAAGCGGGCAAAAAGTAGGTTTGAATCCCCAAGCATACATCATCAAAAGAAGGAGTGGATGTGTTCGGCTACAAGAAGGTTTGAATGTCCGAGCATAGTTTGTAAAAAGCGGGTAAGAAAAGGTTCGAATATCCAACCAAACATAATCAAAAGCGGGAGAAGAGCTGTTCGACTGCAAGTAGGTGTGAATGTCCAGCCATAATTACTCACAAACGGGTAAGAAAAGGTAGTATTGCCAGACCATACATGATCAAAACAGGGAGCTGAGGTGGTTGAGCACCAAGGTGTGAATGTCTGACTATAGTTTGTAAAAAGCGGGTAAGATAAGGTGCGAATGCCCGACAATGTATAATCAAAAGAGGGAGCAGAGGTTTTCGGCTACAAGAAGGTTTGAATGTCCGACCATAGTTTGTAAAAAGCGGGTAAGAAAAGGTTCAAATGCCTGACTATACACCATCAAAAGCGGGAGCGGAGATGTTCCGCTGTAAGGCGGTGTCAAAGTCCAACCATCGTTTGTAAAAAGCGGGTAAGAAAAGGTTCGAATGCCCGAATATATACCATCAAAAGCGGAAGTGGAGGTGTTCGGCTGCAAGAAGGTGTGAACGTCCAACCAAAGTTGGCAAAAAGCAGTAAAGAAAAGGTTCGAATATCCAAACATAATTAAAAGCGAGAGAGATTGTGTTCAGCTGCAAGTAGGTGTGAATATCCAGCCATAATTACTCACAAACGGGTAAGAAAATGTAGTATTGCCAGACCATACATGATCAAAACAGGGAGCGGAGGTCGTTTAGCTGCAAAAAGGGGTGAATGTCCAACTAAAGTTCAAATATATTAACAAAAGCGGGAGGAGAGGTCTTCGGATTAGAGTGGTTTAAATTTCCAACCATAATCTATAAAATGCGGTGAAAAAAAAAGGTGTGAAGGAATGAATTTTATAGCAAAATCCGAAATCATGCATAACTCTGCAAAAGGAACGTATTGCTCAATCAAAGGGATGCTTCTTTCTCATTCAGGGTAATATGAGGAACTTTATGCTTGATACATTTTAGACATGGATAACTATGAAGGACAAAGCAATTTTAACTTGGTTTGAGCAAAGCAATTCATTTTATAGGAAAATCCGAAATCGTGCAGGACTCATGAAAGTAAGCTTATTCTCGGATTCCTGATCCTCCAGTGTTGCTCTTTCCTATACTGCAAAATACAGCCTTGTTCTTTGTTGAAATCGATATAGACATTGATAAATATGAAGGACAAAGCAGTTTCCACTTTGTTTGAGTGAAGGAATTAATTTTATAGCAAAATCCCAAATCAAGCAGAACATATGAAAATAAGCGTGTTTTCGGATTCCTGATCCTTCAGTTTTGCTATTTCTTCTACTGCAAAATACAATGTTGTTCTTTGTTGAAGTCAATCTAGACATTGATAAATATGAAGGACAAAGCAGTTTTAACATAGTTTGAGTAAAGGAATTCATTTTATACATAAAATCCCAAATCATGCAGAACGTATGAAAATAAGCTTATTCTCGGATTCCTGTTCCTTCAAGTGTTGCTCTTTCTACTATTGCAAAATACAATGTTGTTCTTTGATGAAGTAAATCTAGACATTGATAAATATGAAGGACAAAGCAGTTTTCACTTGGTTTGAGTGAAGGAATTCATTTTATACATAAAATCCCAAATCATGCAGAACGTATGAAAAGAAGCTTATTCTCGGATTCCTGATCCTTCAGTGTTGCTTTTTCTTCTACTGCAAAATACAATGTTGTTCTTTGTTGAAGTCGATCTAGACATTGATAAATATGAAGGACAAAGCAGTTTTAACTTGGTTTGAGTGAAGGAATTCATTTTATACATAAAATCCCAAATCATGCAGAACGTATGAAAATAAGTTTATTCTCGGATTACTGATCCTTCAGTGTTGCTCTTTCTTCTACTGCAAAATCCAGTGTTGTTCTTTGTTGAAGTCAATCTAGACATTGATAAATATGAAGGACAAAGCAGTTTTAACATAGTTTGAGTGAAGGCATTCATTTATAGTAAAATCAATAATCGTGCAGAACTCATGAAAATAAGCTTATTCTCGGATTCCTAAAACTTTTGATTTGCTCTTTCTTTACTGCAAAGTACAATGTTGTTCTTTGTTGAAGTCGATCTAGACATTGATAAATATGAAGGACAAAGCAGTTTTCACTTGGTTTGAGTGAAGGATTTGCAGCTGAAAACCTCCCGCTCCCGCTTTTGATTGTGTATAGTCGGGCTTTCGAGCCTTTTCTTACCCGGTTTTTAGAAATTATGGTTGGACATTCAGACCTTGCAGCCGAAGACCTCCACTCCCTCTTTTGATCATACATTGTCGGGCATTCGCACCTTGTCTTACCCACTTTTTACAAACTATAGTCAGACATTCACACCTTGCAGCTGAACCACCTCAGCTCCCTGTTTTGATCATGTATGGTCTGGCAATACTACCTTTTCTTACCCGTTTGTGAGTAATTATGGCTGGACATTCACACCTACTTGCAGTCGAACAGCTCTGCTCCCGCTTTTGATGGTATATATTCGGGCATTCGAACCTTTTCTTAACTGCTTTTTGCAAACTTTGGTTGGACGTTCACACCTTCTTGTAGCCGAACACCTCCGCTCCCGCTTTTGATGGTGTATAGTCAGGCATTTGAACCTTTTCTTACCCGCTTTTTACAAACTATGGTCGGACATTCAAACCTTCTTGTAGCCGAAAACCTCCGCTCCCTCTTTTGATCATACATTGTCGGGCATTCGCACCTTTTCTTACCCGTTTTTTACAAACCATGGTCGGACTGTCACACATTCTTGTAGCCAAACACATCCGCTCCCGCTATTGATTGTGTACAGTCGGGTATTTTAACCTTTTCTTACCCGCTTTTTACCAACTATGGTCGGACATTCACACCTTCTTACAGAGGAACACCTCCGCTCCCTCTTTTGATGGTGTATGTTTGGGCATTCGAACCTTTTCTTACCCGCTTTTTACAAACTATGCTCGGACATTCAAACCTTCTTGTAGCCGAACACATCCACTCCTGCTTTTGTTGATGTATGGTTGGGCATTCAAACCTACTTGTTGCCCGCTTTTCATTAATTTTGGGTGGACATTCACACCTTGTCACAGCCAAACACCTCCGCTCCCGGTTTTGATCATGTATGGTTGGACATTCGCACCTTTTCTCACCCGCTTTTTGCCAACTATGGTCGGCTGTTCACAGCTTCCTCTCCACCATACTTGTATGGTGGGATATTCACACCCACTTGCATCCGAAGACCTTTTGTTGATATTTAGTCGGTCATTCGCAGCTTACCCGCTTTTGGCAAACTATGGCCTTCATGCAGCCAAACACCTCTGATCTCGCTTTTGATGATGTAAGGTTGGGCATTCAGACCTTGCTTCACCTGCTTTTCACCAAATATAGTCGGACATTCACACCTTCTTGCAGCCGAACACTTCCGCTCCACCTTTTAGTGTTCTATCACACCTTTTTTTTCACCGCATTTTATAGATTATGGTTGGAAATTCTCAACCAGTCTCATCCGAAGACCTCTCCTCCCGCTTTTGTTAATATATTTGAACTTTAGTCGGACATTCACACCTTCTTGCAGCTGAACCACCTCCGCTCCCTGTTTTGATCATGTATGGTCTGGCAATACTACCTTTTCTTACCCGTTTGTTAGTAATTATGGCTGGACATTCACACCTACTTGCAGCCGAACACCACCTCTCCCGCTTTTGATGATGTATGGACCGGCATTCTTACCTTTTCTAACACATTTTTCAGCAATTATGGTCGGAGATTCACACTTACTCACAGCCGAACAACTCCGCTCCCGCATTTGATGGTGTATAGTCGGGCATTCTCACCCTTTCTCATCAGCTTTTTGCAAATTATGATCTGACATTCACACCTGCTTTTGATAATGTATGGTTTGGCATTCGCACCTTTTCTTACCCATTTTTCAGTAATTATGGGTGGACATTCACACCTTCTTGCAGCTGAACACCTCCTCTCCCGCTATTGATTGTGTACAGTCGGGTATTTTAACCTTTTCTTACCCGCTTTTTACCAAATATGGTCGGACATTCACACCGTCTTACAGCGGAACACCTCTGCTCCCGCTTTTGATGGTGTATAGTCAGGCATTTGAACCTTTTCTTACCCGCTTTTTACAAACTATGGTCGGACATTCAAACCTTCTTGTAGCCGAAAACCTCCGCTCCCTCTTTTGATTATACATTGTTGGGCATTCGCACCTTATTTACAAACTATAGTCAGACATTCACACCTTGCAGCTGAACCACCTCAGCTCCCTGTTTTGATCATGTATGGTCTGGCAATACTACCTTTTCTTACCCGTTTGTGAGTAATTATGGCTGGACATTCACACCTACTTGCAGTCGAACAGCTCTGCTCCCGCTTTTGATGGTATATATTCGGGCATTCGAACCTTTTCTTAACTGCTTTTTGCAAACTTTGGTCGGACGTTCACACCTTCTTGTAGCCGAACACCTCCGCTCCCGCTTTTGATGGTGTATAGTCAGGCATTTGAACCTTTTCTTACCCGCTTTTTACAAACTATGGTCGGACATTCAAACCTTCTTGTAGCCGAAAACCTCCGCTCCCTCTTTTGATCATACATTGTCGGGCATTCGCACCTTTTCTTACCCGTTTTTTACAAACCATGGTCGGACTTTCACACATTCTTGTAGCCAAACACATCCGCTCCTGCTATTGATTGTGTACAGTCGGGTATTTTAACATTTTCTTACCCGTTTTTTACCAACTATGGTCGGACATTCACACCTTCTTACAGCGGAACACCTCCGCTCCCTCTTTTGATGGTGTATGTTTGGGCATTCGAACCTTTTCTTACCCGCTTTTTACAAACTATGCTCGGACATTCAAACCTTCTTGTAGCCGAACACATCCACTCCTGCTTTTGATGATGTATGGTTGGGCATTCAAACCTACTTGTTGCCCGCTTTTCATTAATTTTGGGTGGACATTCACACCTTGTCACAGCCAAACACCTCCGCTCCCTGTTTTGATCATGTATGGTTGGACATTCGCACCTTTTCTCACCCGCTTTTTGCCAACTATGGTCGGCTGTTCACAGCTTCCTCTCCACCATACTTGTATGGTGGGATATTCACACCCACTTGCATCCGAAGACCTTTTGTTGATATTTAGTCGGTCATTCGCAGCTTACCCGCTTTTGGCAAACTATGGCCTTCATGCAGCCAAACACCTCTGATCTCGCTTTTGATGATGTAAGGTTGGGCATTCAGACCTTGCTTCACCTGCTTTTCACCAAATATAGTCGGACATTCACACCTTCTTGCAGCCGAACACTTCCGCTCCACCTTTTAGTGTTCTATCACACCTTTTTTTTCACCGCATTTTATAGATTATGGTTGGAAATTCTCAACCACTCTCATCCGAAGACCTCTCCTCCCGCTTTTGTTAATATATTTGAACTTTAGTCGGACATTCACACCTTCTTGCAGCTGAACCACCTCCGCTCCCTGTTTTGATCATGTATGGTCTGGCAATACTACCTTTTCTTACCCGTTTGTTAGTAATTATGGCTGGACATTCACACCTACTTGCAGCCGAACACCACCTCTCCCGCTTTTGATGATGTATGGACCGGCATTCTTACCTTTTCTAACACATTTTTCAGCAATTATGGTCGGAGATTCACACTTACTCACAGCCGAACAACTCCGCTCCCGCATTTGATGGTGTATAGTCGGGCATTCTCACCCTTTGTCATCAGCTTTTTGCAAATTATGATCTGACATTCACACCTGCTTTTGATAATGTATGGTTTGGCATTCGCACCTTTTCTTACCCATTTTTCAGTAATTATGGGTGGACATTCACACCTTCTTGCAGCTGAACACCTCCTCTCCCGCTATTGATTGTGTACAGTCGGGTATTTTAACCTTTTCTTACCCACTTTTTACCAAATATGGTCGGACATTCACACCGTCTTACAGCGGAACACCTCTGCTCCCGCTTTTGATGGTGTATAGTCAGGCATTTGAACCTTTTCTTAGCCGCTTTTTACAAACTATGGTCGGACATTCAAACCTTCTTGTAGCCGAAAACCTCCGCTCCCTCTTTTGATTATACATTGTTGGGCATTCGCACCTTATTTACAAACTATAGTCAGACATTCACACCTTGCAGCTGAACCACCTCAGCTCCCTGTTTTGATCATGTATGGTCTGGCAATACTACCTTTTCTTACCCGTTTGTGAGTAATTATGGCTGGACATTCACACCTACTTGCAGTCGAACAGCTCTGCTCCCGCTTTTGATGGTATATATTCGGGCATTCAAACCTTTTCTTAACTGCTTTTTGCAAACTTTGGTCGGACGTTCACACCTTCTTGTAGCCGAACACCTCCGCTCCCGCTTTTGATGGTGTATAGTCAGGCATTTGAACCTTTTCTTACCCGCTTTTTACAAACTATGGTCGGACATTCAAACCTTCTTGTATCCGAAAACCTCCGCTCCCTCTTTTGATCATACATTGTCGGGCATTCGCACCTTTTCTTACCCGTTTTTTACAAACCATGGTCGGACTGTCACACATTCTTGTAGCCAAACACATCCGCTCCTGCTATTGATTGTGTACAGTCGGGTATTTTAACCTTTTCTTACCCGTTTTTTACCAACTATGGTCGGACATTCACACCTTCTTACAGCGGAACACCTCCGCTCCCTCTTTTGATGGTGTATGTTTGGGCATTCGAACCTTTTCTTACCCGCTTTTTACAAACTATGCTCGGACATTCAAACCTTCTTGTAGCCGAACACATCCACTCCTGCTTTTGATGATGTATGGTTGGGCATTCAAACCTACTTGTTGCCCGCTTTTCATTAATTTTGGGTGGACATTCACACCTTGCCACAGCCAAACACCTCCGCTCCCGGTTTTGATCATGTATGGTTGGACATTCGCACCTTTTCTCACCCGCTTTTTGCCAACTATGGTCGGCTGTTCACAGCTTCCTCTCCACCATACTTGTATGGTGGGATATTCACACCCACTTGCATCCGAAGACCTTTTGTTGATATTTAGTCGGTCATTCGCAGCTTACCCGCTTTTGGCAAACTATGGCCTTCATGCAGCCAAACACCTCTGATCTCGCTTTTGATGATGTAAGGTTGGGCATTCAGACCTTGCTTCACCTGCTTTTCACCAAATATAGTCGGACATTCACACCTTCTTGCAGCCGAACACTTCCGCTCCACCTTTTAGTGTTCTATCACACCTTTTTTTTCACCGCATTTTATAGATTATGGTTGGAAATTCTCAACCACTCTCATCCGAAGACCTCTCCTCCCGCTTTTGTTAATATATTTGAACTTTAGTCGGACATTCACACCTTCTTGCAGCTGAACCACCTCCGCTCCCTGTTTTGATCATGTATGGTCTGGCAATACTACCTTTTCTTACCCGTTTGTTAGTAATTATGGCTGGACATTCACACCTACTTGCAGCCGAACACCACCTCTCCCGCTTTTGATGATGTATGGACCGGCATTCTTACCTTTTCTAACACATTTTTCAGCAATTATGGTCGGAGATTCACACTTACTCACAGCCGAACAACTCCGCTCCCGCATTTGATGGTGTATAGTCGGGCATTCTCACCCTTTCTCATCAGCTTTTTGCAAATTATGATCTGACATTCACACCTGCTTTTGATAATGTATGGTTTGGCATTCGCACCTTTTCTTACCCATTTTTCAGTAATTATGGGTGGACATTCACACCTTCTTGCAGCTGAACACCTCCTCTCCCGCTATTGATTGTGTACAGTCGGGTATTTTAACCTTTTCTTACCCACTTTTTACCAAATATGGTCGGACATTCACACCGTCTTACAGCGGAACACCTCTGCTCCCGCTTTTGATGGTGTATAGTCAGGCATTTGAACCTTTTCTTAGCCGCTTTTTACAAACTATGGTCGGACATTCAAACCTTCTTGTAGCCGAAAACCTCCGCTCCCTCTTTTGATTATACATTGTTGGGTATTCGCACCTTATTTACAAACTATAGTCAGACATTCACACCTTGCAGCTGAACCACCTCAGCTCCCTGTTTTGATCATGTATGGTCTGGCAATACTACCTTTTCTTACCCGTTTGTGAGTAATTATGGCTGGACATTCACACCTACTTGCAGTCGAACAGCTCTGCTCCCGCTTTTGATGGTATATATTCGGGCATTCAAACCTTTTCTTAACTGCTTTTTGCAAACTTTGGTCGGACGTTCACACCTTCTTGTAGCCGAACACCTCCGCTCCCGCTTTTGATGGTGTATAGTCAGGCATTTGAACCTTTTCTTACCCGCTTTTTACAAACTATGGTCGGACATTCAAACCTTCTTGTATCCGAAAACCTCCGCTCCCTCTTTTGATCATACATTGTCGGGCATTCGCACCTTTTCTTACCCGTTTTTTACAAACCATGGTCGGACTGTCACACATTCTTGTAGCCAAACACATCCGCTCCTGCTATTGATTGTGTACAGTCGGGTATTTTAACCTTTTCTTACCCGTTTTTTACCAACTATGGTCGGACATTCACACCTTCTTACAGCGGAACACCTCCGCTCCCTCTTTTGATGGTGTATGTTTGGGCATTCGAACCTTTTCTTACCCGCTTTTTACAAACTATGCTCGGACATTCAAACCTTCTTGTAGCCGAACACATCCACTCCTGCTTTTGATGATGTATGGTTGGGCATTCAAACCTACTTGTTGCCCGCTTTTCATTAATTTTGGGTGGACATTCACACCTTGCCACAGCCAAACACATCCGCTCCCTGTTTTGATCATGTATGGTTGGACATTCGCACCTTTTCTCACCCGCTTTTTGCCAACTATGGTCGGCTGTTCACAGCTTCCTCTCCACCATACTTGTATGGTGGGATATTCACACCCACTTGCATCCGAAGACCTTTTGTTGATATTTAGTCGGTCATTCGCAGCTTACCCGCTTTTGGCAAACTATGGCCTTCATGCAGCCAAACACCTCTGATCTCGCTTTTGATGATGTAAGGTTGGGCATTCAGACCTTGCTTCACCTGCTTTTCACCAAATATAGTCGGACATTCACACCTTCTTGCAGCCGAACACTTCCGCTCCACCTTTTAGTGTTCTATCACACCTTTTTTTTCACCGCATTTTATAGATTATGGTTGGAAATTCTCAACCACTCTCATCCGAAGACCTCTCCTCCCGCTTTTGTTAATATATTTGAACTTTAGTCGGACATTCACACCTTCTTGCAGCTGAACCACCTCCGCTCCCTGTTTTGATCATGTATGGTCTGGCAATACTACCTTTTCTTACCCGTTTGTTAGTAATTATGGCTGGACATTCACACCTACTTGCAGCCGAACACCACCTCTCCCGCTTTTGATGATGTATGGACCGGCATTCTTACCTTTTCTAACACATTTTTCAGCAATTATGGTCAGAGATTCACACTTACTCACAGCCGAACAACTCCGCTCCCGCATTTGATGGTGTATAGTCGGGCATTCTCACCCTTTCTCATCAGCTTTTTGCAAATTATGATCTGACATTCACACCTGCTTTTGATAATGTATGGTTTGGCATTCGCACCTTTTCTTACCCATTTTTCAGTAATTATGGGTGGACATTCACACCTTCTTGCAGCTGAACACCTCCTCTCCCGCTATTGATTGTGTACAGTCGGGTATTTTAACCTTTTCTTACCCACTTTTTACCAAATATGGTCGGACATTCACACCGTCTTACAGCGGAACACCTCTGCTCCCGCTTTTGATGCTGTATAGTCAGGCATTTGAACCTTTTCTTAGCCGCTTTTTACAAACTATGGTCGGACATTCAAACCTTCTTGTAGCCGAAAACCTCCGCTCCCTCTTTTGATTATACATTGTTGGGCATTCGCACCTTATTTACAAACTATAGTCAGACATTCACACCTTGCAGCTGAACCACCTCAGCTCCCTGTTTTGATAGTGTATGTTCGGGCATCCGAACCTATTCTTACCCCCTTTTTACAAACTATAATCGGAGATTCACACCTACTCACAGCCGAACAACTCCGCTCCCGCTTTTGATGATGTCTTGTCCGGCATTCTAGTCTCTTCTAACACATTTTTCAGCAATTATGGTTGGACATTCACACCTACTCACAGCCGAACACTTCCGCTCCCACATTTGATGGTGTATAGCCGGGCATTCTCACCCTTTCTCATCAGCTTTTTGCAAATTATGATCTGACATTCACACCTACTTGCAGTCGAACAGCTCTGCTCCCGCTTTTGATTATGTTTGGTTGGATATTCGAACCTTTTCTTAACTGCTTTTTACAAACTTTGGTTGGACGTTCACACCTTCTTGCAGCCGAACACATCCACTTCCACTTTTGATGGTATATATTCGGGCATTCGAACCTTTTCTTACCCGCTTTTTACAAACCGTGGTCGGACTTTCACACCTTCTTGTAGCCAAACAACTCCGCTCCCGCTATTGATTGTGTACAGTCGGGTATTTTAACCTTTTCTTACCCGCTTTTTACCAACTATGGTCGGACATTTACACCTTCTTACAGCGGAACACCTCCGCTCCCTCTTTTGATGGTCTATGTTCGGGCATTTTCACCTTTTCTTACCCATTTTTCAGTAATTATGGGTGGACATTCACACCTTCTTGCAGCTGAACAACTCCTCTCCCGCTTATGATCATGTGCGGTTTGATATTCGAAAATTTTCTTTCATGTTTTAAAGCAATTATTGATGGACATTCAAATCTTCTTGTAGCCGAACACATCCACTCCTGCTTTTGATGATGTATGGTAACCTTTTCTTACCCGCTTTTTACAAACTATGGTCGGACATTCAAACCTTCTTGTAGCCAAAACCCTCCGCTCCCTCTTTTGATCATACATTGTCGGGCATTCGCACCTTATCTTACCCGCTTTTTACAAACTATAGTCAGACATTCACACCTTGCAGCTGAACCACCTCCGCTCCCTGTTTTGATCATGTATGGTCTGGCAATACTACCTTTTCTTACCCGTTTGTGAGTAATTAATCCCAAAATATTGAGCATAAAATAAGTCTTTATGCTGATGATGTATTACTTTTCCTTCAGAACTCACAGACGTCTCTCAGTCACACGATCACACTCATAAATAAATTCTCAGCACTTTCTGACTACTCTATCAACTGGTCTAAGACCACAGTTCTGCCCATTAACTGTAGGGTCCATAATATACCTGCGATCACTTTACAGTCAGGAAATATTAGATATTTAGGCATAAACATTTCCTCCAGGCTCTCAGAGCTAACAAAGCTAAATTATGTGCAATTATTAAAGACAGTAGAGGACGATCTCTCGTTGGAAGTCCTTACCTATATCACTTATGGGGAGAGTTACATCCATTAAAATGATGATACTACCAAAAGTTAACTATTTGTTCTCAATGATCCCCATAAAACCATCTGCTACTTGGTTTAAGTCACTAGATTCATGCATCTCCAAATTTCTGTGGAAAAACAAACCACCACGTATTAGTTTAAAAACCCTACAGAAGACCAAGGACAGTGGTGGATTAGATTTACCTCATTTTCAGCACTATTCCTTAGACAATAGGTTACAATATATATCAAAATGGTTTAAACCTTGTTGTTGTCACAGTTCCCAGAGACGTTGTAATTGTTGAGGATTCTATATTCACCCCCTCATTAGAGGCACGTAATGCAGATTGATGACACTGAATCTTCTTATCTGTTCATTGCTGGCATCATTCCCAGCATCGTAAGTGTTCGTGGCATTGTTAGCCTCTTCTTCTGGATCTTGATATCGAGAATCCTTTTGTATTTCTGGTTTGTCAGTCCTCTTTCTTCGTTCACCAGAGTCTTTGTCTTTTTGTCCTTGAGTTTGGTGATTTTTTCTTCTTTTGATGCCTTGACACAATGTGACAGGTGATACCACGTGGGAGATCCTGTAACTTGGATTGCTGTCCCTGTGCTGCGAAATGGCTGTGCTGCTCAAATGGTCTCTCCTTCATCATGGTTACATGCTGCCATTCCGACATCTCGCCATTCCGACATGGGTGTCCAATTGTCGGAATGGCGACACTTAATTTTTTATCAAACGTCCCACCATTCCGACACTTTTTTCCTCCTATGGTCGGAATGGCGGTATGTTTTTTGTTTTTTTAACATACCGCCATTCCGACAGTTCCTTTTAATAGCCTATTTTTTACCCAAAACATTTTGCACTAATGATATGCCGGCGCAAATACGCCCTAAAGTTTGGCGCACAAGCTTTGCACATGCAGAGGCCACAGCCTCGCAAACAAACTTTAATAATCTATTATCAAAATCCCCTGAATTTCAAATATAAAAATACAGATATTAATGTAACTCTGGCGAGACTGAAACTGATTAAGCAGAAATACAGTGTCAGTGAGCTGTCACAGCAGCCAGCTGGAGCGGAGCTCTCCACAGAGCCCATGCGCCTTTTGCACGCTGTCATCATATGCAAAAGTAATAATTGCAATTACAGATATCACGGCTACTGCACAGGACACAGTTGCGAGCACTCTGCCTTGCCTTGCCAATAGGAGAAGATAGAAATGACAGCATAGAACGTATAAAACACAACAAAATGCAGTAAAAACGTTTATTCATGTTATTCACGTGATTTATGAGTACTCACTCCAATTTTGGGAAGCGCGGATGGGTTTTGCGCATTTGGCACAAACACACAGCCGCAACGGTTGTAGCTTTATACAGCCTGTTGATATCTTAAGGACCTAACTGGTCACACCTGGGACTAAATGTCATGTAGAGATTGTTTTTACATGACATTACAGCTGAACATATAGCTTTCATCCACAAACCAACGTGGGAGAGCCCGAAGACGCATGTGCCAGACGCACATAGGCATGCGTAAAACCAATTTTGACCACTTCATACTGTTTATTTGCTTTCTTTTAGTTAACTTTAGTTTCTTTTGGATTCTTGTGCGTGTTATGGAGCCGTTTTGGTCCATGTTTGTAAGCCTTTTTTTCCTGGATTAAATTTTCGGAAGTTGAAACAAGTGGCATTGGAGTGTGTGATTGAAAACCACCGCGGACTGCTTCTCCTCCTCCAGTTGCCGAGACTTTGTGTTTTTAATAATGCTTGTCTATAAACATGTTAAACATATAAATTGCATGAACAGAAAGAAGGGACTCACCTGTTGAGTAACACACATTTCCTTATACGGAAAGCCTTGTCGGAATGGTGGGACATTTGAACGTCAGAATAGCGGGATGTCGCAATGGTGGGATGTCGGAATGGTGGGACGTTTGCATGTCGGAATGGTGGTATGTCGGAATGGTGGTATGTCGGAATGGTGGGATGTCGGAATAGCGGGATGTCGGAATGGCGGGATTTCGGAATGGGTGTTGCCACCCCCTTCATCATATACACAGTTATTTATACATCACCTTCCACCATGAAGCGTTGTCCCTTTTTGTTTCTCTCTTTGTTCTTAAAATGCTGTTATGCATGTCTAAACCAATCCATTAAATTAGATCATTTTGGCAGTAAAGCGATCTACAATGTGCTTGGTCGCAAAGCTGCTCATCTGTGGTAAACAGCTCTTCAGAAAGGCATTCTTCAATTGATTTCACTAATTCTATGTAATAATTTTGTGATTTCATACAAAACTACACTTCTTCTCCCATCTGTCTGAGTATTTAATATTGTCTGGGTCCCGTTAAAACATGTATTTTTCCCATCTAATTCCTTGTTTGCTTTAAAACAAGTATTCCCCATTTTCTATCCCTTCAGTAGCCTACCAGTTTGTATGGAGTACACTGGAGCAACTTGACTGATCAGTAAAACACTGCTTTTGTTGTCACCGCAAGGCTTCCCCCGTCGGTTGTTTCACTGAGACACTACTGAGTAACTATAACTCAACACAGTTTATACACATAACATTCATATACATACTAACAAACAAACAAACAATTATTTATCGCAATTTTCTCATCTCTGTTTGAACATACACCCAGGTAAATATTCCTGTAGTCTTCTCATACCGACAATGGACCCATTCATTGTTTAACTTCACTGTTTTGCAAATCCTAATTGAATATTACACATTGACATTGAACTTTACTTGATAAGCAGGTCTTCATTGCATTCAGCAGCCTATATGTGAGCATCTATGTGTAAGATGTTCTTCTTTGCATTTATCAGCAGCAAGCAATTCTTCATTGCACATGCATATAAAAATAGTAAAACAATTCCAATGCGTTAGCGAAACCTTCTATATCAGGAGTGTCCATCATGATGCTGGGAATAGAACCTCTTTCCCAGAATAGTTCAACCTTCATTACTCAACTGATCATAACTCCGCAATGAGCACATTTCAAAGTATCATTCCTCTACATATATTCAAAAATCTATGTGTAAATGTTTAATATTTCTTATATTTGTTGATGTCATTCTGTGTGCATGTGGCCTAAACCCAATCTCTGTGTGGCAATTTTAATTTAAACAAGTTGAACTCTGCCTCTGATCATTTAAAAAAGGTGTGTACCAATATCAACCTTTCTCAGGTAATTACTGATCCTACAAAACCAAAGAGATCCTTCAAGGTTGTCCCTGATTGGCTCAATCTTAACAAATCAAAGGTAGAAAATCCGCAGTATCTGAACTTGGTGTTAGTTATCACTGCTCAATAGCCTGTATCAGAATTGCAAAAATGAAAACATTAGGTCCACGCTTGGTATCCAGATCCTGAAACATCTCCATGAGCAGGCTTTTTTTTAACTGATCTGTTGAATAGTTATATGACACTGTTAAAATCCCAGATGAAGATCTAGCACTTGACCATATTTGTAAATCTTCTAATTCCATAGTTGATAAAAACGCCCCTTTTAAAAAGTATAGAACTTAGAACAGGTCTATCCCTGGCTTTCGGCAGAACTGTCTTCTTTACTTTTTTTTCCCCTTGTGCTGTTCAGCATTATGTCAGAAGAATTGTAGTCTGAATACCTTTGATGCCAAACAGATTTGTTTTGCCAAGGGAAGTTTTATAAATGTAAAGCTCCCCTTGATGCCCATTTATTTATTTCTGTTTACAATATATGACATGAACTGAACTGAACCGGACCGGGGGACAAGGAAAGAAGAAGCGGAAAGAAGAGGAAACAGAACAAAAATAGAAACAAAAACCAGACAACCAGCTGCTACACCTGTAAAAAACAAAACAGACAACAATCCATGGCCTATGAGGGGAATCCAGCCTTAGCGCCACCAGGAGCACCTGAAAGCAGACAAGCAGAGAAAAAACAAACACACAAAGAAACAAAAACAAGCACAAGAAGCGGCAATCGCATACAACACAGCTGTGGATATAGATGACCTGAGACGACATGATAATACATCAACTGCTTAGTGACCATGCTACTGGACTAATGAATGTGTGTGTGTGTGTGTGTGAGAACATGCAACACCCATGGCACAGGACCTACATGATAACCGTGCTTAGTTATGAGTGTATAAGCGTACAGGGCCACAATCCACAGCCCCCCCCCCCAGCAATCAGAAGCAGGCAGAGAGGGCCACAAGACCCAGGCCACCAGCAGCCCCCACAGAGCACAGAACCCAGGCAGCCCACCGCAGGGGCAACCACGCATCCACCCAGAAGACTGCAGAGGAAGCCCCCGGAAAGAGCCCCCATAAGCATAGGGCAGAGGCACTCCGGGAACCAGGGGCAACAGCCCACCGACCCCGCCACGCCCCAGCCGCCCAGACATGGGCCGTGCACTGGACCTGGGCCCCAGGAGCCCGAGCGCCCCCAAACCCCCCGGCAGAGGCCCCACCCAATACCCAGGAGGGCCAAGCGCCCCAGACAGCCACAAAGTGGGTCAGCGCCTGCCCCAGCGCCCCTGGTCAAGTGCCCTGGGAGTCAAGACGTGCCCACAGGTGGGTGAAGTCGCGAGCAGTGGGGAGAGGCAACGCTGATGCCCCATCGGGAGAAACACAGGCAGGCCAGGCGACAGCAAGTCCCAGATCCAGGCCCAATCATTACCACACACACTTTCACGTCCCATACATCCACACATCCACACATCCTACCTCCCTCGACTCTGCTGGGGTGTAGTGCAGCGGGCACACCAGGAGGCCAGCAACCCCCCAGCCACCACAGACCCCGAACCAGCAGAACAATTAATTAATCCTCCTGGCCCCTCCTGCCCCGAGCAGACACCAGGAAGCAGGGGTGTGCGAAGAAGACCCCTCCCCTCACCCTTCTGGCTCTTCAATATTTTCTAATAGTGAGCAATTAAAATTGAGGGACAGCCAAACTTGTAGAACTGGGAGCGCGGCACTCTGGGCAGCCTACATACCCAAAGAGCCCCGCCCACCAGATGCCACTCAGTGTAACCACCCCCCAAGACCTAATGTGTGTGTGTGAGTGTGTTTGATAAGTAGTAATGTCTAAGGTGTAATTAAAACAGGGGCAGGGTACTGCAGAGTGCAACCAAAGGGGACCACCTACGTGGCCCCATCCACTACACCCCACCGAACACACACGCCCCCAAAACCCTTCATGTGTGAGTGTGTGCTGTGTACAGGAGCCAGAAGGGAGAGGGGTATGGGGATATATACCGGGGGAGCTACTCTCCCCCAGAGAGGGCAGCCAGGGACTGGCTGCAATAGGCATCCCCGCTACCTGGGAGCCAACAATGGGCAGGAGGGCCTGATGTCCACCAGGCTCGGGGCCTGCAGCGACCATATTCCGGGAGCTACTGTACCCCCAGAAGGTACCCATCCCGCCCCACCCCACTCAACCCAACCCTACCCAGGAGGACCTCTACAAAAAACAAACAAACAAACCACCCGGTCACACCAGTCGCAGCAGCCCGGGCCTGAGACCCACCATCACCCAGCAACCCACCACCACCACTATGTGATAAAACTAATCAGAGGGGACCAGAGAGAATGAAATTCAGCCAATTGATGTTTTGAGGAGGCAGACATTGTTTCCATGCTAATATAATCTAAAAGAAAATTTCTAAACTGGTTAATACACAGATTGTTCTTCGCTTTCCAGTTCATGAGAATAGTTTTCTTTGCGATACATAACACTGTGAGAACCATGTGTGCTGAGTTAATTTCCATGTTGATGTTGTCTAAGTCACCCAGTATGCACAGTGTGGGGCATGCAGGGATGCTACACTTTAGCCATGTTGATAGGTCCTCACAGACTTCAAGCCAGAACTTCTGGACAGGCGCAGAAAACCACAAAGCGTGTGCATAATCATCAGGTGTGTTATCTGTGCAATGTGAGCAGATGTTTGAGTGTGTTAGACCCATCCTGAACATCCTTTGTCCTGTATAGTGTGTTCTATGAAGGATTTTGTATTGTATGAGCTGTAAATTAGGATTTCGAGTCTTTATGAAGGTGTTCAAACATATTTGTGGTTAGAAGCTATGACCAGAACTGATGGATAAATCTGCCTCCCATTTTGAGGATGGAAGAGACATTGTGTCATCTATCTTAGACAATAATTTATATATTTTTGATAGTAGTTTTGGGGTACAGCTGCTTAGAAATTCTGCTACCCTAGTCGGGGGTTGTAAGTCTGGTTGGTGGAGGATATATCCATCCATCCATCCATCATCTGCCGCTTATCCGGGGGTCGGGTCGCGGGGGCAGCAGCTTGAGCAGAGAAACCCAGACGTCTCTGTCCCCGGCCACTTCCTCCAGCTCTTCCGGGGGGACCCCGAGGCATTCCCAGGCCAGCCGAGAGACATAGTCTCTCCAACGTGTCCTGGGTCTCCCCCGGGGTCTCCTCCCAGTGGGACGTGCCCGGAACACCTCCCCAGGGAGGCGCCCAGGGGGCATCCTAACCAGATGCCCGAGCCACCTCATCTGACTCCTCTCAATGCGGAGGAGCAGCGGTTCTACTCCGAGCCCCTCCCGGATGACTGAGCTTCTCACCCTATCTCTAAGGGAGAGCCCAGACACCCTGCGGAGGAAACCCATTTCGGCCGCTTGTATTCGCGATCTTGTTCTTTCGGTCACTACCCACAACTCGTGACCATAGGTGAGGATGGGAACGTAGATTGACCAGTAAGTAGAGAGCTTCGCCTTCTGGCTCAGCTCCCTCTTCACAACGACGGGTCGGTGCAGAGCCTGCAACACTGCAGGCGCCGCACCGATCCGCCCGTCAATCTCCCGCTCCATTCGTCCGTCACTCGTGAACAAGACCCCGAGATACTTGAACTCCTCCTCTTGGGGAAGGATCTCATTCCCGACCCGGAGAGAGCATTCCACCCTTTTCCGGATGAGAACCATAGTCTCGGATTTGGAGGTGCTGATTCTCATCCCAGCCGCTTCACACTCGGCTGCGAATCACTCCAGTGAGAGCTGAAGGTCACGGCCTGACGACGCTAACAGAACCACATCATCTGCAAAAAGCAGAGACCCGATTCTGAGGTCGCCAAATGGGACACCCTCAACGCCCTGGCTCCGCCTAGAAATTCTGTCCATAAAAGTTAGGAACAGAATCGGTGACAAAGGGCAGCCCTGACGGAGTCCAACTCTCTATCCGACTTACTGCCGGCAATGCGGACCAAACTCTGGCACCGGTCATACAGAGACCGAACGGCCCCTATCAAGGGGTCCGGCACTCCATATTCCCGGAGCACCCCCCACAGGACTCCACGAGGGACACGGTCGAACGCTTTCTCCAAGTCCACAAAACACATGTAGACTGGTTGGGCGAACTCCCATGCACCCTCCAGGATCCTGCCGAGGGTATAGAGCTGGTCCACTGTTCCACGGCCAGGACGAAAGCCACACTGCATCTCCTGAATCCGAGGCTCGATTATCCGACGGATCCTCCTCTCCAATACCCCCGAATAGACCTTACCAGGGAGGCTGAGGAGTGTGATACCCCTATAGTTGGAACACACCCTCCGGTCCCCCTTTTTAAAGAGGGGTCCCACCACCCCAATCTGCCAGTCCAGAGGCACTGTCCCCCATGTCCATGCGATACTGCAGAGGCGTGTCAGCCAATACAGCCCTACAACATCCAGAGCCTTGAGAAACTCAGGACGGACCTCATCCACCCCCGGGGCCTTGCCACCGAGGAGCTTTTTAACCACCTTGGCAACCTCAGCCCCAGAAATGGGAGGCCCCGTCTCCGAGCTCTCCGACTCTGCCTCTTCCGAGCACGTGTTGGTAGGATTGAGGACTTCCTCGAAGTACTCCCCCCACCGACTCACAACATCCCTAGTTGAGGTCAGCAAAGCCCCGTCCGCACTGTAAACAGTGTTGACTGTGAGCCGCTTCCCCCCCCTGAGACGCCGGATGGTGGACCAGAATCTTTTCGAGGCCGTCCGGAAATCGTTCTCCATGGTCTCACCGAACTCCTCCCAGGCCCGAGTTTTTGCCTCAGCAACCGCCGAAGCCGCGGCCCGTCTGGCCCGTCTGGCCCGTCGGTACCTATCAGCTTCTTCCAGGGTCCCACTGACCAAAAAGGCCCGATAGGACTCCTTCTTCAGCTTGACGGCTTCCCTCACCACTGGTGTCCACCAGCAGGTTCGAGGGTTGCCGCCACGACAGGCACCGACCACCTTACGGCCACAACTCCGACCAGCTGCCTCGGCAATGGAGTCACGGAACATTCAATGTCCCCCACCTCAAATATGGTTGAAGCTCTGCCGGAGGTGGGAGTTAAAGCTCCTTCTGACGGGGGATTCTGACAAACGCTCCCAGCAGACCCTCACAATACGTTTGGGCCTGCCAGGTCTGATCGGCATCCTCCCCCACCAGCGGAGCCAACTCACCACCAGGTGGTGATCAGTTGACAGCTCCGCCCCTCTCTTCACCCGAGTGTCCAGGACATACGGCCGCAAGTCCGATGATATAACCACAAAGTCGATCATCGAACTGCGGCCAAGGGTGTCCTGGTGCCAAGTGCACATACGGACACCCTTATGCCTGAACATGGTGTTCGTTATGGACAGTCTATGACTGGCACAGAAGTCCAACAACATAACACCACTCTGATTCAGATCGGGGGGGCCGTTCCTCCCAATCACACCCCTCCAGGTCTCACTGTCATTGCCCACGTGAGCATTGAATTCCCCAGCAGAATGAGGGAGTCTCCGGTAGGAGCATTCTCCAGTGCCTCCCCCAGAGACTCCAAAAAGGGTAGGTACTCTGAACTGCTGTTTGGCGCATAGGCACAAACAACAGTCAGGACTCGTCCCCCCACCCAAGGCGGAGGGAGGCTACCCTCTCGTTCACTGGGGTAAACCCCAATGTACTGGCACACAGCCGGGGGGCAATAAGTATGCCCACACCTGCTCTGCGCCTCTCACCACGGGCAACTCCAGAGTGGAAGAGAGTCCAACCCCTCTCAAGAGTACTGGTTCCAGATCCCAAGCCGTGCGTCGAGGTGAGTCCGACTATATCTAACGGTCTGATGAAGTTTCAACAATAAACAACAAACTTTGTATTATGAGAAAGAACCAGACTCATTCTTTAGGAATCCGAAAATAAGCTCTATTTTACGAGTTATGCACGAATTCGGATTCTCCTATAAAACGAATTCCTTAACTCAAACCAAGTTAAGACTGCTTTGTCCTTCATATTTATTCATGTCTAATCAAGTTTCAATGATAAACAACGTTGTACTTTGTAGAATGAGAAAGAACTTCTTCAGCAATAAGCATCTCTCGACAAATGACGAAATACAGATTTTGCTATAAAATTAATTGCTATCAGCCTGACTTAAAACTGTTTGTCTTCCTTATTTATCCACTTCAAATCAAGTTTCAACAATTAAAAAAATTTTGTAGTTTGAGAAAGAACAACTTAATCTTGAGCAATCAGTATAAAAAGAAGGTAAGCAAAGGTGCGAATGTCAAACCATACATGATCAAAACAGGGAGCGGAGGTGTTTGGCTGAGACAAGGTGTGAATGTCCACCCATAATTAATGAAAAGCGGGCAACAAGTAGGTTCGAATGCCCAACCATACATCATCAAAAGCAGGAGTGGATATGTTCGGCTACAAGAAGGTTTGAACGTCTGACCATAGTTTGTAAAAAGCGGGTAAGAAAAGGTTCGAATGCCCGAACATACACCATCAAAGGAGGGAGCGGAGGTGTTCCGCTGTAAGAAGGTGTGAATGTCCGACCATAGTTGGTAAAAAACGGGTAAGAAAAGGTTAAAGTACCCGACTGTACACAATCAGTAGCGGGTGCGGAGTTGTTCGGCTACTAAAAGGTGTGAAAGTCCGACCATGGTTTGTAAAAAGCGGGTAAGAAAAGGTGCGAATGCCCGAAAATGTATGATCAAAAGAGGGAGCGGAGGTGTTCGGCTGCAAGAAGGTGTGAATGTACACCCATAATTACTGAAAAATGGGTAAGAAAAGGTGCGAATGCCTAACTATACATAATCAAAAGCAGGAGTGGATGTGTTCGGCTCCAAGAAGGGTTGAATGTCTGACCATAGTTTGTAAAAAGCAGGTAAGAAAAGGTTTGACTGCCCGAACATACACCATCAAAAGAGGGAGCGGAGGTGTTCCGCTGTAAGAAGGTGTGAATGTCCGACCATAGTTGGTAAAAAGCGGGTAAGAAAAGGTTAAAATACCCGACTGTACACAATCAATAGCGGGAGCGGAGTTGTTCGGCTACTAAAAAATGTGAAAGTCCGACTATGGATTGTAAAAAGCGGGTAAGAAAAGGTGCTAATGCCCGACAATGTATGATCAAAAGAGGGAGTGGAGGTTTTCGGCTGTAAGAAGGTCTGAATGTCCAACTATAATTTGTAAAAACCGGGTAAGAAAAGGCTTGAAAGCCCGACTATACACCATCATAAGCGGGAGAGGAGATGTTCAGCTTCAAGAAGGTGTGAATGTCCACCCATAATTACTGAAAAATTGGTAAGAAAAGGTGCGAATGCCCAAACATACATCATCAAAAGCAGGAGTGGATGTGTTGGGCTACAAGAAGGTTTGAAAGTCCGACCATGGTTTGTAAAAAACGGGTAAGAAAATGTGCGAATGCCCGACAATGTATGATCAAAAGAGGGAGCGGAGGTTTTTGGCTACAAGGTTTGAATGTCCGACCATAGTTTGTAAAAAGCGGGTAAGAAAAGGTTCAAATGCCTGACAATACACCATCAAAAGCGGGAGCGGAGGTGTTCCGCTGTAAGACGGTGTGAATGTCCGACCATAGTTGGTAAAAAGCGGGTAAGAAAAGGTTAAAATACCCGACTGTACACAATCAATAGCGGGAGCGGAGTTGTTCGGCTACAAGAAGGTGTGAAAGTCCAACCATGGTTTGTAAAAAGCTGCTAAGAAAAGGTTCGAATGCCCGAATATATACCATCAAAAGCGGAAGCGGAGGTGTTCGGCTGCAAGAAGGTGTGAACGTCCGACCAAAGTTTGTAAAAAGCAGTTAAGAAAAGGTTCGAATATCCAACCAAACATAATCAAAAGCGGGAGCAGAGCTGTTTGACTGCAAGTAGGTGTGAATGTCCAGCCATAATTACTCACAAACGGGTAAGAAAAGGTAGTATTGCCAGACCATACATGATCAAAACAGGGAGCTGAGGTGGTTCAGCACCAAGGTGTGAATGTCTGACTATAGTTTGTAAAAAGCGGGTAAGATAAGGTGCGAATGCCCGACAATGTATGATCAAAAGAGGGAGCGGAGGTTTTTGGCTACAAGAAGGTTTTAATGTCCGACCATAGTTTGTAAAAAGCGGGTAAGAAAAGGTTCGAATATCCAACCAAACATAATCAAAAGCGGGAGCAGAGCTGTTCGACTGCAAGTAGGTGTGAATGTCCAGCCATAATTACTCACAAACGGGTAAGAAAAGGTAGTATTGCCAGACCATACATGATCAAAACAGGGAGCTGAGGTGGTTGAGCACCAAGGTGTGAATGTCTGACTATAGTTTGTAAAAAGCGGGTAAGATAAGGTGCGAATGCCCGACAATGTATAATCAAAAGAGGGAGCAGAGGTTTTCGGCTACAAGAAGGTTTGAATGTCCGACCATAGTTTGTAAAAAGCGGGTAAGAAAAGGTTCAAATGCCTGACTATACACCATCAAAAGCGGGAGCGGAGATGTTCCGCTGTAAGGCGGTGTCAATGTCCGACCATAGTTGGTAAAAAGCGGGTAAGAAAAGGTTAAAATACCCGACTGTACACAATCAATAGCGGGAGCGGAGTTGTTCGGCTACAAGAAGGTGTGAAAGTCCAACCATCGTTTGTAAAAAGCTGGTAAGAAAAGGTTCGAATGCCCGAATATATACCATCAAAAGCGGAAGTGGAGGTGTTCGGCTGCAAGAAGGTGTGAACGTCCAACCAAAGTTGGCAAAAAGCAGTAAAGAAAAGGTTCGAATATCCAAACATAATTAAAAGCGAGAGAGATTGTGTTCAGCTGCAAGTAGGTGTGAATATCCAGCCATAATTACTCACAAACGGGTAAGAAAATGTAGTATTGCCAGACCATACATGATCAAAACAGGGAGCGGAGGTGGTTTAGCTGCAAAAAGGGGTGAATGTCCAACTAAAGTTCAAATATATTAACAAAAGCGGGAGGAGAGGTCTTCGGATTAGAGTGGTTGAAATTTCCAACCATAATCTATAAAATGCGGTGAAAAAAAAAGGTGTGAAGGAATGAATTTTATAGCAAAATCCGAAATCATGCATAACTCCGCAAAAGGAACGTATTGCTCAATCAAAGGGATGCTTCTTTCTCATTCAGGGTAATATGAGGAACTTTATGCTTGATACATTTTAGACATGGATAACTATGAAGGACAAAGCAATTTTAACTTGGTTTGAGCAAAGCAATTCATTTTATAGGAAAATCCGAAATCGTGTAGGACTCATGAAAGTAAGCTTATTCTCGGATTCCTGATCCTCCAGTGTTGCTCTTTCCTATACTGCAAAATACAGCCTTGTTCTTTGTTGAAATCGATATAGACATTGATAAATATGAAGGACAAAGCAGTTTCCACTTTGTTTGAGTGAAGGAATTAATTTTATAGCAAAATCCCAAATCAAGCAGAACGTATGAAAATAAGCGTGTTTTCGGATTCCTGATCCTTCAGTTTTGCTATTTCTTCTACTGCAAAATACAATGTTGTTCTTTGTTGAAGTCAATCTAGACATTGATAAATATTAAGGACAAAGCAGTTTTAACATAGTTTGAGTAAAGGAATTCATTTTATACATAAAATCCCAAATCATGCAGAACGTATGAAAATAAGCTTATTCTCGGATTCCTGTTCCTTCAAGTGTTGCTCTTTCTACTATTGCAAAATACAATGTTGTTCTTTGATGAAGTAAATCTAGACATTGATAAATATGAAGGACAAAGCAGTTTTCACTTGGTTTGAGTGAAGGAATTCATTTTATACATAAAATCCCAAATCATGCAGAACGTATGAAAAGAAGCTTATTCTCGGATTCCTGATCCTTCAGTGTTGCTTTTTCTTCTACTGCAAAATACAATGTTGTTCTTTGTTGAAGTCAATCTAGACATTGATAAATATGAAGGACAAAGCAGTTTTAACATAGTTTGAGTGAAGGCATTCATTTATAGTAAAATCAATAATCGTGCAGAACTCATGAAAATAAGCTTATTCTCGGATTCCTAAAACTTTTGATTTGCTCTTTCTTTACTGCAAAGTACAATGTTGTTCTTTGTTGAAGTCGATCTAGACATTGATAAATATGAAGGACAAAGCAGTTTTCACTTGGTTTGAGTGAAGGATTTGCAGCTGAAAACCTCCCGCTCCCGCTTTTGAGTGTGTATAGTCGGGCTTTCGAGCCTTTTCTTACCCGGTTTTTAGAAATTATGGTTGGACATTCAGACCTTGCAGCCGAAGACCTCCACTCCCTCTTTTGATCATACATTGTCGGGCATTCGCACCTTGTCTTACCCACTTTTTACAAACTATAGTCAGACATTCACACCTTGCAGCTGAACCACCTCAGCTCCCTGTTTTGATCATGTATGGTCTGGCAATACTACCTTTTCTTACCCGTTTGTGAGTAATTATGGCTGGACATTCACACCTACTTGCAGTCGAACAGCTCTGCTCCCGCTTTTGATGGTATATATTCGGGCATTCGAACCTTTTCTTAACTGCTTTTTGCAAACTTTGGTTGGACGTTCACACCTTCTTGTAGCCGAACACCTCCGCTCCCGCTTTTGATGGTGTATAGTCAGGCATTTGAACCTTTTCTTACCCGCTTTTTACAAACTATGGTCGGACATTCAAACCTTCTTGTAGCCGAAAACCTCCGCTCCCTCTTTTGATCATACATTGTCGGGCATTCGCACCTTTTCTTACCCGTTTTTTACAAACCATGGTCGGACTGTCACACATTCTTGTAGCCAAACACATCCGCTCCCGCTATTGATTGTGTACAGTCGGGTATTTTAACCTTTTCTTACCCGCTTTTTACCAACTATGGTCGGACATTCACACCTTCTTACAGAGGAACACCTCCGCTCCCTCTTTTGATGGTGTATGTTTGGGCATTCGAACCTTTTCTTACCCGCTTTTTACAAACTATGCTCGGACATTCAAACCTTCTTGTAGCCGAACAAATCCACTCCTGCTTTTGTTGATGTATGGTTGGGCATTCAAACCTACTTGTTGCCCGCTTTTCATTAATTTTGGGTGGACATTCACACCTTGTCACAGCCAAACACCTCCGCTCCCTGTTTTGATCATGTATGGTTGGACATTCGCACCTTTTCTCACCCGCTTTTTGCCAACTATGGTCGGCTGTTCACAGCTTCCTCTCCACCATACTTGTATGGTGGGATATTCACACCCACTTGCATCCGAAGACCTTTTGTTGATATTTAGTCGGTCATTCGCAGCTTACCCGCTTTTGGCAAACTATGGCCTTCATGCAGCCAAACACCTCTGATCTCGCTTTTGATGATGTAAGGTTGGGCATTCAGACCTTGCTTCACCTGCTTTTCACCAAATATAGTCGGACATTCACACCTTCTTGCAGCCGAACACTTCCGCTCCACCTTTTAGTGTTCTATCACACCTTTTTTTTCACCGCATTTTATAGATTATGGTTGGAAATTCTCAACCACTCTCATCCGAAGACCTCTCCTCCCGCTTTTGTTAATATATTTGAACTTTAGTCGGACATTCACACCTTCTTGCAGCTGAACCACCTCCGCTCCCTGTTTTGATCATGTATGGTCTGGCAATACTACCTTTTCTTACCCGTTTGTTAGTAATTATGGCTGGACATTCACACCTACTTGCAGCCGAACACCACCTCTCCCGCTTTTGATGATGTATGGACCGGCATTCTTACCTTTTCTAACACATTTTTCAGCAATTATGGTCGGAGATTCACACTTACTCACAGCCGAACAACTCCGCTCCCGCATTTGATGGTGTATAGTCGGGCATCCTCACCCTTTCTCATCAGCTTTTTGCAAATTATGATCTGACATTCACACCTGCTTTTGATAATGTATGGTTTGGCATTCGCACCTTTTCTTACCCATTTTTCAGTAATTATGGGTGGACATTCACACCTTCTTGCAGCTGAACACCTCCTCTCCCGCTATTGATTGTGTACAGTCGGGTATTTTAACCTTTTCTTACCCGCTTTTTACCAAATATGGTCGGACATTCACACCGTCTTACAGCGGAACACCTCTGCTCCCGCTTTTGATGGTGTATAGTCAGGCATTTGAACCTTTTCTTACCCGCTTTTTACAAACTATGGTCGGACATTCAAACCTTCTTGTAGCCGAAAACCTCCGCTCCCTCTTTTGATTATACATTGTTGGGCATTCGCACCTTATTTACAAACTATAGTCAGACATTCACACCTTGCAGCTGAACCACCTCAGCTCCCTGTTTTGATCATGTATGGTCTGGCAATACTACCTTTTCTTACCCGTTTGTGAGTAATTATGGCTGGACATTCACACCTACTTGCAGTCGAACAGCTCTGCTCCCGCTTTTGATGGTATATATTCGGGCATTCGAACCTTTTCTTAACTGCTTTTTGCAAACTTTGGTCGGACGTTCACACCTTCTTGTAGCCGAACACCTCCGCTCCCGCTTTTGATGGTGTATAGTCAGGCATTTGAACCTTTTCTTACCCGCTTTTTACAAACTATGGTCGGACATTCAAACCTTCTTGTAGCCGAAAACCTCCGCTCCCTCTTTTGATCATACATTGTCGGGCATTCGCACCTTTTCTTACCCGTTTTTTACAAACCATGGTCGGACTTTCACACATTCTTGTAGCCAAACACATCCGCTCCTGCTATTGATTGTGTACAGTCGGGTATTTTAACCTTTTCTTACCCGTTTTTTACCAACTATGGTCGGACATTCACACCTTCTTACAGCGGAACACCTCCGCTCCCTCTTTTGATGGTGTATGTTTGGGCATTCGAACCTTTTCTTACCCGCTTTTTACAAACTATGCTCGGACATTCAAACCTTCTTGTAGCCGAACACATCCACTCCTGCTTTTGATGATGTATGGTTGGGCATTCAAACCTACTTGTTGCCCGCTTTTCATTAATTTTGGGTGGACATTCACACCTTGTCACAGCCAAACACCTCCGCTCCCTGTTTTGATCATGTATGGTTGGACATTCGCACCTTTTCTCACCCGCTTTTTGCCAACTATGGTCGGCTGTTCACAGCTTCCTCTCCACCATACTTGTATGGTGGGATATTCACACCCACTTGCATCCGAAGACCTTTTGTTGATATTTAGTCGGTCATTCGCAGCTTACCCGCTTTTGGCAAACTATGGCCTTCATGCAGCCAAACACCTCTGATCTCGCTTTTGATGATGTAAGGTTGGGCATTCAGACCTTGCTTCACCTGCTTTTCACCAAATATAGTCGGACATTCACACCTTCTTGCAGCCGAACACTTCCGCTCCACCTTTTAGTGTTCTATCACACCTTTTTTTTCACCGCATTTTATAGATTATGGTTGGAAATTCTCAACCACTCTCATCCGAAGACCTCTCCTCCCGCTTTTGTTAATATATTTGAACTTTAGTCGGACATTCACACCTTCTTGCAGCTGAACCACCTCCGCTCCCTGTTTTGATCATGTATGGTCTGGCAATACTACCTTTTCTTACCCGTTTGTTAGTAATTATGGCTGGACATTCACACCTACTTGCAGCCGAACACCACCTCTCCCGCTTTTGATGATGTATGGACCGGCATTCTTACCTTTTCTTACCCATTTTTCAGTAATTATGGGTGGACATTCACACCTTCTTGCAGCTGAACACCTCCTCTCCCGCTATTGATTGTGTACAGTCGGGTATTTTAACCTTTTCTTACCCGCTTTTTACCAACTATGGTCGGACATTTACACCTTCTTACAGCGGAACACCTCCGCTCCCTCTTTTGATGGTCTATGTTCGGGCATTTTCACCTTTTCTTACCCATTTTTCAGTAATTATGGGTGGACATTCACACCTTCTTGCAGCTGAACAACTCCTCTCCCGCTTATGATCATGTGCGGTTTGATATTCGAAAATTTTCTTTCATGTTTTAAAGCAATTATTGATGGACATTCAAATCTTCTTGTAGCCGAACACATCCACTCCTGCTTTTGATGATGTATGGTAACCTTTTCTTACCCGCTTTTTACAAACTATGGTCGGACATTCAAACCTTCTTGTAGCCAAAACCCTCCGCTCCCTCTTTTGATCATACATTGTCGGGCATTCGCACCTTATCTTACCCGCTTTTTACAAACTATAGTCAGACATTCACACCTTGCAGCTGAAACACCTCCGCTCCCTGTTTTGATCATGTATGGTCTGGCAATACTACCTTTTCTTACCCGTTTGTGAGTAATTAATCCCAAAATATTGAGCATAAAATAAGTCTTTATGCTGATGATGTATTACTTTTCCTTCAGAACTCACAGACGTCTCTCAGTCACACGATCACACTCATTAATAAATTCTCAGCACTTTCTGACTACTCTATCAACTGGTCTAAGACCACAGTTCTGCCCATTAACTGTAGGGTCCATAATATACCTGCGATCACTTTACAGTCAGGAAATATTAGATATTTAGGCATAAACATTTCCTCCAGGCTCTCAGAGCTAACAAAGCTAAATTATGTGCAATTATTAAAGACAGTAGAGGACGATCTCTCGTTGGAAGTCCTTACCTATATCACTTATGGGGAGAGTTACATCCATTAAAATGATGATACTACCAAAAGTTAACTATTTGTTCTCAATGATCCCCATAAAACCATCTGCTACTTGGTTTAAGTCACTAGATTCATGCATCTCCAAATTTCTGTGGAAAAACAAACCACCACGTATTAGTTTAAAAACCCTACAGAAGACCAAGGACAGTGGTGGATTAGATTTACCTCATTTTCAGCACTATTCCTTAGACAGTAGGTTACAATATATATCAAAATGGTTTAAACCTTGTTGTTGTCACAGTTCCCAGAGACGTTGTAATTGTTGAGGATTCTATATTCACCCCCTCATTAGAGGCACGTAATGCAGATTGATGACACTGAATCTTCTTCTCTGTTCATTGCTGGCATCATTCCCAGCATCGTAAGTGTTCGTGGCATTGTTAGCCTCTTCTTCTGGATCTTGATATCGAGAATCCTTTTGTATTTCTGGTTTGTCAGTCCTCTTTCTTCGTTCACCAGAGTCTTTGTCTTTTTGTCCTTGAGTTTGGTGATTTTTTCTTCTTTTGATGCCTTGACACAATGTGACAGGTGATACCACGTGGGAGATCCTGTAACTTGGATTGCTGTCCCTGTGCTGCGAAATGGCTGTGCTGCTCAAATGGTCTCTCCTTCATCATGGTTACATGCTGCCATTCCGACATCTCGCCATTCCGACATGGGTGTCCAATTGTCGGAATGGCGACACTTAATTTTTTATCAAACGTCCCACCATTCCGACACTTTTTTCCTCCTATGGTCGGAATGGCGGTATGTTTTTTGTTTTTTTAACATACCGCCATTCCGACAGTTCCTTTTAATAGCCTATTTTTTACCCAAAACATTTTGCACTAATGATATGCCGGCGCAAATACGCCCTAAAGTTTTGCGCACAAGCTTTGCACATGCAGAGGCCACAGCCTCGCAAACAAACTTTAATAATCTATTATCAAAATCCCCTGAATTTCAAATATAAAAATACAGATATTAATGTAACTCTGGCGAGACTGAAACTGATTAAGCAGAAATACAGTGTCAGTGAGCTGTCACAGCAGCCAGCTGGAGCGGAGCTCTCCACAGAGCCCATGCGCCTTTTGCACGCTGTCATCATATGCAAAAGTAATAATTGCAATTACAGATATCACGGCTACTGCACAGGACACAGTTGCGAGCACTCTGCCTTGCCTTGCCAATAGGAGAAGATAGAAATGACAGCATAGAACGTATAAAACACAACAAAATGCAGTAAAAACGTTTATTCATGTTATTCACGTGATTTATGAGTACTCACTCCAATTTCGGGAAGCGCGGATGGGTTTTGCGCATTTGGCACAAACACACAGCCGCAACGGTTGTAGCTTTATACAGCCTGTTGATATCTTAAGGACCTAACTGGTCACACCTGGGACTAAATGTCATGTAGAGATTGTTTTTACATGACATTACAGCTGAACATATAGCTTTCATCCACAAACCAACGTGGGAGAGCCCGAAGACGCATGTGCCAGACGCACATAGGCATGCGTAAAACCAATTTTGACCACTTCATACTGTTTATTTGCTTTCTTTTAGTTAACTTTCGTTTCTTTTGGATTCTTGTGCGTGTTATGGAGCCGTTTTGGTCCATGTTTGTAAGCCTTTTTTTCCTGGATTAAATTTTCGGAAGTTGAAACAAGTGGCATTGGAGTGTGTGATTGAAAACCACCGCGGACTGCTTCTCCTCCTCCAGTTGCCGAGACTTTGTGTTTTTAATAATGCTTGTCTATAAACATGTTAAACATATAAATTGCATGAACAGAAAGAAGGGACTCACCTGTTGAGTAACACACATTTCCTTATACGGAAAGCCTTGTCGGAATGGTGGGACATTTGAACGTCAGAATAGCGGGATGTCGGAATGGTGGTATGTCGGAATGGTGGGATGTCGGAATAGCGGGATGTCGGAATGGCGGGATTTCGGAATGGGTGTTGCCACCCCCTTCATCATATACACAGTTATTTATACATCACCTTCCACCATGAAGCGTTGTCCCTTTTTGTTTCTCTCTTTGTTCTTAAAATGCTGTTATGCATGTCTAAACCAATCCATTAAATTAGATCATTTTGGCAGTAAAGCGATCTACAATGTGCTTGGTCGCAAAGCTGCTCATCTGTGGTAAACAGCTCTTCAGAAAGGCATTCTTCAATTGATTTCACTAATTCTATGTAATAATTTTGTGATTTCCTACAAAACTACACTTCTTCTCCCATCTGTCTGAGTATTTAATATTGTCTGGGTCCCGTTAAAACATGTATTTTTCCCATCTAATTCCTTGTTTGCTTTAAAACAAGTATTCCCCATTTTCTATCCCTTCAGTAGCCAACCAGTTTGTATGGAGTACACTGGAGCAACTTGACTGATCGGTAAAACACTGCTTTTGTTGTCACCGCAAGGCTTCCCCCGTCGGTTGTTTCACTGAGACACTACTGAGTAACTATAACTCAACACAGTTTATACACATAACATTCATATACATACTAACAAACAAACAAACAATTATTTATCGCAATTTTCTCATCTCTGTTTGAACGTACACCCAGGTAAATATTCCTGTATTCCTCATCCGACTATGGACCCATTCATTGTTTAACTTCACTGTTTTGCAAATCCTAATTGAATATTACACATTGACATTGAACTTTACTTGATAAGCAGGTCTTCATTGCATTCAGCAGCCTATATGTGAGCATCTATGTGTAAGCTGTTCTTCTTTGCATTTATCAGCAGCAAGCAATTCTTCATTGCACATGCATATGAAAATAGTAAAACAATTCCAATGCGTTAGCGAAACCTTCTATATCAGGAGTGTCCATCATGATGCTGGGAATAGAACCTCTTTCCCAGAATAGTTCAACCTTCATTACTCAACTGATCATAACTCCGCAATGAGCACATTTCAAAGTATCATTCCTCTACATATATTCAAAAATCTATGTGTAAATGTTTAATATTTCTTATATTTGTTGATGTAATTCTGTGTGCATGTGGCCTAAACCCAATCTCTGTGTGGCAATTTTAATTTAAACAAGTTGAACTCTGCCTCTGATCATTTAAAAAAGGTGTGTACCAATATCAACCTTTCTCAGGTAATTACTGATCCTACAAAACCAAAGAGATCCTTCCAGGTTGTCCCTGATTGGCTCAATCTTAACAAATCAAAGGTAGAAAATCCGCAGTATCTGAACTTGGTGTTAGTTATCACTGCTCAATAGCCTGTATCAGAATTGCAAAAATGAAAACATTAGGTCCACGCTTGGTATCCAGATCCTGAAACATCTCCATGAGCAGGCTTTTTTTTAACTGATCTGTTGAATAGTTATATGACACTGTTAAAATCCCAGATGAAGATCTAGCACTTGACCATTTTTGTAAATCTTCTAATTCCATAGTTGATAAACACGCCCCTTTTAAAAAGTATAGAACTTAGAACAGGTCTATCCCTGGCTTTCGGCAGAACTGTCTTCTTTACTTTTTTTTCCCCTTGTCCTGTTCAGCATTATGTCAGAAGAATTGTAGTCTGAATACCTTTGATGCCAAACAGATTTGTTTTGCCAAGGGAAGTTTTATAAATGTAAAGCTCCCCTTGATGCCCATTTATTTATTTCTGTTTACAATATATGACATGAACTGAACTGAACCGGACCGGGGGACAAGGAAAGAAGAAGAGGAAAGAAGAGGAAACAGAACAAAAATAGAAACAAAAACCAGACAACCAGCTGCTACACCTGTAAAAAATAAAACAGACAACAATCCATGGCCTATGAGGGGAATCCAGCCTTAGCGCCACCAGGAGCACCTGAAAGCAGACAAGCAGAGAAAAAACAAACACACAAACAAACAAAAACAAGCACAAGAAGCGGCAATCGCATACAACACAGCTGTGGATATAGATGACCTGAGACGACACGATAATACATCAACTGCTTAGTGACCATGCTACTGGACTAATGAATGTGTGTGTGTGTGTGTGTGAGAACATGCAACACCCATGGCACAGGACCTACATGATAACCGTGCTTAGTTATGAATGTATAAGCGTACAGGGCCACAATCCACAGCCCCCCCCCCAAGCAATCAGAAGCAGGCAGAGAGGGCCACAAGACCCAGGCCACCAGCAGCCCCCACAGAGCACAGAACCCAGGCAGCCCACCGCAGGGGCAACCACGCATCCACCCAGAAGACTGCAGAGGAAGCCCCCGGAAAGAGCCCCCATAAGCATAGGGCAGAGGCACTCCGGGAACCAGGGGCAACAGCCCACCGACCCCGCCACGCCCCAGCCGCCCAGACATGGGCCGTGCACTGGACCTGGGCCCCAGGAGCCCGAGCGCCCCCAAACCCCCCGGCAGAGGCCCCACCCAATACCCAGGAGGGCCAAGCGCCCCAGACAGCCACAAAGTGGGTCAGCGCCTGCCCCAGCGCCCCTGGTCAAGTGCCCTGGGAGTCAAGACGTGCCCACAGGTGGGTGAAGTCGCGAGCAGTGGGGAGAGGCAACGCTGATGCCCCATCGGGAGAAACACAGGCAGGCCAGGCGACAGCAAGTCCCAGATCCAGGCCCAATCATTACCACACACACTTTCACGTCCCATACATCCACACATCCACACATCCTACCTCCCTCGACTCTGCTGGGGTGTAGTGCAGCGGGCACACCAGGAGGCCAGCAACCCCCCAGCCACCACAGACCCCGAACCAGCAGAACAATTAATTAATCCTCCTGGCCCCTCCTGCCCCGAGCAGACACCAGGAAGCAGGGGTGTGCGAAGAAGACCCCTCCCCTCACCCTTCTGGCTCTTCAATATTTTCTAATAGTGAGCAATTAAAATTGAGGGGCAGCCAAACTTGTAGAACTGGGAGCGCGGCACTCTGGGCAGCCTACATACCCAAAGAGCCCCGCCCACCAGATGCCACTCAGTGTAACCACCCCCCAAGACCTAATGTGTGTGTGTGAGTGTGTTTGATAAGTAGTAATGTCTAAGGTGTAATTAAAACAGGGGCAGGGTACTGCAGAGTGCAACCAAAGGGGACCACCTACGTGGCCCCATCCACTACACCCCACCGAACACACACGCCCCCAAAACCCTTCATGTGTGAGTGTGTGCTGTGTACAGGAGCCAGAAGGGAGAGGGGTATGGGGATATATACCGGGGGAGCTACTCTCCCCCAGAGAGGGCAGCCAGGGACTGGCTGCAATAGGCATCCCCGCTACCTGGGAGCCAACAATGGGCAGGAGGGCCTGATGTCCACCAGGCTCGGGGCCTGCAGCGACCATATTCCGGGAGCTACTGTACCCCCAGAAGGTACCCATCCCGCCCCACCCCACTCAACCCAACCCCACCCAGGAGGACCTCTACAAAAAACAAACAAACAAACCACCCGGTCACACCAGTCGCAGCAGCCCGGGCCTGAGACCCACCATCACCCAGCAACCCACCACCACCACTATGTGATAAAACTAATCAGAGGGGACCAGAGAGAATGAAATTCAGCCAATTGATGTTTTGAGGAGGCAGACATTGTTTCCATGCTAATATAATCTAAAAGAAAATTTCTAAACTGGTTAATACACAGATTGTTCTTCGCTTTCCAGTTCATGAGAATAGTTTTCTTTGCGATACATAACACTGTGACAACCATGTGTGCTGAGTTAATTTCCATGTTGATGTTGTCTAAGTCACCCAGTATGCACAGTGTGGGGCATGCAGGGATGCTACACTTTAGCCATGTTGATAGGTCCTCACAGACTTCAAGCCAGAACTTCTGGACAGGCGCAGAAAACCACAAAGCGTGTGCATAATCATCAGGTGTGTTATCTGTGCAATGTGAGCAGATGTTTGAGTGTGTTAGACCCATCCTGAACATCCTTTGTCCTGTATAGTGTGTTCTATGAAGGATTTTGTATTGTATGAGCTGTAAATTAGGATTTCGAGTCTTTATGAAGGTGTTCAAACATATTTGTGGTTAGAAGCTATGACCAGAACTGATGGATAAATCTGCCTCCCATTTTGAGGATGGAAGAGACATTGTGTCATCTATCTTAGACAATAATTTATATATTTTTGATAGTAGTTTTGGGGTACAGCTGCTTAGAAATTCTGCTACCCTAGTCGGGGGTTGTAAGTCTGGTTGGTGGAGGATATATCCATCCATCCATCCATCATCTGCCGCTTATCCGGGGGTCGGGTCGCGGGGGCAGCAGCTTGAGCAGAGAAACCCAGACGTCTCTGTCCCCGGCCACTTCCTCCAGCTCTTCCGGGGGGACCCCGAGGCATTCCCAGGCCAGCCGAGAGACATAGTCTCTCCAACGTGTCCTGGGTCTCCCCCGGGGTCTCCTCCCAGTGGGACGTGCCCGGAACACCTCCCCAGGGAGGCGCCCAGGGGGCATCCTAACCAGATGCCCGAGCCACCTCATCTGACTCCTCTCAATGCGGAGGAGCAGCGGTTCTACTCCGAGCCCCTCCCGGATGACTGAGCTTCTCACCCTATCTCTAAGGGAGAGCCCAGACACCCTGCGGAGGAAACCCATTTCGGCCGCTTGTATTCGCGATCTTGTTCTTTCGGTCACTACCCACAACTCGTGACCATAGGTGAGGATGGGAACGTAGATTGACCAGTAAGTAGAGAGCTTCGCCTTCTGGCTCAGCTCCCTCTTCACAACGACGGGTCGGTGCAGAGCCTGCAACACTGCAGGCGCCGCACCGATCCGCCCGTCAATCTCCCGCTCCATTCGTCCGTCACTCGTGAACAAGACCCCGAGATACTTGAACTCCTCCTCTTGGGGAAGGATCTCATTCCCGACCCGGAGAGAGCATTCCACCCTTTTCCGGATGAGAACCATAGTCTCGGATTTGGAGGTGCTGATTCTCATCCCAGCCGCTTCACACTCGGCTGCGAATCACTCCAGTGAGAGCTGAAGGTCACGGCCTGACGACGCTAACAGAACCACATCATCTGCAAAAAGCAGAGACCCGATTCTGAGGTCGCCAAATGGGACACCCTCAACGCCCTGGCTCCGCCTAGAAATTCTGTCCATAAAAGTTAGGAACAGAATCGGTGACAAAGGGCAGCCCTGACGGAGTCCAACTCTCTATCCGACTTACTGCCGGCAATGCGGACCAAACTCTGGCACCGGTCATACAGAGACCGAACGGCCCCTATCAAGGGGTCCGGCACTCCATATTCCCGGAGCACCCCCCACAGGACTCCACGAGGGACACGGTCGAACGCTTTCTCCAAGTCCACAAAACACATGTAGACTGGTTGGGCGAACTCCCATGCACCCTCCAGGATCCTGCCGAGGGTATAGAGCTGGTCCACTGTTCCACGGCCAGGACGAAAGCCACACTGCATCTCCTGAATCCGAGGCTCGATTATCCGACGGATCCTCCTCTCCAATACCCCCGAATAGACCTTACCAGGGAGGCTGAGGAGTGTGATACCCCTATAGTTGGAACACACCCTCCGGTCCCCCTTTTTAAAGAGGGGTCCCACCACCCCAATCTGCCAGTCCAGAGGCACTGTCCCCCATGTCCATGCGATACTGCAGAGGCGTGTCAGCCAATACAGCCCTACAACATCCAGAGCCTTGAGAAACTCAGGACGGACCTCATCCACCCCCGGGGCCTTGCCACCGAGGAGCTTTTTAACCACCTCGGCAACCTCAGCCCCAGAAATGGGAGGCCCCGTCTCCGAGCTCTCCGACTCTGCCTCTTCCGAGCACGTGTTGGTAGGATTGAGGACTTCCTCGAAGTACTCCCCCCACCGACTCACAACATCCCTAGTTGAGGTCAGCAAAGCCCCGTCCGCACTGTAAACAGTGTTGACTGTGAGCCGCTTCCCCCCCCTGAGACGCCGGATGGTGGACCAGAATCTTTTCGAGGCCGTCCGGAAATCGTTCTCCATGGTCTCACCGAACTCCTCCCAGGCCCGAGTTTTTGCCTCAGCAACCGCCGAAGCCGCGGCCCGTCTGGCCCGTCTGGCCCGTCGGTACCTATCAGCTTCTTCCAGGGTCCCACTGACCAAAAAGGCCCGATAGGACTCCTTCTTCAGCTTGACGGCTTCCCTCACCACTGGTGTCCACCAGCAGGTTCGAGGGTTGCCGCCACGACAGGCACCGACCACCTTACGGCCACAACTCCGACCAGCTGCCTCGGCAATGGAGTCACGGAACATTCAATGTCCCCCACCTCAAATATGGTTGAAGCTCTGCCGGAGGTGGGAGTTAAAGCTCCTTCTGACGGGGGATTCTGACAAACGCTCCCAGCAGACCCTCACAATACGTTTGGGCCTGCCAGGTCTGATCGGCATCCTCCCCCACCAGCGGAGCCAACTCACCACCAGGTGGTGATCAGTTGACAGCTCCGCCCCTCTCTTCACCCGAGTGTCCAGGACATACGGCCGCAAGTCCGATGATATAACCACAAAGTCGATCATCGAACTGCGGCCAAGGGTGTCCTGGTGCCAAGTGCACATACGGACACCCTTATGCCTGAACATGGTGTTCGTTATGGACAGTCTATGACTGGCACAGAAGTCCAACAACATAACACCACTCTGATTCAGATCGGGGGGGCCGTTCCTCCCAATCACACCCCTCCAGGTCTCACTGTCATTGCCCACGTGAGCATTGAATTCCCCAGCAGAATGAGGGAGTCTCCGGTAGGAGCATTCTCCAGTGCCTCCCCCAGAGACTCCAAAAAGGGTAGGTACTCTGAACTGCTGTTTGGCGCATAGGCACAAACAACAGTCAGGACTCGTCCCCCCACCCAAGGCGGAGGGAGGCTACCCTCTCGTTCACTGGGGTAAACCCCAATGTACTGGCACACAGCCGGGGGGCAATAAGTATGCCCACACCTGCTCTGCGCCTCTCACCACGGGCAACTCCAGAGTGGAAGAGAGTCCAACCCCTCTCAAGAGTACTGGTTCCAGATCCCAAGCCGTGCGTCGAGGTGAGTCCGACTATATCTAACGGTCTGATGAAGTTTCAACAATAAACAACAAACTTTGTATTATGAGAAAGAACCAGACTCATTCTTTAGGAATCCGAAAATAAGCTCTATTTTACGAGTTATGCACGAATTCGGATTCTCCTATAAAACGAATTCCTTAACTCAAACCAAGTTAAGACTGCTTTGTCCTTCATATTTATTCATGTCTAATCAAGTTTCAATGATAAACAACGTTGTACTTTGTAGAATGAGAAAGAACTTCTTCAGCAATAAGCATCTCTCGACAAATGACGAAATACAGATTTTGCTATAAAATTAATTGCTATCAGCCTGACTTAAAACTGTTTGTCTTCCTTATTTATCCACTTCAAATCAAGTTTCAACAATTAAAAAAATTTTGTAGTTTGAGAAAGAACAACTTAATCTTGAGCAATCAGTATAAAAAGAAGGTAAGCAAAGGTGCGAATGTCAAACCATACATGATCAAAACAGGGAGCGGAGGTGTTTGGCTGAGACAAGGTGTGAATGTCCACCCATAATTAATGAAAAGCGGGCAACAAGTAGGTTCGAATGCCCAACCATACATCATCAAAAGCAGGAGTGGATATGTTCGGCTACAAGAAGGTTTGAACGTCTGACCATAGTTTGTAAAAAGCGGGTAAGAAAAGGTTCGAATGCCCGAACATACACCATCAAAGGAGGGAGCGGAGGTGTTCCGCTGTAAGAAGGTGTGAATGTCCGACCATAGTTGGTAAAAAACGGGTAAGAAAAGGTTAAAGTACCCGACTGTACACAATCAGTAGCGGGTGCGGAGTTGTTCGGCTACTAAAAGGTGTGAAAGTCTGACCATGGTTTGTAAAAAGCGGGTAAGAAAAGGTGCGAATGCCCGAAAATGTATGATCAAAAGAGGGAGCGGAGGTGTTCGGCTGCAAGAAGGTGTGAATGTACACCCATAATTACTGAAAAATGGGTAAGAAAAGGTGCGAATGCCTAACTATACATAATCAAAAGCAGGAGTGGATGTGTTCGGCTCCAAGAAGGGTTGAATGTCTGACCATAGTTTGTAAAAAGCAGGTAAGAAAAGGTTTGACTGCCCGAACATACACGAACATACACCATCAAAGGAGGGAGCTTGACGGCTTCCCTCACCACTGGTGTCCACCAGCAGGTTCGAGGGTTGCCGCCACGACAGGCACCGACCACCTTACGGCCACAACTCCGACCAGCTGCCTCGGCAATGGAGTCACGGAACATTCAATGTCCCCCACCTCAAATATGGTTGAAGCTCTGCCGGAGGTGGGAGTTAAAGCTCCTTCTGACGGGGGATTCTGACAAACGCTCCCAGCAGACCCTCACAATACGTTTGGGCCTGCCAGGTCTGATCGGCATCCTCCCCCACCAGCGGAGCCAACTCACCACCAGGTGGTGATCAGTTGACAGCTCCGCCCCTCTCTTCACCCGAGTGTCCAGGACATACGGCCGCAAGTCCGATGATATAACCACAAAGTCGATCATCGAACTGCGGCCAAGGGTGTCCTGGTGCCAAGTGCACATACGGACACCCTTATGCCTGAACATGGTGTTCGTTATGGACAGTCTATGACTGGCACAGAAGTCCAACAACATAACACCACTCTGATTCAGATCGGGGGGGCCGTTCCTCCCAATCACACCCCTCCAGGTCTCACTGTCATTGCCCACGTGAGCATTGAATTCCCCAGCAGAATGAGGGAGTCTCCGGTAGGAGCATTCTCCAGTGCCTCCCCCAGAGACTCCAAAAAGGGTAGGTACTCTGAACTGCTGTTTGGCGCATAGGCACAAACAACAGTCAGGACTCGTCCCCCCACCCAAGGCGGAGGGAGGCTACCCTCTCGTTCACTGGGGTAAACCCCAATGTACTGGCACACAGCCGGGGGGCAATAAGTATGCCCACACCTGCTCTGCGCCTCTCACCACGGGCAACTCCAGAGTGGAAGAGAGTCCAACCCCTCTCAAGAGTACTGGTTCCAGATCCCAAGCCGTGCGTCGAGGTGAGTCCGACTATATCTAACGGTCTGATGAAGTTTCAACAATAAACAACAAACTTTGTATTATGAGAAAGAACCAGACTCATTCTTTAGGAATCCGAAAATAAGCTCTATTTTACGAGTTATGCACGAATTCGGATTCTCCTATAAAACGAATTCCTTAACTCAAACCAAGTTAAGACTGCTTTGTCCTTCATATTTATTCATGTCTAATCAAGTTTCAATGATAAACAACGTTGTACTTTGTAGAATGAGAAAGAACTTCTTCAGCAATAAGCATCTCTCGACAAATGACGAAATACAGATTTTGCTATAAAATTAATTGCTATCAGCCTGACTTAAAACTGTTTGTCTTCCTTATTTATCCACTTCAAATCAAGTTTCAACAATTAAAAAAATTTTGTAGTTTGAGAAAGAACAACTTAATCTTGAGCAATCAGTATAAAAAGAAGGTAAGCAAAGGTGCGAATGTCAAACCATACATGATCAAAACAGGGAGCGGAGGTGTTTGGCTGAGACAAGGTGTGAATGTCCACCCATAATTAATGAAAAGCGGGCAACAAGTAGGTTCGAATGCCCAACCATACATCATCAAAAGCAGGAGTGGATATGTTCGGCTACAAGAAGGTTTGAACGTCTGACCATAGTTTGTAAAAAGCGGGTAAGAAAAGGTTCGAATGCCCGAACATACACCATCAAAGGAGGGAGCGGAGGTGTTCCGCTGTAAGAAGGTGTGAATGTCCGACCATAGTTGGTAAAAAACGGGTAAGAAAAGGTTAAAGTACCCGACTGTACACAATCAGTAGCGGGTGCGGAGTTGTTCGGCTACTAAAAGGTGTGAAAGTCTGACCATGGTTTGTAAAAAGCGGGTAAGAAAAGGTGCGAATGCCCGAAAATGTATGATCAAAAGAGGGAGCGGAGGTGTTCGGCTGCAAGAAGGTGTGAATGTACACCCATAATTACTGAAAAATGGGTAAGAAAAGGTGCGAATGCCTAACTATACATAATCAAAAGCAGGAGTGGATGTGTTCGGCTCCAAGAAGGGTTGAATGTCTGACCATAGTTTGTAAAAAGCAGGTAAGAAAAGGTTTGACTGCCCGAACATACACCATCAAAAGAGGGAGCGGAGGTGTTCCGCTGTAAGAAGGTGTGAATGTCCGACCATAGTTGGTAAAAAGCGGGTAAGAAAAGGTTAAAATACCCGACTGTACACAATCAATAGCGGGAGCGGAGTTGTTCGGCTACTAAAAAATGTGAAAGTCCGACTATGGATTGTAAAAAGCGGGTAAGAAAAGGTGCTAATGCCCGACAATGTATGATCAAAAGACGGAGTGGAGGTTTTCGGCTGTAAGAAGGTCTGAATGTCCAACTATAATTTGTAAAAACCGGGTAAGAAAAGGCTTGAAAGCCCGACTATACACCATCATAAGCGGGAGAGGAGATGTTCAGCTGCAAGAAGGTGTGAATGTCCACCCATAATTACTGAAAAATTGGTAAGAAAAGGTGCGAATGCCCAAACATACATCATCAAAAGCAGGAGTGGATGTGTTGGGCTACAAGAAGGTTTGAAAGTCCGACCATGGTTTGTAAAAAACGGGTAAGAAAATGTGCGAATGCCCGACAATGTATGATCAAAAGAGGGAGCGGAGGTTTTTGGCTACAAGGTTTGAATGTCCGACCATAGTTTGTAAAAAGCGGGTAAGAAAAGGTTCAAATGCCTGACAATACACCATCAAAAGCGGGAGCGGAGGTGTTCCGCTGTAAGACGGTGTGAATGTCCGACCATAGTTGGTAAAAAGCGGGTAAGAAAAGGTTAAAATACCCGACTGTACACAATCAATAGCGGGAGCGGAGTTGTTCGGCTACAAGAAGGTGTGAAAGTCCAACCATGGTTTGTAAAAAGCTGCTAAGAAAAGGTTCGAATGCCCGAATATATACCATCAAAAGCGGAAGCGGAGGTGTTCGGCTGCAAGAAGGTGTGAACGTCCGACCAAAGTTTGTAAAAAGCAGTTAAGAAAAGGTTCGAATATCCAACCAAACATAATCAAACAAAATAACCACAAAGTCGATCATCGAACTGCGGCCAAGGGTGTCCTGGTGCCAAGTGCACATACGGACACCCTTATGCCTGAACATGGTGTTCGTTATGGACAGTCTATGACTGGCACAGAAGTCCAACAACATAACACCACTCTGATTCAGATCGGGGGGGCCGTTCCTCCCAATCACACCCCTCCAGGTCTCACTGTCATTGCCCACGTGAGCATTGAATTCCCCAGCAGAATGAGGGAGTCTCCGGTAGGAGCATTCTCCAGTGCCTCCCCCAGAGACTCCAAAAAGGGTAGGTACTCTGAACTGCTGTTTGGCGCATAGGCACAAACAACAGTCAGGACTCGTCCCCCCACCCAAGGCGGAGGGAGGCTACCCTCTCGTTCACTGGGGTAAACCCCAATGTACTGGCACACAGCCGGGGGGCAATAAGTATGCCCACACCTGCTCTGCGCCTCTCACCACGGGCAACTCCAGAGTGGAAGAGAGTCCAACCCCTCTCAAGAGTACTGGTTCCAGATCCCAAGCCGTGCGTCGAGGTGAGTCCGACTATATCTAACGGTCTGATGAAGTTTCAACAATAAACAACAAACTTTGTATTATGAGAAAGAACCAGACTCATTCTTTAGGAATCCGAAAATAAGCTCTATTTTACGAGTTATGCACGAATTCGGATTCTCCTATAAAACGAATTCCTTAACTCAAACCAAGTTAAGACTGCTTTGTCCTTCATATTTATTCATGTCTAATCAAGTTTCAATGATAAACAACGTTGTACTTTGTAGAATGAGAAAGAACTTCTTCAGCAATAAGCATCTCTCGACAAATGACGAAATACAGATTTTGCTATAAAATTAATTGCTATCAGCCTGACTTAAAACTGTTTGTCTTCCTTATTTATCCACTTCAAATCAAGTTTCAACAATTAAAAAAATTTTGTAGTTTGAGAAAGAACAACTTAATCTTGAGCAATCAGTATAAAAAGAAGGTAAGCAAAGGTGCGAATGTCAAACCATACATGATCAAAACAGGGAGCGGAGGTGTTTGGCTGAGACAAGGTGTGAATGTCCACCCATAATTAATGAAAAGCGGGCAACAAGTAGGTTCGAATGCCCAACCATACATCATCAAAAGCAGGAGTGGATATGTTCGGCTACAAGAAGGTTTGAACGTCTGACCATAGTTTGTAAAAAGCGGGTAAGAAAAGGTTCGAATGCCCGAACATACACCATCAAAGGAGGGAGCGGAGGTGTTCCGCTGTAAGAAGGTGTGAATGTCCGACCATAGTTGGTAAAAAACGGGTAAGAAAAGGTTAAAGTACCCGACTGTACACAATCAGTAGCGGGTGCGGAGTTGTTCGGCTACTAAAAGGTGTGAAAGTCTGACCATGGTTTGTAAAAAGCGGGTAAGAAAAGGTGCGAATGCCCGAAAATTTATGATCAAAAGAGGGAGCGGAGGTGTTCGGCTGCAAGAAGGTGTGAATGTACACCCATAATTACTGAAAAATGGGTAAGAAAAGGTGCGAATGCCTAACTATACATAATCAAAAGCAGGACTGGATGTGTTCGGCTCCAAGAAGGGTTGAATGTCTGACCATAGTTTGTAAAAAGCAGGTAAGAAAAGGTTTGACTGCCCGAACATACACCATCAAAAGAGGGAGCGGAGGTGTTCCGCTGTAAGAAGGTGTGAATGTCCGACCATAGTTGGTAAAAAGCGGGTAAGAAAAGGTTAAAATACCCGACTGTACACAATCAATAGCGGGAGCGGAGTTGTTCGGCTACTAAAAAATGTGAAAGTCCGACTATGGATTGTAAAAAGCGGGTAAGAAAAGGTGCTAATGCCCGACAATGTATGATCAAAAGAGGGAGTGGAGGTTTTCGGCTGTAAGAAGGTCTGAATGTCCAACTATAATTTGTAAAAACCGGGTAAGAAAAGGCTTGAAAGCCCGACTATACACCATCATAAGCGGGAGAGGAGATGTTCAGCTGCAAGAAGGTGTGAATGTCCACCCATAATTACTGAAAAATTGGTAAGAAAAGGTGCGAATGCCCAAACATACATCATCAAAAGCAGGAGTGGATGTGTTGGGCTACAAGAAGGTTTGAAAGTCCGACCATGGTTTGTAAAAAACGGGTAAGAAAATGTGCGAATGCCCGACAATGTATGATCAAAAGAGGGAGCGGAGGTTTTTGGCTACAAGGTTTGAATGTCCGACCATAGTTTGTAAAAAGCGGGTAAGAAAAGGTTCAAATGCCTGACAATACACCATCAAAAGCGGGAGCGGAGGTGTTCCGCTGTAAGACGGTGTGAATGTCCGACCATAGTTGGTAAAAAGCGGGTAAGAAAAGGTTAAAATACCCGACTGTACACAATCAATAGCGGGAGCGGAGTTGTTCGGCTACAAGAAGGTGTGAAAGTCCAACCATGGTTTGTAAAAAGCTGCTAAGAAAAGGTTCGAATGCCCGAATATATACCATCAAAAGCGGAAGCGGAGGTGTTCGGCTGCAAGAAGGTGTGAACGTCCGACCAAAGTTTGTAAAAAGCAGTTAAGAAAAGGTTCGAATATCCAACCAAACATAATCAAAAGCGGGAGCAGAGCTGTTTGACTGCAAGTAGGTGTGAATGTCCAGCCATAATTACTCACAAACGGGTAAGAAAAGGTAGTATTGCCAGACCATACATGATCAAAACAGGGAGCTGAGGTGGTTCAGCACCAAGGTGTGAATGTCTGACTATAGTTTGTAAAAAGCGGGTAAGATAAGGTGCGAATGCCCGACAATGTATGATCAAAAGAGGGAGCGGAGGTTTTTGGCTACAAGAAGGTTTTAATGTCCGACCATAGTTTGTAAAAAGCGGGTAAGAAAAGGTTCAAATGCCTGACTATACACCATCAAAAGAGGGAGCGGAGGTGTTCCGCTGTAAGATGGTGTGAATGTCCGACCATAGTTGGTAAAAAGCGGGTAAGAAAAGGTTAAAATACCCGACTGTACACAATAAATAGGGGGAGCGGAGTTGTTCGGCTACAAGAAGGTGTGAAAGTCCAACCATGGTTTGTAAAAAGCTGGTAAGAAAAGGTTCGAATGCTCGAATATATACCATCAAAAGCGGAAGCGGAGGTGTTCGGCTGCAAGAAGGTGTGAACGTCCGACCAAAGTTTGTAAAAAGCAGTTAAGAAAAGGTTCGAATATCCAACCAAACATAATCAAAAGCGGGAGCAGAGCTGTTCGACTGCAAGTAGGTGTGAATGTCCAAGCCATGATTACTCACAAACGGGTAAGAAAAGGTAGTTTTGCCAGACCATACATGATCAAAACAGGGAGCGGAGGTGGTTCAGCTGCAAGGTGTGAATGTCTGACTATAGTTTGTAAAAAGCGGGTAAGATAAGGTGCGAATGCCCGACAATGTATGATCAAAAGAGGGAGCAGAGGTTTTTGGCTGCAAGAAGGTCTGAATGCCCACCCAAAATTCCTGAAAAATTGGTAAAAAATAGGTGCGAATGCCAAACCATACATCATCAAAAGCAGGAGTGGATGTGTTCGGCTACAAGAAGATTTGAATGTCCATCAATAATTGCTTTAAAACATGAAAGAAAATTTTCGAATATCAAACCGCACATGATCATAAGCGGGAGAGGAGTTGTTCAGCTGTAAGAAGGTGTGAATGTCCACCCATAATTACTGAAAAATGGGTAAGAAAAGGTGAAAATGCCCAACCATACATCATCAAAAGCAGGAGTGGATGTGTTCGGCTACAAGAAGGTGTGAATGTCCGACCATAGTTTGTAAAAAGCGGGTAAGAAAAGGTTCGAATGCCCGAACATAGACCATCAAAAGAGGGAGCGGAGGTGTTCCGCTGTAAGAAGGTGTAAATGTCCGACCATAGTTGGTAAAAAGCGGGTAAGAAAAGGTTAAAATACCCGACTGTACACAATCAATAGCGGGAGCGGAGTTGTTTGGCTACAAGAAGGTGTGAAAGTCCGACCACGGTTTGTAAAAAGCGGGTAAGAAAAGGTGCGAATGCCCGAATATATACCATCAAAAGTGGAAGTGGATGTGTTCGGCTGCAAGAAGGTGTGAACGTCCGACCAAAGTTTGTAAAAAGCAGTTAAGAAAAGGTTCGAATATCCAACCAAACATAATCAAAAGCGGGAAGAGAGCTGTTCGACTGCAAGTAGGTGTGAATGTCAGATCATAATTTGCAAAAAGCTGATGAGAAAGGGTGAGAATGCCCGGCTATACACCATCAAATGCAGGAGCGGAAGTGTTTGGCTGTGAGTAGGTGTGAATGTCCGACCATAATTGCTGAAAAATGTGTTAGAAGAGACTAGAATGCCGGACAATACATCATCAAATGCGGGAGCGGAGTTGTTCGGCTGTGAGTAGTTGTGAATCTCCGAGCATAGTTTGTAAAAAGGGGGTAAGAATAGGTTCGAATGCCCGAACATACACTATCAAAACAGGGAGCTGAGGTGGCTCAGCTGCAAGGTGTGAATGTCTGACTATAGTTTGTAAATAAGGTGCGAATGCCCAACAATGTATAATCAAAAGAGGGAGCGGAGGTTTTCGGCTACAAGAAGGTTTGAATGTCCGACCATAGTTTGTAAAAAGCGGGTAAGAAAAGGTTCAAGCGCCTGACTATACACCATCAAAAGCGGGAGCAGAGGTGTTCCGCTGTAAGACGGTGTGAATGTCCGACCATATTTGGTAAAAAGCGGGTAAGAAAAGGTTAAAATACCCGACTGTACACAATCAATAGTGGGAGAGGAGGTGTTCAGCTGCAAGAAGGTGTGAATGTCCACCCATAATTACTGAAAAATGGGTAAGAAAAGGAGCGAATGCCCAACCATACATTATCAAAAGCAGGTGTGAATGTCAGATCATAATTTGCAAAAAGCTGATGAGAAAGGGTGAGAATGCCCGACTATACACCATCAAATGCGGGAGCGGAGTTGTTCGGCTGTGAGTAAGTGTGAATCTCCCACCATAATTGCTGAAAAATGTGTTAGAAAAGGTAAGAATGCCGGTCCATACATCATCAAAAGCGGGAGAGGTGGTGTTCGGCTGCAAGTAGGTGTGAATGTCCAGCCATAATTACTAACAAACGGGTAAGAAAAGGTAGTATTGCCAGACCATACATGATCAAAACAGGGAGCGGAGGTGGTTCAGCTGCAAGAAGGTGTGAATGTCCGACTAAAGTTCAAATATATTAACAAAAGCGGGAGGAGAGGTCTTCGGATGAGAGCGGTTGAGAATTTCCAACCATAATCTATAAAATGCGGTGAAAAAAAAGGTGTGATAGAATACTAAAAGGTGGAGCGGAAGTGTTCGGCTGCAAGAAGGTGTGAATGTCCGACTATATTTGGTGAAAAGCAGGTGAAGCAAGGTCTGAATGCCCAACCTTACATCATCAAAAGCGAGATCAGAGGTGTTTGGCTGCATGAAGGCCATAGTTTGCCAAAAGCGGGTAAGCTGCGAATGACCGACTAAATATCAACAAAAGGTCTTCGGATGCAAGTGGGTGTGAATATCCCACCATACAAGTATGGTGGAGAGGAAGCTGTGAACAGCCGACCATAGTTGGCAAAAAGCGGGTGAGAAAAGGTGCGAATGTCCAACCATACATGATCAAAACAGGGAGCGGAGGTGTTTGGCTGTGACAAGGTGTGAATGTCCACCCAAAATTAATGAAAAGCGGGCAACAAGTAGGTTTGAATGCACAACCATACATCATCAAAAGCAGGAGTGGATGTGTTCGGCTACAAGGTTTGAATGTCCGAGCATAGTTTGTAAAAAGCGGGTAAGAAAAGGTTCGAATGCCCAAACATACACCATCAAAAGAGGCAGCGGAGGTGTTCCGCTGTAAGAAGGTGTGAATGTCCGACCATAGTTGGTAAAAACGGGTAAGAAAAGGTTAAAATACCCGACTGTACACAATCAATAGCGGGAGCGGATGTGTTTGGCTACAAGAATGTGTGAATGTCCGACCATGGTTTGTAAAAAACGGGTAAGAAAAGGTGCGAATGCCTGACAATGTATGATCAAAAGAGGGAGCGGAGGTTTTCGGCTACAAGAAGGTTTGAATGTCCGACCATAGTTTGTAAAAAGCGGGTAAGAAAAGGTTCAAATGCCTGACTATACACCATCAAAAGCGGGAGCGGAGGTGTTCCGCTGTAAGACGATGTGAATGTCCGACCATAGTTGGTAAAAAGCGGGTAAGAAAAGGTTAAAATACCTGACTGTACACAATCAATAGCGGGAGTGGAGTTGTTCGGCTACAAGAAGGTGTGAAAGTTCAACCATGGTTTGTAAAAAGCTGGTAAGAAAAGTTTCGAATGCCCGAATATATACCATCAAATGTGGGAGCGGAGTTGTTCGGCTGTGAGTAAGTGTGAATCTCCGACCATAATTGCTGAAAAATGTGTTAGAAAAGGTAAGAATGCCGGTCCATACATCATCAAAAGCGGGAGAGGTGGTGTTCGGCTGCAAGTAGGTGTGAATGTCCAGCCTGTTGATATCTTAAGGACCTAACTGGTCACACCTGGGAGTAAATGTCATGTAGAGATTGTTTTTACATGACATTACAGCTGAACATATAGCTTTCATCCACAAACCAACGTGGGAGAGCCCGAAGACGCATGTGCCAGACGCACATAGGCATGCGTAAAACCAATTTTGACCACTTCATACTGTTTATTTGCTTTCTTTTAGTTAACTTTCGTTTCTTTTGGATTCTTGTGCGTGTTATGGAGCCGTTTTGGTCCATGTTTGTAAGCCTTTTTTTCCTGGACTAAATTTTCGGAAGTTAAAACAAGTGGCATTGGAGTGTGTGATTGAAAACCACCGCGGACTGCTTCTCCTCCTCCAGTTGTCTATAAACATGTGTTAAACATATAAATTGCATGAACAGAAAGAAGGGACTCACCTGTTGAGTAACACACATTTCCTTATACGGAAAGCCTTGTCGGAATGGTGGGACATTTGAACGTCAGAATAGCGGGATGTCGCAATGGTGGGATGTCGGAATGGTGGGACGTTTGCATGTCGGAATGGTGGTATGTCGGAATGGTGGTATGTCGGAATGGTGGGATGTCGGAATAGCGGGATGTCGGAATGGCGGGATTTCGGAATGGGTGTTGCCACCCCCTTCATCATATACACAGTTATTTATACATCACCTTCCACCATGAAGCGTTGTCCCTTTTTGTTTCTCTCTTTGTTCTTAAAATGCTGTTATGCATGTCTAAACCAATCCATTAAATTAGATCATTTTGGCAGTAAAGCGATCTACAATGTGCTTGGTCGCAAAGCTGCTCATCTGTGGTAAACAGCTCTTCAGAAAGGCATTCTTCAATTGATTTCACTAATTCTATGTAATAATTTTGTGATTTCCTACAAAACTACAATTCTTCTCCCATCTGTCTGAGTATTTAATATTGTCTGGGTCCCGTTAAAACATGTATTTTTCCCATCTAATTCCTTGTTTGCTTTAAAACAAGTATTCCCCATTTTCTATCCCTTCAGTAGCCAACCAGTTTGTATGGAGTACACTGGAGCAACTTGACTGATCAGTAAAACACTGCTTTTGTTGTCACCGCAAGGCTTCCCCCGTCGGTTGTTTCACTGAGACACTACTGAGTAACTATAACTCAACACAGTTTATACACATAACATTCATATACATACTAACAAACAAACAATTAATTATTTATCGCAATTTTCTCATCTCTGTTTGAATGTACACCCAGGTAAATATTCCTGTATTCCTCATCCGACTATGGACCCATTCATTGTTTAACTTCACTGTTTTGCAAATCCTAATTGAATATTACACATTGACATTGAACTTTACTTGATAAGCAGGTCTTCATTGCATTCAGCAGCCTATATGTGAGCATCTATGTGTAAGCTGTTCTTCTTTGCATTTATCAGCAGCAAGCAATTCTTCATTGCACATGCATATGAAAATAGTAAAACAATTCCAATGCGTTAGCGAAACCTTCTATATCAGGAGTGTCCATCATGATGCTGGGAATAGAACCTCTTTCCCAGAATAGTTCAACCTTCATTACTCAACTGATCATAACTCCGCAATGAGCACATTTCAAAGTATCATTCCTCTACATATATTCAAAAATCTATGTGTAAATGTTTAATATTTCTTATATTTGTTGATGTCATTCTGTGTGCATGTGGCCTAAACCCAATCTCTGTGTGGCAATTTTAATTTAAACAAGTTGAACTCTGCCTCTGATCATTTAAAAAAGGTGTGTACCAATATCAACCTTTCTCAGGTAATTACTGATCCTACAAAACCAAAGAGATCCTTCCAGGTTGTCCCTGATTGGCTCAATCTTAACAAATCAAAGGTAGAAAATCCGCAGTATCTGAACTTGGTGTTAGTTATCACTGCTCAATAGCCTGTATCAGAATTGCAAAAATGAAAACATTAGGTCCACGCTTGGTATCCAGATCCTGAAACATCTCCATGAGCAGGCTTTTTTTTAACTGATCTGTTGAATAGTTATATGACACTGTTAAAATCCCAGATGAAGATCTAGCACTTGACCATTTTTGTAAATCTTCTAATTCCATAGTTGATAAACACGCCCCTTTTAAAAAGTATAGAACTTAGAACAGGTCTATCCCTGGCTTTCGGCAGAACTGTCTTCTTTACTTTTTTTTCCCCTTGTCCTGTTCAGCATTATGTCAGAAGAATTGTAGTCTGAATACCTTTGATGCCAAACAGATTTGTTTTGCCAAGGGAAGTTTTATAAATGTAAAGCTCCCCTTGATGCCCATTTATTTATTTCTGTTTACAATATATGACATGAACTGAACTGAACCGGACCGGGGGACAAGGAAAGAAGAAGAGGAAAGAAGAGGAAACAGAACAAAAATAGAAACAAAAACCAGACAACCAGCTGCTACACCTGTAAAAAATAAAACAGACAACAATCCATGGCCTATGAGGGGAATCCAGCCTTAGCGCCACCAGGAGCACCTGAAAGCAGACAAGCAGAGAAAAAACAAACACACAAACAAACAAAAACAAGCACAAGAAGCGGCAATCGCATACAACACAGCTGTGGATATAGATGACCTGAGACGACACGATAATACATCAACTGCTTAGTGACCATGCTACTGGACTAATGAATGTGTGTGTGTGTGTGTGAGAACATGCAACACCCATGGCACAGGACCTACATGATAACCGTGCTTAGTTATGAATGTATAAGCGTACAGGGCCACAATCCACAGCCCCCCCCCCAAGCAATCAGAAGCAGGCAGAGAGGGCCACAAGACCCAGGCCACCAGCAGCCCCCACAGAGCACAGAACCCAGGCAGCCCACCGCAGGGGCAACCACGCATCCACCCAGAAGACTGCAGAGGAAGCCCCCGGAAAGAGCCCCCATAAGCATAGGGCAGAGGCACTCCGGGAACCAGGGGCAACAGCCCACCGACCCCGCCACGCCCCAGCCGCCCAGACATGGGCCGTGCACTGGACCTGGGCCCCAGGAGCCCGAGCGCCCCCAAACCCCCCGGCAGAGGCCCCACCCAATACCCAGGAGGGCCAAGCGCCCCAGACAGCCACAAAGTGGGTCAGCGCCTGCCCCAGCGCCCCTGGTCAAGTGCCCTGGGAGTCAAGACGTGCCCACAGGTGGGTGAAGTCGCGAGCAGTGGGGAGAGGCAACGCTGATGCCCCATCGGGAGAAACACAGGCAGGCCAGGCGACAGCAAGTCCCAGATCCAGGCCCAATCATTACCACACACATTTTCACGTCCCATACATCCACACATCCACACATCCTACCTCCCTCGACTCTGCTGGGGTGTAGTGCAGCGGGCACACCAGGAGGCCAGCAACCCCCCAGCCACCACAGACCCCGAACCAGCAGAACAATTAATTAATCCTCCTGGCCCCTCCTGCCCCGAGCAGACACCAGGAAGCAGGGGTGTGCGAAGAAGACCCCTCCCCTCACCCTTCTGGCTCTTCAATATTTTCTAATAGTGAGCAATTAAAATTGAGGGGCAGCCAAACTTGTAGAACTGGGAGCGCGGCACTCTGGGCAGCCTACATACCCAAAGAGCCCCGCCCACCAGATGCCACTCAGTGTAACCACCCCCCAAGACCTAATGTGTGTGTGTGAGTGTGTTTGATAAGTAGTAATGTCTAAGGTGTAATTAAAACAGGGGCAGGGTACTGCAGAGTGCAACCAAAGGGGACCACCTACGTGGCCCCATCCACTACACCCCACCGAACACACACGCCCCCAAAACCCTTCATGTGTGAGTGTGTGCTGTGTACAGGAGCCAGAAGGGAGAGGGGTATGGGGATATATACCGGGGGAGCTACTCTCCCCCAGAGAGGGCAGCCAGGGACTGGCTGCAATAGGCATCCCCGCTACCTGGGAGCCAACAATGGGCAGGAGGGCCTGATGTCCACCAGGCTCGGGGCCTGCAGCGACCATATTCCGGGAGCTACTGTACCCCCAGAAGGTACCCATCCCGCCCCACCCCACTCAACCCAACCCCACCCAGGAGGACCTCTACAAAAAACAAACAAACAAACCACCCGGTCACACCAGTCGCAGCAGCCCGGGCCTGAGACCCACCATCACCCAGCAACCCACCACCACCACTATGTGATAAAACTAATCAGAGGGGACCAGAGAGAATGAAATTCAGCCAATTGATGTTTTGAGGAGGCAGACATTGTTTCCATGCTAATATAATCTAAAAGAAAATTTCTAAACTGGTTAATACACAGATTGTTCTTCGCTTTCCAGTTCATGAGAATAGTTTTCTTTGCGATACATAACACTGTGACAACCATGTGTGCTGAGTTAATTTCCATGTTGATGTTGTCTAAGTCACCCAGTATGCACAGTGTGGGGCATGCAGGGATGCTACACTTTAGCCATGTTGATAGGTCCTCACAGACTTCAAGCCAGAACTTCTGGACAGGCGCAGAAAACCACAAAGCGTGTGCATAATCATCAGGTGTGTTATCTGTGCAATGTGAGCAGATGTTTGAGTGTGTTAGACCCATCCTGAACATCCTTTGTCCTGTATAGTGTGTTCTATGAAGGATTTTGTATTGTATGAGCTGTAAATTAGGATTTCGAGTCTTTATGAAGGTGTTCAAACATATTTGTGGTTAGAAGCTATGACCAGAACTGATGGATAAATCTGCCTCCCATTTTGAGGATGGAAGAGACATTGTGTCATCTATCTTAGACAATAATTTATATATTTTTGATAGTAGTTTTGGGGTACAGCTGCTTAGAAATTCTGCTACCCTAGTCGGGGGTTGTAAGTCTGGTTTGTGGAGGATATATCCATCCATCCATCCATCATCTGCCGCTTATCCGGGGGTCGGGTCGCGGGGGCAGCAGCTTGAGCAGAGAAACCCAGACGTCTCTGTCCCCGGCCACTTCCTCCAGCTCTTCCGGGGGGGACCCCGAGGCGTTCCCAGGCCAGCCGAGAGACATAGTCTCTCCAACGTGTCCTGGGTCTCCCCCGGGGTCTCCTCCCAGTGGGACGTGCCCGGAACACCTCCCCAGGGAGGCGCCCAGGGGGCATCCTAACCAGATGCCCGAGCCACCTCATCTGACTCCTCTCAATGCGGAGGAGCAGCGGTTCTACTCCGAGCCCCTCCCGGATGACTGAGCTTCTCACCCTATCTCTAAGGGAGAGCCCAGACACCCTGCGGAGGAAACCCATTTCGGCCGCTTGTATTCGCGATCTTGTTCTTTCGGTCACTACCCACAACTCGTGACCATAGGTGAGGATGGGAACGTAGATTGACCAGTAAGTAGAGAGCTTCGCCTTCTGGCTCAGCTCCCTCTTCACAACGACGGGTCGGTGCAGAGCCTGCAACACTGCAGGCGCCGCACCGATCCGCCCGTCAATCTCCCGCTCCATTCGTCCGTCACTCGTGAACAAGACCCCGAGATACTTGAACTCCTCCTCTTGGGGAAGGATCTCATTCCCGACCCGGAGAGAGCATTCCACCCTTTTCCGGATGAGAACCATAGTCTCGGATTTGGAGGTGCTGATTCTCATCCCAGCCGCTTCACACTCGGCTGCGAATCACTCCAGTGAGAGCTGAAGGTCACGGCCTGACGACGCTAACAGAACCACATCATCTGCAAAAAGCAGAGACCCGATTCTGAGGTCGCCAAATGGGACACCCTCAACGCCCTGGCTCCGCCTAGAAATTCTGTCCATAAAAGTTAGGAACAGAATCGGTGACAAAGGGCAGCCCTGACGGAGTCCAACTCTCTATCCGACTTACTGCCGGCAATGCGGACCAAACTCTGGCACCGGTCATACAGAGACCGAACGGCCCCTATCAAGGGGTCCGGCACTCCATATTCCCGGAGCACCCCCCACAGGACTCCACGAGGGACACGGTCGAACGCTTTCTCCAAGTCCACAAAACACATGTAGACTGGTTGGGCGAACTCCCATGCACCCTCCAGGATCCTGCCGAGGGTATAGAGCTGGTCCACTGTTCCACGGCCAGGACGAAAGCCACACTGCATCTCCTGAATCCGAGGCTCGATTATCCGACGGATCCTCCTCTCCAATACCCCCGAATAGACCTTACCAGGGAGGCTGAGGAGTGTGATACCCCTATAGTTGGAACACACCCTCCGGTCCCCCTTTTTAAAGAGGGGTCCCACCACCCCAATCTGCCAGTCCAGAGGCACTGTCCCCCATGTCCATGCGATACTGCAGAGGCGTGTCAGCCAATACAGCCCTACAACATCCAGAGCCTTGAGAAACTCAGGACGGACCTCATCCACCCCCGGGGCCTTGCCACCGAGGAGCTTTTTAACCACCTCGGCAACCTCAGCCCCAGAAATGGGAGGCCCTGTCTCCGAGCTCTCCGACTCTGCCTCTTCAGAGCACGTGTTGGTAGGATTGAGGACTTCCTCGAAGTACTCCCCCCACCGACTCACAACATCCCTAGTTGAGGTCAGCAAAGCCCCGTCCGCACTGTAAACAGTGTTGACTGTGAGCCGCTTCCCCCCCCTGAGACGCCGGATGGTGGACCAGAATCTTTTCGAGGCCGTCCGGAAATCGTTCTCCATGGTCTCACCGAACTCCTCCCAGGCCCGAGTTTTTGCCTCAGCAACCGCCGAAGCCGCGGCCCGTCTGGCCCGTCTGGCCCGTCGGTACCTATCAGCTTCTTCCAGGGTCCCACTGACCAAAAAGGCCCGATAGGACTCCTTCTTCAGCTTGACGGCTTCCCTCACCACTGGTGTCCACCAGCAGGTTCGAGGGTTGCCGCCACGACAGGCACCGACCACCTTACGGCCACAACTCCGACCAGCTGCCTCGGCAATGGAGTCACGGAACATTCAATGTCCCCCACCTCAAATATGGTTGAAGCTCTGCCGGAGGTGGGAGTTAAAGCTCCTTCTGACGGGGGATTCTGACAAACGCTCCCAGCAGACCCTCACAATACGTTTGGGCCTGCCAGGTCTGATCGGCATCCTCCCCCACCAGCGGAGCCAACTCACCACCAGGTGGTGATCAGTTGACAGCTCCGCCCCTCTCTTCACCCGAGTGTCCAGGACATACGGCCGCAAGTCCGATGATATAACCACAAAGTCGATCATCGAACTGCGGCCAAGGGTGTCCTGGTGCCAAGTGCACATACGGACACCCTTATGCCTGAACATGGTGTTCGTTATGGACAGTCTATGACTGGCACAGAAGTCCAACAACATAACACCACTCTGATTCAGATCGGGGGGGCCGTTCCTCCCAATCACACCCCTCCAGGTCTCACTGTCATTGCCCACGTGAGCATTGAATTCCCCAGCAGAATGAGGGAGTCTCCGGTAGGAGCATTCTCCAGTGCCTCCCCCAGAGACTCCAAAAAGGGTAGGTACTCTGAACTGCTGTTTGGCGCATAGGCACAAACAACAGTCAGGACTCGTCCCCCCACCCAAGGCGGAGGGAGGCTACCCTCTCGTTCACTGGGGTAAACCCCAATGTACTGGCACACAGCCGGGGGGCAATAAGTATGCCCACACCTGCTCTGCGCCTCTCACCACGGGCAACTCCAGAGTGGAAGAGAGTCCAACCCCTCTCAAGAGTACTGGTTCCAGATCCCAAGCCGTGCGTCGAGGTGAGTCCGACTATATCTAACGGTCTGATGAAGTTTCAACAATAAACAACAAACTTTGTATTATGAGAAAGAACCAGACTCATTCTTTAGGAATCCGAAAATAAGCTCTATTTTACGAGTTATGCACGAATTCGGATTCTCCTATAAAACGAATTCCTTAACTCAAACCAAGTTAAGACTGCTTTGTCCTTCATATTTATTCATGTCTAATCAAGTTTCAATGATAAACAACGTTGTACTTTGTAGAATGAGAAAGAACTTCTTCAGCAATAAGCATCTCTCGACAAATGACGAAATACAGATTTTGCTATAAAATTAATTGCTATCAGCCTGACTTAAAACTGTTTGTCTTCCTTATTTATCCACTTCAAATCAAGTTTCAACAATTAAAAAAATTTTGTAGTTTGAGAAAGAACAACTTAATCTTGAGCAATCAGTATAAAAAGAAGGTAAGCAAAGGTGCGAATGTCAAACCATACATGATCAAAACAGGGAGCGGAGGTGTTTGGCTGAGACAAGGTGTGAATGTCCACCCATAATTAATGAAAAGCGGGCAACAAGTAGGTTCGAATGCCCAACCATACATCATCAAAAGCAGGAGTGGATATGTTCGGCTACAAGAAGGTTTGAACGTCTGACCATAGTTTGTAAAAAGCGGGTAAGAAAAGGTTCGAATGCCCGAACATACACCATCAAAGGAGGGAGCGGAGGTGTTCCGCTGTAAGAAGGTGTGAATGTCCGACCATAGTTGGTAAAAAACGGGTAAGAAAAGGTTAAAGTACCCGACTGTACACAATCAGTAGCGGGTGCGGAGTTGTTCGGCTACTAAAAGGTGTGAAAGTCCGACCATGGTTTGTAAAAAGCGGGTAAGAAAAGGTGCGAATGCCCGAAAATGTATGATCAAAAGAGGGAGCGGAGGTGTTCGGCTGCAAGAAGGTGTGAATGTACACCCATAATTACTGAAAAATGGGTAAGAAAAGGTGCGAATGCCTAACTATACATAATCAAAAGCAGGAGTGGATGTGTTCGGCTCCAAGAAGGGTTGAATGTCTGACCATAGTTTGTAAAAAGCAGGTAAGAAAAGGTTTGACTGCCCGAACATACACCATCAAAAGAGGGAGCGGAGGTGTTCCGCTGTAAGAAGGTGTGAATGTCCGACCATAGTTGGTAAAAAGCGGGTAAGAAAAGGTTAAAATACCCGACTGTACACAATCAATAGCGGGAGCGGAGTTGTTCGGCTACTAAAAAATGTGAAAGTCCGACTATCGATTGTAAAAAGCGGGTAAGAAAAGGTGCTAATGCCCGACAATGTATGATCAAAAGAGGGAGTGGAGGTTTTCGGCTGTAAGAAGGTCTGAATGTCCAACTATAATTTGTAAAAACCGGGTAAGAAAAGGCTTGAAAGCCTGACTATACACCATCATAAGCGGGAGAGGAGATGTTCAGCTGCAAGAAGGTGTGAATGTCCACCCATAATTACTGAAAAATTGGTAAGAAAAGGTGCGAATGCCCAAACATACATCATCAAAAGCAGGAGTGGATGTGTTGGGCTACAAGAAGGTTTGAAAGTCCGACCATGGTTTGTAAAAAACGGGTAAGAAAATGTGCGAATGCCCGACAATGTATGATCAAAAGAGGGAGCGGAGGTTTTTGGCTACAAGGTTTGAATGTCCGACCATAGTTTGTAAAAAGCGGGTAAGAAAAGGTTCAAATGCCTGACAATACACCATCAAAAGCGGGAGCGGAGGTGTTCCGCTGTAAGACGGTGTGAATGTCCGACCATAGTTGGTAAAAAGCGGGTAAGAAAAGGTTAAAATACCCGACTGTACACAATCAATAGCGGGAGCGGAGTTGTTCGGCTACAAGAAGGTGTGAAAGTCCAACCATGGTTTGTAAAAAGCTGCTAAGAAAAGGTTCGAATGCCCGAATATATACCATCAAAAGCGGAAGCGGAGGTGTTCGGCTGCAAGAAGGTGTGAACGTCCGACCAAAGTTTGTAAAAAGCAGTTAAGAAAAGGTTCGAATATCCAACCAAACATAATCAAAAGCGGGAGCAGAGCTGTTTGACTGCAAGTAGGTGTGAATGTCCAGCCATAATTACTCACAAACGGGTAAGAAAAGGTAGTATTGCCAGACCATACATGATCAAAACAGGGAGCTGAGGTGGTTCAGCACCAAGGTGTGAATGTCTGACTATAGTTTGTAAAAAGCGGGTAAGATAAGGTGCGAATGCCCGACAATGTATGATCAAAAGAGGGAGCGGAGGTTTTTGGCTACAAGAAGGTTTTAATGTCCGACCATAGTTTGTCAAAAGCGGGTAAGAAAAGGTTCAAATGCCTGACTATACACCATCAAAAGAGGGAGCGGAGGTGTTCCGCTGTAAGACGGTGTGAATGTCCGACCATAGTTGGTAAAAAGCGGGTAAGAAAAGGTTAAAATACCCGACTGTACACAATAAATAGGGGGAGCGGAGTTGTTCGGCTACAAGAAGGTGTGAAAGTCCAACCATGGTTTGTAAAAAGCTGGTAAGAAAAGGTTCGAATGCTCGAATATATACCATCAAAAGCGGAAGCGGAGGTGTTCGGCTGCAAGAAGGTGTGAACGTCCGACCAAAGTTTGTAAAAAGCAGTTAAGAAAAGGTTCGAATATCCAACCAAACATAATCAAAAGCGGGAGCAGAGCTGTTCGACTGCAAGTAGGTGTGAATGTCCAAGCCATGATTACTCACAAACGGGTAAGAAAAGGTAGTTTTGCCAGACCATACATGATCAAAACAGGGAGCGGAGGTGGTTCAGCTGCAAGGTGTGAATGTCTGACTATAGTTTGTAAAAAGCGGGTAAGATAAGGTGCGAATGCCCGACAATGTATGATCAAAAGAGGGAGCAGAGGTTTTTGGCTGCAAGAAGGTCTGAATGCCCACCCAAAATTCCTGAAAAATTGGTAAAAAATAGGTGCGAATGCCAAACCATACATCATCAAAAGCAGGAGTGGATGTGTTCGGCTACAAGAAGATTTGAATGTCCATCAATAATTGCTTTAAAACATGAAAGAAAATTTTCGAATATCAAACCGCACATGATCATAAGCGGGAGAGGAGTTGTTCAGCTGCAAGAAGGTGTGAATGTCCACCCATAATTACTGAAAAATGGGTAAGAAAAGGTGAAAATGCCCAACCATACATCATCAAAAGCAGGAGTGGATGTGTTCGGCTACAAGAAGGTGTGAATGTCCGACCATAGTTTGTAAAAAGCGGGTAAGAAAAGGTTCGAATGCCCGAACATAGACCATCAAAAGAGGGAGCGGAGGTGTTCCGCTGTAAGAAGGTGTAAATGTCCGACCATAGTTGGTAAAAAGCGGGTAAGAAAAGGTTAAAATACCCGACTGTACACAATCAATAGCGGGAGCGGAGTTGTTTGGCTACAAGAAGGTGTGAAAGTCCGACCACGGTTTGTAAAAAGCGGGTAAGAAAAGGTTCGAATGCCCGAATATATACCATCAAAAGTGGAAGTGGATGTGTTCGGCTGCAAGAAGGTGTGAACGTCCGACCAAAGTTTGTAAAAAGCAGTTAAGAAAAGGTTCGAATATCCAACCAAACATAATCAAAAGCGGGAAGAGAGCTGTTCGACTGCAAGTAGGTGTGAATGTCAGATCATAATTTGCAAAAAGCTGATGAGAAAGGGTGAGAATGCCCGGCTATACACCATCAAATGCAGGAGCGGAAGTGTTTGGCTGTGAGTAGGTGTGAATGTCCGACCATAATTCCCAAAAAATGTGTTAGAAGAGACTAGAATGCCGGACAATACATCATCAAATGCGGGAGCGGAGTTGTTCGGCTGTGAGTAGTTGTGAATCTCCGAGCATTGTTTGTAAAAAGGGGGTAAGAATAGGTTCGAATGCCCGAACATACACTATCAAAACAGGGAGCTGAGGTGGCTCAGCTGCAAGGTGTGAATGTCTGACTATAGTTTGTAAATAAGGTGCGAATGCCCAACAATGTATAATCAAAAGAGGGAGCGGAGGTTTTCGGCTACAAGAAGGTTTGAATGTCCGACCATAGTTTGTAAAAAGCGGGTAAGAAAAGGTTCAAGCGCCTGACTATACACCATCAAAAGCGGGAGCAGAGGTGTTCCGCTGTAAGACGGTGTGAATGTCCGACCATATTTGGTAAAAAGCGGGTAAGAAAAGGTTAAAATACCCGACTGTACACAATCAATAGTGGGAGAGGAGGTGTTCAGCTGCAAGAAGGTGTGAATGTCCACCCATAATTACTGAAAAATGGGTAAGAAAAGGAGCGAATGCCCAACCATACATTATCAAAAGCAGGTGTGAATGTCAGATCATAATTTGCAAAAAGCTGATGAGAAAGGGTGAGAATGCCCGACTATACACCATCAAATGCGGGAGCGGAGTTGTTCGGCTGTGAGTAAGTGTGAATCTCCCACCATAATTGCTGAAAAATGTGTTAGAAAAGGTAAGAATGCCGGTCCATACATCATCAAAAGCGGGAGAGGTGGTGTTCGGCTGCAAGTAGGTGTGAATGTCCAGCCATAATTACTAACAAACGGGTAAGAAAAGGTAGTATTGCCAGACCATACATGATCAAAACAGGGAGCGGAGGTGGTTCAGCTGCAAGAAGGTGTGAATGTCCGACTAAAGTTCAAATATATTAACAAAAGCGGGAGGAGAGGTCTTCGGATGAGAGTGGTTGAGAATTTCCAACCATAATCTATAAAATGCGGTGAAAAAAAAGGTGTGATAGAATACTAAAAGGTGGAGCGGAAGTGTTCGGCTGCAAGAAGGTGTGAATGTCCGACTATATTTGGTGAAAAGCAGGTGAAGCAAGGTCTGAATGCCCAACCTTACATCATCAAAAGCGAGATCAGAGGTGTTTGGCTGCATGAAGGCCATAGTTTGCCAAAAGCGGGTAAGCTGCGAATGACCGACTAAATATCAACAAAAGGTCTTCGGATGCAAGTGGGTGTGAATATCCCACCATACAAGTATGGTGGAGAGGAAGCTGTGAACAGCCGACCATAGTTGGCAAAAAGCGGGTGAGAAAAGGTGCGAATGTCCAACCATACATGATCAAAACAGGGAGCGGAGGTGTTTGGCTGTGACAAGGTGTGAATGTCCACCCAAAATTAATGAAAAGCGGGCAACAAGTAGGTTTGAATGCCCAACCATACATCATCAAAAGCAGGAGTGGATGTGTTCGGCTACAAGGTTTGAATGTCCGAGCATAGTTTGTAAAAAGCGGGTAAGAAAAGGTTCGAATGCCCAAACATACACCATCAAAAGAGGCAGCGGAGGTGTTCCGCTGTAAGAAGGTGTGAATGTCCGACCATAGTTGGTAAAAACGGGTAAGAAAAGGTTAAAATACCCGACTGTACACAATCAATAGCGGGAGCGGATGTGTTTGGCTACAAGAATGTGTGAATGTCCGACCATGGTTTGTAAAAAACGGGTAAGAAAAGGTGCGAATGCCCGACAATGTATGATCAAAAGAGGGAGCGGAGGTTTTCGGCTACAAGAAGGTTTGAATGTCCGACCATAGTTTGTAAAAAGCGGGTAAGAAAAGGTTCAAATGCCTGACTATACACCATCAAAAGCGGGAGCGGAGGTGTTCCGCTGTAAGACGATGTGAATGTCCGACCATAGTTGGTAAAAAGCGGGTAAGAAAAGGTTAAAATACCTGACTGTACACAATCAATAGCGGGAGTGGAGTTGTTCGGCTACAAGAAGGTGTGAAAGTTCAACCATGGTTTGTAAAAAGCTGGTAAGAAAAGTTTCGAATGCCCGAATATATACCATCAAATGTGGGAGCGGAGTTGTTCGGCTGTGAGTAAGTGTGAATCTCCGACCATAATTGCTGAAAAATGTGTTAGAAAAGGTAAGAATGCCGGTCCATACATCATCAAAAGCGGGAGAGGTGGTGTTCGGCTGCAAGTAGGTGTGAATGTCCAGCCTGTTGATATCTTAAGGACCTAACTGGTCACACCTGGGAGTAAATGTCATGTAGAGATTGTTTTTACATGACATTACAGCTGAACATATAGCTTTCATCCACAAACCAACGTGGGAGAGCCCGAAGACGCATGTGCCAGACGCACATAGGCATGCGTAAAACCAATTTTGACCACTTCATACTGTTTATTTGCTTTCTTTTAGTTAACTTTCGTTTCTTTTGGATTCTTGTGCGTGTTTGTAAGCCTTTTTTTCCTGGACTAAATTTTCGGAAGTTAAAACAAGTGGCATTGGAGTGTGTGATTGAAAACCACCGCGGACTGCTTCTCCTCCTCCAGTTGTCTATAAACATGTGTTAAACATATAAATTGCATGAACAGAAAGAAGGGACTCACCTGTTGAGTAACACACATTTCCTTATACGGAAAGCCTTGTCGGAATGGTGGGACATTTGAACGTCAGAATAGCGGGATGTCGCAATGGTGGGATGTCGGAATGGTGGGACGTTTGCATGTCGGAATGGTGGTATGTCGGAATGGTGGTATGTCGGAATGGTGGGATGTCGGAATAGCGGGATGTCGGAATGGCGGGATTTCGGAATGGGTGTTGCCACCCCCTTCATCATATACACAGTTATTTATACATCACCTTCCACCATGAAGCGTTGTCCCTTTTTGTTTCTCTCTTTGTTCTTAAAATGCTGTTATGCATGTCTAAACCAATCCATTAAATTAGATCATTTTGGCAGTAAAGCGATCTACAATGTGCTTGGTCGCAAAGCTGCTCATCTGTGGTAAACAGCTCTTCAGAAAGGCATTCTTCAATTGATTTCACTAATTCTATGTAATAATTTTGTGATTTCCTACAAAACTACACTTCTTCTCCCATCTGTCTGAGTATTTAATATTGTCTGGGTCCCGTTAAAACATGTATTTTTCCCATCTAATTCCTTGTTTGCTTTAAAACAAGTATTCCCCATTTTCTATCCCTTCAGTAGCCAACCAGTTTGTATGGAGTACACTGGAGCAACTTGACTGATCAGTAAAACACTGCTTTTGTTGTCACCGCAAGGCTTCCCCCGTCGGTTGTTTCACTGAGACACTACTGAGTAACTATAACTCAACACAGTTTATACACATAACATTCCTATACATACTAACAAACAAACAAACAATTATTTATCGCAATTTTCTCATCTCTGTTTGAACGTACACCCAGGTAAATATTCCTGTATTCCTCATCCGACTATGGACCCATTCATTGTTTAACTTCACTGTTTTGCAAATCCTAATTGAATATTACACATTGACATTGAACTTTACTTGATAAGCAGGTCTTCATTGCATTCAGCAGCCTATATGTGAGCATCTATGTGTAAGCTGTACTTCTTTGCATTTATCAGCAGCAAGCAATTCTTCATTGCACATGCATATGAAAATAGTAAAACAATTCCAATGCGTTAGCGAAACCTTCTATATCAGGAGTGTCCATCATGATGCTGGGAATAGAACCTCTTTCCCAGAATAGTTCAACCTTCATTACTCAACTGATCATAACTCCGCAATGAGCACATTTCAAAGTATCATTCCTCTACATATATTCAAAAATCTATGTGTAAATGTTTAATATTTCTTATATTTGTTGATGTCATTCTGTGTGCATGTGGCCTAAACCCAATCTCTGTGTGGCAATTTTAATTTAAACAAGTTGAACTCTGCCTCTGATCATTTAAAAAAGGTGTGTACCAATATCAACCTTTCTCAGGTAATTACTGATCCTACAAAACCAAAGAGATCCTTCAAGGTTGTCCCTGATTGGCTCAATCTTAACAAATCAAAGGTAGAATATCCGCAGTATCTGAACTTGGTGTTAGTTATCACTGCTCAATAGCCTGTATCAGAATTGCAAAAATGAAAACATTAGGTCCACGCTTTCAGATCCTGAAACATCTCCATGAGCAGGCTTTTTTTTAACTGATCTGTTGAATAGTTATATGACACTGTTAAAATCCCAGATGAAGATCTAGCACTTGACCATTTTTGTAAATCTTCTAATTCCATAGTTGATAAACACGCCCCTTTTAAAAAGTATAGAACTTAGAACAGGTCTAGTCCCTGACTTTCGGCAGAACTGTCTTCTTTACTTTTTTTTTTTTTTTCCCCTTGTCCTGTTCAGCATTATGTCAGAAGAATTGTAGTCTGAATACCTTTGCTGCCAAACAGATTTTGCCAAGGGAAGTTTTATAAATGTAAAGCTCCCCTTGATGCCCATTTATTTATTTCTGTTTACAATATATGACATGAACTGAACTGAACCGGACCGGGGGACAAGGAAAGAAGAAGAGGAAAGAAGAGGAAACAGAACAAAAATAGAAACAAAAACCAGACAACCAGCTGCTACACCTGTAAAAAACAAAACAGACAACAATCCATGGCCTATGAGGGGAATCCAGCCTTAGCACCACCAGGAGCACCTGAAAGCAGACAAGCAGAGAAAAAACAAACACACAAACAAACAAAAACAAGCACGAGAAGCGGCAATCGCATACAACACAGCTGTGGATATCGATGACCTGAGACGACATGATAATACATCAACTGCTTAGTGACCATGCTACTGGACTAATGAATGTGTGTGTGTGTGTGTGAGAACATGCAACACCCATGGCACAGGACCTACATGATAACCGTGCTTAGTTATGAGTGTATAAGCGTACAGGGCCACAATCCACAGCCCCCCCCCCCAAGCAATCAGAAGCAGGCAGAGAGGGCCACAAGACCCAGGCCACCAGCAGCCCCCACAGAGCACAGAACCCAGGCAGCCCACCGCAGGGGCAACCACGCATCCACCCAGAAGACTGCAGAGGAAGCCCCCGGAAAGAGCCCCCATAAGCATAGGGCAGAGGCACTCCGGGAACCAGGGGTAACAGCCCACCGACCCCGCCAGGCCCCAGCCGCCCAGACATGGGCCGTGCACTGGACCTGGGCCCCAGGAGCCCGAGCGCCCCCAAACCCCCCGGCAGAGGCCCCACCCAATACCCAGGAGGGCCAAGCGCCCCAGACAGCCACAAAGTGGGTCAGCGCCTGCCCCAGCGCCCCTGGCCAAGTGCCCTGGGAGTCAAGACGTGCCCACAGGTGGGTGAAGTCGCGAGCAGTGGGGAGAGGCAACGCTGATGCCCCATCGGGAGAAACACAGGCAGGCCAGGCGACAGCAAGTCCCAGATCCAGGCCCAATCATTACCACACACACTTTCACGTCCCATACATCCACACATCCACACATCCTACCTCCCTCGACTCTGCTGGGGTGTAGTGCAGCGGGCACACCAGGAGGCCAGCAACCCCCCAGCCACCACAGACCCCGAACCAGCAGAACAATTAATTAATCCTCCTGGCCCCTCCTGCCCCGAGCAGACACCAGGAAGCAGGGGTGTGCGAAGAAGACCCCTCCCCTCACCCTTCTGGCTCTTCAATATTTTCTAATAGTGAGCAATTAAAATTGAGGGGCAGCCAAACTTGTAGAACTGGGAGCGCGGCACTCTGGGCAGCCTACATACCCAAAGAGCCCCGCCCACCAGATGCCACTCAGTGTAACCACCCCCCAAGACCTAATGTGTCTGTGTGAGTGTGTTTGATAAGTAGTAATTTCTAAGGTGTAATTAAAACAGGGGCAGGGAACTGCAGAGTGCAACCAAAGGGGACCACCTACGTGGCCCCATCCACTACACCCCACCGAACACACACGCCCCCAAAACCCTTCATGTGTGAGTGTGTGCTGTGTACAGGAGCCAGAAGGGAGAGGGGTATGGGGATATATACCGGGAGAGCTACTCTCCCCCAGAGAGGGCAGCCAGGGACTGGCTGCAATAGGCATCCCCGCTACCTGGGAGCCAACAATGGGCAGGAGGGCCTGATGTCCACCAGGCTCGGGGCCTGCAGCGACCATATTCCGGGAGCTACTGTACCCCCAGAAGGTACCCATCCCGCCCCACCCCACTCAACCCAACCACACCCAGGAGGACCTCTACAAAAAACAAACAAACAACATAAAAAAACAAACAAACAAACCACCCGGTCACACCAGTCGCAGCAGCCCGGGCCTGAGACCCACCATCACCCAGCAACCCACCACCACCACTATGTGATAAAACTAATCAGAGGGGACCAGAGAGAATGAAATTCAGCCAATTGATGTTTTGAGGAGGCAGACATTGTTTCCATGCTAATATAATCTAAAAGAAAATTTCTAAACTGGTTAATACACAGATTGTTCTTCGCTTTCCAGTTCATGAGAATAGTTTTATTTGCGATACATAACACTGTGACAACCATGTGTGCTGAGTTAATTTCCATGTTGATGTTGTCTAAGTCACCCAGTATGCACAGTGTGGGGCATGCAGGGATGCTACACTTTAGCCATGTTGATAGGTCCTCACAGACTTCAAGCCAGAACTTCTGGACAGGCGCAGAAAACCACAAAGCGTGTGCATAATCATCAGGTGTGTTATCTGTGCAATGTGAGCAGATGTTTGAGTGTGTTAGACCCATCCTGAACACCCTTTGTCCTGTATAGTGTGTTCTATGAAGGATTTTGTATTGTATGAGCTGTAAATTAGGATTTCGAGTCTTTATGAAGGTGTTCAAACATATTTGTGGTTAGAAGCTATGACCAGAACTGATGGATAAATCTGCCTCACATTTTGAGGATGGAAGATACATTGTGTCATCTATCTTAGACAATAATTTATATATTTTTGATAGTAGTTTTGGGGTACAGATGCTTAGAAATTCTGCTACCCTAGTCGGGGGTTGTAAGTCTGGTTGGTGGAGGATATATCCATCCATCCATCCATCATCTGCCGCTTATCCGGGGGTCGGGTCGCGGGGGCAGCAGCTTGAGCAGAGAAACCCAGACGTCTCTGTCCCCGGCCACTTCCTCCAGCTCTTCCGGGGGGACCCCGAGGCGTTCCCAGGCCAGCCGAGAGACATAGTCTCTCCAACGTGTCCTGGGTCTCCCCCGGGGTCTCCTCCCAGTGGGACGTGCCCGGAACACCTCCCCAGGGAGGCGCCCAGGGGGCATCCTAACCAGATGCCCGAGCCACCTCATCTGACTCCTCTCAATGCGGAGGAGCAGCAGTTCTACTCCGAGCCCCTCCCGGATGACTGAGCTTCTCACCCTATCTCTAAGGGAGAGCCCAGACACCCTGCGGAGGAAACCCATTTCGGCCGCTTGTATTCGCGATCTTGTTCTTTCGGTCACTACCCACAACTCGTGACCATAGGTGAGGATGGGAACGTAGATTGATCAGTAAGTAGAGAGCTTCGCCTTCTGGCTCAGCTCCCTCTTCACAACGACGGGTCGGTGCAGAGCCTGCAACACTGCAGGCGCCGCACCGATCCGCCCGTCAATCTCCCGCTCCATTCGTCCGTCACTCGTGAACAAGACCCCGAGATACTTGAACTCCTCCTCTTGGGGAAGGATCTCATTCCCGACCCGGAGAGAGCATTTCACCCTTTTCCGGCTGAGAACCATAGTCTCGGATTTGGAGGTGCTGATTCTCATCCCAGCCGCTTCACACTCGGCTGCGAATCACTCCAGTGAGAGCTGAAGGTCACGGCCTGACGACGCTAACAGAACCACATCATCTGCAAAAAGCAGAGACCCGATTCTGAGGTCGCCAAATGGGACACCCTCAACGCCCTGGCTCCGCCTAGAAATTCTGTCCATAAAAGTTAGGAACAGAATCGGTGACAAAGGGCAGCCCTGACGGAGTCCAACTCTCACCGGAAACGTATCCGACTTACTGCCGGCAATGCGGACCAAACTCTGGCACCGGTCATACAGAGACCGAACGGCCCCTATCAAGGGGTCCGGCACTCCATATTCCCGGAGCACCCCCCACAGGACTCTACGAGGGACACGGTCGAACGCTTTCTCCAAGTCCACAAAACACATGTAGACTGGTTGGGCGAACTCCCATGCACCCTCCAGGATCCTGCCGAGGGTATAGAGCTGGTCCACTGTTCCACGGCCGGGACGAAAGCCACACTGCATCTCCTGAATCCGAGGCTCGATTATCCGACGGATCCTCCTCTCCAATACCCCCGAATAGACCTTACCAGGGAGGCTGAGGAGTGTGATACCCCTATAGTTGGAACACACCCTCCGGTCCCCCTTTTTAAAGAGGGGGACCACCACCCCAATCTGCCAGTCCAGAGGCACTGTCCCCGATGTCCACGCGATACTGCAGAGGCGTGTCAGCCAAGACAGCCCTACAACATCCAGAGCCTTGAAAAACTCAGGACGGACCTCATCCACCCCCGGGGCCTTGCCACCGAGGAGCTTTTTAACCACCTCGGCAACCTCAGCCCCAGAAATGGGAGGCCCCGTCTCCAAGCTCTCCGACTCTGCCTCTTCCGAGCACGTGTTGGTAGGATTGAGGAGTTCCTCGAAGTACTCCCCCCACCGACTCACAACATCCCTAGTTGAGGTCAGCAAAGCCCCGTCCCCACTGTAAACAGTGTTGACTGTGAGCCGCTTCCCCCCCCCCCTGAGACGCCGGATGGTGGACCAGAATCTTTTCGAGGCCGTCCGGAAATCGTTCTCCATGGTCTCACCGAACTCCTCCCAGGCCCGAGTTTTTGCCTCAGCAACCGCCGAAGCCGTGGCCCGTCTGGCCCATTGGTACCTATCAGCTTCTTCCAGGGTCCCACTGGCCAAAAAGGCCCGATAGGACTCCTTCTTCAGCTTGACGGCTTCCCTCACCACTGGTGTCCACCAGCAGGTTGGAGGGTTGCCGCCACGACAGGCACCGACCACCTTACGGCCACAACTCCGACCAGCTGCCTCGGCAATGGAGTCACGGAACATGGCCCATTCGGACTCAATGTCCCCCACCTCAAATATGGTTGAAGCTCTGCCGGAGGTGGGAGTTAAAGCTCCTTCTGACGGGGGATTCTGACAAACGCTCCAAGCAGACCCTCACAATACGTTTGGGCCTGCCAGGTCTGATCGGCATCCTCCCCCACCAGCGGAGCCAACTCACCACCAGGTGGTGATCAGTTGACAGCTCCGCCCCTCTCTTCACCCGAGTGTCCAGGACATACGGCCGCAAGTCCGATGATACAACCACAAAGTCGATCATCGAACTGCGGCCAAGGGTGTCCTGGTGCCAAGTGCACATATGGACACCCTTATGCCTGAACATGGTGTTCGTTATGGACAGTCTATGACTGGCACAGAAGTCCAACAACATAACACCACTCTGATTCAGATCGGGGGGGCCGTTCCTCCCAATCACACCCCTCCAGGTCTCACTGTCATTGCCCACATGAGCATTGAAGTCCCCCAGCAGAATGAGGGAGTCTCCGGTAGGAGCATTCTCCAGTGCCTCCCCCAGAGACTCCAAAAAGGGTAGGTACTCTGAACTGCTGTTTGGCGCATAAGCACAAACAACAGTCAGGACTCGTCCCCCCACCCAAAGGCGGAGGGAGGCTACCCTCTCGTTCACTGGGGTAAACCCCAATGTACTGGCACACAGCCGGGGGGCAATAAGTATGCCCACACCTGCTCTGCGCCTCTCACCACGGGCAACTCCAGAGTGGAAGAGAGTCCAACCCCTCTCAAGAGTACTGGTTCCAGATCCCAAGCCGTGCGTCGAGGTGAGTCCGACTATATCTAACGGTCTGATGAAGTTTCAACAATAAACAACAAACTTTGTATTATGAGAAAGAACCAGACTCATTCTTTAGGAATCCGAAAATAAGCTCTATTTTACGAGTTATGCACGAATTTGGATTCTCCTATAAAACGAATTCCTTAACTCAAACCAAGTTAAGACTGCTTTGTCCTTCATATTTATTCATGTCTAATCAAGTTTCAATGATAAACAACGTTGTACTTTGTAGAATGAGAAAGAACTTCTTCAGCAATAAGCATCTCTCGACAAATGACGAAATACAGATTTTGCTATAAAATTAATTGCTATCAGCCTGACTTAAAACTGTTTGTCTTCCTTATTTATCCACTTCAAATCAAGTTTCAACAATTAAAAAAATTTTGTAGTTTGAGAAAGAACAACTTAATCTTGAGCAATCAGTATAAAAAGAGGGTAAGCAAAGGTGCGAATGTCAAACCATACATGATCAAAACAGGGAGCGGAGGTGTTTGGCTGAGACAAGGTGTGAATGTCCACCCATAATTAATGAAAAGCGGGCAACAAGTAGGTTCGAATGCCCAACCATACATCATCAAAAGCGGGAGTGGATATGTTCGGCTACAAGAAGGTTTGAACGTCTGACCATAGTTTGTAAAAAGCGGGTAAGAAAAGGTTCGAATGCCCGAACATACACCATCAAAGGAGGGAGCGGAGGTGTTCCGCTGTAAGAAGGTGTGAATGTCCGACCATAGTTGGTAAAAAACGGGTAAGAAAAGGTTAAAATACCCGACTGTACACAATCAGTAGCGGGTGCGGAGTTGTTCGGCTACTAAAAGGTGTGAAAGTCCGACCATGGTTTGTAAAAAGCGGGTAAGAAAAGGTGCGAATGCCCGAAAATGTATGATCAAAAGAGGGAGCGGAGGTGTTCGGCTGCAAGAAGGTGTGAATGTACACCCATAATTACTGAAAAATGGGTAAGAAAAGGTGCGAATGCCCAACTATACATAATCAAAAGCAGGAGTGGATGTGTTCGGCTCCAAGAAGGGTTGAATGTCTGACCATAGTTTGTAAAAAGCGGGTAAGAAAAGGTTTGACTGCCCGAACATACACCATCAAAAGAGGGAGCGGAGGTGTTCCGCTGTAAGAAGGTGTGAATGTCCGACCATAGTTGGTAAAAAGCGGGTAAGAAAAGGTTAAAATACCCGACTGTACACAATCAATAGCGGGAGCGGAGTTGTTCGGCTACTAAAAGATGTGAAAGTCCGACTATGGTTTGTAAAAAGCGGGTAAGAAAAGGTGCTAATGCCCGACAATGTATGATCAAAAGAGGGAGTGGAGGTGTTCGGCTGCAAGAAGGTCTGAATGTCCAACCATAATTTGTAAAAACCGGGAAGGAAAGGCTCGAAAGCCCGACTATACACCATCAAAAGCGGGAGCAGAGTGGTTCAGCTGCAAGAAGGTCTGAATGTCCATCAATAATTGCTTTAAAACATGAAAGAAAATTTTCGAATATCATCCGCACATGATCATAAGAAGGAGAGGAGGTGTTCAGCTGCAAGAAGGTGTGAATAACCACCCATAATTCCTGAAAAATGGGTAAAAAAAGGTGCGAATGCCCAACCATACATTATCAAAAGCAGGTGTGAATGTAAGATCATAATTTGCAAAAAGCTGATGAGAAAGGGTGAGAATGCCCGACTATACACCATCAAATGCGGGAGCGGAGGTGTTCGGCTCTGAGTAGGTGTGAATGTCCACCCATAATTCCTGAAAAATGGGTAAAAAAAGGTGCGAATGCCCAACCATACATCATCAAAAGCAGGAGTGGATGTGTTCGGCTACAAGAAGGTGTGAACGTCCAACCAAAGTTTGTAAAAAGCAGTTAAGAAAAGGTTTGAATATCCAACCAAACATAATCAAAAGCGGGAGCATAGCTTTTCGACTGCAAGTAGGTGTGAATGTCAGATCATAATTTGCAAAAAGCTGATGAGAAAGGGTGAGAATGTCCGACTGCACACCATCAAATGCGGGAGCGGAGTTGTTCGGCTGTGAGTAGGTGTGAATCTCCGACCGTAATTTCTGAAAAATGTGTTAGAAAAGGTAAGAATGCCGGTCCATACATCATCAAAAGCGAGAGAGGTGGTGTTCGGCTGCAAGTAGGTGTGAATGTCCAGCCATAATTACTCACAAACGGGTAAGAAAAGGTAGTATTGCCAGACCATACATGATCAAAACAGGGAGCGGAGGGGGTTCAGCTGCAAGAAGGTGTGAATGTCCGACTAAAGTTCAAATATATTAACAAAAGCGGGAGGAGAGGTCTTCGGATGAGAGTGGTTGAGAATTTCCAACCATAATCTATAAAATTCGGTGAAAAAAAGGTGTGATAGAACACTAAAAGGTGGAGCGGAAGTGTTCGGCTGCAAGAAGGTGTGAATGTCCGACTATATTTGGTGAAAAGCAGGTGAAGCAAGGTCTGAATGCCCAACCTTACATTATCAAAAGCGAGATCAGAGGTGTTTGGCTGCAAGAAGGCCATAGTTTGCCAAAAGCGGGTAAGCTGCGAATGACCAACTAAATATCAACAAAAGTGGGGGCGGAGGTCTTCGGATGCAACTGGGTGTGAACATCCCACCATACAAGTATGGTGGAGAGGAAGCTGTGAACAGCCGACCATAGTTTGCAAAAAGCGGGTGAGACAAGGTGCGAATGTCCAACCATACATGATCAAAACAGGGAGCGGAGGTGTTTGGCTGTGACAAGGTGTGAATGTCCACCCAAAATTAATGAAAAGCGGGCAAAAAGTAGGTTTGAATCCCCAAGCATACATCATCAAAAGAAGGAGTGGATGTGTTCGGCTACAAGAAGGTTTGAATGTCCGAGCATAGTTGGCAAAAAGCGGGTAAGAAAAGGTTCGAATATCCAACCAAACATAATCAAAAGCGGGAGCAGAGCTGTTCGACTGCAAGTAGGTGTGAATGTCCAGCCATAATTACTCACAAACGGGTAAGAAAAGGTAGTATTGCCAGACCATACATGATCAAAACAGGGAGCTGAGGTGGTTCAGCACCAAGGTGTGAATGTCTGACTATAGTTTGTAAAAAGCGGGTAAGATAAGGTGCGAATGCCCGACAATGTATAATCAAAAGAGGGAGCAGAGGTTTTCGGCTACAAGAAGGTTTGAATGTCCGACCATAGTTTGTAAAAAGCGGGTAAGAAAAGGTTCAAATGCCTGACTATACACCATCAAAAGCGGGAGCGGAGATGTTCCGCTGTAAGGCGGTGTCAATGTCCGACCATAGTTGGTAAAAAGCGGGTAAGAAAAGGTTAAAATACCCGACTGTACACAATCAATAGCGGGAGCGGAGTTTTTCGGCTACAAGAAGGTGTGAAAGTCCAACCATCGTTTGTAAAAAGCTGGTAAGAAAACGTTCGAATGCCCGAATATATACCATCAAAAGCGGAAGTGGAGGTGTTCGGCTGCAAGAAGGTGTGAACGTCCGACCAAAGTTGGCAAAAAGCAGTAAAGAAAAGGTTCGAATATCCAAACATAATTAAAAGCGAGAGAGATTGTGTTCAGCTGCAAGTAGGTGTGAATATCCAGCCATAATTACTCACAAACGGGTAAGAAAATGTAGTATTGCCAGACCATACATGATCAAAACAGGGAGCGGAGGTGGTTTAGCTGCAAAAAGGGGTGAATGTCCAACTAAAGTTCAAATATATTAACAAAAGCGGGAAGAGAGGTCTTCGGATTAGAGTGGTTGAAATTTCCAACCATAATCTATAAAATGCGGTGAAAAAAAAAGGTGTGAAGGAATGAATTTTATAGCAAAATCCGAAATCATGCATAACTCCACAAAAGGAACGTATTGCTCAATCAAAGGGATGCTTCTTTCTCATTCAGGGTAATATGAGGAACTTTATGCTTGATACATTTTAGACATGGATAACTATGAAGGACAAAGCAATTTTAACTTGGTTTGAGCAAAGCAATTCATTTTATAGGAAAATCCGAAATCGTGCAGGACTCATGAAAGTAAGCTTATTCTCGGATTCCTGATCCTCCAGTGTTGCTCTTTCCTATACTGCAAAATACAGCCTTGTTCTTTGTTGAAATCGATATAGACATTGATAATTATGAAGGACAAAGCAGTTTCCACTTTGTTTGAGTGAAGGAATTAATTTTATAGCAAAATCCCAAATCAAGCAGAACGTATGAAAATAAGCGTGTTTTCGGATTCCTGATCCTTCAGTGTTGCTATTTCTTCTACTGCAAAATACAATGTTGTTCTTTGTTGAAGTCAATCTAGACATTGATAAATATGAAGGACAAAGCAGTTTTAACATAGTTTGAGTAAAGGAATTCATTTTATACATAAAATCCCAAATCATGCAGAACGTATGAAAATAAGCTTATTCTCGGATTCCTGTTCCTTCAAGTGTTGCTCTTTCTACTATTGCAAAATACAATGTTGTTCTTTGTTGAAGTAAATCTAGACATTGATAAATATGAAGGACAAAGCAGTTTTCACTTGGTTTGAGTGAAGGAATTCATTTTATACATAAAATCCCAAATCATGCAGAACGTATGAAAAGAAGCTTATTCTCGGATTCCTGATCCTTCAGTGTTGCTTTTTCTTCTACTGCAAAATACAATGTTGTTCTTTGTTGAAGTCGATCTAGACATTGATAAATATGAAGGACAAAGCAGTTTTAACTTGGTTTGAGTGAAGGAATTCATTTTATACATAAAATCCCAAATCATGCAGAACGTATGAAAATAAGCTTATTCTCGGATTACTGATCCTTCAGTGTTGCTCTTTCTTCTACTGCAAAATCCAGTGTTGTTCTTTGTTGAAGTCAATCTAGACATTGATAAATATGAAGGACAAAGCAGTTTTAACATAGTTTGAGTGAAGGCATTCATTCATACTAAAATCAATAATCGTGCAGAACTCATGAAAATAAGCTTATTCTCGGATTCCTAAATCTTTTGATTTGCTCTTTCTTTACTGCAAAGTACAATGTTGTTCTTTGTTGAAGTCGATCTAGACATTGATAAATATGAAGGACAAAGCAGTTTTCACTTGGTTTGAGTGAAGGATTTGCAGCTGAAAACCTCCCGCTCCCGCTTTTGATTGTGTATAGTCGGGCTTTCGAGCCTTTTCTTACCCGGTTTTTAGAAATTATGGTTGGACATTCAGACCTTGCAGCCGAAGACCTCCACTCCCTCTTTTGATCATACATTGTCGGGCATTCGCACCTTGTCTTACCCGCTTTTTACAAACTATAGTCAGACATTCACACCTTGCAGCTGAACCACCTCAGCTCCCTGTTTTGATCATGTATGGTCTGGCAATACTACCTTTTCTTACCCGTTTGTGAGTAATTATGGCTGGACATTCACACCTACTTGCAGTCGAACAGCTCTGCTCCCGCTTTTGATGGTATATATTCGGGCATTCGAACCTTTTCTTAACTGCTTTTTGCAAACTTTGGTTGGACGTTCACACCTTCTTGTAGCCGAACACCTCCGCTCCCGCTTTTGATGGTGTATAGTCAGGCATTTGAACCTTTTCTTACCCGCTTTTTACAAACTATGGTTGGACATTCAAACCTTCTTGTAGCCGAAAACCTCCGCTCCCTCTTTTGATCATACATTGTCGGGCATTCGCACCTTTTCTTACCCGTTTTTTACAAACCATGGTCGGACTGTCACACATTCTTGTAGCCAAACACATCCGCTCCCGCTATTGATTGTGTACAGTCGGGTATTTTAACCTTTTCTTACCCGCTTTTTACCAACTATGGTCGGACATTCACACCTTCTTACAGAGGAACACCTCCGCTCCCTCTTTTGATGGTGTATGTTTGGGCATTCGAACCTTTTCTTGCCCGCTTTTTACAAACTATGCTCGGACATTCAAACCTTCTTGTAGCCGAACACATCCACTCCTGCTTTTGATGATGTATGGTTGGGCATTCAAACCTACTTGTTGCCCGCTTTTCATTAATTTTGGGTGGACATTCACACCTTGTCACAGCCAAACACCTCCGCTCCCTGTTTTGATCATGTATGGTTGGACATTCGCACCTTTTCTCACCCGCTTTTTGCCAACTATGGTCGGCTGTTCACAGCTTCCTCTCCACCATACTTGTATGGTGGGATATTCACACCCACTTGCATCCGAAGACCTTTTGTTGATATTTAGTCGGTCATTCGCAGCTTACCCGCTTTTGGCAAACTATGGCCTTCATGCAGCCAAACACCTCTGATCTCGCTTTTGATGATGTAAGGTTGGGCATTCAGACCTTGCTTCACCTGCTTTTCACCAAATATAGTCGGACATTCACACCTTCTTGCAGCCGAACACTTCCGCTCCACCTTTTAGTGTTCTATCACACCTTTTTTTTCACCGCATTTTATAGATTATGGTTGGAAATTCTCAACCACTCTCATCCGAAGACCTCTCCTCCCGCTTTTGTTAATATATTTGAACTTTAGTCGGACATTCACACCTTCTTGCAGCTGAACCACCTCCGCTCCCTGTTTTGATCATGTATGGTCTGGCAATACTACCTTTTCTTACCCGTTTGTTAGTAATTATGGCTGGACATTCACACCTACTTGCAGCCGAACACCACCTCTCCCGCTTTTGATGATGTATGGACCGGCATTCTTACCTTTTCTAACACATTTTTCAGCAATTATGGTCGGAGATTCACACTTACTCACAGCTGAACAACTCCGCTCCCGCATTTGATGGTGTATAGTCGGGCATTCTCACCCTTTCTCATCAGCTTTTTGCAAATTATGATCTGACATTCACACCTGCTTTTGATAATGTATGGTTTGGCATTCGCACCTTTTCTTACCCATTTTTCAGTAATTATGGGTGGACATTCACACCTTCTTGCAGCTGAACACCTCCTCTCCAGCTATTGATTGTGTACAGTCGGGTATTTTAACCTTTTCTTACCCGCTTTTTACCAAATATGGTCGGACATTCACACCGTCTTACAGCGGAACACCTCTGCTCCCGCTTTTGATGGTGTATAGTCAGGCATTTGAACCTTTTCTTACCCGCTTTTTACAAACTATGGTCGGACATTCAAACCTTCTTGTAGCCGAAAACCTCCGCTCCCTCTTTTGATTATACATTGTTGGGCATTCGCACCTTATTTACAAACTATAGTCAGACATTCACACCTTGCAGCTGAACCACCTCAGCTCCCTGTTTTGATCATGTATGGTCTGGCAATACTACCTTTTCTTACCCGTTTGTGAGTAATTATGGCTGGACATTCACACCTACTTGCAGTCGAACAGCTCTGCTCCCGCTTTTGATGGTATATATTCGGGCATTCGAACCTTTTCTTAACTGCTTTTTGCAAACTTTGGTCGGACGTTCACACCTTCTTGTAGCCGAACACCTCCGCTCCCGCTTTTGATGGTGTATAGTCAGGCATTTGAACCTTTTCTTACCCGCTTTTTACAAACTATGGTCGGACATTCAAACCTTCTTGTAGCCGAAAACCTCCGCTCCCTCTTTTGATCATACATTGTCGGGCATTCGCACCTTTTCTTACCCGTTTTTTACAAACCATGGTCGGACTGTCACACATTCTTGTAGCCAAACACATCCGCTCCCGCTATTGATTGTGTACAGTCGGGTATTTTAACCTTTTCTTACCCGTTTTTTACCAACTATGGTCGGACATTCACACCTTCTTACAGCGGAACACCTCCGCTCCCTCTTTTGATGGTGTATGTTTGGGCATTCGAACCTTTTCTTACCCGCTTTTTACAAACTATGCTCGGACATTCAAACCTTCTTGTAGCCGAACACATCCACTCCTGCTTTTGATGATGTATGGTTGGGCATTCAAACCTACTTGTTGCCCGCTTTTCATTAATTTTGGGTGGACATTCACACCTTGTCACAGCCAAACACCTCCGCTCCCTGTTTTGATCATGTATGGTTGGACATTCGCACCTTTTCTCACCCGCTTTTTGCCAACTATGGTCGGCTGTTCACAGCTTCCTCTCCACCATACTTGTATGGTGGGATATTCACACCCACTTGCATCCGAAGACCTTTTGTTGATATTTAGTCGGTCATTCGCAGCTTACCCGCTTTTGGCAAACTATGGCCTTCATGCAGCCAAACACCTCTGATCTCGCTTTTGATGATGTAAGGTTGGGCATTCAGACCTTGCTTCACCTGCTTTTCACCAAATATAGTCGGACATTCACACCTTCTTGCAGCCGAACACTTCCGCTCCACCTTTTAGTGTTCTATCACACCTTTTTTTTCACCGCATTTTATAGATTATGGTTGGAAATTCTCAACCACTCTCATCCGAAGACCTCTCCTCCCGCTTTTGTTAATATATTTGAACTTTAGTCGGACATTCACACCTTCTTGCAGCTGAACCACCTCCGCTCCCTGTTTTGATCATGTATGGTCTGGCAATACTACCTTTTCTTACCCGTTTGTTAGTAATTATGGCTGGACATTCACACCTACTTGCAGCCGAACACCACCTCTCCCGCTTTTGATGATGTATGGACCGGCATTCTTACCTTTTCTAACACATTTTTCAGCAATTATGGTCAGAGATTCAAACCTACTCACAGCCGAACAACTCCGCTCCCGCATTTGATGGTGTATAGTCGGGCATTCTCACCCTTTCTCATCAGCTTTTTGCAAATTATGATCTGACATTCACACCTGCTTTTGATAATGTATGGTTTGGCATTCGCACCTTTTCTTACCCATTTTTCAGTAATTATGGGTGGACATTCACACCTTCTTGCAGCTGAACACCTCCTCTCCCGCTATTGATTGTGTACAGTCGGGTATTTTAACCTTTTCTTACCCACTTTTTACCAAATATGGTCGGACATTCACACCGTCTTACAGCGGAACACCTCTGCTCCCGCTTTTGATGCTGTATAGTCAGGCATTTGAACCTTTTCTTAGCCGCTTTTTACAAACTATGGTCGGACATTCAAACCTTCTTGTAGCCGAAAACCTCCGCTCCCTCTTTTGATTATACATTGTTGGGCATTCGCACCTTATTTACAAACTATAGTCAGACATTCACACCTTGCAGCTGAACCACCTCAGCTCCCTGTTTTGATAGTGTATGTTCGGGCATCCGAACCTATTCTTACCCCCTTTTTACAAACTATAATCGGAGATTCACACCTACTCACAGCCGAACAACTCCGCTCCCGCTTTTGATGATGTCTTGTCCGGCATTCTAGTCTCTTCTAACACATTTTTCAGCAATTATGGTTGGACATTCACACCTACTCACAGCCGAACACTTCCGCTCCCACATTTGATGGTGTATAGCCGGGCATTCTCACCCTTTCTCATCAGCTTTTTGCAAATTATGATCTGACATTCACACCTACTTGCAGTCGAACAGCTCTGCTCCCGCTTTTGATTATGTTTGGTTGGATATTCGAACCTTTTCTTAACTGCTTTTTACAAACTTTGGTTGGACGTTCACACCTTCTTGCAGCCGAACACATCCACTTCCACTTTTGATGGTATATATTCGGGCATTCGAACCTTTTCTTACCCGCTTTTTACAAACCGTGGTCGGACTTTCACACCTTCTTGTAGCCAAACAACTCCGCTCCCGCTATTGATTGTGTACAGTCGGGTATTTTAACCTTTTCTTACCCGCTTTTTACCAACTATGGTCGGACATTTACACCTTCTTACAGCGGAACACCTCCGCTCCCTCTTTTGATGGTCTATGTTCGGGCATTTTCACCTTTTCTTACCCATTTTTCAGTAATTATGGGTGGACATTCACACCTTCTTGCAGCTGAACAACTCCTTATGATCATGTGCGGTTTGATATTCGAAAATTTTCTTTCATGTTTTAAAGCAATTATTGATGGACATTCAAATCTTCTTGTAGCCGAACACATCCACTCCTGCTTTTGATGATGTATGGTAACCTTTTCTTACCCGCTTTTTACAAACTATGGTCGGACATTCAAACCTTCTTGTAGCCAAAACCCTCCGCTCCCTGTTTTGATCATGTATGGTCTGGCAATACTACCTTTTCTTACCCGTTTGTGAGTAATTAATCCCAAAATATTGAGCATAAAATAAGTCTTTATGCTGATGATGTATTACTTTTCCTTCAGAACTCACAGACGTCTCTCAGTCACACGATCACACTCATAAATAAATTCTCAGCACTTTCTGACTACTCTATCAACTGGTCTAAGACCACAGTTCTGCCCATTAACTGTAGGGTCCATAATATACCTGCGATCACTTTACAGTCAGGAAATATTAGATATTTAGGCATAAACATTTCCTCCAGGCTCTCAGAGCTAACAAAGCTAAATTATGTGCAATTATTAAAGACAGTAGAGGACGATCTCTCGTTGGAAGTCCTTACCTATATCACTTATGGGGAGAGTTACATCCATTAAAATGATGATACTACCAAAAGTTAACTATTTGTTCTCAATGATCCCCATAAAACCATCTGCTACTTGGTTTAAGTCACTAGATTCATGCATCTCCAAATTTCTGTGGAAAAACAAACCACCACGTATTAGTTTAAAAACCCTACAGAAGACCAAGGACAGTGGTGGATTAGATTTACCTCATTTTCAGCACTATTCCTTAGACAATAGGTTACAATATATATCAAAATGGTTTAAACCTTGTTGTTGTCACAGTTCCCAGAGACGTTGTAATTGTTGAGGATTCTATATTCACCCCCTCATTAGAGGCACGTAATGCAGATTGATGACACTGAATCTTCTTCTCTGTTCATTGCTGGCATCATTCCCAGCATCGTAAGTGTTCGTGGCATTGTTAGCCTCTTCTTCTGGATCTTGATATCGAGAATCCTTTTGTATTTCTGGTTTGTCAGTCCTCTTTCTTCGTTCACCAGAGTCTTTGTCTTTTTGTCCTTGAGTTTGGTGATTTTTTCTTCTTTTGATGCCTTGACACAATGTGACAGGTGATACCACGTGGGAGATCCTGTAACTTGGATTGCTGTCCCTGTGCTGCGAAATGGCTGTGCTGCTCAAATGGTCTCTCCTTCATCATGGTTACATGCTGCCATTCCGACATCTCGCCATTCCGACATGGGTGTCCAATTGTCGGAATGGCGACACTAATTTTTTATCAAACGTCCCACCATTCCGACACTTTTTTCCTCCTATGGTCGGAATGGCGGTATGTTTTTTGTTTTTTTAACATACCGCCATTCCGACAGTTCCTTTTAATAGCCTATTTTTTACCCAAAACATTTTGCACTAATGATATGCCGGCGCAAATACGCCCTAAAGTTTGGCGCACAAGCTTTGCACATGCAGAGGCCACAGCCTCGCAAACAAACTTTAATAATCTATTATCAAAATCCCCTGAATTTCAAATATAAAAATACAGATATTAATGTAACTCTGGCGAGACTGAAACTGATTAAGCAGAAATACAGTGTCAGTGAGCTGTCACAGCAGCCAGCTGGAGCGGAGCTCTCCACAGAGCCCATGCGCCTTTTGCACGCTGTCATCATATGCAAAAGTAATAATTGCAATTACAGATATCACGGCTACTGCACAGGACACAGTTGCGAGCACTCTGCCTTGCCTTGCCAATAGGAGAAGATAGAAATGACAGCATAGAACGTATAAAACACAACAAAATGCAGTAAAAACGTTTATTCATGTTATTCACGTGATTTATGAGTACTCACTCCAATTTTGGGAAGCGCGGATGGGTTTTGCGCATTTGGCACAAACACACAGCCGCAACGGTTGTAGCTTTATACAGCCTGTTGATATCTTAAGGACCTAACTGGTCACACCTGGGACTAAATGTCATGTAGAGATTGTTTTTACATGACATTACAGCTGAACATATAGCTTTCATCCACAAACCAACGTGGGAGAGCCCGAAGACGCATGTGCCAGACGCACATAGGCATGCGTAAAACCAATTTTGACCACTTCATACTGTTTATTTGCTTTCTTTTAGTTAACTTTCGTTTCTTTTGGATTCTTGTGCGTGTTATGGAGCCGTTTTGGTCCATGTTTGTAAGCCTTTTTTTCCTGGATTAAATTTTCGGAAGTTGAAACAAGTGGCATTGGAGTGTGTGATTGAAAACCACCGCGGACTGCTTCTCCTCCTCCAGTTGCCGAGACTTTGTGTTTTTAATAATGCTTGTCTATAAACATGTTAAACATATAAATTGCATGAACAGAAAGAAGGGACTCACCTGTTGAGTAACACACATTTCCTTATACGGAAAGCCTTGTCGGAATGGTGGGACATTTGAACGTCAGAATAGCGGGATGTCGCAATGGTGGGATGTCGGAATGGTGGGACGTTTGCATGTCGGAATGGTGGTATGTCGGAATGGTGGTATGTCGGAATGGTGGGATGTCGGAATAGCGGGATGTCGGAATGGCGGGATTTCGGAATGGGTGTTGCCACCCCCTTCATCATATACACAGTTATTTATACATCACCTTCCACCATGAAGCGTTGTCCCTTTTTGTTTCTCTCTTTGTTCTTAAAATGCTGTTATGCATGTCTAAACCAATCCATTAAATTAGATCATTTTGGCAGTAAAGCGATCTACAATGTGCTTGGTCGCAAAGCTGCTCATCTGTGGTAAACAGCTCTTCAGAAAGGCATTCTTCAATTGATTTCACTAATTCTATGTAATAATTTTGTGATTTCATACAAAACTACACTTCTTCTCCCATCTGTCTGAGTATTTAATATTGTCTGGGTCCCGTTAAAACATGTATTTTTCCCATCTAATTCCTTGTTTGCTTTAAAACAAGTATTCCCCATTTTCTATCCCTTCAGTAGCCTACCAGTTTGTATGGAGTACACTGGAGCAACTTGACTGATCAGTAAAACACTGCTTTTGTTGTCACCGCAAGGCTTCCCCCGTCGGTTGTTTCACTGAGACACTACTGAGTAACTATAACTCAACACAGTTTATACACATAACATTCATATACATACTAACAAACAAACAAACAATTATTTATCGCAATTTTCTCATCTCTGTTTGAACGTACACCCAGGTAAATATTCCTGTAGTCTTCTCATACCGACAATGGACCCATTCATTGTTTAACTTCACTGTTTTGCAAATCCTAATTGAATATTACACATTGACATTGAACTTTACTTGATAAGCAGGTCTTCATTGCATTCAGCAGCCTATATGTGAGCATCTATGTGTAAGATGTTCTTCTTTGCATTTATCAGCAGCAAGCAATTCTTCATTGCACATGCATATAAAAATAGTAAAACAATTCCAATGCGTTAGCGAAACCTTCTATATCAGGAGTGTCCATCATGATGCTGGGAATAGAACCTCTTTCCCAGAATAGTTCAACCTTCATTACTCAACTGATCATAACTCCGCAATGAGCACATTTCAAAGTATCATTCCTCTACATATATTCAAAAATCTATGTGTAAATGTTTAATATTTCTTATATTTGTTGATGTCATTCTGTGTGCATGTGGCCTAAACCCAATCTCTGTGTGGCAATTTTAATTTAAACAAGTTGAACTCTGCCTCTGATCATTTAAAAAAGGTGTGTACCAATATCAACCTTTCTCAGGTAATTACTGATCCTACAAAACCAAAGAGATCATTCAAGGTTGTCCCTGATTGGCTCAATCTTAACAAATCAAAGGTAGAAAATCCGCAGTATCTGAACTTGGTGTTAGTTATCACTGCTCAATAGCCTGTATCAGAATTGCAAAAATGAAAACATTAGGTCCACGCTTGGTATCCAGATCCTTAAACATCTCCATGAGCAGGCTTTTTTTTAACTGATCTGTTGAATAGTTATATGACACTGTTAAAATCCCAGATGAAGATCTAGCACTTGACCATATTTGTAAATCTTCTAATTCCATAGTTGATAAAAACGCCCCTTTTAAAAAGTATAGAACTTAGAACAGGTCTATCCCTGGCTTTCGGCAGAACTGTCTTCTTTACTTTTTTTTCCCCTTGTGCTGTTCAGCATTATGTCAGAAGAATTGTAGTCTGAATACCTTTGATGCCAAACAGATTTGTTTTGCCAAGGGAAGTTTTATAAATGTAAAGCTCCCCTTGATGCCCATTTATTTATTTCTGTTTACAATATATGACATGAACTGAACTGAACCGGACCGGGGGACAAGGAAAGAAGAAGCGGAAAGAAGAGGAAACAGAACAAAAATAGAAACAAAAACCAGACAACCAGCTGCTACACCTGTAAAAAACAAAACAGACAACAATCCATGGCCTATGAGGGGAATCCAGCCTTAGCGCCACCAGGAGCACCTGAAAGCAGACAAGCAGAGAAAAAACAAACACACAAACAAACAAAAACAAGCACAAGAAGCGGCAATCGCATACAACACAGCTGTGGATATAGATGACCTGAGACGACATGATAATACATCAACTGCTTAGTGACCATGCTACTGGACTAATGAATGTGTGTGTGTGTGTGTGTGAGAACATGCAACACCCATGGCACAGGACCTACATGATAACCGTGCTTAGTTATGAGTGTATAAGCGTACAGGGCCACAATCCACAGCCCCCCCCCCCAAGCAATCAGAAGCAGGCAGAGAGGGCCACAAGACCCAGGCCACCAGCAGCCCCCACAGAGCACAGAACCCAGGCAGCCCACCGCAGGGGCAACCACGCATCCACCCAGAAGACTGCAGAGGAAGCCCCCGGAAAGAGACCCCATAAGCATAGGGCAGAGGCACTCCGGGAACCAGGGGTAACAGCCCACCGACCCCGCCAGGCCCCAGCCGCCCAGACATGGGCCGTGCACTGGACCTGGGCCCCAGGAGCCCGAGCGCCCCCAAACCCCCCGGCAGAGGCCCCACCCAATACCCAGGAGGGCCAAGCGCCCCAGACAGCCACAAAGTGGGTCAGCGCCTGCCCCAGCGCCCCTGGCCAAGTGCCCTGGGAGTCAAGACGTGCCCACAGGTGGGTGAAGTCGCGAGCAGTGGGGAGAGGCAACGCTGATGCCCCATCGGGAGAAACACAGGCAGGCCAGGCGACACCAAGTCCCAGATCCAGGCCCAATCATTACCACACACACTTTCACGTCCCATACATCCACACATCCACACATCCTACCTCCCTCGACTCTGCTGGGGTGTAGTGCAGCGGGCACACCAGGAGGCCAGCAACCCCCCAGCCACCACAGACCCCGAACAAGCAGAACAATTAATTAATCCTCCTGGCCCCTCCTGCCCCGAGCAGACACCAGGAAGCAGGGGTGTGCGAAGAAGACCCCTCCCCTCACCCTTCTGGCTCTTCAATATTTTCTAATAGTGAGCAATTAAAATTGAGGGGCAGCCAAACTTGTAGAACTGGGAGCGCGGCACTCTGGGCAGCCTACATACCCAAAGAGCCCCGCCCACCAGATGCCACTCAGTGTAACCACCCCCCAAGACCTAATGTGTGTGTGTGAGTGTGTTTGATAAGTAGTAATGTCTAAGGTGTAATTAAAACAGGGGCAGGGTACTGCAGAGTGCAACCAAAGGGGACCACCTACGTGGCCCCATCCACTACACCCCACCGAACACACACGCCCCCAAAACCCTTCATGTGTGAGTGTGTGCTGTGTACAGGAGCCAGAAGGGAGAGGGGTATGGGGATATATACCGGGGGAGCTACTCTCCCCCAGAGAGGGCAGCCAGGGACTGGCTGCAATAGGCATCCCCGCTACCTGGGAGCCAACAATGGGCAGGAGGGCCTGATGTCCACCAGGCTCGGGGCCTGCAGCGACCATATTCCGGGAGCTACTGTACCCCCAGAAGGTACCCATCCCGCCCCACCCCACTCAACCCAACCCCACCCAGGAGGACCTCTACAAAAAACAAACAAACAAACCACCCGGTCACACCAGTCGCAGCAGCCCGGGCCTGAGACCCACCATCACCCAGCAACCCACCACCACCACTATGTGATAAAACTAATCAGAGGGGACCAGAGAGAATGAAATTCAGCCAATTGATGTTTTGAGGAGGCAGACATTGTTTCCATGCTAATATAATCTAAAAGAAAATTTCTAAACTGGTTAATACACAGATTGTTCTTCGCTTTCCAGTTCATGAGAATAGTTTTCTTTGCGATACATAACACTGTGACAACCATGTGTGCTGAGTTAATTTCCATGTTGATGTTGTCTAAGTCACCCAGTATGCACAGTGTGGGGCATGCAGGGATGCTACACTTTAGCCATGTTGATAGGTCCTCACAGACTTCAAGCCAGAACTTCTGGACAGGCGCAGAAAACCACAAAGCGTGTGCATAATCATCAGGTGTGTTATCTGTGCAATGTGAGCAGATGTTTGAGTGTGTTAGACCCATCCTGAACATCCTTTGTCCTGTATAGTGTGTTCTATGAAGGATTTTGTATTGTATGAGCTGTAAATTAGGATTTCGAGTCTTTATGAAGGTGTTCAAACATATTTGTGGTTAGAAGCTATGACCAGAACTGATGGATAAATCTGCCTCCCATTTTGAGGATGGAAGAGACATTGTGTCATCTATCTTAGACAATAATTTATATATTTTTGATAGTAGTTTTGGGGTACAGCTGCTTAGAAATTCTGCTACCCTAGTCGGGGGTTGTAAGTCTGGTTGGTGGAGGATATATCCATCCATCCATCCATCATCTGCCGCTTATCCGGGGGTCGGGTCGCGGGGGCAGCAGCTTGAGCAGAGAAACCCAGACGTCTCTGTCCCCGGCCACTTCCTCCAGCTCTTCCGGGGGGACCCCGAGGCGTTCCCAGGCCAGCCGAGAGACATAGTCTCTCCAACGTGTCCTGGGTCTCCCCCGGGGTCTCCTCCCAGTGGGACGTGCCCGGAACACCTCCCCAGGGAGGCGCCCAGGGGGCATCCTAACCAGATGCCCGAGCCACCTCATCTGACTCCTCTCAATGCGGAGGAGCAGCGGTTCTACTCCGAGCCCCTCCCGGATGACTGAGCTTCTCACCCTATCTCTAAGGGAGAGCCCAGACACCCTGCGGAGGAAACCCATTTCGGCCGCTTGTATTCGCGATCTTGTTCTTTCGGTCACTACCCACAACTCGTGACCATAGGTGAGGATGGGAACGTAGATTGACCAGTAAGTAGAGAGCTTCGCCTTCTGGCTCAGCTCCCTCTTCACAACGACGGGTCGGTGCAGAGCCTGCAACCCTTATGGTCCACTGCATGGAATTAGAAGATTTACAAAAATGGTCAAGTGCTAGATCTTCATCTGGGATTTTAACAGTGTCATATAACTATTCAACAGATCAGTTAAAAAAAAGCCTGCTCATGGAGATGTTTCAGGATCTGGATACCAAGCGTGGACCTAATGTTTTCATTTTTGCAATTCTGATACAGGCTATTGAGCAGTGATAACTAACACCAAGTTCAGATACTGCGGATTTTCTACCTTTGATTTGTTAAGATTGAGCCAATCTGGGACAACCTTGAAGGATCTCTATGGTTTTGTAGGATCAGTAATTACCTGAGAAAGGTTGATATTGGTACACACCTTTTTTAAATGATCAGAGGCAGAGTTCAACTTGTTTAAATTAAAATTGCCACACAGAGATTGGGTTTAGGCCACATGCACACAGAATGACATCAACAAATATAAGAAATATTAAACATTTACACATAGATTTTTGAATATATGTAGAGGAATGATACTTTGAAATGTGCTCATTGCGGAGTTATGATCAGTTGAGTAATGAAGGTTGAACTATTCTGGGAAAGAGGTTCTATTCCCAGCATCATGATGGACACTCCTGATATAGAAGGTTTCGCTAACGCATTGGAATTGTTTTACTATTTTCATATGCATGTGCAATGAAGAATTGCTTGCTGCTGATAAATGCAAAGAAGAACAGCTTACACATAGATGCTCACATATAGGCTGCTGAATGCAATGAAGACCTGCTTATCAAGTAAAGTTCAATGTCAATGTGTAATATTCAATTAGGATTTGCAAAACAGTGAAGTTAAACAATGAATGGGTCCATAGTCGGTATGAGAAGACTACAGGAATATTTACCTGGGTGTACGTTCAAACAGAGATGAGAAAATTGCGATAAATAATTGTTTGTTTGTTTGTTAGTATGTATATGAATGTTATGTGTATAAACTGTGTTGAGTTATAGTTACTCATTAGTGTCTCAGTGAAACAACCGACGGGGGAAGCCTTGCGGTGACAACAAAAGCAGTGTTTTACTGATCAGTCAAGTTGCTCCAGTGTACTCCATACAAACTGGTTGGCTACTGAAGGGATAGAAAATGGGGAATACTTGTTTTAAAGCAAACAAGGAATTAGATGGGAAAAATACATGTTTTAACGGGACCCAGACAATATTAAATACTCAGACAGATGGGAGAAGAAGTGTAGTTTTGTAGGAAATCACAAAATTATTACATAGAATTAGTGAAATCAATTGAAGAATGCCTTTCTGAAGAGCTGTTTACCACAGATGAGCAGCTTTGCGACCAAGCACATTGTAGATCGCTTTACTACCAAAATGATCTAATTTAATGGATTGGTTTAGACATGCATAACAGCATTTGGCCGCAGTTCGATGATCGACTTTGTGGTTGTATCATCGGACTTGCGGCCGTATGTCCTGGACACTCGGGTGAAGAGAGGGGCGGAGCTGTCAACTGATCACCACCTGGTGGTGAGTTGGCTCCGCTGGTGGGGGAGGATGCCGATCAGACCTGGCAGGCCCAAACGTATTGTGAGGGTCTGCTGGGAGCGTTTGTCAGAATCCCCCGTCAGAAGGAGCTTTAACTCCCACCTCCGGCAGAGCTTCAACCATATTTGAGGTGGGGGACATTGAATGGGCCATGTTCCGTGACTCCATTGCCGAGGCAGCTGGTCGGAGTTGTGGCCGTAAGGTGGTCGGTGCCTGTCGTGGCGGCAACCCTCGAACCTGCTGGTGGACACCAGTGGTGAGGGAAGCCGTCAAGCTGAAGAAGGAGTCCTATCGGGCCTTTTTGGCCAGTGGGACCCTGGAAGAAGCTGATAGGTACCGACGAGCCAAACGGGCCACGGCTTCGGCGGTTGCTGAGGCAAAAACTCGGGCCTGGGAGGAGTTCGGTGAGACCATGGAGAACGATTTCCGTACGGCCTCGAAAAGATTCTGGTCCACCATCCGGCGTCTCAGGGGGGGGGAAGCGGCTCACAGTCAACACTGTTTACAGTGGGGACGGGGCTTTGCTGACCTCAACTAGGGATGTTGTGAGTCGGTGGGGGGAGTACTTCGAGGAACTCCTCAATCCTACCAACACGTGCTCGGAAGAGGCAGAGTCGGAGAGCTTGGAGACGGGGCCTCCCATTTCTGGGGCTGAGGTTGCCGAGGTGGTTAAAAAGCTCCTCGGTGGCAAGGCCCCAGGGGTGGATGAGGTCCGTCCTGAGTTTTTCAAGGCTCTGGATGTTGTAGGGCTGTCTTGGCTGACACGCCTCTGCAGTATCGCGTGGACATCGGGGACAGGGCCTCTGGACTGGCAGATTGGGGTGGTGGTCCCCCTCTTTAAAAAGGGGGACCGGAGGGTGTGTTCCAACTATAGGGGTATCACACTCCTCAGCCTCCCTGGTAAGGTCTATTCGGGGGTATTGGAGAGGAGGATCCGTCGGATAATCGAGCCTCGGATTCAGGAGATGCAGTGTGGCTTTCGTCCTGGCCGTGGAACAGTGGACCAGCTCTATACCCTCGGCAGGATCCTGGACGGTGCATGGGAGTTCGCCCAACCAGTCTACATGTGTTTTGTGGACTTGGAGAAAGCGTTCGACCGTGTCCCTCGTGGTTTGTAAAGGTGCTAATGCCCGACAATGTATGATCAAAAGAGGGAGTGGAGGTTTTCGGCTGTAAGAAGGTCTGAATGTCCAACTATAATTTGTAAAAACCGGGTAAGAAAAGGCTTGAAAGCCCGACTATACACCATCATAAGCGGGAGAGGAGGTGTTCAGCTGCAAGAAGGTGTGAATGTCCACCCATAATTACTGAAAAATTGGTAAGAAAAGGTGCGAATGCCCAAACATACATCATCAAAAGCAGGAGTGGATGTGTTGGGCTACAAGAAGGTTTGAAAGTCCGACCATGGTTTGTAAAAAACGGGTAAGAAAATGTGCGAATGCCCGACAATGTATGATCAAAAGAGGGAGCGGAGGTTTTTGGCTACAAGAAGGTTTGAATGTCCGAACATAGTTTGTAAAAAGCGGGTAAGAAAAGGTTCAAATGCCTGACAATACACCATCAAAAGCGGGAGCGGAGGTGTTCCGCTGTAAGACGGTGTGAATGTCCGACCATAGTTGGTAAAAAGCGGGTAAGAAAAGGTTAAAATACCCGACTGTACACAATCAATAGCGGGAGCGGAGTTGTTCGGCTACAAGAAGGTGTGAAAGTCCAACCATGGTTTGTAAAAAGCTGCTAAGAAAAGGTTCGAATGCCCGAATATATACCATCAAAAGCGGAAGCGGAGGTGTTCGGCTGCAAGAAGGTGTGAACGTCCGACCAAAGTTTGTAAAAAGCAGTTAAGAAAAGGTTCGAATATCCAACCAAACATAATCAAAAGCGGGAGCAGAGCTGTTTGACTGCAAGTAGGTGTGAATGTCCAGCCATAATTACTCACAAACGGGTAAGAAAAGGTAGTATTGCCAGACCATACATGATCAAAACAGGGAGCTGAGGTGGTTCAGCACCAAGGTGTGAATGTCTGACTATAGTTTGTAAAAAGCGGGTAAGATAAGGTGCGAATGCCCGACAATGTATGATCAAAAGAGGGAGCGGAGGTTTTTGGCTACAAGAAGGTTTGAATGTCCGACCATAGTTTGTAAAAAGCGGGTAAGAAAAGGTTCAAATGCCTGACTATACACCATCAAAAGCGGGAGCGGAGGTGTTCCGCTGTAAGACGGTGTGAATGTCCGACCATAGTTGATAAAAAGCGGGTAAGAAAAGGTTAAAATACCCGACTGTACACAATAAATAGGGGGAGCGGAGTTGTTCGGCTACAAGAAGGTGTGAAAGTCCAACCATGGTTTGTAAAAAGCTGGTAAGAAAAGGTTCGAATGCTCGAATATATACCATCAAAAGCGGAAGCGGAGGTGTTCGGCTGCAAGAAGGCGTGAACGTCCGACCAAAGTTTGTAAAAAGCAGTTAAGAAAAGGTTCGAATATCCAACCAAACATAATCAAAAGCGGGAGCAGAGCTGTTCGACTGCAAGTAGGTGTGAATGTCCAAGCCATAATTACTCACAAACGGGTAAGAAAAGGTAGTATTGCCAGACCATACATGATCAAAACAGGGAGCTGAGGTGGTTCAGCACCAAGGTGTGAATGTCTGACTATAGTTTGTAAAAAGCGGGTAAGATAAGGTGCGAATGCCCGACAATGTATGATCAAAAGAGGGAGCGGAGGTTTTCGGCTGCAAGAAGATCTGAATGCCCACCCAAAATTCCTGAAAAATTGGTAAAAAATAGGTGCGAATGCCAAACCATACATCATCAAAAGCAGGAGTGGACGTGTTCGGCTACAAGAAGATTTGAATGTCCATCAATAATTGCTTTAAAACATGAAAGAAAATTTTCGAATATCAAACCGCACATGATCATAAGCGGGAGAGGAGTTGTTCAGCTGCAAGAAGGTGTGAATGTATAAAATGAATTCCTTCACTCAAACCAAGTTAAAACTGCTTTGTCCTTCATATTTCTCAATGTCTAGATCGACTTCAACAAAGAACAACATTGTATTTGGCAGTAGAAGAAAAAGCAACACTGATGGATCAGGAATCCGAGAATAAGCTTCTTTTCATACGTTTTGAATGATTTGGGATTTTATGTATAAAATGAATTCCTTCACTCAAACCAAGTGAAAACTGCTTTGTCCTTCATATTTATCAATGTCTAGATTTACTTCAACAAAGAACAACATTGTATTTTGCAGTAGTAGAAAGAGCAACACTGAAGGATCAGGAATCCGAGAATAAGCTTATTTTCATACGTTCTGCATGATTTGGGATTTTCTGTATAAAATGAATTCCTTTACTCAAACTATGTTAAAACTGCTTTGTCCTTCATATTTATCAATGTGTAGATTGACTTCAACAAAGAACAACATTGTATTTTGCAGTAGAAGAAAGATCAGGAATCCGAAAACAAGCTTATTTTCATACGTTCTGCTTGATTTGGGATTTTGCTATAAAATTAATTCCTTCACTCAAACAAAGCGGAAACTGCTTTGTCCTTCATATTTATCAATGTCTATATAAATTTCAACAAAGAACAAGGCTGTATTTTTCATTATAGGAAAGAGCAACACTGGAGGATCAGGAATCCGAGAAAAAGCTTACTTTCATGAGTCCTGCACGATTTCGGATTTTCCTATAAAATGAATTGCTTTGCTCAAACCAAGTTAAAATTGCTTTGTCCTTCATAGTTATCCATGTCTAAAATGTATCAAGCATAAAGTTACTCATATTACCCTGAATGAGAAAGAAGCATCCCTTTGGTTGAGCAATACGTTCCTTTTGCGGAGTTATGCATGATTTCGGATTTTGCTATAAAATTCATTCCTTCACACCTTTTTTTTTCACCACATTTTATAGATTATGGTTGGAAATTCTCAACCACTCTAATCCGAAGACCTCTCCTCCCGCTTTTGTTCATATATTTGAACTTTAGTTGGACATTCACCCCTTTTTGCAGCTAAACCACCTCCGCTCCCTGTTTTGATCATGTATGGTCAAGCAATACTACATTTTCTTACCCGTTTGTGAGTAATTAAGGCTGGATATTCACACCTACTTGCAGCTGAACACAATCTCTCTCGCTTTTAATTATGTTTGGATATTCGAACCTTTTCTTTACTGCTTTTTGCCAACTTTGGTCGGACGTTCACACCTTCTTGCAGCCGAACACCTCCGCTTCCGCTTTTGATGGTATATATTCGGGCATTCGAACCTTTTCTTACCAGCTTTTTACAAACGATGGTTGGACTTTCACACCTTCTTGTAGCCGAACAACTCCGCTCCCGCTATTGATTGTGTACAGTCGGGTATTTTAACCTTTTCTTACCCGCTTTTTACCAACTATGGTCGGACATTCACACCGTCTTACAGCGGAACATCTCCGCTCCCTCTTTTGATGGTGTATAGTCAGGCATTTGAACCTTTTCTTACCCGCTTTTTACAAACTATGGTTGGACATTCAAACCTTCTTGTAGCCGAAAACCTCTGCTCCCTCTTTTGATTATACATTGTCGGGCATTCGCACCTTATCTTACCCGCTTTTTACAAACTATAGTCAGACATTCACACCTTGGTGCTGAACCACCTCAGCTCCCTGTTTTGATCATGTATGGTCTGGCAATACTACCTTTTCTTACCCGTTTGTGAGTAATTATGGCTGGACATTCACACCTACTTGCAGTCGAACAGCTCTGCTCCCGCTTTTGATTATGTTTGGTTCGATATTCGAACCTTTTCTTAACTGCTTTTTACGAACTTTGGTCGGACGTTCACACCTTCTTGCAGCCGAACACCTCCGCTTCCGCTTTTGATGGTATATATTCGGGCATTCGAACCTTTTCTTAGCAGCTTTTTACAAACCATGGTTGAACTTTCACACCTTCTATTAGCCGAACAACTCCGCTCCCGCTATTGATTGTGTACAGTCAGGTATTTTAACCTTTTCTTACCCGCTTTTTACCAACTATGGTCGGACATTCAAACCTTCTTGTAGCCGAAAACTTCCGCTCCCTCTTTTGATCATACATTGTCGGGCATTCGCACATTTTCTTACCCGTTTTTTACAAACCATGGTCGGACTGTCACACATTCTTGTAGCCAAACACATCCGCTCCCGCTATTGATTGTGTACAGTCGGGTATTTTAACCTTTTCTTACCCGTTTTTTACCAACTATGGTCGGACATTCACACCTTCTTACAGCGGAACACCTCCGCTCCCTCTTTTGATAGTGTATGTTCGGGCATTCGAATCTATTCTTACCTCTTTTTTACAAAATATGCTCGGAGATTCACACCTACTCACAGCCGAACAACTCCGCTCCCGCATTTGATGGTGTATAGTCGGGCATTCTCACCCTTTCTCATCAGCTTTTTGCAAATTATGATCTGACATTCACACCTACTTGCAGTCGAACAGCTCTGCTTCCGCTTTTGATTATGTTTGGTTGGATATTCGAAACTTTTCTTAACTGCTTTTTACAAACTTTGGTAGGACGTTCAAACTTTCAAGCAGCCGAACACCTCCGCTTCCGCTTTTGATGTTGTATATTCGGGCATACAAACCTTTTCTTACCCACTTTTTACAAACCATGGTCAGACTTTCACTCTTTGTTGCTGAACAACTCCGCTCCCTCTTTTGATTGTGTACAGTCGGGTATTTTCACCTTTTCTTACCTGCTTTTTACAAACTTTGGTCGGACATTCAAACCTTCTTGTAGCCGAACACATCCACTCCTGCTTTTGATGATGTATGGTTGGGCATTCGCACCTTTTCTTACCCATTTTTCAGTAATTATTGGTGGACATTCAGACCTTCTTGCAGCTGAACACCTCTGCTCCCTCTTTTGATCATACATTGTCGGGCATTCGCACCTTGTCTTACCTGCTTTTTACAAACTTTAGTCAGACATTCACACCTTGCAGCTGAACCACCTCCGCTCCCTGTTTTGATCATGTATGGTCTGGCAATACTACCTTTTCTTACCCATTTGTGAGTAATTATGGCTGGACATTCACACCTACTTGCAGCCGAACACCACCTCTCCCGCTTTTGATGATGTATTGTCCGGCATTCTAGTCTCTTCTAACACATTTTTCAGCAATTATGGTCGGACATTCACACCTACTCACAGCCGAACACTTCCGCTCCCGCATTTGATGGTGTATAGCCGGGCATTCTCACCCTTTCTCATCAGCTTTTTGCAAATTATGATCTGACATTCACACCTACTTGCAGTCGAACAGCTCTGCTCCCGCTTTTGATTATGTTTGGTTGGATATTCGAACCTTTTCTTAACTGCTTTTTACAAACTTTGGTCGGACGTTCACACCTTCTTGCAGCCGAACACCTCCACTTCCACTTTTGATGGTATATATTCGGGCATTCGAACCTTTTCTTACCCGCTTTTTACAAACCGTGGTCGGACTTTCACACCTTCTTGTAGCCGAACAACTCCGCTCCCGCTATTGATTGTGTACAGTCGGGTATTTTAACCTTTTCTTACCCGCTTTTTACCAACTATGGTCGGACATTTACACCTTCTTACAGCGGAACACCTCCGCTCCCTCTTTTGATGGTCTATGTTTGGGCATTCGAACCTTTTCTTACCCGCTTTTTACAAACTATGGTCGGACATTCAAACCTTCTTCTAGCCGAACACATCCACTCCTGCTTTTGATGATGTATGGTTTGGCATTTGCACCCTTTTTTTACCCATTTTTCAGCAATTATGGGTGGACATTCAGACCTTCTTGCAGCCGAAAACCTCCGCTCCCTCTTTTGATCATGCATTGTCGGGCATTCGCACCTTGTCTTACCCGCTTTTTATAAACTTTAGTTGGACATTCACACCTTCTTGCAGCTGAACGACCTCCGCTCCCTGTTTTGATCATGTATGGTCTGGCAATACTACCTTTTCTTACCCGTTTGTGAGTAATTAATCCCCAAATATTGAGCATGAAATAAGTCTTTATGCTGATGATGTATTACTTTTCCTTCAGAACTCACAGACGTCTCTCACTCACACGATCACACTCATAAATAAATTCTCAGCACTTTCTGACTACTCTATCAACTGGTCTAAGACCACAGTTCTGCCCATTAACTGTAGGGTCCATAATATACCTGCGATCACTTTACAGTCAGGAAATATTAGATATTTAGGCATAAACATTTCCTCCAGGCTCTCAGAGCTAACAAAGCTAAATTATGTGCAATTATTAAAGACAGTAGAGGACGATCTCTCTCGTTGGAAGTCCTTACCTATATCACTTATGGGGAGAATTACATCCATTAAAATGATGATACTACCAAAAGTTAACTATTTGTTCTCAATGATCCCCATAAAACCATCTGCTACTTGGTTTAAGTAACTAGATTCATGCATCTCCAAATTTCTGTGGAAAAACAAACCACCACGTATTAGTTTAAAAACCCTACAGAAGTCCAAGGACAATGGTGGATTAGATTTACCTCATTTTCAGCACTATTCCTTAGCCAATAGGTTACAATATATATCAAAATGGTTTAAACCTTGTTTTTGTCACAGTTCCCAGAGACGTTGTAATCGTTGAGGATTCTATATTCACCCCCTCATTAGAGGCACGTGTTGCAGATTGATGACACTGAATCTTCTTCTCTGTTCATTGCTGGCATCATTCCCAGCATCGTAAGTGTTCGTGGCATTGTTAGCCTCTTCTTCTGGATCTTGATATCGAGAATCCTTTTGTATTTCTGGTTTGTCAGTGCTCTCTCTTCGTTCACCGGCGTCTTCGTCTTTTTGTCCTTGAGTTTGGTGATTTTTTCTTCTTTTGATGCCTTGACACAATGTGACAGGTAATACCACGTGGGAGATCCTGTAACTTGGACTGCTGTCCCTGTGCTGCGAAATGGCTGTGCTGCTCAAATGGTCTCTCCTTCATCATGGTTACATGCTGCCATTCCGACATCTCGCCATTCCGACATGGGTCTCCAATTGTCGGAATGGCGACACTTAATTTTTTATCAAACGTCCCACCATTCCGACACTTTTTTCCTCCTATGGTCGGAATGGCGGTATGTTTTTTTTTTTTTTAACATACCGCCATTCCGACAGTTCCTTTTAATAGCCTATTTTTTACCCAAAACATTTTGCACTAATGATATGCCGGCGCAAATACGCCCTAAAGTTTGGCGCACAAGCTCTGCACATGCAGAGGCCACAGCCTCGCAAACAAACTTTAATAATCTATTATCAAAATCCCCTGAATTTCAAATATAAAAATACAGATATTAATGTAACTCTGGCGAGACTGAAACTGATTAAGCAGAAATACATTGTCAGTGAGCTGTCACAGCAGCCAGCTGGAGCGGAGCTCTCCACAGAGCCCATGCGTCTTTTGCACGCTGTCATCATATGCAAAAGTAATAATTGCAATAACAGATATCACGGCTACGGCACAGGACACAGTTGCGAGCACTCTGCCTTGCCTTGCCAATAGGAGAAGAGAGAAATGACAGCATAGAACGTATAAAACACAACAAAATGCAGTAAAAACGTTTATTCATGTTATTCACGTGATTTATGAGTACTCGCTCCAATTTTGGGAAGCGCGGATGGGCTTTGCGCATTTGGCACAAACACACAGCCGTTGCGCAAGGCTTTATACAGCCTGTTGATATCTTAAGGACGTAACTGGTCACACCTGGGAGTAAATGTCATGTAGAGATTGTTTTTACATGACATTACAGCTGAACATATAGCTTTCATCCACAAACCAATGTGGGAGAGCCCGAAGACGCATGTGCCAGACGCACATAGGCATGCGTAAAACCAATTTTGACCACTTCATACTGTTTATTTGATTTCTTTTAGTTAATTTTCGTTTCTTTTGGATTCTTGTGCGTGTTATGGAGCCGTTTTGGTCCATGTTTGTAAGCCTTTTTTTCCTGGATTAAATTTTCGGAAGTTGAAACAAGTGGCATTGGAGTGTGTGATTGAAAACCACCGCGGACTGCTTCTCCTCCTCCAGTTGCCGACACTTTGTGTTTTTAATAACGCTTGTCTATAAACATGTGTTAAACATATAAATTGCATGAACAGAAAGAAGGGACTCACCTGTTGAGTAACACACATTTCCTTATACAGAAAGCCTTGTCGGAATGGTGGGACATTTGAACGTCGGAATGGTGGGACGTTTGCATGTCGGAATGGTGGTATGTCGGAATGGTGGTATGTCGGAATGGTGGGATGTCGGAATAGCGGGATGTCGGAATGGCGGGATTTCGGAATGGGTGTTGCCACCCCCTTCATCATATACACTTTTATTTATACATCACCTTCCACCATGAAGCGTTGTCCCTTTTTGTTTCTCTCTTTGTTCTTAAAATGCTGTTATGCATGTCTAAACCAATCCATTAAATTAGATCATTTTGTCAGTAAAGCGATCTACATTGTGCTTGGTCGCAAAGCTGCTCATCTGTGGTAAACAGCTCTTCAGAAAGGCATTCTTCAATTGATTTCACTAATTTCATGTAATAATTTTGTGATTTCCTACAAAACTACACTTCTTATCCCATCTGTCTGAGTATTTAATATTGTCTGGGTCCCGTTAAAACATGTATTTTTCCCATCTAATTCCTTGTTTGCTTTAAAACAAGAATTCCCCATTTTCTATCCCTTCAGTAGCCAACCAGTTTGTATGGAGTACACTGGAGCAACTTGACTGATCAGTAAAACACTGCTTTTGTTGTCACCGCAAGGCATCCCCCGTCGGTTGTTTCACTGAGACACTACTGAGTAACTATAACTCAACACAGTTTATACACATAACATTCATATACATACTAACAAACAAACAAACAATTATTTATCGCGATTTTCTCATCTCTCTTTGAACTTACACCCAGGTAAATATTCCTGTAGTCTTCTCATACCGACTATGGACCCATTCATTGTTTAACTTCACTGTTTTGCAAATCCTAATTGAATATTACACATTGACATTGAACTTTACTGGATAAGCAGGTCTTCATTGCATTCAGCAACCTATATGTGAGCATCTATGTGTAAGCTGTTCTTCTTTGCATTTATCAGCAGCAAGCAATTTTTCATTGCACATGCATATGAAAATAGTAAAACAATTCCAATGCGTTAGCGAAACCTTCTATATCAGGAGTGTCCATCATGATGCTGGGAATAGAACCTCTTTCCCAGAATAGTTCAACCTTCATTACTCAACTGATCATAACTCCGCAATGAGCACATTTCAAAGTATCATTCCTCTACATGTATTCAAAAATCTATGTGTAAATGTTTAATATTTCTTATATTTGTTGATGTCATTCTGTGTGCATGTGGCCTAAACCCAATCTCTGTGTGGCAATTTTAATTTAAACAAGTTGAACTCTGCCTCTGATCATTTAAAAAAGGTGTGTACCAATATCAACCTTTCTCAGGTAATTACTGATCCTACAAAACCAAAGAGATCCTTCAAGGTTGTCCCTGATTGGCTCAATCTTAACAAATCAAAGGTAGAATATCCGCAGTATCTGAACTTGGTGTTAGTTATCACTGCTCAATAGCCTGTATCAGAATTGCAAAAATGAAAACATTAGGTCCACGCTTGGTATCCAGATCCTGAAACATCTCCATGAGCAGGCTTTTTTTTAACTGATCTGTTGAATAGTTATATGACACTGTTAAAATCTCAGATGAAGATCTAGCACTTGACCATTTTTGTAAATCTTCTAATTCCATAGTTGATAAACATGCCCCTTTTAAAAAGTATAGAACTTAGAACAGGTCTAGTCCCTGACTTTCGGCAGAACTGTCTTCTTTACTTTTTTTTTTTTTTTCCCCTTGTCCTGTTCAGCATTATGTCAGAAGAATTGTAGTCTGAATACCTTTGATGCCAAACAGATTTGCTTTGCCAAGGGAAGTTTTATAAATGTAAAGCTCCCCTTGATGCCCATTTATTTATTTCTGTTTACAATATATGACATGAACTGAACTGAACCGGACCGGGGGACAAGGAAAGAAGAAGAGGAAAGAAGAGGAAACAGAACAAAAATAGAAACAAAAACCAGACAACCAGCTGCTACACCTGTAAAAAACAAAACAGACAACAATCCATGGCCTCTGAGGGGAATCCAGCCTTAGCGCCACCAGGAGCACCTGAAAGCAGACAAGCAGAGAAAAAACAAACACACAAACAAACAAAAACAAGCACAAGAAGCGGCAATCGCATACAACACAGCTGTGGATATAGATGACCTGAGACGACATGATAATACATCAACTGCTTAGCGACCATGCTACTGGACTAATGAATGTGTGTGTGTGTGTGTGTGTGTGAGAACATGCAACACCCATGGCACAGGACCTACATGATAACCGTGCTTAGTTATGAGTGTATAAGCGTACAGGGCCACAATCCACAGCCCCCCCCAAGCAATCAGAAGCAGGCAGAGAGGGCCACAAGACCCAGGCCACCAGCAGCCCCCACAGAGCACAGAACCCAGGCAGCCCACCGCAGGGGCAACCACGCATCCACCCAGAAGACTGCAGAGGAAGCCCCCGGAAAGAGCCCCCATAAGCATAGGGCAGAGGCCCTCCGGGAGCCAGGGGCAACAGCCCACCGACCCCGCCAGGCCCCAGCCGCCCAGACATGGGCCGTGCACTGGACCCGGGCCCCAGGGGCCCGAGCGCCCCCAAACCCCCCGGCAGAGGCCCCACCCAATACCCAGGAGGGCCAAGCGCCCCAGACAGCCACAAAGTGGGTCAGCGCCTGCCCCAGCGCCCCTTGCCAAGTGCCCTGGGAGTCAAGACGTGCCCACAGGTGGGTGAAGTCGCGAGCAGTGGGGAGAGGCAACGCTGACGCCCCATCGGGAGAAGCACAGGCAGGCCAGGCGACAGCAAGTCCCAGATCCAGGCCCAATCATTACCACACACACTTTCACGTCCCATACATCCACACATCCACACGTCCTACCTCCCTCGACTCTGCTGGGGTATAGTGCAGCGGGCACACCAGGGGGCCAGCAACCCCCCAGCCACCACAGACCCCGAACCAGCAGAACAATTAATTAATCCTCCTGGCCACTCCTGCCCCGAACAGACACGAGGAAGCAGGGGTGTGCGAAGAAGACCCCTCCCCTCACCCTTCTGGCTCTTCAATATTTTCTAATAGTGAGCAATTAAAATTGAGGGGCAGCCAAACTTGTAGAACTGGGAGCGCGGCACTCTGGGCAGCCTACATACCCAAAGAGCCCCGCCCACCACATGCCACTCAGTATAACCGCCCCAAAAGACCTAATGTGTGTGTGTGAGTGTGTTTGATAAGTAGTAATGTCTAAGGTGTAATTAAAACAGGGGCAGGGAACTGCAGAGTGCAACCAAAGGGGACCACCTACGTGGCCCCATCCACTTCACCCCACCGAACACACACGCCCCCAAAACCCTTCATGTGTGAGTGTGTGCTGTGTACAGGAGCCAGAAGGGAGAGGGGTATGGGGATATATACCGGGGGAGCTACTCTCCCCCAGAGAGGGCAGCCAGGGACTGGCTGTAATAGGCATCCCTGCTACCTGGGAGCCAACAATGGGCAGGAGGGCCTGATGTCCACCAGGCTCGGGGCCTGCAGCGACCATATTCCGGGAGCTACTGTACCCCCCAGAAGGTACCCATCCCGCCCCACCCCATTCAACCCAACCCCACCCCGGAGGACCTCTACAAAAAACAAACAAACAACATAAAAAAAACAATCAAACAAACCACCCGGTCACACCAGTCGCAGCAGCCCGGACCTCAGACCCACCATCACCCAGCAACCCACCACCACCACTATGTGATAAAACTAATCAGAGGGGACCAGAGAGAATGAAATTCAGCCAATTGATGTTTTGAGGAGGCAGACATTGTTTCCATGCTAATATAATCTAAAGGAAAATTTCTAAACTGGTTAATACACAGATTGTTCTTCGCTTTCCAGTTCATGAGAATAGTTTTCTTTGCGATACATAACACTGTGAGAACCATGTGTGCTGAGTTAATTTCCATGTTGATGTTGTCTAAGTCACCCAGTATGCACAGTGTGGGGCATGCAGGGATGCTACACTTTAGCCATGTTGATAGGTCCTCACAGACTTCAAGCCAGAACTTCTGGACAGGCGCACAAAACCACAAAGCATGTGCATAATCATCAGGTGTATTATCTGTGCAATGTGAGCAGATGTTTGAGTGTGTTAGACCCATCCTGAACATCCTTTGTCCTGTATAGTGTGTTCTATGAAGGATTTTGTATTGTATGAGCTGTAAATTAGGATTTCGAGTCTTTATGAAGGTGTTCAAACATATTTGTGGTTAGAAGCTATGACCAGAACTGATGGATAAATCTGCCTCCCATTTTGAGGATGGAAGAGACATTGTGTCATCTATCTTAGACAATAATTTATATATTTTTGATAGTAGTTTTGGGGTGCAGATGCTTAGAAATTCTGCTACCCTAGTCGGGAGTTGTAAGTCTGGTTGGTGGAGGATATATCCATCCATCCATCCATCATCTGCCGCTTATCCGGGGGTCGGGTCGCGGGGGCAGGAGCTTGAGCAGAGAAACCCAGACGTCTCTGTCCCCAGCCACTTCCTCCAGCTCTTCCGGGGGGACCCCGAGGCGTTCCCAGGCCAGCCGAGAGACATAGTCTCTCCAACGTGTCCTGGGTCTCCCCCGGTTTCTCCTCCCAGTGGGACGTGCCCGGAACACCTCCCCAGGGAGGCGCCCAGGGGTCATCCTAACCAGATGCCCGAGCCACCTCATCTGACTCCTCTCAATGCGGAGGAGCAGCGGTTCTACTCCGAGCCCCTCCCGGAAGACTGACCTTCTCACCCTATCTCTAAGGGAGAGCCCAGACACCCTGCGGAGGAAACCCATTTCGGCTGCTTGTATTCGCGATCTTGTTCTTTCGGTCACTACCCACAACTCGTGACCATAGGTGAGGATGGAACGTAGATTGACCAGTAAGTAGAGAGCTTCGCCTTCTGGCTCAGCTCCCTCTTCACTACGACGGGTCGGTGCAGAGCCCGCAACACTGCAGACGCCGCACCGATCCGCCCGTCAATCTCCCGCTCCATTCGTCCCTCACTCGTGAACAAGATCCCGAGATACTTGAACTCCTCCACTTGGGGAAGGATCTCATTCCCGACCCGGAGAGAGCATTCCACCCTTTTCCGGCTGAGAACCATAGTCTCGGATTTGGAGGTGCTGATTCTCATCCCAGCCGCTTCACACTCGGCTGCGAATCGCTCCAGTAAGAGCTGAAGGTCACGGCCTGACGACGCTAACAGAACCACATCATCTGCAAAAAGCAGAGACCCGATTCTGAGGTCGCCAAATGGGACACTCTCAACGCCCTGGCTCCACCTAGAAATTCTGTCCATAAAAGTTAGGAACAGAATCGGTGACAAAGGGCAGCCCTGACGGAGTCCAACTCTCACCGGAAACGTATCCCACTTACTGCCGGCAATGCGGACCAAACTCTGGCACCGGTCATACAGAGACCAAACGGCCCCTATCAAGGGGTCCGGCACTCCATATTCCCGGAGCAACCCCCACAGGACTCCACGAGGGACACGGTCGAATGCTTTCTCCAAGTCCACAAAACACATGTAGATGCATAGATAGCATAGTTTGCCAAAAGCGGGTAAGCTGCGAATGACCGACTAAATATCAACAAAAGTGGGGGCGGAGGTCTTCGGATGCAAGTGGGTGTGAATATCCCACCATACAAGTATGGTGGAGAGGAAGCTATGAACAGCCGACCATAGTTTGCAAAAAGCGGGTGAGAAAAGGTGCGAATGTCCAACCATACATGATCAAAACAGGGAGCGGAGGTGTTTGGCTGTGACAAGGTGTGAATGTCCACCCAAAATTAATGAAAAGCGGGCAACAAGTAGGTTTGAATGCCCAACCATACATCATCAAAAGCAGGAGTGGATGTGTTCGGCTACAAGAAGGTTTGAATGTCCGAGCATAGTTTGTAAAAAGCGGGTAAGGAAAGATTCGAATGCCCGAACATACACCATCAAAAGAGGGAGCGGAGGAGCTCCACTGTAAGACGGTCTGAATGTCCATTAATAATTGCTAGAAAACATGAAAGAAAATTTTCGAATATCAAACCGCACATGATCATAAGCTCGGAGAAGGTGTTCTACTACAAGTAGGTGTGAATGTCAGATTATAATTTGTAAAAAGCGGGTAAGAAAAGGTAAGAATGTCCAACCATAAATTATGAAAAGCGGCAGCAGAGATGTTTGGCTGGTATTTATCAATATTTCTATCTATTGATAGATTTCAACAAAAAACAACGTTGTACTTTGCAATAAAAGAAAGAGCAAATCTAAAGTTTCAGGAATCCGAGTATAAGCTTGCTTTCATGAATTCTGCACGATTTCAGATTTTGCTATAAATGAATTCCTTCACTCAAACTATGTTAAAACTGCTTTGTCCTTCATATTTATCAATGTCTAGATCAACTTCAACAAAGAACAACATTGGATTTTGCAGTAGAAGAAAGAGCAACACTGAAGGATCAGGAATCCGAGAATAAGCTTATTTTCATACGTTCTGCATGATTTGGGATTTTATGTATAAAATGAATTCCTTCACTCAAACTAAGTTAAAACTGCTTTGTCCTTCATATTTATCAATGTCTAGATCGACTTCAACAAAGAACAACATTGGATTTTGCAGTAGAAGAAAGAGCAACACTGAAGGATCAGGAATCCGAGAAAAAGCTTTCTTTTCATACGTTCTGCATGATTTGGGATTTTATGTATAAAATTAATTCCTTCACTCAAACTATGTTAAAACTGCTTTGTCCTTCATATTTATCAATGTCTAGATCGATTTCAACAAAGAACAAGGTTGTATTTTGCAGTATAGGAAAGAGCAAAACTGGAGGATCAGGAATCCGAGAAAAAGCTTACTTTCATGAGTCCTGCACGATTTCATATTTTCCTATAAAATGAATTGCTTTGCTCAAACCAAGTTAAAATTGCTTTGTCCTTCATAGTTATCCATGTCTAAAATGTATCAAGCATAAAGTTCCTCATATTACCCTGAATGAGAAAGAAGCATCCCTTTGGTTGAGCAATACGTTCCTTTTGCGGAGTTATGCATGATTTCGGATTTTGCTATAAAATTCATTCCTTCACACCTTTTTTTTCACCGCATTTTATAGATTATGGTTGGAAATTCTCAACCACTCTCATCCGAAGACCTCTCTTCCCGCTTTTGTTAATATATTTGAACTTTAGTCGGACATTCACCCCTTTTTGCAGCTAAACCACCTCCGCTCCCTGTTTTGATCATGTATGGTCGGGCAATACTACCTTTTCTTACCCGTTTGTGAGTAATTATGGCTGGATATTCACACCTACTTGCAGCTGAACACAATCTCTTTCGCTTTTGATGATGTATGGACCGGCATTCTTACCTTTTCTAACACATTTTTCAGCAATTATGGTCGGAGATTCACACCTAATCACAGACGAACAGCTCTGCTCCCACTTTTGATTATGTTTGGTTGGATATTAAAACCTTTTCCTAACTGATTTTTAAAAACTTTGGTTGGACGTTCACACCTTCTCGTAGCCGAACACATCCACTCCTGCTTATGATGATGTATGGGTGGACATTCACACCTTCTTGCAGCTGAACACCCCCTCTCCCACTTATGATCATGTGCGGTTTGATTTTCGGAAATTTTCTTCACACCTCCGGCAGAGCTTCAACCATATCCCGGGGGAGGTGGGGGACATTGAGTCCGAATGGGCCATGTTCCGTGACTCCATTGCCGAGGCAGCTGGTCGGAGTTGTGGCCGTAAGGTGGTCGGTGCCTGTCGTGGCGGCAACCCTCCAACCTGCTGGTGGACACCAGTGGTGAGGGAAGCCGTCAAGCTGAAGAAGGAGTCCTATCGGGCCTTTTTGGCCAGTGGGACCGTGGAAGCAGCTGATAGGTACCGACGGGCCAGACGGGCCGCGGCTTCGGCGGTTGCTGAGGCAAAAACTCGGGCCTGGGAGGAGTTCGGTGAGACCATGGAGAACGATTTCCGGACGGCCTCGAAAAGATTCTGGTCCACCATCCGGCGTCTCAGGGGGGGGAAGCGGCTCACAGTCAACACTGTTTACAGTGGGGACGGGGCTTTGCTGACCTCAACTAGGGATGTTGTGAGTCGGTGGGGGGAGTACTTCGAGGAACTCCTCAATCCTACCAACACGTGCTCGGAAGAGGCAGAGTCGGAGAGCTCAGAGACGGGGCCTCCCATTTCTGGGGCTGAGGTTGCCGAGGTGGTTAAAAAGCTCCTCGGTGGCAAGGCCCCGGGGGTGGATGAGGTCCGTCCTGAGTTTCTCAAGGCTCTGGATGTTGTAGGGCTGTCTTGGCTGACACGCCTCTGCAGTATCGCGTGGACATCGGGGACAGTGCCTCTGGACTGGCAGATTGGGGTGGTGGTCCCCCTCTTTAAAAAGGGGGACCGGAGGGTGTGTTCCAACTATAGGGGTATCACACTCCTCAGCCTCCCTGGTAAGGTCTATTCGGGGGTATTGGAGAGGAGGATCCGTCGGATAATCGAGCCTCGGATTCAGGAGATGCAGTGTGGCTTTCGTCCTGGCCGTGGAACAGTGGACCAGCTGCTGGGAGTTCGCCCAACCAGTCTACATGTGTTTTGTGGACTTGGAGAAAGCGTTCGACCGTGTCCCTCGTGGAGTCCTGTGGGGGTTGCTCCGGGAATATGGAGTGCCGGACCCCTTGATAGGGGCTGTTCGGTCTCTGTATGACCGGTGCCAGAGTTTGGTCCGCATTGCCGGCAGTAAGTGGGATACGTTTCCGGTGAGAGTTGGACTCCGTCAGGGCTGCCCTTTGTCACCGATTCTGTTCCTAACTTTTATGGACAGAATTTCTAGGCGGAGCCAGGGCGTTGAGGGTGTCCGATTTGGCGACCTCAGAATCGGGTCTCTGCTTTTTGCAGATGATGTGGTTCTGTTAGCGTCGTCAGGCCGTGACCTTCAGCTCTTACTGGAGCGATTCGCAGCCGAGTGTGAAGCGGCTGGGATGAGAATCAGCACCTCCAAATCCGAGACTATGGTTCTCAGCCGGAAAAGGGTGGAATACTCTCTCCGGGTCGGGAATGAGATCCTTCCCCAAGTGGAGGAGTTCAAGTATCTCGGGATCTTCTTCACGAGTGAGGGACGAATGGAGCGGGAGATTGACGGGCGGATCGGTGCGGCGTCTGCAGTGTTGCGGGCTCTGCACCGACCCGTCGTAGTGAAGAGGGAGCTGAGCCAGAAGGTGAAGCTCTCTACTTACTGGTCAATCTACGTTCCCATCCTCACCTATGGTCACGAGTTGTGGGTAGTGACCGAAAGAACAAGATCGCGAATACAAGCAGCCGAAATGGGTTTCCTCCGCAGGGTGTCTGGGCTCTCCCTTAGAGATAGGGTGAGAAGGTCAGTCTTCCGGGAGGGGCTCGGAGTAGAACCGCTGCTCCTCCGCATTGAGAGGAGTCAGATGAGGTGGCTCGGGCATCTGGTTAGGATGCCCCCTGGGCGCCTCCCTGGGGAGGTGTTCCGGGCACGTCCCACTGGGAGGAGAACCCGGGGGAGACCCAGGACACGTTGGAGAGACTATGTCTCTCGGCTGGCCTGGGAACGCCTCGGGGTCCCCCCGGAAGAGCTGGAGGTAGTGGCTGGGGACAGAGACGTCTGGGTTTCTCTGCTCAAGCTCCTGCCCCCGCGACCCGACCCCCGGATAAGCGGCAGATGATGGATGGATGGATGGATATATCCTCCACCAACCAGACTTACAACTCCAGACTAGGGTAGCAGAATTTCTAAGCATCTGCACCCCAAAACTACTATCAAAAATATATAAATTATTGTCTAAGATAGATGACACAATGTCTCTTCCATCCTCAAAATGGGAGGCAGATTTATCCATCAGTTCTGGTCATAGCTTCTAACCACAAACATGTTTGAACACCTTCATAATGACTCGAAATCCTAATTTACAGCTCATACAATACAAAATCCTTCATAGAACACACTATACAGGACAAAGGATGTTCAGGATGGGTCTAACACACTCAAACATCTGCTCACATTGCACAGATAACACACCTGATGATTATGCACATGCTTTGTGGTTTTGTGCGCCTGTCCAGAAGTTCTGGCTTGAAGTCTGTGAGGACCTATCAACATGGCTAAAGTGTAGCATCCCTGCATGCCCCACACTGTGCATACTGGGTGACTTAGACAACATCAACATGGAAATTAACTCAGCACACATGGTTCTCACAGTGTTATGTATCGCAAAGAAAACTATTCTCATGAACTGGAAAGCGAAGAACAATCTGTGTATTAACCAGTTTAGAAATTTTCTTTTAGATTATATGAGCATGGAAACAATGTCTGCCTCCTCAAAACATCAATTGGCTGAATTTCATTCTCTCTGGTCCCCTCTGATTAGTTTTATCACATAGTGGTGGTGGTGGGTTGCTGGGTGATGGTGGGTCTCAGGCCCGGGCTGCTGCGACTGGTGTGACCGGGTGGTTTGTTTGATTGTTTTTTTATGTTGTTTGTTTGTTTTTTGTAGAGGTCCTCTGGGGTGGGGTTGGGTTGAGTGGGGTGGGGCGGGATGGGTACCTTCTGGGGGTACAGTAGCTCCCGGAATATGGTCGCTGCAGGCCCCGAGCCTGGTGGACATCAGGCCCTCCTGCCCATTGTTGGCTCCCAGGTAGCAGGGATGCCTATTACAGCCAGTCCCTGGCTGCCCTCTCTGGGGGAGAGTAGCTCCCCCGGTATATATCCCCATACCCCTCTCCCTTCTGGCTCCTGTACACAGCACACACTCACACATGAAGGGTTTTGGGGGCGTGTGTGTTCGGTGGGGTGAAGTGGATGGGGCCACGTAGGTGGTCCCCTTTGGTTGCACTCTGCAGTTCCCTGCCCCTGTTTTAATTACACCTTAGACATTACTACTTATCAAACACACTCACACACACACATTAGGTCTTTTGGGGCGGTTATACTGAGTGGCATGTGGTGGGCGGGGCTCTTTGGGTATGTAGGCTGCCCAGAGTGCCGCGCTCCCAGTTCTACAAGTTTGGCTGCCCCTCAATTTTAATTGCTCACTATTAGAAAATATTGAAGAGCCAGAAGGGTGAGGGGAGGGGTCTTCTTCGCACACCCCTGCTTCCTGGTGTCTGTTCGGGGCAGGAGTGGCCAGGAGGATTAATTAATTGTTCTGCTGGTTCGGGGTCTGTGGTGGCTGGGGGGTTGCTGGCCCCCTGGTGTGCCCGCTGCACTATACCCCAGCAGAGTCGAGGGAGGTAGGACGTGTGGATGTGTGGATGTATGGGACGTGAAAGTGTGTGTGGTAATGATTGGGCCTGGATCTGGGACTTGCTGTCGCCTGGCCTGCCTGTGCTTCTCCCGATGGGGCATCAGCGTTGCCTCTCCCCACTGCTCGCGACTTCACCCACCTGTGGGCACGTCTTGACTCCCAGGGCACTTGGCAAGGGGCGCTGGGGCAGGCGCTGACCCACTTTGTGGCTGTCTGGGGCGCTTGGCCCTCCTGGGTATTGGGTGGGGCCTCTGCCGGGGGGTTTGGGGGCGCTCGGGCCCCTGGGGCCCGGGTCCAGTGCACGGCCCATGTCTGGGCGGCTGGGGCCTGGCGGGGTCGGTGGGCTGTTGCCCCTGGCTCCCGGAGGGCCTCTGCCCTATGCTTATGGGGGCTCTTTCCGGGGGCTTCCTCTGCAGTCTTCTGGGTGGATGCGTGGTTGCCCCTGCGGTGGGCTGCCTGGGTTCTGTGCTCTGTGGGGGCTGCTGGTGGCCTGGGTCTTGTGGCCCTCTCTGCCTGCTTCTGATTGCTTGGGGGGGACTGTGGATTGTGGCCCTGTACGCTTATACACTCATAACTAAGCACGGTTATCATGTAGGTCCTGTGCCATGGGTGTTGCATGTTCTCACACACACACACACACACACATTCATTAGTCCAGTAGCATGGTCGCTAAGCAGTTGATGTATTATCATGTCGTCTCAGGTCATCTATATCCACAGCTGTGTTGTATGCGATTGCCGCTTCTTGTGCTTGTTTTTGTTTGTTTGTGTGTTTGTTTTTTCTCTGCTTGTCTGCTTTCAGGTGCTCCTGGTGGCGCTAAGGCTGGATTCCCCTCAGAGGCCATGGATTGTTGTCTGTTTTGTTTTTTACAGGTGTAGCAGCTGGTTGTCTGGTTTTTGTTTCTATTTTTGTTCTGTTTCCTCTTCTTTCCTCTTCTTCTTTCCTTGTCCCCCGGTCCGGTTCAGTTCAGTTCATGTCATATATTGTAAACAGAAATAAATAAATGGGCATCAAGGGGAGCTTTACATTTATAAAACTTCGCTTGGCAAAGCAAATCTGTTTGGCATCAAAGGTATTCAGACTACAATTCTTCTGACATAATGCTGAACAGGACAAGGGGAAAAAAAAAAAAAAGTAAAGAAGACAGTTCTGCCGAAAGTCAGGCACTAGACCTGTTCTAAGTTCTATACTTTTTAAAAGGGGCATGTTTATCAACTATGGAATTAGAAGATTTACAAAAATGGTCAAGTGCTAGATCTTCATCTGAGATTTTAACAGTGTCATATAACTATTCAACAGATCAGTTAAAAAAAAGCCTGCTCATGGAGATGTTTCAGGATCTGGATACCAAGCGTGGACCTAATGTTTTCATTTTTGCAATTCTGATACAGGCTATTGAGCAGTGATAACTAACACCAAGTTCAGATACTGCGGATATTCTACCTTTGATTTGTTAAGATTGAGCCAATCAGGGACAACCTTGAAGGATCTCTTTGGTTTTGTAGGATCAGTAATTACCTGAGAAAGGTTGATATTGGTACACACCTTTTTTAAATGATCAGAGGCAGAGTTCAACTTGTTTAAATTAAAATTGCCACACAGAGATTGGGTTTAGGCCACATGCACACAGAATGACATCAACAAATATAAGAAATATTAAACATTTACACATAGATTTTTGAATACATGTAGAGGAATGATACTTTGAAATGTGCTCATTGCGGAGTTATGATCAGTTGAGTAATGAAGGTTGAACTATATGGGAAAGAGGTTCTATTCCCAGCATCATGATGGACACTCCTGATATAGAAAGTTTCGCTAACGCATTGGAATTGTTTTACTATTTTCATATGCATGTGCAATGAAGAATTGCTTGCTGCTGATAAATGCAAAGAAGAACAGCTTACACATAGATGCTCACATATAGGTTGCTGAATGCAATGAAGACCTGCTTATCCAGTAAAGTTCAATGTCAATGTGTAATATTCAATTAGGATTTGCAAAACAGTGAAGTTAAACAATGAATGGGTCCATAGTCGGTATGAGAAGACTACAGGAATATTTACCTGGGTGTACGTTCAAACAGAGATGAGAAAATCGCGATAAATAATTGTTTGTTTGTTTGTTAGTATGTATATGAATGTTATGTGTATAAACTGTGTTGAGTTATAGTTACTCAGTAGTGTCTCAGTGAAACAACCGACGGGGGATGCCTTGCGGTGACAACAAAAGCAGTGTTTTACTGATCAGTCAAGTTGCTCCAGTGTACTCCATACAAACTGGTTGGCTACTGAAGGGATAGAAAATGGGGAATTCTTGTTTTAAAGCAAACAAGGAATTAGATGGGAAAAATACATGTTTTAACGGGACCCAGACAATATTAAATACTCAGACAGATGGGATAAGAAGTGTAGTTTTGTAGGAAATCACAAAATTATTACATGAAATTAGTGAAATCAATTGAAGAATGCCTTTCTGAAGAGCTGTTTACCACTGATGAGCAGCTTTGCGACCAAGCACAATGTAGATCGCTTTACTGACAAAATGATCTAATTTAATGGATTGGTTTAGACATGCATAACAGCATTTTAAGAACAAAGAGAGAAACAAAAAGGGACAACGCTTCATGGTGGAAGGCGATGTATAAATAAAAGTGTATATGATGAAGGGGGTGGCAACACCCATTCCGAAATCCCACCATTCCGACATACCACCATTCCGACATGCAAACGTCCCACCATTCCGACGTTCAAATGTCCCACCATTCCGACAAGGCTTTCTGTATAAGGAAATGTGTGTTACTCAATAGGTGAGTCCCTTCTTTCTGTTCATGCAATTTATATGTTTAACACATGTTTATAGACAAGCGTTATTAAAAACACAAAGTCTCGGCAACTGGAGGAGGAGAAGCAGTCCGCGGTGGTTTTCAATCACACACTCCAATGCCACTTGTTTCAACTTCCGAAAATTTAATCCAGGAAAAAAAGGCTTACAAACATGGACCAAAACGGCTCCATAACACGCACAAGAATCCAAAAGAAACGAAAATTAACTAAAAGAAAGCAAATAAACAGTATGAAGTGTTCAAAATTGGTTTTACGCATGCCTATGTGCGTCTGGCACATGCGTCTTCGGGCTCTCCCACATTGGTTTGTGGATGAAAGCTATATGTTCAGCTGTAATGTCATGTAAAAACAATCTCTACATGACATTTACTCCCAGGTGTGACCAGTTACGTCCTTAAGATATCAACAGGCTGTATGAAGCCTTGCGCAACGGCTGTGTGTTTGTGCCAAATGCGCAAAGCCCATCCGCGCTTCCCAAAATTGGAGCGAGTACTCATAAATCACGTGAATAACATGAATAAACGGTTTTACTGCATTTTGTTGTGTTTTATACGTTCTATGCTGTCATTTCTCTCTTCTCCTATTGGCAAGGCAAGGCAGAGTGCTCGCAACTGTGTCCTGTGCCGTAGCCGTGATATCTGTTATTGCAATTATTACTTTTGCATATGATGACAGCGTGCAAAAGACGCATGGGCTCTGTGGAGAGCTCCGCTCCAGCTGGCTGCTGTGACAGCTCACTGACAATGTATTTCTGCTTAATCAGTTTCAGTCTCGCCAGAGTTACATTAATATCTGTATTTTTATATTTGAAATTCAGGGGATTTTGATAATAGATTATTAAAGTTTGTTTGCGAGGCTGTGGCCTCTGCATGTGCAGAGCTTGTGCGCCAAACTTTAGGGCGTATTTGCGCCGGCATATCATTAGTGCAAAATGTTTTGGGTAAAAAATAGGCTATTAAAAGGAACTGTCGGAATGGCGGTATGTTAAAAAAAAAAAAAACATACCGCCATTCCGACCATAGGAGGAAAAAAGTGTCGGAATGGTGGGACGTTTGATAAAAAATTAAGTGTCGCCATTCCGACAATTGGAGACCCATGTCGGAATGGCGAGATGTCGGAATGGCAGCATGTAACCATGATGAAGGAGAGACCATTTGAGCAGCACAGCCATTTCGCAGCACAGGGACAGCAGTCCAAGTTACAGGATCTCCCACGTGGTATCACCTGTCACATTGTGTCAAGGCATCAAAAGAAGAAAAAATCACCAAACTCAAGGACAAAAAGACAAAGACGCCGGTGAACGAAGACAGAGGACTGACAAACCAGAAATACAAAAGGATTCTCAATATCAAGATCCAGAAGAAGAGGCTAACAATGCCACGAACACTTACGATGCTGGGAATGATGCCAGCAATGAACAGAGAAGAAGATTCAGTGTCATCAATCTGCAACATGTGCCTCTAATGAGGGGGTGAATATAGAATCCTCAACGATTACAACGTCTCTGGGAACTGTGACAAAAACAAGGTTTAAACCATTTTGATATTTATTGTAACCTATTGGCTAAGGAATAGTGCTGAAAATGAGGTAAATCTAATCCACCATTGTCCTTGGTCATCTGTAGGGTTTTTAAACTAATACGTGGTGGTTTGTTTTTCCACAGAAATTTGGAGATGCATGAATCTAGTTACATAAACCAAGTAGCAGATGGTTTTATGGGGATCATTGAGAACAAATAGTTAACTTTTGGTAGTATCATCATTTTAATGGATGTAATTCTCCCCATAAGTGATATAGGTAAGGACTTCCAACGAGAGAGATCGTCCTCTACTGTCTTTAATAATTTTACATAATTTAGCTTTGTTAGCTCTGAGAGCCTGGAGGAAATGTTTATGCCTAAATATCTAATATTTCCTGACTGTAAAGTGATCGCAGGTATATTATGGACCCTACAGTTAATGGGCAGAACTGTGGTCTTAGACCAGTTGATAGAGTAGTCAGAAAGTGTTGAGAATTTATTTATGAGTGTGATCGTGTGAGTGAGAGACGTCTGTGAGTTCTGAAGGAAAAGTAATACATCATCAGCATAAAGACTTATTTTATGCTCAATATTTTGGGATTAATTACTCACAAACGGGTAAGAAAAGGTAGTATTGCCAGACCATACATGATCAAAACAGGGAGTGGAGGTCGTTCAGCTACAAGAAGATGTGAATGTCCAACTAAAGTTTATAAAAAGCGGGTAAGACAAGGTGCGAATGCCCGACAATGCATGATCAAAAGAGGGAGCGGAGGTGGTTTAGCTGCAAAAAGGGGTGAATGTCCAACTAAAGTTCAAATATATTAACAAAAGCGGGAGGAGAGGTCTTCGGATTAGAGTGGTTGAAATTTCCAACCATAATCTATAAAATGCGGTGAAAAAAAAAGGTGTGAAGGAATGAATTTTATAGCAAAATCCGAAATCATGCATAACTCCGCAAAAGGAACGTATTGCTCAATCAAAGGGATGCTTCTTTCTCATTCAGGGTAATATGAGGAACTTTATGCTTGATACATTTTAGACATGGATAACTATGAAGGACAAAGCAATTTTAACTTGGTTTGAGCAAAGCAATTCATTTTATAGGAAAATCCGAAATCGTGCAGGACTCATGAAAGTAAGCTTATTCTCGGATTCCTGATCCTCCAGTGTTGCTCTTTCCTATACTGCAAAATACAGCCTTGTTCTTTGTTGAAATCGATATAGACATTGATAAATATGAAGGACAAAGCAGTTTCCACTTTGTTTGAGTGAAGGAATTAATTTTATAGCAAAATCCCAAATCAAGCAGAACGTATGAAAATAAGCGTGTTTTCGGATTCCTGATCCTTCAGTGTTGCTATTTCTTCTACTGCAAAATACAATGTTGTTCTTTGTTGAAGTCAATCTAGACATTGATAAATATGAAGGACAAAGCAGTTTTAACATAGTTTGAGTAAAGGAATTCATTTTATACATAAAATCCCAAATCATGCAGAACGTATGAAAATAAGCTTATTCTCTGATTCCTGTTCCTTCAAGTGTTGCTCTTTCTACTATTGCAAAAAACAATGTTGTTCTTTGTTGAAGTAAATCTAGACATTGATAAATATGAAGGACAAAGCAGTTTTCACTTGGTTTGAGTGAAGGAATTCATTTTATACATAAAATCCCAAATCATGCAGAACGTATGAAAAGAAGCTTATTCTCGGATTCCTGATCCTTCAGTGTTGCTTTTTCTTCTACTGCAAAATACAATGTTGTTCTTTGTTGAAGTCAATCTAGACATTGATAAATATGAAGGACAAAGCAGTTTTAACATAGTTTGAGTGAAGGCATTCATTTATAGTAAAATCAATAATCGTGCAGAACTCATGAAAATAAGCTTATTCTCGGATTCCTAAAACTTTTGATTTGCTCTTTCTTTACTGCAAAGTACAATGTTGTTCTTTGTTGAAGTCGATCTAGACATTGATAAATATGAAGGACAAAGCAGTTTTCACTTGGTTTGAGTGAAGGATTTGCAGCTGAAAACCTCCCGCTCCCGCTTTTGATTGTGTATAGTCGGGCTTTCGAGCCTTTTCTTACCCGCTTTTTACAAACTATAGTCAGACATTCACACCTTGCAGCTGAACCACCTCAGCTCCCTGTTTTGATCATGTATGGTCTTGGCAATACTACCTTTTCTTACCCGTTTGTGAGTAAATATGGCTGGACATTCACACCTACTTGCAGTCGAACAGCTCTGCTCCCGCTTTTGATGGTATATATTCGGGCATTCGAACCTTTTCTTAACTGCTTTTTACAAACTTTGGTCGGACGTTCACACCTTCTTGCAGCCGAACACCTCCGCTTCCGCTTTTGATGGTATATATTCGGGCATTCGAACCTTTTCTTAGCAGCTTTTTACAAACCATGGTTGAACTTTCACACCTTCTTGTAGCCGAACACCTCCGCTCCCGCTTTTGATGGTGTACAGTCGGGTATTTTAACCTTTTCTTACCCGCTTTTTACCAACTATGGTCGGACATTTACACCTTCTTACAGCGGAACACCTCCGCTCCCTCTTTTGATGGTCTATGTTCGGGCATTTTCACCTTTTCTTACCCATTTTTCAGTAATTATGGGTGGACATTCACACCTTCTTGCAGCTGAACAACTCCTCTCCCGCTTATGATCATGTGCGGTTTGATATTCGAAAATTTTCTTTCATGTTTTAAAGCAATTATTGATGGACATTCAAATCTTCTTGTAGCCGAACACATCCACTCCTGCTTTTGATGATGTATGGTAACCTTTTCTTACCCGCTTTTTACAAACTATGGTCGGACATTCAAACCTTCTTGTAGCCAAAACCCTCCGCTCCCTCTTTTGATCATACATTGTCGGGCATTCGCACCTTATCTTACCCGCTTTTTACAAACTATAGTCAGACATTCACACCTTGCAGCTGAACCAGCTCCCTGTTTTGATCATGTATGGTCTGGCAATACTACCTTTTCTTACCCGTTTGTGAGTAATTAATCCCAAAATATTGAGCATAAAATAAGTCTTTATGCTGATGATGTATTACTTTTCCTTCAGAACTCACAGACGTCTCTCAGTCACACGATCACACTCATAAATAAATTCTCAGCACTTTCTGACTACTCTATCAACTGGTCTAAGACCACAGTTCTGCCCATTAACTATAGGGTCCATAATATACCTGCGATCACTTTACAGTCAGGAAATATTAGATATTTAGGCATAAACATTTCCTCCAGGCTCTCAGAGCTAACAAAGCTAAATTATGTGCAATTATTAAAGACAGTAGAGGACGATCTCTCGTTGGAAGTCCTTACCTATATCACTTATGGGGAGAGTTACATCCATTAAAATGATGATACTACCAAAAGTTAACTATTTGTTCTCAATGATCCCCATAAAACCATCTGCTACTTGGTTTAAGTCACTAGATTCATGCATCTCCAAATTTCTGTGGAAAAACAAACCACCACGTATTAGTTTAAAAACCCTACAGAAGACCAAGGACAGTGGTGGATTAGATTTACCTCATTTTCAGCACTATTCCTTAGACAATAGGTTACAATATATATCAAAATGGTTTAAACCTTGTTGTTGTCACAGTTCCCAGAGACGTTGTAATCGTTGAGGATTCTATATTCACCCCCTCATTAGAGGCACGTAATGCAGATTGATGACACTGAATCTTCTTCTCTGTTCATTGCTGGCATCATTCCCAGCATCGTAAGTGTTCGTGGCATTGTTAGCCTCTTCTTCTGGATCTTGATATCGAGAATCCTTTTGTATTTCTGGTTTGTCAGTCCTCTTTCTTCGTTCACCAGAGTCTTTGTCTTTTTGTCCTTGAGTTTGGTGATTTTTTCTTCTTTTGATGCCTTGACACAATGTGACAGGTGATACCACGTGGGAGATCCTGTAACTTGGATTGCTGTCCCTGTTGTGCTGTGCTGCTCAAATGGTCTCTCCTTCATCATGGTTACATGCTGCCATTCCGACATCTCGCCATTCCGACATGGGTGTCCAATTGTCGGAATGGCGACACTTAATTTTTTATCAAACGTCCCACCATTCCGACACTTTTTTCCTCCTATGGTCGGAATGGCGGTATGTTTTTTGTTTTTTTAACATACCGCCATTCCGACAGTTCCTTTTAATAGCCTATTTTTTACCCAAAACATTTTGCACTAATGATATGCCGGCGCAAATACGCCCTAAAGTTTGGCGCACAAGCTTTGCACATGCAGAGGCCACAGCCTCGCAAACAAACTTTAATAATCTATTATCAAAATCCCCTGAATTTCAAATATAAAAATACAGATATTAATGTAACTCTGGCGAGACTGAAACTGATTAAGCAGAAATACAGTGTCAGTGAGCTGTCACAGCAGCCAGCTGGAGCGGAGCTCTCCACAGAGCCCATGCGCCTTTTGCACGCTGTCATCATATGCAAAAGTAATAATTGCAATTACAGATATCACGGCTACTGCACAGGACACAGTTGCGAGCACTCTGCCTTGCCTTGCCAATAGGAGAAGATAGAAATGACAGCATAGAACGTATAAAACACAACAAAATGCAGTAAAAACGTTTATTCATGTTATTCACGTGATTTATGAGTACTCACTCCAATTTTGGGAAGCGCGGATGGGTTTTGCGCATTTGGCACAAACACACAGCCGCAACGGTTGTAGCTTTATACAGCCTGTTGATATCTTAAGGACCTAACTGGTCACACCTGGGACTAAATGTCATGTAGAGATTGTTTTTACATGACATTACAGCTGAACATATAGCTTTCATCCACAAACCAACGCGGGAGAGCCCGAAGACGCATGTGCCAGATGCACATAGGCATGCGTAAAACCAATTTTGACCACTTCATACTGTTTATTTGCTTTCTTTTAGTTAACTTTAGTTTCTTTTGGATTCTTGTGCGTGTTATGGAGCCGTTTTGGTCCATGTTTGTAAGCCTTTTTTTCCTGGATTAAATTTTCGGAAGTTGAAACAAGTGGCATTGGAGTGTGTGATTGAAAACCACCGCGGACTGCTTCTCCTCCTCCAGTTGCCGAGACTTTGTGTTTTTAATAATGCTTGTCTATAAACATGTTAAACATATAAATTGCATGAACAGAATGAAGGGACTCACCTGTTGAGTAACACACATTTCCTTATACGGAAAGCCTTGTCGGAATGGTGGGACATTTGAACGTCAGAATAGCGGGATGTCGCAATGGTGGGATGTCGGAATGGTTGGACGTTTGCATGTCGGAATGGTGGTATGTCGGAATGGTGGTATGTCGGAATGGTGGGATGTCGGAATAGCGGGATGTCGGAATGGCGGGATTTCGGAATGGGTGTTGCCACCCCCTTCATCATATACACAGTTATTTATACATCACCTTCCACCATGAAGCGTTGTCCCTTTTTGTTTCTCTCTTTGTTCTTAAAATGCTGTTATGCATGTCTAAACCAATCCATTAAATTAGATCATTTTGGCAGTAAAGCGATCTACAATGTGCTTGGTCGCAAAGCTGCTCATCTGTGGTAAACAGCTCTTCAGAAAGGCATTCTTCAATTGATTTCACTAATTCTAGGTAATAATTTTGTGATTTCCTACAAAACTACACTTCTTCTCCCATCTGTCTGAGTATTTAATATTGTCTGGGTCCCGTTAAAACATGTATTTTTCCCATCTAATTCCTTGTTTGCTTTAAAACAAGTATTCCCCATTTTCTATCCCTTCAGTAGCCAACCAGTTTGTATGGAGTACACTGGAGCAACTTGACTGATCAGTAAAACACTGCTTTTGTTGTCACCGCAAGGCTTCCCCCGTCGGTTGTTTCACTGAGACACTACTGAGTAACTATAACTCAACACAGTTTATACACATAACATCCATATACATACTAACAAACAAACAAACAATTATTTATCGCAATTTTCTCATCTCTGTTTGAACGTACACCCACATATTCCTGTAGTCTTCTCATACCGACTATGGACCCATTCATTGTTTAACTTCACTGTTTTGCAAATCCTAATTGAATATTACACATTGACATTGAACTTTACTTGATAAGCAGGTCTTCATTGCATTCAGCAGCCTATATGTGAGCATCTATGTGTAAGATGTTCTTCTTTGCATTTATCAGCAGCAAGCAATTCTTCATTGCACATGCATATGAAAATAGTAAAACAATTCCAATGCGTTAGCGAAACCTTCTATATCAGGAGTGTCAAGTTGAACTCTGCCTCTGATCATTTAAAAAAGGTGTGTACCAATATCAACCTTTCTCAGGTAATTACTGATCCTACAAAACCAAAGAGATCCTTCAAGGTTGTCCCTGATTGGCTCAATCTTAACAAATCAAAGGTAGAAAATCCGCAGTATCTGAACTTGGTGTTAGTTATCACTGCTCAATAGCCTGTATCAGAATTGCAAAAATGAAAACATTAGGTCCACGCTTGGTATCCAGATCCTGAAACATCTCCATGAGCAGGCTTTTTTTTAACTGATCTGTTGAATAGTTATATGACACTGTTAAAATCCCAGATGAAGATCTAGCACTTGACCATATTTGTAAATCTTCTAATACCATAGTTGATAAAAACGCCCCTTTTAAAAAGTATAGAACTTAGAACAGGTCTATCCCTGGCTTTCGGCAGAACTGTCTTCTTTACTTTTTTTTCCCCTTGTCCTGTTCAGCATTATGTCAGAAGAATTGTAGTCTGAATACCTTTGATGCCAAACAGATTTGTTTTGCCAAGGGAAGTTTTATAAATGTAAAGCTCCCCTTGATGCCCATTTATTTATTTCTGTTGACAATATATGACATGAACTGAACTGAACCGGACCGGGGGACAAGGAAAGAAGAAGCGGAAAGAAGAGGAAACAGAACAAAAATAGAAACAAAAACCAGACAACCAGCTGCTACACCTGTAAAAAACAAAACAGACAACAATCCATGGCCTATGAGGGGAATCCAGCCTTAGCGCCACCAGGAGCACCTGAAAGCAGACAAGCAGAGAAAAAACAAACACACAAACAAACAAAAACAAGCACAAGAAGCGGCAATCGCATACAACACAGCTGTGGATATAGATGACCTGAGACGACATGATAATACATCAACTGCTTAGTGACCATGCTACTGGACTAATGAATGTGTGTGTGTGTGTGTGAGAACATGCAACACCCATGGCACAGGACCTACATGATAACCGTGCTTAGTTATGAGTGTATAAGCGTACAGGGCCACAATCCACAGCCCCCCCCCCCCCCCCCCCCCAAGCAATCAGAAGCAGGCAGAGAGGGCCACAAGACCCAGGCCACCAGCAGCCCCCACAGAGCACAGAACCCAGGCAGCCCACCGCAGGGGCAACCACGCATCCACCCAGAAGACTGCAGAGGAAGCCCCCGGAAAGAGACCCCATAAGCATAGGGCAGAGGCACTCCGGGAACCAGGGGCAACAGCCCACCGACCCCGCCAGGCCCCAGCCGCCCAGACATGGGCCGTGCACTGGACCTGGGCCCCAGGAGCCCGAGCGCCCCCAAACCCCCCGGCAGAGGCCCCACCCAATACCCAGGAGGGCCAAGCGCCCCAGACAGCCACAAAGTGGGTCAGCGCCTGCCCTAGCGCCCCTGGCCAAGTGCCCTGGGAGTCAAGACGTGCCCACAGGTGGGTGAAGTCGCGAGCAGTGGGGAGAGGCAACGCTGATGCCCCATCGGGAGAAACACAGGCAGGCCAGGCGACACCAAGTCCCAGATCCAGGCCCAATCATTACCACACACACTTTCACGTCCCATACATCCACACATCCACACATCCTACCTCACTCGACTCTGCTGGGGTGTAGTGCAGCGGGCACACCAGGAGGCCAGCAACCCCCCAGCCACCACAGACCCCGAACAAGCAGAACAATTAATTAATCCTCCTGGCCCCTCCTGCCCCGAGCAGACACCAGGAAGCAGGGGTGTGCGAAGAAGACCCCTCCCCTCACCCTTCTGGCTCTTCAATATTTTCTAATAGTGAGCAATTAAAATTGAGGGGCAGCCAAACTTGTAGAACTGGGAGCGCGGCACTCTGGGCAGCCTACATACCCAAAGAGCCCCGCCCACCAGATGCCACTCAGTGTAACCACCCCCCAAGACCTAATGTGTGTGTGTGAGTGTGTTTGATAAGTAGTAATGTCTAAGGTGTAATTAAAACAGGGGCAGGGAACTGCAGAGTGCAACCAAAGGGGACCACCTACGTGGCCCCATCCACTACACCCCACCGAACACACACGCCCCCAAAACCCTTCATGTGTGAGTGTGTGCTGTGTACAGGAGCCAGAAGGGAGAGGGGTATGGGGATATATACCGGGGGAGCTACTCTCCCCCAGAGAGGGCAGCCAGGGACTGGCTGCAATAGGCATCCCCGCTACCTGGGAGCCAACAATGGGCAGGAGGGCCTGATGTCCACCAGGCTCGGGGCCTGCAGCGACCATATTCCGGGAGCTACTGTACCCCCAGAGGGTACCCATCCCGCCCCACCCCACTCAACCCAACCCCACCCCGGAGGACCTCTACAAAAAACAAACAAACAAACCACCCGGTCACACCAGTCGCAGCAGCCCGGGCCTGAGACCCACCATCACCCAGCAACCCACCACCACCACTATGTGATAAAACTAATCAGAGGGGACCAGAGAGAATGAAATTCAGCCAATTGATGTTTTGAGGAGGCAGACATTGTTTCCATGCTAATATAATCTAAAAGAAAATTTCTAAACTGGTTAATACACAGATTGTTCTTCGCTTTCCAGTTCATGAGAATAGTTTTCTTTGCGATACATAACACTGTGACAACCATGTGTGCTGAGTTAATTTCCATGTTGATGTTGTCTAAGTCACCCAGTATGCACAGTGTGGGGCATGCAGGGATGCTACACTTTAGCCATGTTGATAGGTCCTCACAGACTTCAAGCCAGAACTTCTGGACAGGCGCAGAAAACCACAAAGCGTGTGCATAATCATCAGGTGTGTTATCTGTGCAATGTGAGCAGATGTTTGAGTGTGTTAGACCCATCCTGAACATCCTTTGTCCTGTATAGTGTGTTCTATGAAGGATTTTGTATTGTATGAGCTGTAAATTAGGATTTCGAGTCTTTATGAAGGTGTTCAAACATATTTGTGGTTAGAAGCTATGACCAGAACTGATGGATAAATCTGCCTCCCATTTTGAGGATGGAAGAGACATTGTGTCATCTATCTTAGACAATAATTTATATATTTTTGATAGTAGTTTTGGGGTACAGCTGCTTAGAAATTCTGCTACCCTAGTCGGGGGTTGTAAGTCTGGTTGGTGGAGGATATATCCATCCATCCATCCATCATCTGCCGCTTATCGGGGGGTCGGGTCGCGGGGACAGCAGCTTGAGCAGAGAAACCCAGACGTCTCTGTCCCCGGCCACTTCCTCCAGCTCTTCCGGGGGGACCCCGAGGCGTTCCCAGGCCAGCCGAGAGACATAGTCTCTCCAACGTGTCCTGGGTCTCCCCCGGGGTCTCCTCCCAGTGGGACGTGCCCGGAACACCTCCCCAGGGAGGCGCCCAGGGGGCATCCTAACCAGATGCCCGAGCCACCTCATCTGACTCCTCTCAATGCGGAGGAGCAGCGGTTCTACTCCGAGCCCCTCCCGGATGACTGAGCTTCTCACCCTATCTCTAAGTGAGAGCCCAGACACCCTGCGGAGGAAACCCATTTCGGCCGCTTGTATTCGCGATCTTGTTCTTTCGGTCACTACCCACAACTCGTGACCATAGGTGAGGATGGGAACGTAGATTGACCAGTAAGTCGCCTTCTGGCTCAGCTCCCTCTTCACAACGACGGGTCGGTGCAGAGCCTGCAACACTGCAGGTGCCGCACCGATCCGCCCGTCAATCTCCCGCTCCATTCGTCCGTCACTCGTGAACAAGACCCCGAGATACTTGAACTCCTCCTCTTGGGGAAGGATCTCATTCCCGACCCGGAGAGAGCATTCCACCCTTTTCCGGCTGAGAACCATAGTCTCGGATTTGGAGGTGCTGATTCTCATCCCAGCCGCTTCACACTCGGCTGCGAATCACTCCAGTGAGAGCTGAAGGTCACGGCCTGACGACGCTAACAGAACCACATCATCTGCAAAAAGTAGAGACCCGATTCTGAGGTCGCCAAATGGGACACCCTCAACGCCCTGGCTCCGCCTAGATATTCTGTCCATAAAAGTTAGGAACAGAATCGGTGACAAAGGGCAGCCCTGACGGAGTCCAACTCTCACCAGAAACGTATCCGACTTACTGCCGGCCATGCGGACCAAACTCTGGCACCGGTCATACAGAGACCGAACGGCCCCTATCAAGGGGTCCGGCACTCCATATTCCTGGAGCACCCCCCACAGGACTCCACGAGGGACACGGTCGAACGCTTTCTCCAAGTCCACAAAACACATGTAGACTGGTTGGGCGAACTCCCATGCACCCTCCAGGATCCTGCCGAGGGTATAGAGCTGGTCCACTGTTCCACGGCCAGGACGAAAGCCACACTGCATCTCCTGAATCCGAGGCTCGATTATCCGACGGATCCTCCTCTCCAATACCCCCGAATAGACCTTACCAGGGAGGCTGAGGAGTGTGATACCCCTATAGTTGGAACACACCCTCCGGTCCCCCTTTTTAAAGAGGAGGACCACCACCCCAATCTGCCAGTCCAGAGGCACTGTCCCCGATGTCCACGCGATACTGCAGAGGCGTGTCAGCCAAGACAGCCCTACAACATCCAGAGCCTTGAAAAACTCAGGACGGACCTCATCCACCCCTGGGGCCTTGCCACCGAGGAGCTTTTTAACCACCTCGGCAACCTCAGCCCCAGAAATGGGAGGCCCCGTCTCCAAGCTCTCCGACTCTGCCTCTTCCGAGCACGTGTTGGTAGGATTGAGGAGTTCCTCGAAGTACTCCCCCCACCGACTCACAACATCCCTAGTTGAGGTCAGCAAAGCCCCGTCCCCACTGTAAACAGTGTTGACTGTGAGCCGCTTCCCCCCTCCTGAGACGCCGGATGGTGGACCAGAATCTTTTCGAGGCCGTACGGAAATCGTTCTCCATGGTCTCACCGAACTCCTCCCAGGCCCGAGTTTTTGCCTCAGCAACCGCCGAAGCCGTGGCCCGTTTAGCCCGTCGGTACCTATCAGCTTCTTCCAGGGTCCCACTGGCCAAAAAGGCCCGATAGGACTCCTTCTTCAGCTTGACGGCTTCCCTCACCACTGGTGTCCACCAGCAGGTTCGAGGGTTGCCGCCACGACAGGCACCGACCACCTTACGGCCACAACTCCGACCAGCTGCCTCGGCAATGGAGTCACGGAACATGGCCCATTCAATGTCCCCCACCTCAAATATGGTTGACGCTCTGCCGGAGGTGGGAGTTAAAGCTCCTTCTGACGGGGGATTCTGACAAACGCTCCCAGCAGACCCTCACAATACGTTTGGGCCTGCCAGGTCTGATCGGCATCCTCCCCCACCAGCGGAGCCAACTCACCACCAGGTGGTGATCAGTTGACAGCTCCGCCCCTCTCTTCACCCGAGTGTCCAGGACATACGGCCGCAAGTCCGATGATACAACCACAAAGTCGATCATCGAACTGCGGCCAAGGGTGTCCTGGTGCCAAGTGCACATATGGACACCCTTATGCCTGAACATGGTGTTCGTTATGGACAGTCTATGACTGGCACAGAAGTCCAACAACATAACACCACTCTGATTCAGATCGGGGGGGCCGTTCCTCCCAATCACACCCCTCCAGGTCTCACTGTCATTGCCCACGTGAGCATTGAAGTCCCCCAGCAGAATGAGGGAGTCTCCGGTAGGAGCATTCTCCAGTGCCTCCCCCAGAGACTCCAAAAAGGGTAGGTACTCTGAACTGCTGTTTGGCGCATAGGCACAAACAACAGTCAGGACTCGTATGCCCACACATGCCCACACATGCTCTGCGCCTCTCACCACGGGCAACTCCAGAGTGGAAGAGAGTCCAACCCCTCTCAAGAGTACTGGTTCCAGATCCCAAGCCGTGCGTCGAGGTGAGTCCGACTATATCTAACGGTCTGATGAAGTTTCAACAATAAACAACAAACTTTGTATTATGAGAAAGAACCAGACTCATTCTTTAGGAATCCGAAAATAAGCTCTATTTTACGAGTTATGCACGAATTCGGATTCTCCTATAAAACGAATTCCTTAACTCAAACCAAGTTAAGACTGCTTTGTCCTTCATATTTATTCATGTCTAATAAAGTTTCAATGATAAACAACGTTGTACTTTGTAGAATGAGAAAGAACTTCTTCAGCAATAAGCATCTCTCGACAAATGACGAAATACAGATTTTGCTATAAAATTAATTGCTATCAGCCTGACTTAAAACTGTTTGTCTTCCTTATTTATCCACTTCAAATCAAGTTTAAACAATTAAAAAAATTTTGTAGTTTGAGAAAGAACAACTTAATCTTGAGCAATCAGTATAAAAAGAAGGTAAGCAAAGGTGCGAATGTCAAACCATACATGATCAAAACAGGGAGCGGAGGTGTTTGGCTGAGACAAGGTGTGAATGTCCACCCATAATTAATGAAAAGCGGGCAACAAGTAGGTTCGAATGCCCAACCATACATCATCAAAAGCAGGAGTGGATATGTTCGGCTAAAAGTAGGTTTGAACGTCTGACCATAGTTTGTAAAAAGCGGGTAAGAAAAGGTTCGAATGCCCGAACATACACCATCAAAGGAGGGAGCGGAGGTGTTCTGCTGTAAGAAGGTGTGAATGTCCGACCATAGTTGGTAAAAAACGGGTAAGAAAAGGTTAAAATACCCGACTGTACACAATCAGTAGCGGGTGCGGAGTTGTTCGGCTACTAAAAGGTGTGAAAGTCCGACCATGGTTTGTAAAAAGCGGGTAAGAAAAGGTGCGAATGCCCGAAAACGTATGATCAAAAGAGGGAGCGGAGGTGTTCGGCTGCAAGAAGGTGTGAATGTACACCCATAATTACTGAAAAATAGGTAAGAAAAGGTGCGAATGCCCAACTATACATAATCAAAAGCAGGAGTGGATGTGTTCGGCTCCAAGAAGGGTTGAATGTCTGACCATAGTTTGTAAAAAGCAGGTAAGAAAAGGTTTGACTGCCCGAACATACACCATCAAAAGAGGGAGCGGAGGTGTTCCGCTGTAAGAAGGTGTGAATGTCCGACCATAGTTGGTAAAAAGCGGGTAAGAAAAGGTTAAAATACCCGACTGTACACAATCAATAGCGGGAGCGGAGTTGTTCGGCTACTAAAAGATGTGAAAGTCCGACTATGGTTTGTAAAAAGACGGTAAGAAAAGGTGCTAATGCCCGACAATGTATGATCAAAAGAGGGAGTGGAGGTTTTCGGCTGTAAGAAGGTCTGAATGTCCAACTATAATTTGTAAAAACCGGGTAAGAAAAGGCTTGAAAGCCCGACTATACACCATCATAAGCGGGAGAGGAGGTGTTCAGCTGCAAGAAGGTGTGAATGTCCAACCATAATTACTGAAAAATGGGTAAGAAAAGGTGCGAATGCCCAACCATGCATCATTAAAAGCAGGAGTGGATGTGTTCGGCTACAAGAAGGTTTGAATGTCCGACCATAGTTTGCAAAAAGCGGGTAAGAAAAGGTTCGAATGCTCGAACATTCACCATCAAAAGAGGGAGCGGAGGTGTTCCGCTGTAAGAAGGTGTGAATGTCAGACCATAGTTGGTAAAAAGCGGGTAAGAAAAGGTTAAAATACCCAACTGTACACAATCAATACCGGGAGCGGAGTTGTTAGGCTACTAAAAGATGTGAAAGTCCGACCCTGGTTTGTAAAAAGCGGGTAAGAAAAGCTGCGAATGCCCGACAATGTATGATTAAAAGAGGGAGCGGAGGTTTTCGGCTGCAAGAAGGTCTGAATGTCCAACCATAATTTGTAAAAACCGGGGAAGAAAAGGCTCGAAAGCCCGACTATGCACCATCAAAAGCGGAAGCGGAGGTGTTCAGCTGACAAGGGCAGAAAAAGACGGAAAAAGACGGAAAAAGACGGAAAAAAAAGCAGTAACATTTCTTGCAGACTGTCAGTATTTTTTTTGGAGAAGTTAAATTCTCTATTCAGACGCAGTCCTCTGCACCTCTACCACAGCACGTGCCAGACACAACGTCATCTTTTCCAGGGACACATCCTACTACACTAGCAGATAAGACACATCTTCCTAACATCACACTCAATAACAGAAGCATGCCATTTAGCAAAATAAAAAACTGACCATTTATACAGATTCAGATTCAGCTTAGGCTGTACATGTGGACATGTGTAATTGGAAAAGAAAAGTTTAGATATCTTTGTCATAAATGCTCTCACCCTAAGATTATCTCATCCCAACCCTGCTTCCTTCTTCCCCCATTCAGCCCTGAGAGTGAGGACAGATTCTGATTGATCATGGGCCTGTACTTAAAGAGTACCAGAGTTACATATAGTTATTTAGTCAAAAAATTTACAATGATAATGGAAGTTTTTACTAGAGCATTTATCATCAATTCAATAATTAATTTATTTTTAAATAAATTTGAATGGGAGAAATACCACATTGAATGGACAATCTGAAAACCGCTTTTGAATGCAAGTATTACAGTGAAGAGATAAGAAGCAATACAATGTCCAAAATAAATCCAGGAAGAACAGACTGTTTAAAACTAAACATTAGAACCAGTTTGTTGTTGAATTAAGATTTAACAGCTCTCTTAAAAAGTCAGACAAACAAACATAGCATTTAAATCTTTGATCCTTTAATTGAAAAACTGCCTGAACAAAAGATGTTCTACAAATTGAGACTTTATGATTTCCACCTGAAGCAGGTTTGAGACCGGACAGTCAGACCATATGACATATTAGAAAATATCGGGATTTAACAGCAAGGTCAGGCAGATAGGTGTCAGACAGTTTCTTACCATCTTAAAGCATTAAAGGTTAGCCTTTATTGTGTTAGAGATCACAGTAACATGACTTAAAATTTAGCTGATCTAAATACTTCTCCTCTGCTTATTTTCACCAATTCTGAGTTAATATTTATCATCAGTATTTATAATTGATCTCATTAAACCATTTAACTATTTAACTGCAGCAGATCTATGAATCAATGGATCTGTTATCTTAACAGAGCAGCAACGTGCTTTATATAAAGGTTTAAAGTGAGTTAGATTATTAGGAAATTAACAAAAACACGGCAATAAAAGGCACAACGAGAGTCAGATATCACCAATGAGTTTCTTGAAGAAGAAAACTCTAAAAGAAATTTAAAGACAGCTGCAGTAAGTCTGAGTCATAACAAGTCAAGTCAAGGTTTGTTTTCATGGCACATTTAAAAAAAGCCACAGCAACCAGAGAGCTGTACAGCTGAACACTATATTAATACTATTAGCAAATTCTAACCCTGCAGATAAATATTAATTAATCTAACAATAAACATTGAATAAATTAGTGAAATAAAAACAGTGTTTACAGTTAAAGACATGCCTCTAAACCAGACATGTGTCACTGGAAAAGGAAAGGGTTTGTGACCTCAGCAGGCACCCCGGTTAAACACTTGAATCAATTACTCGAACTATATTATGCCATACTTGAACCAAAACAAGTTGCTAGAGTCGAGTGCAGAGGACATCAAAAGGGAGATGGGAGAGTAGCGAGAGGCAACAATGCGGCAGATAAGGCAGCAAAAACAAAAGCAGGGTATACTGCATTTAACCAGATGTCTCAGAAAACATTGGAGGAAAAATCACAACGAGAATTATGTTTAGAAAACATTAAAGAACTTCACGAAGCAGCGGCACCATTTGAAAAGCAAGCATGGAACGAAAAAAAAAAGATTCCACAGGACGCTGCTGGAATCATGAAGGCAAAATAGTAGCTCCAACTGGACTACTAAATTTGCTATGTCAAGAAGGACACAGTAGAGCTCACTGTGCTAGCTCAAAAGTAACAGCGCTCATTTCACAACACTGGTGGCACCCCCACCTAAAAGACACAATAAAATATTTTGTGAAATCTTGTGAAATTTGCAAGCTGTTCAATCTCAAAGCAGGACTAGGTAGTTTCCCAGTACCTGATGCCCCTTGGAAACAGATAGTAATTGAGTTTACTGACATGGGAGCAGCGAACAGGACTGAAGGTAAACTATTTCTTCTAGTGTGTGTAGCTCCCTTTTCTAGATGGGTAGAAGCCACACCTACTAAAACCGAAAAAGGAAAAGAAGTCATTAAATGGCTTACAAGAGAAATTATTCCAAGATTTGGGGTACCAGAAGTGATAAGATCAGATAATGGTACTCACTTCTCCAATGAAGAACTAGGAGAAGTGGAAAAATTGTTTGGGGTTACACATAAGCTCGGTGCAGTCTCTCACCCAGCTTTACAAGGACTAGTGAAAAGAGCAAATAGAACCATCAAAAAGGCCGAACAGAAGTCTGTGCAGACACACAGTTAACCTGGGCTGAAGCTCTACGTATTGTGTTAGCCTAAGATTTACTCCAAATGCCACCATGAATGTTGTCATGTTGTCCCACATGAGGTCATGCCAGGGAGGAAACACCCTGTCCATTTACAACTGCACCAACAGGCTCACCCCTTGTTGTACTACAGTATGGAAACTTGTGTGAATGTGAAACAACTGAATAACACGGTGATGAGTATATCTCAGCAGGTTACAGAAATACTCACCAAGGAACAGGACCAGGAAAGTGAACAAACTTAACTGGTCCTCTCCTATATGGACAGGACGCAGAAGCTACAACACATTGTGTAAAGGTATGGTTGACTGAGAATAGACTGAGTAACTGGATCCACAAGGATCACTGTACTCAGGCTCAAGATCCTACCGAAAGAACATTAACTGAGGTCCGGACTGACTTAGGAACCTCACCTGCTGACAAAGACTAGACCACGGGGACTAAAACTCTATCAGAGACTGAACGGACCACTGACGATGAAACCAAAGGAAAACACCACTGTGGAGACTAGACTGTAGAACCACAGTAGCAGAAACAATAAAGGTTACAATAACTAATTTTCACACCTCTCCTGTGTGAAAGTCAGACATTAAAAGCTCAAGTTACAAAGAACTACAACAGTAATCTGGACACACCCTCTCTTCCCACCACTCCACACCAGGTGACTAAAAGATCTCTGGAAAATGGCAACAACCCACTTCAATTACAATTTATTGAGAAACAAGATACAAGGTACAATCCGATCTGTGCTCAGTCATGACATGTTGGTCAAACGAAAAAGATATGAATGGGATGAATAAAATGTTCTGTGAGAACAGTTTTAATCATGTGTTCTGGTTCATTCGAGAATTTACATGGGAGATGACCCAAGTTGTTTAATCTGGTGCAATCAATCAATGAATCAATCAAACTTTATTTTCATAACACTTTTCATAGAAGAAAATGATAGAAGAAAATAAAACAAAGCAATGAAACCCAAGGCCACATATAGACACACATACACACACACACACGCACATCTATACGTACACATACACCCACATACATCCACACATACTGGAAGGAAGAAGTAAAGATTAAGTAAAACATAATAAACTGAGGCAGAGCTGCTCAAAGTAAGGTAAAGCACAGAGCTTTGAACTGCACGATTAAAGGCCTAATTCATGTCAAGAAAAAACAAGAATGATCCTGAACAATTTAGCTAACATTCCAAAACTGTTATGAGGAAAAAATTAATTAAAAAAAATATTACAAAATAATATCAAGAATCTGGGCCCTTAGGTCAAAGCATGCATGCAAGATAACAGTGATCAATAACCAACCAAAGATCTGAACACAAGCACGATGCTGTGGCACTGCTAAGGAAAAAGTTAGCAGCACAAGGCCACATGGCTCATCTAAAAAATAAATAAATGAGGAATTGAGACAAATAGAAAAATAGAATAAACCTTTGTCTTTGATTCTAATTTGTATGGAAATATGTTATTGTATCATGTGATGTTATAAGAAACTCTGATGTCACACTGTTGGTACCCCATGAAGTGTTTCTAATTCAAATGGAGCAGAAAAAACTTAATGCTGATCCTGAACTGTCTGTGGATGGCTCAGCATCACGAAACACAGCCACTGGTAAGAATTAAATAGAATTTAGTATAAAGTAACAAGTGAGAATTAAGCAGATCGTGCTGAAATTTTATCAAAAGCACTCTGAGCTGAATTAAGAGGACAGACAATATTTATCCCAAAAAGGTTATTCAGTTACTCATTGAGAAGAAATGGCTGCTTTCTTGATGCTGTGCTGCTCCCAAAATGAACTCTAACCACAAATATTTCTGTCCTGCAGCAGTAACACAGGAGCAGAAACTGCAGTGGAAGAGTTCAGCAGAACTAACATACGGATGAGACTAAGTCTCATGGGGGGGGTGGAGATACAACAATTAATCATAGTTTACTAACACCTCAAGTTTTTCCTTTTGTCTTTTGTTCTATGTTGTCTTGTGTTTTGACTTTGTCTTGCTGTGTTCTCTAAATGGTTTGAAGTTTTTTCCACAGAAAAGGTTGATGGTACTGGATTTCACATTAATGCTGTACAGCAGGTTGGTGAGTCTAAAGGTACTGATTGCTTGGGGGGGCTGTGGATTGTGGCCCTGTACGCTTATACACTCATAACTTAGCACGGTTATCATGTAGGTCCTGTGCCATGGGTGTTGCATGTTCTCACACACACACAGACACATTCATTAGTCCAGTAGCATGGTCACTAAGCAGTTGATGTATTATCATGTCGTCTCAGGTCATCTATATCCAAAGCTGTGTTGTATGCGATTGCCACTTCTTGTGCTTGTTTTTCTTTGTTTGTGTGTTTGTTTTTTCTCTGCTTGTCTGCTTTCAGGTGCTCCTGGTGGCGCTAAGGCTGTATTCCCCTCAGAGGCCATGGATTGCTGTCTGTTTTGTTTTTTACAGGTGTAGCAGCTGGTTGTCTGGTTTTTGTTTCTATTTTTGTTCTGTTTCCTCTTCTTTCCTCTTCTTCTTTCCTTGTCCCCCGGTCCGGTTCAGTTCTATTACATGTCATATATTGTAAACAGAAATAAATAAATGGGCATCAAAGGGAGCTTTACATTTATAAAACTTCCCTTGGCAAAGCAAATCATTTTGGCATCAAAGGTATTCAGACTACAATTCTGCTGCCATAATGCTGAACAGGACAAGGGGGAAAAAAAAAAAAAAAGTAAAGAAGACAGTTCTGCCGAAAGCCAGGGACTAGACCTGTTCTAAGTTCTATACTTTTTAAAAGGGGTGTGTTTATCAACTATGGAATTAGAAGATTTACAAAAATGGTCAAGTGCTAGATCTTCATCTGGGATTTTAACAGTGTCATGAGTATAACTATTCAACAGATCAGTTTAAAAAAAAGCCTGCTCATGGAGATGTTCTTAAAATGCTGTTATGCATGTCTAAACCAATCCATTAAATTAGATCATTTTGGCAGTAAAGCGATCTACAATGTGCTTGGTCGCAAAGCTGCTCATCTGTGGTAAACAGCTCTTCAGAAAGGCATTCTTCAATTGATTTCACTAATTCTATGTAATAATTTTGTGATTTCCTACAAAACTACACTTCTTCTCCCATCTGTCTGAGTATTTAATATTGTCTGGGTCCCGTTAAAACATGTATTTTTCCCATCTAATTCCTTGTTTGCTTTAAAACAAGTATTCCCCATTTTCTATCCCTTCAGTAGCCAACCAGTTTGTATGGAGTACACTGGAGCAACTTGACTGATCAGTAAAACACTGCTTTTGTTGTCACCGAAAGGCTTCCCCCGTCGGTTGTTTCACTGAGACACTACTGAGTAACTATGACTCAACACAGTTTATACACATAACATTCATATACATACTAACAAACAAACAAACAATTATTTATCGCAATTTTCTCATCTCTGTTTGAACGTACACCCAGGTAAATATTCCTGTAGTCTTCTCATACCGACTATGGACCCATTCATTGTTTAACTTCACTGTTTTGCAAATCCTAATTGAATATTACACATTGACATTGAACTTTACTTGATAAGCAGGTCTTCATTGCATTCAGCAGCCTATATGTGAGCATCTATGTGTAAGCTGTTCTTCTTTGCATTTATCAGCAGCAAGCAATTCTTCATTGCACATGCATATGAAAATAGTAAAACAATTCCAATGCGTTAGCGAAACCTTCTATATCAGGAGTGTCCATCATGATGCTGGGAATAGAACCTCTTTCCCAGAATAGTTCAACCTTCATTACTCAACTGATCATAACTCCGCAATAAGCACATTTCAAAGTATCATTCCTCTACATATATTCAAAAATCTATGTGTAAATGTTTAATATTTCTTATATTTGTTGATGTCATTCTGTGTGCATGTGGCCTAAACCCAATCTCTGTGTGGCAATTTTAATTTAAACAAGTTGAACTCTGCCTCTGATCATTTAAAAAAGGTGTGTACCAATATCAACCTTTCTCAGGTAATTACTGATCCTACAAAACCAAAGAGATCCTTCAAGGTTGTCCCTGATTGGCTCAATCTTAACAAATCAAAGGTAGAAAATCCGCAGTATCTGAACTTGGTGTTAGTTATCACTGCTCAATAGCCTGTATCAGAATTGCAAAAATGAAAACATTAGGTCCACGCTTGGTATCCAGATCCTGAAACATCTCCATGAGCAGGCTTTTTTTTAACTGATCTGTTGAATAGTTATATGACACTGTTAAAATCCCAGATGAAGATCTAGCACATGACCATTTTTGTAAATCTTCTAATTCCATAGTTGATAAACACGCCCCTTTTAAAAAGTATAGAACTTAGAACAGGTCTATCCCTGGCTTTCGGCAGAACTGTCTTCTTTACTTTTTTTTCCCCTTGTCCTGTTCAGCATTATGTCAGAAGAATTGTAGTCTGAATACCTTTGATGCCAAACAGATTTGTTTTGCCAAGGGAAGTTTTATAAATGTAAAGCTCCCCTTGATGCCCATTTATTTATTTCTGTTTACAATATATGACATGAACTGAACTGAACCGGACCGGGGGACAAGGAAAGAAGAAGAGGAAAGAAGAGGAAACAGAACAAAAATAGAAACAAAAACCAGACAACCAGCTGCTACACCTGTAAAAAATAAAACAGACAACAATCCATGGCCTATGAGGGGAATCCAGCCTTAGCGCCACCAGGAGCACCTGAAAGCAGACAAGCAGAGAAAAAACAAACACACAAACAAACAAAAACAAGCACAAGAAGCGGCAATCGCATACAACACAGCTGTGGATATAGATGACCTGAGACGACATGATAATACATCAACTGCTTAGTGACCATGCTACTGGACTAATGAATGTGTGTGTGTGTGTGAGAACATGCAACACCCATGGCACAGGACCTACATGATAACCGTGCTTAGTTATGAATGTATAAGCGTACAGGGCCACAATCCACAGCCCCCCCCCCAAGCAATCAGAAGCAGGCAGAGAGGGCCACAAGACCCAGGCCACCAGCAGCCCCCACAGAGCACAGAACCCAGGCAGCCCACCGCAGGGGCAACCACGCATCCACCCAGAAGACTGCAGAGGAAGCCCCCGGAAAGAGCCCCCATAAGCATAGGGCAGAGGCACTCCGGGAACCAGGGGCAACAGCCCACCGACCCCGCCAGGCCCCAGCCGCCCAGACATGGGCCGTGCACTGGACCTGGGCCCCAGGAGCCCGAGCGCCCCCAAACCCCCCGGCAGAGGCCCCACCCAATACCCAGGAGGGCCAAGCGCCCTAGACAGCCACAAAGTGGGTCAGCGCCTGCCCCAGCGCCCCTGGTCAAGTGCCCTGGGAGTCAAGACGTGCCCACAGGTGGGTGAAGTCGCGAGCAGTGGGGAGAGGCAACGCTGATGCCCCATCGGGAGAAACACAGGCAGGCCAGGCGACAGCAAGTCCCAGATCCAGGCCCAATCATTACCACACACACTTTCACGTCCCATACATCCACACATCCACACATCCTACCTCCCTCGACTCTGCTGGGGTGTAGTGCAGCGGGCACACCAGGAGGCCAGCAACCCCCCAGCCACCACAGACCCCGAACCAGCAGAACAATTAATTAATCCTCCTGGCCCCTCCTGCCCCGAGCAGACACCAGGAAGCAGGGGTGTGCGAAGAAGACCCCTCCCCTCACCCTTCTGGCTCTTCAATATTTTCTAATAGTGAGCAATTAAAATTGAGGGGCAGCCAAACTTGTAGAACTGGGAGCGCGGCACTCTGGGCAGCCTACATACCCAAAGAGCCCCGCCCACCAGATGCCACTCAGTGTAACCACCCCCCAAGACCTAATGTGTGTGTGTGAGTGTGTTTGATAAGTAGTAATGTCTAAGGTGTAATTAAAACAGGGGCAGGGTACTGCAGAGTGCAACCAAAGGGGACCACCTACGTGGCCCCATCCACTACACCCCACCGAACACACACGCCCCCAAAACCCTTCATGTGTGAGTGTGTGCTGTGTACAGGAGCCAGAAGGGAGAGGGGTATGGGGATATATACCGGGGGAGCTACTCTCCCCCAGAGAGGGCAGCCAGGGACTGGCTGCAATAGGCATCCCCGCTACCTGGGAGCCAACAATGGGCAGGAGGGCCTGATGTCCACCAGGCTCGGGGCCTGCAGCGACCATATTCCGGGAGCTACTGTACCCCCAGAAGGTACCCATCCCGCCCCACCCCACTCAACCCAACCCCACCCAGGAGGACCTCTACAAAAAACAAACAAACAAACCACCCGGTCACACCAGTCGCAGCAGCCCGGGCCTGAGACCCACCATCACCCAGCAACCCACCACCACCACTATGTGATAAAACTAATCAGAGGGGACCAGAGAGAGTGAAATTCAGCCAATTGATGTTTTGAGGAGGTAGACATTGTTTCCATGCTAATATAATCTAAAAGAAAATTTCTAAACTGGTTAATACACAGATTGTTCTTCGCTTTCCAGTTCATGAGAATAGTTTTCTTTGCGATATATAACACTGTGACAACCATGTGTTCTGAGTTAATTTCCATGTTGTCTAAGTCACCCAGTATGCACAGTGTGGGGCATGCAGGGATGCTACACTTTAGCCATGTTGATAGGTCCTCACAGACTTCAAGCCAGAACTTCTGGACAAGCGCAGAAAACCACAAAGCGTGTGCATAATCATCAGGTGTGTTATCTGTGCAATGTGAGCAGATGTTTGAGTGTGTTAGACCCATCCTGAACATCCTTTGTCCTGTATAGTGTGTTCTATGAAGGATTTTGTATTGTATGAGCTGTAAATTAGGATTTCGAGTCTTTATGAAGGTGTTCAAACATATTTGTGGTTAGAAGCTATGACCAGAACTGATGGATAAATCTGCCTCCCATTTTGAGGATGGAAGAGACATTGTGTCATCTATCTTAGACAATAATTTATATATTTTTGATAGTAGTTTTGGGGTACAGCTGCTTAGAAATTCTGCTACCCTAGTCGGGGGTTGTAAGTCTGGTTGGTGGAGGATATATCCATCCATCCATCCATCATCTGCCGCTTATCCGGGGGTCGGGTCGCGGGGGCAGCAGCTTGAGCAGAGAAACCCAGACGTCTCTGTCCCCGGCCACTTCCTCCAGCTCTTCCGGGGGGACCCCGAGGCGTTCCCAGGCCAGCCGAGAGACATAGTCTCTCCAACGTGTCCTGGGTCTCCCCCGGGGTCTCCTCCCAGTGGGACGTGCCCGGAACACCTCCCCAGGGAGGCGCCCAGGGGGCATCCTAACCAGATGCCCGAGCCACCTCATCTGACTCCTCTCAATGCGGAGGAGCAGCGGTTCTACTCCGAGCCCCTCCCGGATGACTGAGCTTCTCACCCTATCTCTAAGGGAGAGCCCAGACACCCTGCGGAGGAAACCCATTTCGGCCGCTTGTATTCGCGATCTTGTTCTTTCGGTCACTACCCACAACTCGTGACCATAGGTGAGGATGGGAACGTAGATTGACCAGTAAGTAGAGAGCTTCGCCTTCTGGCTCAGCTCCCTCTTCACAACGACGGGTCGGTGCAGAGCCTGCAACCCTTATGGTCCACTGCATGGAATTAGAAGATTTACAAAAATGGTCAAGTGCTAGATCTTCATCTGGGATTTTAACAGTGTCATATAACTATTCAACAGATCAGTTAAAAAAAAGCCTGCTCATGGAGATGTTTCAGGATCTGGATACCAAGCGTGGACCTAATGTTTTCATTTTTGCAATTCTGATACAGGCTATTGAGCAGTGATAACTAACACCAAGTTCAGATACTGCGGATTTTCTACCTTTGATTTGTTAAGATTGAGCCAATCAGGGACAACCTTGAAGGATCTCTTTGGTTTTGTAGGATCAGTAATTACCTGAGAAAGGTTGATATTGGTACACACCTTTTTTAAATGATCAGAGGCAGAGTTCAACTTGTTTAAATTAAAATTGCCACACAGAGATTGGGTTTAGGCCACATGCACACAGAATGACATCAACAAATATAAGAAATATTAAACATTTACACATAGATTTTTGAATATATGTAGAGGAATGATACTTTGAAATGTGCTCATTGCGGAGTTATGATCAGTTGAGTAATGAAGGTTGAACTATTCTGGGAAAGAGGTTCTATTCCCAGCATCATGATGGACACTCCTGATATAGAAGGTTTCGCTAACGCATTGGAATTGTTTTACTATTTTCATATGCATGTGCAATGAAGAATTGCCTGCTGCTGATAAATGCAAAGAAGAACAGCTTACACATAGATGCTCACATATAGGCTGCTGAATGCAATGAAGACCTGCTTATCAAGTAAAGTTCAATGTCAATGTGTAATATTCAATTAGGATTTGCAAAACAGTGAAGTTAAACAATGAATGGGTCCATAGTCGGTATGAGAAGACTACAGGAATATTTACCTGGGTGTACGTTCAAACAGAGATGAGAAAATTGCGATAAATAATTGTTTGTTTGTTTGTTAGTATGTATATGAATGTTATGTGTATAAACTGTGTTGAGTTATAGTTACTCAGTAGTGTCTCAGTGAAACAACCGACGGGGGAAGCCTTGCGGTGACAACAAAAGCAGTGTTTTACTGATCAGTCAAGTTGCTCCAGTGTACTCCATACAAACTGGTTGGCTACTGAAGGGATAGAAAATGGGGAATACTTGTTTTAAAGCAAACAAGGAATTAGATGGGAAAAATACATGTTTTAACGGGACCCAGACAATATTAAATACTCAGACAGATGGGAGAAGAAGTGTAGTTTTGTAGGAAATCACAAAATTATTACATAGAATTAGTGAAATCAATTGAAGAATGCCTTTCTGAAGAGCTGTTTACCACAGATGAGCAGCTTTGCGACCAAGCACATTGTAGATCGCTTTACTGCCAAAATGATCTAATTTAATGGATTGGTTTAGACATGCATAACAGCATTTGGCCGCAGTTCGATGATCGACTTTGTGGTTGTATCATCGGACTTGCGGCCGTATGTCCTGGACACTCGGGTGAAGAGAGGGGCGGAGCTGTCAACTGATCACCACCTGGTGGTGAGTTGGCTCCGCTGGTGGGGGAGGATGCCGATCAGACCTGGCAGGCCCTCACAATAAGTTTGGGCCTGCTGGGAGCGTTTGTCAGAATCCCCCGTCAGAAGGAGCTTTAACTCCCACCTCCGGCAGAGCTTCAACCATATTTGAGGTGGGGGACATTGAATGGGCCATGTTCCGTGACTCCATTGCCGAGGCAGCTGGTCGGAGTTGTGGCCGTAAGGTGGTCGGTGCCTGTCGTGGCGGCAACCCTCGAACCTGCTGGTGGACACCAGTGGTGAGGGAAGCCGTCAAGCTGAAGAAGGAGTCCTATCGGGCCTTTTTGGCCAGTGGGACCCTGGAAGAAGCTGATAGGTACCGACGGGCCAAACGGGCCACGGCTTCGGCGGTTGCTGAGGCAAAAACTCGGGCCTGGGAGGAGTTCGGTGAGACCATGGAGAACGATTTCCGTACGGCCTCGAAAAGATTCTGGTCCACCATCCGGCGTCTCAGGGGGGGGGAAGCGGCTCACAGTCAACACTGTTTACAGTGGGGACGGGGCTTTGCTGACCTCAACTAGGGATGTTGTGAGTCGGTGGGGGGAGTACTTCGAGGAACTCCTCAATCCTACCAACACGTGCTCGGAAGAGGCAGAGTCGGAGAGCTTGGAGACGGGGCCTCCCATTTCTGGGGCTGAGGTTGCCGAGGTGGTTAAAAAGCTCCTCGGTGGCAAGGCCCCAGGGGTGGATGAGGTCCGTCCTGAGTTTTTCAAGGCTCTGGATGTTGTAGGGCTGTCTTGGCTGACACGCCTCTGCAGTATCGCGTGGACATCGGGGACAGTGCCTCTGGACTGGCAGATTGGGGTGGTGGTCCCCCTCTTTAAAAAGGGGGACCGGAGGGTGTGTTCCAACTATAGGGGTATCACACTCCTCAGCCTCCCTGGTCTATTCGGGGGTATTGGAGAGGAGGATCCGTCGGATAATCGAGCCTCGGATTCAGGAGATGCAGTGTGGCTTTCGTCCTGGCCGTGGAACAGTGGACCAGCTCTATACCCTCGGCAGGATCCTGGAGGGTGCATGGGAGTTCGCCCAACCAGTCTACATGTGTTTTGTGGACTTGGAGAAAGCGTTCGACCGTGTCCCTCGTGGTTTGTAAAGGTGCTAATGCCCGACAATGTATGATCAAAAGAGGGAGTGGAGGTTTTCGGCTGTAAGAAGGTCTGAATGTCCAACTATAATTTGTAAAAACCGGGTAAGAAAAGGCTTGAAAGCCCGACTATACACCATCATAAGCGGGAGAGGAGGTGTTCAGCTGCAAGAAGGTGTGAATGTCCACCAATAATTACTGAAAAATTGGTAAGAAAAGGTGCGAATGCCCAAACATACATCATCAAAAGCAGGAGTGGATGTGTTGGGCTACAAGAAGGTTTGAAAGTCCGACCATGGTTTGTAAAAAACGGGTAAGAAAATGTGCGAATGCCCGACAATGTATGATCAAAAGAGGGAGCGGATGTGTTTGGCTACAAGAAGGTTTGAATGTCCGACCATAGTTTGTAAAAAGCGGGTAAGAAAAGGTTCAAATGCCTGACAATACACCATCAAAAGCGGGAGCGGAGGTGTTCCGCTGTAAGACGGTGTGAATGTCCGACCATAGTTGGTAAAAAGCGGGTAAGAAAAGGTTAAAATACCCGACTGTACACAATCAATAGCGGGAGCGGAGTTGTTCGGCTACAAGAAGGTGTGAAAGTCCAACCATGGTTTGTAAAAAGCTGCTAAGAAAAGGTTCGAATGCCCGAATATATACCATCAAAAGCGGAAGCGGAGGTGTTCGGCTGCAAGAAGGTGTGAACGTCCGACCAAAGTTTGTAAAAAGCAGTTAAGAAAAGGTTCGAATATCCAACCAAACATAATCAAAAGCGGGAGCAGAGCTGTTTGACTGCAAGTAGGTGTGAATGTCCAGCCATAATTACTCACAAACGGGTAAGAAAAGGTAGTATTGCCAGACCATACATGATCAAAACAGGGAGCTGAGGTGGTTCAGCACCAAGGTGTGAATGTCTGACTATAGTTTGTAAAAAGCGGGTAAGATAAGGTGCGAATGCCCGACAATGTATGATCAAAAGAGGGAGCGGAGGTTTTTAGCTACAAGAAGGTAGGAATGTCCGACCATAGTTTGTAAAAAGCGGGTAAGAAAAGGTTCAAATGCCTGACTATACACCATCAAAAGCGGGAGCGGAGGTGTTCCGCTGTAAGACGGTGTGAATGTCCGACCATAGTTGATAAAAAGCGGGTAAGAAAAGGTTAAAATACCCGACTGTACACAATAAATAGGGGGAGCGGAGTTGTTCGGCTACAAGAAGGTGTGAAAGTCCAACCATGGTTTGTAAAAAGCTGGTAAGAAAAGGTTCGAATGCTCGAATATATACCATCAAAAGCGGAAGCGGAGGTGTTCGGCTGCAAGAAGGTGTGAACGTCCGACCAAAGTTTGTAAAAAGCAGTTAAGAAAAGGTTCGAATATCCAACCAAACATAATCAAAAGCGGGAGCAGAGCTGTTCGACTGCAAGTAGGTGTGAATGTCCAAGCCATAATTACTCACAAACGGGTAAGAAAAGGTAGTATTGCCAGACCATACATGATCAAAACAGGGAGCTGAGGTGGTTCAGCACCAAGGTGTGAATGTCTGACTATAGTTTGTAAAAAGCGGGTAAGATAAGGTGCGAATGCCCGACAATGTATGATCAAAAGAGGGAGCAGAGGTTTTCGGCTGCAAGAAGGTCTGAATGCCGACCCAAAATTCCTGAAAAATTGGTAAAAAATAGGTGCGAATGCCAAACCATACATCATCAAAAGCAGGAGTGGATGTGTTCGGCTACAAGAAGATTTGAATGTCCATCAATAATTGCTTTAAAACATGAAAGAAAATTTTCGAATATCAAACCGCACATGATCATAAGCGGGAGAGGAGTTGTTCAGCTGCAAGAAGGTGTGAATGTATAAAATGAATTCCTTCACTCAAACCAAGTTAAAACTGCTTTGTCCTTCATATTTATCAATGTCTAGATCGACTTCAACAAAGAACAACATTGTATTTGGCAGTAGAAGAAAGAGCAACACTGAAGGATCAGGAATCCGAGAATAAGCTTATTTTCATACGTTTTGAATGATTTGGGATTTTATGTATAAAATGAATTCCTTCACTCAAACCAAGTGAAAACTGCTTTGTCCTTCATATTTATCAATGTGTAGATTGACTTCAACAAAGAACAACATTGTATTTTGCAGTAGAAGAAAGATCAGGAATCCGAAAACACGCTTATTTTCATACGTTCTGCTTGATTTGGGATTTTGCTATAAAATTAATTCCTTCACTCAAACAAAGTGGAAACTGCTTTGTCCTTCATATTTATCAATGTCTATATAAATTTCAACAAAGAACAAGGCTGTATTTTTCATTATAGGAAAGAGCAACACTGGAGGATCAGGAATCCGAGAAAAAGCTTACTTTCATGAGTCCTGCACGATTTCGGATTTTCCTATAAAATGAATTGCTTTGCTCAAACCAAGTTAAAATTGCTTTGTCCTTCATAGTTATCCATGTCTAAAATGTATCAAGCATAAAGTTCCTCATATTACCCTGAATGAGAAAGAAGCATCCCTTTGGTTGAGCAATACGTTCCTTTTGCGGAGTTATGCATGATTTCGGATTTTGCTATAAAATTCATTCCTTCACACCTTTTTTTTTCACCACATTTTATAGATTATGGTTGGAAATTCTCAACCACTCTAATCCGAAGACCTCTCCTCCCGCTTTTGTTCATATATTTGACCTTTAGTTGGACATTCACCCCTTTTTGCAGCTAAACCACCTCCGCTCCCTGTTTTGATCATGTATGGTCAAGCAATACTACATTTTCTTACCCGTTTGTGAGTAATTAAGGCTGGATATTCACACCTACTTGCAGCTGAACACAATCTCTCTCGCTTTTAATTATGTTTGGATATTCGAACCTTTTCTTTACTGCTTTTTGCCAACTTTGGTCGGACGTTCACACCTTCTTGCAGCCGAACACCTCCGCTTCCGCTTTTGATGGTATATATTCGGGCATTCGAACCTTTTCTTACCAGCTTTTTACAAACGATGGTTGGACTTTCACTCCTTCTTGTAGCCGAACAACTCCGCTCCCGCTATTGATTGTGTACAGTCGGGTATTTTAACCTTTTCTTACCCGCTTTTTACCAACTATGGTCGGACATTCACACCGTCTTACAGCGGAACATCTCCGCTCCCTCTTTTGATGGTGTATAGTCAGGCATTTGAACCTTTTCTTACCCGCTTTTTACAAACTATGGTTGGACATTCAAACCTTCTTGTAGCCGAAAACCTCTGCTCCCTCTTTTGATTATACATTGTCGGGCATTCGCACCTTATCTTACCCGCTTTTTACAAACTATAGTCAGACATTCACACCTTGGTGCTGAACCACCTCAGCTCCCTGTTTTGATCATGTATGGTCTGGCAATACTACCTTTTCTTACCCGTTTGTGAGTAATTATGGCTGGACATTCACACCTACTTGCAGTCGAACAGCTCTGCTCCCGCTTTTGATTATGTTTGGTTCGATATTCGAACCTTTTCTTAACTGCTTTTTACGAACTTTGGTCGGACGTTCACACCTTCTTGCAGCCGAACACCTCCGCTTCCGCTTTTGATGGTATATATTCGGGCATTCGAACCTTTTCTTAGCAGCTTTTTACAAACCATGGTTGAACTTTCACACCTTCTTGTAGCCGAACAACTCCGCTCCCGCTATTGATTGTGTACAGTCAGGTATTTTAACCTTTTCTTACCCGCTTTTTACCAACTATGGTCGGACATTCAAACCTTCTTGTAGCCGAAAACTTCCGCTCCCTCTTTTGATCATACATTGTCGGGCATTCGCACATTTTCTTACCCGTTTTTTACAAACCATGGTCGGACTGTCACACATTCTTGTAGCCAAACACATCCGCTCCCGCTATTGATTGTGTACAGTCGGGTATTTTAACCTTTTCTTACCCGTTTTTTACCAACTATGGTCGGACATTCACACCTTCTTACAGCGGAACACCTCCGCTCCCTCTTTTGATAGTGTATGTTCGGGCATTCGAATCTATTCTTACCTCCTTTTTACAAAATATGCTCGGAGATTCACACCTACTCACAGCCGAACAACTCCGCTCCCGCATTTGATGGTGTATAGTCGGGCATTCTCACCCTTTCTCATCAGCTTTTTGCAAATTATGATCTGACATTCACACCTACTTGCAGTCGAACAGCTCTGCTTCCGCTTTTGATTATGTTTGGTTGGATATTCGAAACTTTTCTTAACTGCTTTTTACAAACTTTGGTAGGACGTTCAAACTTTCAAGCAGCCGAACACCTCCGCTTCCGCTTTTGATGTTGTATATTCGGGCATACAAACCTTTTCTTACCCACTTTTTACAAACCATGGTCAGACTTTCACTCTTTGTTGCTGAACAACTCCGCTCCCTCTTTTGATTGTGTACAGTCGGGTATTTTCACCTTTTCTTACCTGCTTTTTACAAACTTTGGTCGGACATTCAAACCTTCTTGTAGCCGAACACATCCACTCCTGCTTTTGATGATGTATGGTTGGGCATTCGCACCTTTTCTTACCCATTTTTCAGTAATTATTGGTGGACATTCAGACCTTGCAGCTGAACACCTCTGCTCCCTCTTTTGATCATACATTGTCGGGCATTCGCACCTTGTCTTACCCGCTTTTTACAAACTTTAGTCAGACATTCACACCTTGCAGCTGAACCACCTCCGCTCCCTGTTTTGATCATGTATGGTCTGGCAATACTACCTTTTCTTACCCATTTGTGAGTAATTATGGCTGGACATTCACACCTACTTGCAGCCGAACACCACCTCTCCCGCTTTTGATGATGTATTGTCCGGCATTCTAGTCTCTTCTAACACATTTTTCAGCAATTATGGTCGGACATTCACACCTACTCACAGCCGAACACTTCCGCTCCCGCATTTGATGGTGTATAGCCGGGCATTCTCACCCTTTCTCATCAGCTTTTTGCAAATTATGATCTGACATTCACACCTACTTGCAGCCGAACACCTCCACTTCCACTTTTGATGGTATATATTCGGGCATTCGAACCTTTTCTTACCCGCTTTTTACAAACCGTGGTCGGACTTTCACACCTTCTTGTAGCCGAACAACTCCGCTCCCACTATTGATTGTGTACAGTCGGGTATTTTAACCTTTTCTTACCCGCTTTTTACCAACTATGGTCGGACATTTACACCTTCTTACAGCGGAACACCTCCGCTCCCTCTTTTGATGGTCTATGTTTGGGCATTCGAACCTTTTCTTACCCGCTTTTTACAAACTATGGTCGGACATTCAAACCTTCTTCTAGCCGAACACATCCACTCCTGCTTTTGAAGATGTATGGTTTGGCATTTGCACCCTTTTTTTACCCATTTTTCAGCAATTATGGGTGGACATTCAGACCTTCTTGCAGCCGAAAACCTCCGCTCCCTCTTTTGATCATGCATTGTCGGGCATTCGCACCTTGTCTTACCCGCTTTTTATAAACTTTAGTTGGACATTCACACCTTCTTGCAGCTGAACGACCTCCGCTCCCTGTTTTGATCATGTATGGTCTGGCAATACTACCTTTTCTTACCCGTTTGTGAGTAATTAATCCCAAAATATTGAGCATGAAATAAGTCTTTATGCTGATGATGTATTACTTTTCCTTCAGAACTCACAGACGTCTCTCACTCACACGATCACACTCATAAATAAATTCTCAGCACTTTCTGACTACTCTATCAACTGGTCTAAGACCACAGTTCTGCCCATTAACTGTAGGGTCCATAATATACCTGCGATCACTTTACAGTCAGGAAATATTAGATATTTAGGCATAAACATTTCCTCCAGGCTCTCAGAGCTAACAAAGCTAAATTATGTGCAATTATTAAAGACAGTAGAGGACGATCTCTCTCGTTGGAAGTCCTTACCTATATCACTTATGGGGAGAATTACATCCATTAAAATGATGATACTACCAAAAGTTAACTATTTGTTCTCAATGATCCCCATAAAACCATCTGCTACTTGGTTTAAGTAACTAGATTCATGCATCTCCAAATTTCTGTGGAAAAACAAACCACCACGTATTAGTTTAAAAACCCTACAGAAGTCCAAGGACAATGGTGGATTAGATTTACCTCATTTTCAGCACTATTCCTTAGCCAATAGGTTACAATATATATCAAAATGGTTTAAACCTTGTTTTTGTCACAGTTCCCAGAGACGTTGTAATCGTTGAGGATTCTATATTCACCCCCTCATTAGAGGCACGTGTTGCAGATTGATGACACTGAATCTTCTTCTCTGTTCATTGCTGGCATCATTCCCAGCATCGTAAGTGTTCGTGGCATTGTTAGCCTCTTCTTCTGGATCTTGATATCGAGAATCCTTTTGTATTTCTGGTTTGTCAGTGCTCTCTCTTCGTTCACCGGCGTCTTCGTCTTTTTGTCCTTGAGTTTGGTGATTTTTTCTTCTTTTGATGCCTTGACACAATGTGACAGGTGATACCACGTGGGAGATCCTGTAACTTGGACTGCTGTCCCTGTGCTGCAAAATGGCTGTGCTGCTCAAATGGTCTCTCCTTCATCATGGTTACATGCTGCCATTCCGACATCTCGCCATTCCGACATGGGTCTCCAATTGTCGGAATGGCGACACTTAATTTTTTATCAAACGTCCCACCATTCCGACACTTTTTTCCTCCTATGGTCGGAATGGCGGTATGTTTTTTTTTTTTTAACATACCGCCATTCCGACAGTTCCTTTTAATAGCCTATTTTTTACCCAAAACATTTTGCACTAATGATATGCCGGCGCAAATACGCCCTAAAGTTTGGCGCACAAGCTCTGCACATGCAGAGGCCACAGCCTCGCAAACAAACTTTAATAATCTATTATCAAAATCCCCTGAATTTCAAATATAAAAATACAGATATTAATGTAACTCTGGCGAGACTGAAACTGATTAAGCAGAAATACATTGTCAGTGAGCTGTCACAGCAGCCAGCTGGAGCGGAGCTCTCCACAGAGCCCATGCGTCTTTTGCACGCTGTCATCATATGCAAAAGTAATAATTGCAATAACAGATATCACGGCTACGGCACAGGACACAGTTGCGAGCACTCTGCCTTGCCTTGCCAATAGGAGAAGAGAGAAATGACAGCATAGAACGTATAAAACACAACAAAATGCAGTAAAAACGTTTATTCATGTTATTCACGTGATTTATGAGTACTCGCTCCAATTTTGGGAAGCGCGGATGGGCTTTGCGCATTTGGCACAAACACACAGCCGTTGCGCAAGGCTTCATACAGCCTGTTGATATCTTAAGGACGTAACTGGTCACACCTGGGAGTAAATGTCATGTAGAGATTGTTTTTACATGACATTACAGCTGAACATATAGCTTTCATCCACAAACCAATGTGGGAGAGCCCGAAGACGCATGTGCCAGACGCACATAGGCATGCGTAAAACCAATTTTGACCACTTCATACTGTTTATTTGCTTTCTTTTAGTTAATTTTCGTTTCTTTTGGATTCTTGTGCGTGTTATGGAGCCGTTTTGGTCCATGTTTGTAAGCCTTTTTTTCCTGGATTAAATTTTCGGAAGTTGAAACAAGTGGCATTGGAGTGTGTGATTGAAAACCACCGCGGACTGCTTCTCCTCCTCCAGTTGCCGAGACTTTGTGTTTTTAATAACGCTTGTCTATAAACATGTGTTAAACATATAAATTGCATGAACAGAAAGAAGGGACTCACCTGTTGAGTAACACACATTTCCTTATACAGAAAGCCTTGTCGGAATGGTGGGACATTTGAACGTCGGAATGGTGGGACGTTTGCATGTCGGAATGGTGGTATGTCGGAATGGTGGGATGTCGGAATAGCGGGATGTCGGAATGGCGGGATTTCGGAATGGGTGTTGCCACCCCCTTCATCATATACACTTTTATTTATACATCACCTTCCACCATGAAGCGTTGTCCCTTTTTGTTTCTCTCTTTGTTCTTAAAATGCTGTTATGCATGTCTAAACCAATCCATTAAATTAGATCATTTTGTCAGTAAAGCGATCTACATTGTGCTTGGTCGCAAAGCTGCTCATCAGTGGTAAACAGCTCTTCAGAAAGGCATTCTTCAATTGATTTCACTAATTTCATGTAATAATTTTGTGATTTCCTACAAAACTACACTTCTTATCCCATCTGTCTGAGTATTTAATATTGTCTGGGTCCCGTTAAAACATGTATTTTTCCCATCTAATTCCTTGTTTGCTTTAAAACAAGAATTCCCCATTTTCTATCCCTTCAGTAGCCAACCAGTTTGTATGGAGTACACTGGAGCAACTTGACTGATCAGTAAAACACTGCTTTTGTTGTCACCGCAAGGCTTCCCCCGTCGGTTGTTTCACTGAGACACTACTGAGTAACTATAACTCAACACAGTTTATACACATAACATTCATATACATACTAACAAACAAACAAACAATTATTTATCGCAATTTTCTCATCTCTGTTTGAACGTACACCCAGGTAAATATTCCTGTAGTCTTCTCATACCGACTATGGACCCATTCATTGTTTAACTTCACTGTTTTGCAAATCCTAATTGAATATTACACATTGACATTGAACTTTACTGGATAAGCAGGTCTTCATTGCATTCAGCAACCTATATGTGAGCATCTATGTGTAAGCTGTTCTTCTTTGCATTTATCAGCAGCAAGCAATTCTTCATTGCACATGCATATGAAAATAGTAAAACAATTCCAATGCGTTAGCGAAACCTTCTATATCAGGAGTGTCCATCATGATGCTGGGAATAGAACCTCTTTCCCAGAATAGTTCAACCTTCATTACTCAACTGATCATAACTCCGCAATGAGCACATTTCAAAGTATCATTCCTCTACATGTATTCAAAAATCTATGTGTAAATGTTTAATATTTCTTATATTTGTTGATGTCATTCTGTGTGCATGTGGCCTAAACCCAATCTCTGTGTGGCAATTTTAATTTAAACAAGTTGAACTCTGCCTCTGATCATTTAAAAAAGGTGTGTACCAATATCAACCTTTCTCAGGTAATTACTGATCCTACAAAACCAAAGAGATCCTTCAAGGTTGTCCCTGATTGGCTCAATCTTAACAAATCAAAGGTAGAATATCCGCAGTATCTGAACTTGGTGTTAGTTATCACTTCTCAATAGCCTGTATCAGAATTGCAAAAATGAAAACATTAGGTCCACGCTTGGTATCCAGATCCTGAAACATCTCCATGAGCAGGCTTTTTTTTAACTGATCTGTTGAATAGTTATATGACACTGTTAAAATCTCAGATGAAGATCTAGCACTTGACCATTTTTGTAAATCTTCTAATTCCATAGTTGATAAACATGCCCCTTTTAAAAAGTATAGAACTTAGAACAGGTCTAGTCCCTGACTTTCGGCAGAACTGTCTTCTTTACTTTTTTTTTTTTTTTCCCCTTGTCCTGTTCAGCATTATGTCAGAAGAATTGTAGTCTGAATACCTTTGATGCCAAACAGATTTGCTTTGCCAAGGGAAGTTTTATAAATGTAAAGCTCCCCTTGATGCCCATTTATTTATTTCTGTTTACAATATATGACATGAACTGAACTGAACCGGACCGGGGGACAAGGAAAGAAGAAGAGGAAAGAAGAGGAAACAGAACAAAAATAGAAACAAAAACCAGACAACCAGCTGCTACACCTGTAAAAAACAAAACAGACAACAATCCATGGCCTCTGAGGGGAATCCAGCCTTAGCGCCACCAGGAGCACCTGAAAGCAGACAAGCAGAGAAAAAACAAACACACAAACAAACAAAAACAAGCACAAGAAGCGGCAATCGCATACAACACAGCTGTGGATATAGATGACCTGAGACGACATGATAATACATCAACTGCTTGGCGACCATGCTACTGGACTAATGAATGTGTGTGTGTGTGTGTGTGTGTGTGTGTGAGAACATGCAACACCCATGGCACAGGACCTACATGATAACCGTGCTTAGTTATGAGTGTATAAGCGTACAGGGCCACAATCCACAGCCCCCCCAAGCAATCAGAAGCAGGCAGAGAGGGCCACAAGACCCAGGCCACCAGCAGCCCCCACAGAGCACAGAACCCAGGCAGCCCACCGCAGGGGCAACCACGCATCCACCCAGAAGACTGCAGAGGAAGCCCCCGGAAAGAGCCCCCATAAGCATAGGGCAGAGGCCCTCCGGGAGCCAGGGGCAACAGCCCACCGACCCCGCCAGGCCCCAGCCGCCCAGACATGGGCCGTGCACTGGACCCGGGCCCCAGGGGCCCGAGCGCCCCCAAACCCCCCGGCAGAGGCCCCACCCAATACCCAGGAGGGCCAAGCGCCCCAGACAGCCACAAAGTGGGTCAGCGCCTGCCCCAGCGCCCCTTGCCAAGTGCCCTGGGAGTCAAGACGTGCCCACAGGTGGGTGAAGTCGCGAGCAGTGGGGAGAGGCAACGCTGACGCCCCATCGGGAGAAGCACAGGCAGGCCAGGCGACAGCAAGTCCCAGATCCAGGCCCAATCATTACCACACACACTTTCACGTCCCATACATCCACACATCCACACGTCCTACCTCCCTCGACTCTGCTGGGGTATAGTGCAGCGGGCACACCAGGGGGCCAGCAACCCCCCAGCCACCACAGACCCCGAACCAGCAGAACAATTAATTAATCCTCCTGGCCCCTCCTGCCCCGAACAGACACCAGGAAGCAGGGGTGTGCGAAGAAGACCCCTCCCCTCACCCTTCTGGCTCTTCAATATTTTCTAATAGTGAGCAATTAAAATTGAGGGGCAGCCAAACTTGTAGAACTGGGAGCGCGGCACTCTGGGCAGCCTACATACCCAAAGAGCCCCGCCCACCACATGCCACTCAGTATAACCGCCCCAAAAGACCTAATGTGTGTGTGTGAGTGTGTTTGATAAGTAGTAATGTCTAAGGTGTAATTAAAACAGGGGCAGGGAACTGCAGAGTGCAACCAAAGGGGACCACCTACGTGGCCCCATCCACTTCACCCCACCGAACACACACGCCCCCAAAACCCTTCATGTGTGAGTGTGTGCTGTGTACAGGAGCCAGAAGGGAGAGGGGTATGGGGATATATACCGGGGGAGCTACTCTCCCCCAGAGAGGGCAGCCAGGGACTGGCTGTAATAGGCATCCCTGCTACCTGGGAGCCAACAATGGGCAGGAGGGCCTGATGTCCACCAGGCTCGGGGCCTGCAGCGACCATATTCCGGGAGCTACTGTACCCCCCAGAAGGTACCCATCCCGCCCCACCCCACTCAACCCAACCCCACCCCGGAGGACCTCTACAAAAAACAAACAAACAACATAAAAAAAACAATCAAACAAACCACCCGGTCACACCAGTCGCAGCAGCCCGGACCTGAGACCCACCATCACCCAGCAACCCACCACCACCACTATGTGATAAAACTAATCAGAGGGGACCAGAGAGAATGAAATTCAGCCAATTGATGTTTTGAGGAGGCAGACATTGTTTCCATGCTAATATAATCTAAAGGAAAATTTCTAAACTGGTTAATACACAGATTGTTCTTCGCTTTCCAGTTCATGAGAATAGTTTTCTTTGCGATACATAACACTGTGAGAACCATGTGTGCTGAGTTAATTTCCATGTTGATGTTGTCTAAGTCACCCAGTATGCACAGTGTGGGGCATGCAGGGATGCTACACTTTAGCCATGTTGATAGGTCCTCACAGACTTCAAGCCAGAACTTCTGGACAGGCGCACAAAACCACAAAGCATGTGCATAATCATCAGGTGTATTATCTGTGCAATGTGAGCAGATGTTTGAGTGTGTTAGACCCATCCTGAACATCCTTTGTCCTGTATAGTGTGTTCTATGAAGGATTTTGTATTGTATGAGCTGTAAATTAGGATTTCGAGTCTTTATGAAGGTGTTCAAACATATTTGTGGTTAGAAGCTATGACCAGAACTGATGGATAAATCTGCCTCCCATTTTGAGGATGGAAGAGACATTGTGTCATCTATCTTAGACAATAATTTATATATTTTTGATAGTAGTTTTGGGGTGCAGATGCTTAGAAATTCTGCTACCCTAGTCGGGAGTTGTAAGTCTGGTTGGTGGAGGATATATCCATCCATCCATCCATCATCTGCCGCTTATCCGGGGGTCGGGTCGCGGGGGCAGGAGCTTGAGCAGAGAAACCCAGACGTCTCTGTCCCCAGCCACTTCCTCCAGCTCTTCCGGGGGGACCCCGAGGCGTTCCCAGGCCAGCCGAGAGACATAGTCTCTCCAACGTGTCCTGGGTCTCCCCCGGTTTCTCCTCCCAGTGGGACGTGCCCGGAACACCTCCCCAGGGAGGCGCCCAGGGGTCATCCTAACCAGATGCCCGAGCCACCTCATCTGACTCCTCTCAATGCGGAGGAGCAGCGGTTCTACTCCGAGCCCCTCCCGGAAGACTGACCTTCTCACCCTATCTCTAAGGGAGAGCCCAGACACCCTGCGGAGGAAACCCATTTCGGCTGCTTGTATTCGCGATCTTGTTCTTTCGGTCACTACCCACAACTCGTGACCATAGGTGAGGATGGAACGTAGATTGACCAGTAAGTAGAGAGCTTCGCCTTCTGGCTCAGCTCCCTCTTCACTACGACGGGTCGGTGCAGAGCCCGCAACACTGCAGACGCCGCACCGATCCGCCCGTCAATCTCCCGCTCCATTCGTCCCTCACTCGTGAACAAGATCCCGAGATACTTGAACTCCTCCACTTGGGGAAGGATCTCATTCCCGACCCGGAGAGAGCATTCCACCCTTTTCCGGCTGAGAACCATAGTCTCGGATTTGGAGGTGCTGATTCTCATCCCAGCCGCTTCACACTCGGCTGCGAATCGCTCCAGTAAGAGCTGAAGGTCACGGCCTGACGACGCTAACAGAACCACATCATCTGCAAAAAGCAGAGACCCGATTCTGAGGTCGCCAAATGGGACACCCTCAACGCCCTGGCTCCGCCTAGAAATTCTGTCCATAAAAGTTAGGAACAGAATCGGTGACAAAGGGCAGCCCTGACGGAGTCCAACTCTCACCGGAAACGTATCCCACTTACTGCCGGCAATGCGGACCAAACTCTGGCACCGGTCATACAGAGACCGAACGGCCCCTATCAAGGGGTCCGGCACTCCATATTCCCGGAGCACCCCCCACAGGACTCTACGAGGGACACGGTCGAATGCTTTCTCCAAGTCCACAAAACACATGTAGACTGGTTGGGCGAACTCCCATGCACCCTCCAGGATCCTGCCGAGGGTATAGAGCTGGTCCACTGTTCCACGGCCGGGACGAAAGCCACACTGCATCTCCTGAATCCGAGGCTCGATTATCCGACGGATCCTCCTCTCCAATACCCCCGAATAGACCTTACCAGGGAGGCTGAGGAGTGTGATACCCCTATAGTTGGAACACACCCTCCGGTCCCCCTTTTTAAAGAGGGGGACCACCACCCCAATCTGCCAGTCCAGAGGCACTGTCCCCGATGTCCACGCGATACTGCAGAGGCGTGTCAGCCAAGACAGCCCTACAACATCCAGAGCCTTGAAAAACTCAGGACGGACCTCATCCACCCCTGGGGCCTTGCCACCGAGGAGCTTTTTAACCACCTCGGCAACCTCAGCCCCAGAAATGGGAGGCCCCGTCTCCAAGCTCTCCGACTCTGCCTCTTCCGAGCACGTGTTGGTAGGATTGAGGAGTTCCTCGAAGTACTCCCCCCACTGACTCACAACATCCCTAGTTGAGGTCAGCAAAGCCCCGTCCCCACTGTAAACAGTGTCGACTGTGAGCCGCTTCCCCCCCCCCCTGAGACGCCGGATGGTGGACCAGAATCTTTTCGAGGCCGTCCGGAAATCGTTCTACATGGTCTCACCGAACTCCTCCCAGGCCCGAGTTTTTGCCTCAGCAACCGCCGAAGCCGTGGCCCGTCTGGCCCGTTGGTACCTATCAGCTTCTTCCAGGGTCCCACTGGCCAAAAAGGCCCGATAGGACTCCTTCTTCAGCTTGACGGCTTCCCTCACCACTGGTGTCCACCAGCAGGTTGGAGGGTTGCCGCCACGACAGGCACCGACCACCTTACGGCCACATCTCCGACCAGCTGCCTCGGCAATGGAGTCACGGAACATGGCCCATTCGGACTCAATGTCCCCCACCTCAAATATGGTTGAAGCTCTGCCGGAGGTGGGAGTTAAAGCTCCTTCTGACGGGGGATTCTGACAAACGCTCCAAGCAGACCCTCACAATACGTTTGGGCCTGCCAGGTCTGATCGGCATCCTCCCCCACCAGCGGAGCCAACTCACCACCAGGTGGTGATCAGTTGACAGCTCCGCCCCTCTCTTCACCCGAGTGTCCAGGACATACGGCCGCAAGTCCGATGATACAACCACAAAGTCGATCATCGAACTGCGGCCAAGGGTGTCCTGGTGCCAAGTGCACATATGGACACCCTTATGCCTGAACATGGTGTTCGTTATGGACAGTCTATGACTGGCACAGAAGTCCAACAACATAACACCACTCTGATTCAGATCGGGGGGGCCGTTCCTCCCAATCACACCCCTCCAGGTCTCACTGTCATTGCCCACATGAGCATTGAAGTCCCCCAGCAGAATGAGGGAGTCTCCGGTAGGAGCATTCTCCAGTGCCTCCCCCAGAGACTCCAAAAAGGGTAGGTACTCTGAACTGCTGTTTGGCGCATAGGCACAAACAACAGTCAGGACTCGTCCCCCCACCCAAAGGCGGAGGGAGGCTACCCTCTCGTTCACTGGGGTAAACCCCAATGTACTGGCACACAGCCGGGGGGCAATAAGTATGCCCACACCTGCTCTGCGCCTCTCACCACGGGCAACTCCAGAGTGGAAGAGAGTCCAACCCCTCTCAAGAGTACTGGTTCCAGATCCCAAGCCGTGCGTCGAGGTGAGCCCGACTATATCTAACGGTCTGATGAAGTTTCAACAATAAACAACAAACTTTGTATTATGAGAAAGAACCAGACTCATTCTTTAGGAATCCGAAAATAAGCTCTATTTTACGAGTTATGCACGAATTTGGATTCTCCTATAAAACGAATTCCTTAACTCAAACCAAGTTAAGACTGCTTTGTCCTTCATATTTATTCATGTCTAATCAAGTTTCAATGATAAACAACGTTGTACTTTGTAGAATGAGAAAGAACTTCTTCAGCAATAAGCATCTCTCGACAAATGACGAAATACAGATTTTGCTATAAATTGAATTGCTATCAGCCTGACTTAAAACTGTTTGTCTTCCTTATTTATCCACTTCAAATCAAGTTTCAACAATTAAAAAAATTTTGTAGTTTGAGAAAGAACAACTTAATCTTGAGCAATCAGTATAAAAAGAGGGTAAGCAAAGGTGCGAATGTCAAACCATACATGATCAAAACAGGGAGCGGAGGTGTTTGGCTGAGACAAGGTGTGAATGTCCACCCATAATTAATGAAAAGCGGGCAACAAGTAGGTTCGAATGCCCAACCATACATCATCAAAAGCGGGAATGGATATGTTCGGCTACAAGAAGGTTTGAACGTCTGACCATAGTTTGTAAAAAGCGGGTAAGAAAAGGTTCGAATGCCCGAACATACACCATCAAAGGAGGGAGCGGAGGTGTTCCGCTGTAAGAAGGTGTGAATATCCGACCATAGTTGGTAAAAAACGGGTAAGAAAAGGTTAAAATACCCGACTGTACACAATCAGTAGCGGGTGCGGAGTTGTTCGGCTACTAAAAGGTGTGAAAGTCCGACCATGGTTTGTAAAAAGCGGGTAAGAAAAGGTGAGAATGCCCGAAAATGTATGATCAAAAGAGGGAGCGGAGGTGTTCGGCTGCAAGAAGGTGTGAATGTACACCCATAATTACTGAAAAATGGGTAAGAAAAGGTGCGAATGCCCAACTATACATAATCAAAAGCAGGAGTGGATGTGTTCGGCTCCAAGAAGGGTTGAATGTCTGACCATAGTTTGTAAAAAGCGGGTAAGAAAAGGTTTGACTGCCCGAACATACACCATCAAAAGAGGGAGCGGAGGTGTTCCGCTGTAAGAAGGTGTGAATGTCCGACCATAGTTGGTAAAAAGTGGGTAAGAAAAGGTTAAAATACACGACTGTACACAATCAATAGCGAGAGCGGAGTTGTTCGGCTACTAAAAGATGTGAAAGTCCGACTATGGTTTGTAAAAAGCGGGTAAGAAAAGGTGCTAATGCCCGACAATGTATGATCAAAAGAGGGAGTGGAGGTGTTCGGCTGCAAGAAGGTCTGAATGTCCAACCATAATTTGTAAAAACCGGGAAGGAAAGGCTCGAAAGCCCGACTATACACCATCAAAAGCGGGAGCAGAGTGGTTCAGCTGCAAGAAGGTCTGAATGTCCATCAATAATTGCTTTAAAACATGAAAGAAAATTTTCGAATATCATCCGCACATGATCATAAGAAGGAGAGGAGGTGTTCAGCTGCAAGAAGGTGTGAATAACCACCCATAATTCCTGAAAAATGGGTAAAAAAAGGTGCGAATGCCAAACCATACATTATCAAAAGCAGGTGTGAATGTCAGATCATAATTTGCAAAAAGCTGATGAGAAAGGGTGAGAATGTCCGACTATACACCATCAAATGCGGGAGCGGAGGTGTTCGGCTCTGAGTAGGTGTGAATGTCCACCCATAATTCCTGAAAAATGGGTAAAAAAAGGTGCGAATGCCCAACCATACATCATCAAAAGCAGGAGTGGATGTGTTCGGCTACAAGAAGGTGTGAACGTCCAACCAAAGTTTGTAAAAAGCAGTTAAGAAAAGGTTTGAATATCCAACCAAACATAATCAAAAGCGGGAGCATAGCTTTTCGACTGCAAGTAGGTGTGAATGTCAGATCATAATTTGCAAAAAGCTGATGAGAAAGGGTGAGAATGTCCGACTGCACACCATCAAATGCGGGAGCGGAGTTGTTCGGCTGTGAGTAGGTGTGAATCTCCGACCGTAATTTCTGAAAAATGTGTTAGAAAAGGTAAGAATGCCGGTCCATACATCATCAAAAGCGAGAGAGGTGGTGTTCGGCTGCAAGTAGGTGTGAATGTCCAGCCATAATTACTCACAAACGGGTAAGAAAAGGTAGTATTGCCAGACCATACATGATCAAAACAGGGAGCGGAGGGGGTTCAGCTGCAAGAAGGTGTGAATGTCCGACTAAAGTTCAAATATATTAACAAAAGCGGGAGGAGAGGTCTTCGGATGAGAATGGTTGAGAATTTCCAACCATAATCTATAAAATTCGGTGAAAAAAAGGTGTGATAGAACACTAAAAGGTGGAGCGGAAGTGTTCGGCTGCAAGAAGGTGTGAATGTCCGACTATATTTGGTGAAAAGCAGGTGAAGCAAGGTCTGAATGCCCAACCTTACATTATCAAAAGCGAGATCAATGGTGTTTGGCTGCAAGAAGGCCATAGTTTGCCAAAAGCGGGTAAGCTGCGAATGACCAATTAAATATCAACAAAAGTGGGGGCGGAGGTCTTCGGATGCAACTGGGTGTGAACATCCCACCATACAAGTATGGTGGAGAGGAAGCTGTGAACAGCCGACCATAGTTTGCAAAAAGCGGGTGAGACAAGGTGCGAATGTCCAACCATACATGATCAAAACAGGGAGCGGAGGTGTTTGGCTGTGACAAGGTGTGAATGTCCACCCAAAATTAATGAAAAGCGGGCAAAAAGTAGGTGTGAATCCCCAAGCATACATCATCAAAAGAAGGAGTGGATGTGTTCGGCTACAAGAAGGTTTGAATGTCCGAGCATAGTTTGTAAAAAGCGGGTAAGAAAAGGTTCGAATATCCAACCAAACATAATCAAAAGCGGGAGCAGAGCTGTTCGACTGCAAGTAGGTGTGAATGTCAGATCATAATTTGCAAAAAGCTGATGAGAAAGGGTGAGAATGTCCGACTGCACACCATCAAATGCGGGAGCGGAGTTGTTCAGCTGTGAGTAGGTGTGAATCTCCGACTGTAATTTCTGAAAAATGTGTTAGAAAAGGTAAGAATGCCGGTCCATACATCATCAAAAGCGAGAGAGGTGGTGTTCGGCTGCAAGTAAGTGTGAATGTCCAGCCATAATTACTCACAAACGGGTAAGAAAAGGTAGTATTGCCAGACCATACATGATCAAAACAGGGAGCGGAGGTGGTTCAGCACCAAGGTGTGAATGTCTGACTATAGTTTGTAAAAAGCGGGTAAGATAAGGTGCGAATGCCCGACAATGTATAATCAAAAGAGGGAGCAGAGGTTTTCGGCTACAAGAAGGTTTGAATGTCCGACCATAGTTTGTAAAAAGCGGGTAAGAAAAGGTTCAAATGCCTGACTATACACCATCAAAAGCGGGAGCGGAGATGTTCCGCTGTAAGGCGGTGTCAATGTCCGACCATAGTTGGTAAAAAGCGGGTAAGAAAAGGTTAAAATACCCGACTGTACACAATCAATAGCGGGAGCGAAGTTGTTCGGCTACAAGAAGGTGTGAAAGTCCAACCATCGTTTGTAAAAAGCTGGTAAGAAAAGGTTCGAATGCCCGAATATATACCATCAAAAGCGGAAGTGGAGGTGTTCGGCTGCAAGAAGGTGTGAACGTCCGACCAAAGTTGGCAAAAAGCAGTAAAGAAAAGGTTCGAATATCCAAACATAATTAAAAGCGAGAGAGATTGTGTTCAGCTGCAAGTAGGTGTGAATATCCAGCCATAATTACTCACAAACGGGTAAGAAAATGTAGTATTGCCAGACCATACATGATCAAAACAGGGAGCGGAGGTGGTTTAGCTGCAAAAAGGGGTGAATGTCCAACTAAAGTTCAAATATATTAACAAAAGCGGGAGGAGAGGTCTTCGGATTAGAGTGGTTGAAATTTCCAACCATAATCTATAAAATGCGGTGAAAAAAAAAGGTGTGAAGGAATGAATTTTATAGCAAAATCCGAAATCATGCATAACTCCGCAAAAGGAACGTATTGCTCAATCAAAGGGATGCTTCTTTCTCATTCAGGGTAATATGAGGAACTTTATGCTTGATACATTTTAGACATGGATAACTATGAAGGACAAAGCAATTTTAACTTGGTTTGAGCAAAGCAATTCATTTTATAGGAAAATCCGAAATCGTGCAGGACTCATGAAAGTAAGCTTATTCTCGGATTCCTGATCCTCCAGTGTTGCTCTTTCCTATACTGCAAAATACAGCCTTGTTCTTTGTTGAAATCGATATAGACATTGATAAATATGAAGGACAAAGCAGTTTCCACTTTGTTTGAGTGAAGGAATTAATTTTATAGCAAAATCCCAAATCAAGCAGAACGTATGAAAATAAGCGTGTTTTCGGATTCCTGATCCTTCAGTGTTGCTATTTCTTCTACTGCAAAATACAATGTTGTTCTTTGTTGAAGTCAATCTAGACATTGATAAATATGAAGGACAAAGCAGTTTTAACATAGTTTGAGTGAAGGCATTCATTTATAGTAAAATCAATAATCGTGCAGAACTCATGAAAATAAGCTTATTCTCGGATTCCTAAAACTTTTGATTTGCTCTTTCTTTACTGCAAAGTACAATGTTGTTCTATGTTGAAGTCGATCTAGACATTGATAAATATGAAGGACAAAGCAGTTTTCACTTGGTTTGAGTGAAGGATTTGCAGCTGAAAACCTCCCGCTCCCGCTTTTGATTGTGTATAGTCGGGCTTTCGAGCCTTTTCTTACCCGCTTTTTACAAACTATAGTCAGACATTCACACCTTGCAGCTGAACCACCTCAGCTCCCTGTTTTGATCATGTATGGTCTGGCAATACTACCTTTTCTTACCCGTTTGTGAGTAAATATGGCTGGACATTCACACCTACTTGCAGTCGAACAGCTCTGCTCCCGCTTTTGATGGTATATATTCGGGCATTCGAACCTTTTCTTAACTGCTTTTTACAAACTTTGGTCGGACGTTCACACCTTCTTGCAGCCGAACACCTCCGCTTCCGCTTTTGATGGTATATATTCGGGCATTCGAACCTTTTCTTAGCAGCTTTTTACAAACCATGGTTGAACTTTCACACCTTCTTGTAGCCGAACACCTCCGCTCCCGCTTTTGATGGTGTATAGTCAGGCATTTGAACCTTTTCTTACCCGCTTTTTACAAACTATGGTCGGACTTTCACACCTTCTTGTAGCCAAACAACTCCGCTCCCGCTATTGATTGTGTACAGTCGGGTATTTTAACCTTTTCTTACCCGCTTTTTACCAACTATGGTCGGACATTTACACCTTCTTACAGCGGAACACCTCCGCTCCCTCTTTTGATGGTCTATGTTCGGGCATTTTCACCTTTTCTTACCCATTTTTCAGTAATTATGGGTGGACATTCACACCTTCTTGCAGCTGAACAACTCCTCTCCCGCTTATGATCATGTGCGGTTTGATATTCGAAAATTTTCTTTCATGTTTTAAAGCAATTATTGATGGACATTCAAATCTTCTTGTAGCCGAACACATCCACTCCTGCTTTTGATGATGTATGGTAACCTTTTCTTACCCGCTTTTTACAAACTATGGTCGGACATTCAAACCTTCTTGTAGCCAAAACCCTCCGCTCCCTCTTTTGATCATACATTGTCGGGCATTCGCACCTTATCTTACCCGCTTTTTACAAACTATAGTCAGACATTCACACCTTGCAGCTGAACCAGCTCCCTGTTTTGATCATGTATGGTCTGGCAATACTACCTTTTCTTACCCGTTTGTGAGTAATTAATCCCAAAATATTGAGCATAAAATAAGTCTTTATGCTGATGATGTATTACTTTTCCTTCAGAACTCACAGACGTCTCTCAGTCACACGATCACACTCATAAATAAATTCTCAGCACTTTCTGACTACTCTATCAACTGGTCTAAGACCACAGTTCTGCCCATTAACTGTAGGGTCCATAATATACCTGCGATCACTTTACAGTCAGGAAATATTAGATATTTAGGCATAAACATTTCCTCCAGGCTCTCAGAGCTAACAAAGCTAAATTATGTGCAATTATTAAAGACAGTAGAGGACGATCTCTCGTTGGAAGTCCTTACCTATATCAATTATGGGGAGAGTTACATCCATTAAAATGATGATACTACCAAAAGTTAACTATTTGTTCTCAATGATCCCCATAAAACCATCTGCTACTTGGTTTAAGTCACTAGATTCATGCATCTCCAAATTTCTGTGGAAAAACAAACCACCACGTATTAGTTTAAAAACCCTACAGAAGACCAAGGACAGTGGTGGATTAGATTTACCTAATTTTCAGCACTATTCATTAGACAATAGGTTACAATATATATCAAAATGGTTTAAACCTTGTTGTTGTCACAGTTCCCAGAGACGTTGTAATCGTTGAGGATTCTATATTCACCCCCTCATTAGAGGCACGTAATGCAGATTGATGACACTGAATCTTCTTCTCTGTTCATTGCTGGCATCATTCCCAGCATCGTAAGTGTTTGTGGCATTGTTAGCCTCTTCTTCTGGATCTTGATATCGAGAATCCTTTTGTATTTCTGGTTTGTCAGTCCTCTTTCTTTGTTCACCAGAGTCTTTGTCTTTTTGTCCTTGAGTTTGGTGATTTTTTCTTCTTTTGATGCCTTGACACAATGTGACAGGTGATACCACGTGGGAGATCCTGTAACTTGGATTGCTGTCCCTGTGCTGCGAAATGGCTGTGCTGCTCAAATGGTCTCTCCTTCATCATGGTTACATGCTGCCATTCCGACATCTCGCCATTCCGACATGGGTGTCCAATTGTCGGAATGGCGACACTTAATTTTTTATCAAACGTCCCACCATTCCGACACTTTTTTCCTCCTATGGTCGGAATGGCGGTATGTTTTTTGTTTTTTTAACATACCGCCATTCCGACAGTTCCTTTTAATAGCCTATTTTTTACCCAAAACATTTTGCACTAATGATATGCCGGCGCAAATACGCCCTAAAGTTTGGCGCACAAGCTTTGCACATGCAGAGGCCACAGCCTCGCAAACAAACTTTAATAATCTATTATCAAAATCCCCTGAATTTCAAATATAAAAATACAGATATTAATGTAACTCTGGCGAGACTGAAACTGATTAAGCAGAAATACAGTGTCAGTGAGCTGTCACAGCAGCCAGCTGGAGCGGAGCTCTCCACAGAGCCCATGCGCCTTTTGCACGCTGTCATCATATGCAAAAGTAATAATTGCAATTACAGATATCACGGCTACTGCAAAGGACACAGTTGCGAGCACTCTGCCTTGCCTTGCCAATAGGAGAAGATAGAAATGACAGCATAGAACATATAAAACACAACAAAATGCAGTAAAAACGTTTATTCATGTTATTCACGTGATTTATGAGTACTCACTCCAATTTTGGGAAGCGCGGATGGGTTTTGCGCATTTGGCACAAACACACAGCCGCAACGGTTGTAGCTTTATACAGCCTGTTGATATCTTAAGGACCTAACTGGTCACACCTGGGACTAAATGTCATGTAGAGATTGTTTTTACATGACATTACAGCTGAACATATAGCTTTCATCCACAAACCAACGTGGGAGAGCCCGAAGACGCATGTGCCAGACGCACATAGGCATGCGTAAAACCAATTTTGACCACTTCATACTGTTTATTTGCTTTCTTTTAGTTAACTTTAGTTTCTTTTGGATTCTTGTGCGTGTTATGGAGCCGTTTTGGTCCATGTTTGTAAGCCTTTTTTTCCTGGATTAAATTTTCGGAAGTTGAAACAAGTGGCATTGGAGTGTGTGATTGAAAACCACCTCCTCCAGTTGCCGAGACTTTGTGTTTTTAATAATGCTTGTCTATAAACATGTTAAACATATAAATTGCATGAACCGAAAGAAGGGACTCACCTGTTGAGTAACACACATTTCCTTATACGGAAAGCCTTGTCGGAATGGTGGGACATTTGAACGTCAGAATAGCGGGATGTCGCAATGGTGGGATGTCGGAATGGTGGGACGTTTGCATGTCGGAATGGTGGTATGTCGGAATGGTGGTATGTCGGAATGGTGGGATGTCGGAATAGCGGGATGTCGGAATGGCGGGATTTCGGAATGGGTGTTGCCACCCCCTTCATCATATACACAGTTATTTATACATCACCTTCCACCATGAAGCGTTGTCCCTTTTTGTTTCTCTCTTTGTTCTTAAAATGCTGTTATGCATGTCTAAACCAATCCATTAAATTAGATCATTTTGGCAGTAAAGCGATCTACAATGTGCTTGGTCGCAAAGCTGCTCATCTGTGGTAAACAGCTCTTCAGAAAGGCATTCTTCAATTGATTTCACTAATTCTAGGTAATAATTTTGTGATTTCCTACAAAACTACACTTCTTCTCCCATCTGTCTGAGTATTTAATATTGTCTGGGTCCCGTTAAAACATGTATTTTTCCCATCTAATTCCTTGTTTGCTTTAAAACAAGTATTCCCCATTTTCTATCCCTTCAGTAGCCAACCAGTTTGTATGGAGTACACTGGAGCAACTTGACTGATCAGTAAAACACTGCTTTTGTTGTCACCGCAAGGCTTCCCCCGTCGGTTGTTTCACTGAGACACTACTGAGTAACTATAACTCAACACAGTTTATACACATAACATCCATATACATACTAACAAACAAACAAACAATTATTTATCGCAATTTTCTCATCTCTGTTTGAACGTACACCCACATATTCCTGTAGTCTTCTCATACCGACTATGGACCCATTCATTGTTTAACTTCACTGTTTTGCAAATCCTAATTGAATATTACACATTGACATTGAACTTTACTTGATAAGCAGGTCTTCATTGCATTCAGCAGCCTATATGTGAGCATCTATGTGTAAGATGTTCTTCTTTGCATTTATCAGCAGCAAGCAATTCTTCATTGCACATGCATATGAAAATAGTAAAACAATTCCAATGCGTTAGCGAAACCTTCTATATCAGGAGTGTCCATCATGATGCTGGGAATAGAACCTCTTTCCCAGAATAGTTCAACCTGCATTACTCAACTGATCATAACTCCGCAAAGAGCACATTTCAAAGTATCATTCCTCTACATATATTCAAAAATCTATGTGTAAATGTTTAATATTTCTTATATTTGTTGATGTCATTCTGTGTGCATGTGGCCTAAACCCAATCTCTGTGTGGCAATTTTAATTTAAACAAGTTGAACTCTGCCTCTGATCATTTAAAAAAGGTGTGTATCAATATCAACCTTTCTCAGGTAATTACTGATCCTACAAAACCAAAGAGATCCTTCAAGGTTGTCCCTGATTGGCTCAATCTTAACAAATCAAAGGTAGAAAATCCGCAGTATCTGAACTTGGTGTTAGTTATCACTGCTCAATAGCCTGTATCAGAATTGCAAAAATGAAAACATTAGGTCCACGCTTGGTATCCAGATCCTGAAACATCTCCATGAGCAGGCTTTTTTTTAACTGATCTGTTGAATAGTTATATGACACTGTTAAAATCCCAGATGAAGATCTAGCACTTGACCATATTTGTAAATCTTCTAATACCATAGTTGATAAAAACGCCCCTTTTAAAAAGTATAGAACTTAGAACAGGTCTATCCCTGGCTTTCGGCAGAACTGTCTTCTTTACTTTTTTTTCCCCTTGTCCTGTTCAGCATTATGTCAGAAGAATTGTAGTCTGAATACCTTTGATGCCAAACAGATTTGTTTTGCCAAGGGAAGTTTTATAAATGTAAAGCTCCCCTTGATGCCCATTTATTTATTTCTGTTTACAATATATGACATGAACTGAACTGAACCGGACCGGGGGACAAGGAAAGAAGAAGCGGAAAGAAGAGGAAACAGAACAAAAATAGAAACAAAAACCAGACAACCAGCTGCTACACCTGTAAAAAACAAAACAGACAACAATCCATGGCCTATGAGGGGAATCCAGCCTTAGCGCCACCAGGAGCACCTGAAAGCAGACAAGCAGAGAAAAAACAAACACACAAACAAACAAAAACAAGCACAAGAAGCGGCAATCGCATACAACACAGCTGTGGATATAGATGACTTGAGACGACATGATAATACATCAACTGCTTAGTGACCATGCTACTGGACTAATGAATGTGTGTGTGTGTGTGTGAGAACATGCAACACCCATGGCACAGGACCTACATGATAACCGTGCTTAGTTATGAGTGTATAAGCGTACAGGGCCACAATCCACAGCCCCCCCCCCCCCAAGCAATCAGAAGCAGGCAGAGAGGGCCACAAGACCCAGGCCACCAGCAGCCCCCACAGAGCACAGAACCCAGGCAGCCCACCGCAGGGGCAACCACGCATCCACCCAGAAGACTGCAGAGGAAGCCCCCGGAAAGAGACCCCATAAGCATAGGGCAGAGGCACTCCGGGAACCAGGGGCAACAGCCCACCGACCCCGCCAGGCCCCAGCCGCCCAGACATGGGCCGTGCACTGGACCTGGGCCCCAGGAGCCCGAGCGCCCCCAAACCCCCCGGCAGAGGCCCCACCCAATACCCAGGAGGGCCAAGCGCTCCAGACAGCCACAAAGTGGGTCAGCGCCTGCCCTAGCGCCCCTGGCCAAGTGCCCTGGGAGTCAAGACGTGCCCACAGGTGGGTGAAGTCGCGAGCAGTGGGGAGAGGCAACGCTGATGCCCCATCGGGAGAAACACAGGCAGGCCAGGCGACACCAAGTCCCAGATCCAGGCCCAATCATTACCACACACACTTTCACGTCCCATACATCCACACATCCACACATCCTACCTCACTCGACTCTGCTGGGGTGTAGTGCAGCGGGCACACCAGGAGGCCAGCAACCCCCCAGCCACCACAGACCCCGAACAAGCAGAACAATTAATTAATCCTCCTGGCCCCTCCTGCCCCGAGCAGACACCAGGAAGCAGGGGTGTGCGAAGAAGACCCCTCCCCTCACCCTTCTGGCTCTTCAATATTTTCTAATAGTGAGCAATTAAAATTGAGGGGCAGCCAAACTTGTAGAACTGGGAGCGCGGCACTCTGGGCAGCCTACATACCCAAAGAGCCCCGCCCACCAGATGCCACTCAGTGTAACCACCCCCCAAGACCTAATGTGTGTGTGTGAGTGTGTTTGATAAGTAGTAATGTCTAAGGTGTAATTAAAACAGGGGCAGGGAACTGCAGAGTGCAACCAAAGGGGACCACCTACGTGGCCCCATCCACTACACCCCACCGAACACACACGCCCCCAAAACCCTTCATGTGTGAGTGTGTGCTGTGTACAGGAGCCAGAAGGGAGAGGGGTATGGGGATATATACCGGGGGAGCTACTCTCCCCCAGAGAGGGCAGCCAGGGACTGGCTGCAATAGGCATCCCCGCTACCTGGGAGCCAACAATGGGCAGGAGGGCCTGATGTCCACCAGGCTCGGGGCCTGCAGCGACCATATTCCGGGAGCTACTGTACCCCCAGAAGGTACCCATCCCGCCCCACCCCACTCAACCCAACCCCACCCCGGAGGACCTCTACAAAAAACAAACAAACAAACCACCCGGTCACACCAGTCGCAGCAGCCCGGGCCTGAGACCCACCATCACCCAGCAACCCACCACCACCACTATGTGATAAAACTAATCAGAGGGGACCAGAGAGAATGAAATTCAGCCAATTGATGTTTTGAGGAGGCAGACATTGTTTCCATGCTAATATAATCTAAAAGAAAATTTCTAAACTGGTTAATACACAGATTGTTCTTCGCTTTCCAGTTCATGAGAATAGTTTTCTTTGCGATACATAACACTGTGACAACCATGTGTGCTGAGCCATGTTGATAGGTCCTCACAGACTTCAAGCCAGAACTTCTGGACAGGCGCAGAAAACCACAAAGCGTGTGCATAATCATCAGGTGTGTTATCTGTGCAATGTGAGCAGATGTTTGAGTGTGTTAGACCCATCCTGAACATCCTTTGTCCTGTATAGTGTGTTCTATGAAGGATTTTGTATTGTATGAGCTGTAAATTAGGATTTCGAGTCTTTATGAAGGTGTTCAAACATATTTGTGGTTAGAAGCTATGACCAGAACTGATGGATAAATCTGCCTCCCATTTTGAGGATGGAAGAGACATTGTGTCATCTATCTTAGACAATAATTTATATATTTTTGATAGTAGTTTTGGGGTACAGCTGCTTAGAAATTCTGCTACCCTAGTTGGGGGTTGTAAGTCTGGTTGGTGGAGGATATATCCATCCATCCATCCATCCATCATCTGCCGCTTATCGGGGGGTCGGGTCGCGGGGACAGCAGCTTGAGCAGAGAAACCCAGACGTCTCTGTCCCCGGCCACTTCCTCCAGCTCTTCCGGGGGGACCCCGAGGCGTTCCCAGGCCAGCCGAGAGACATAGTCTCTCCAACGTGTCCTGGGTCTCCCCCGGGGTCTCCTCCCAGTGGGACGTGCCCGGAACACCTCCCCAGGGAGGCGCCCAGGGGGCATCCTAACCAGATGCCCGAGCCACCTCATCTGACTCCTCTCAATGCGGAGGAGCAGCGGTTCTACTCCGAGCCCCTCCCGGATGACTGAGCTTCTCACCCTATCTCTAAGGGAGAGCCCAGACACCCTGTGGAGGAAACCCATTTCGGCCGCTTGTATTCGCGATCTTGTTCTTTCGGTCACTACCCACAACTCGTGACCATAGGTGAGGATGGGAACGTAGATTGACCAGTAAGTCGCCTTCTGGCTCAGCTCCCTCTTCACAACGACGGGTCGGTGCAGAGCCTGCAACACTGCAGGTGCCGCACCGATCCGCCCGTCAATCTCCCGCTCCATTCGTCCGTCACTCGTGAACAAGACCCCGAGATACTTGAACTCCTCCTCTTGGGGAAGGATCTCATTCCCGACCCGGAGAGAGCATTCCACCCTTTTCCGGCTGAGAACCATAGTCTCGGATTTGGAGGTGCTGATTCTCATCCCAGCCGCTTCACACTCGGCTGCGAATCACTCCAGTGAGAGCTGAAGGTCACGGCCTGACGACGCTAACAGAACCACATCATCTGCAAAAAGCAGAGACCCGATTCTGAGGTCGCCAAATGGGACACCGTCAACGCCCTGGCTCCGCCTAGAAATTCTGTCCATAAAAGTTAGGAACAGAATCGGTGACAAAGGGCAGCCCTGACGGAGTCCAACTCTCACCGGAAACGTATCCGACTTACTGCCGGCAATGCGGACCAAACTCTGGCACCGGTCATACAGAGACCGAACGGCCCCTATCAAGGGGTCCGGCACTCCATATTCCCGGAGCACCCCCCACAGGACTCCACGAGGGACACGGTCGAACGCTTTCTCCAAGTCCACAAAACACATGTAGACTGGTTGGGCAAACTCCCATGCACCCTCCACGATCCTGCCGAGGGTATAGAGCTGGTCCACTGTTCCACGGCCAGGACGAAAGCCACACTGCATCTCCTGAATCCGAGGCTCGATTATCCGACGGATCCTCCTCTCCAATACCCCCGAATAGACCTTACCAGGGAGGCTGAGGAGTGTGATACCCCTATAGTTGGAACACACCCTCCGGTCCCCCTTTTTAAAGAGGGGGACCACCACCCCAATCTGCCAGTCCAGAGGCACTGTCCCCGATGTCCACGCGATACTGCAGAGGCGTGTCAGCCAAGACAGCCCTACAACATCCAGAGCCTTGAAAAACTCAGGACGGACCTCATCCACCCCTGGGGCCTTGCCACCGAGGAGCTTTTTAACCACCTCGGCAACCTCAGCCCCAGAAATGGGAGGCCCCGTCTCCAAGCTCTCCGACTCTGCCTCTTCCGAGCACGTGTTGGTAGGATTGAGGAGTTCCTCGAAGTACTCCCCCCACCGACTCACAACATCCCTAGTTGAGGTCAGCAAAGCCCCGTCCCCACTGTAAACAGTGTTGACTGTGAGCCGCTTCCCCCCCCCTGAGACGCCGGATGGTGGACCAGAATCTTTTCGAGGCCGTACGGAAATCGTTCTCCATGGTCTCACCGAACTCCTCCCAGGCCCGAGTTTTTGCCTCAGCAACCGCCGAAGCCGTGGCCCGTTTGGCCCGTCGGTACCTATCAGCTTCTTCCAGGGTCCCACTGGCCAAAAAGGCCCGATAGGACTCCTTCTTCAGCTTGACGGCTTCCCTCACCACTGGTGTCCACCAGCAGGTTCGAGGGTTGCCGCCACGACAGGCACCGACCACCTTACGGCCACAACTCCGACCAGCTGCCTCGGCAATGGAGTCACGGAACATGGCCCATTCAATGTCCCCCACCTCAAATATGGTTGACGCTCTGCCGGAGGTGGGAGTTAAAGCTCCTTCTGACGGGGGATTCTGACAAACGCTCCCAGCAGACCCTCACAATACGTTTGGGCCTGCCAGGTCTGATCGGCATCCTCCCCCACCAGCGGAGCCAACTCACCACCAGGTGGTGATCAGTTGACAGCTCCGCCCCTCTCTTCACCCGAGTGTCCAGGACATACGGCCGCAAGTCCGATGATACAACCACAAAGTCGATCATCGAACTGCGGCCAAGGGTGTCCTGGTGCCAAGTGCACATATGGACACCCTTATGCCTGAACATGGTGTTCGTTATGGACAGTCTATGACTGGCACAGAAGTCCAACAACATAACACCACTCTGATTCAGATCGGGGGGGCCGTTCCTCCCAATCACACCCCTCCAGGTCTCACTGTCATTGCCCACGTGAGCATTGAAGTCCCCCAGCAGAATGAGGGAGTCTCCGGTAGGAGCATTCTCCAGTGCCTCCCCCAGAGACTCCAAAAAGGGTAGGTACTCTGAACTGCTGTTTGGCGCATAGGCACAAACAACAGTCAGGACTCGTCCCCCCACCCAAGGCGGAGGGAGGCTACCCTCTCGTTCACTGGGGAAAACCCCAATGTACTGGCACACAGCCGGGGGGCAATAAGTATGCCCACACATGCTCTGCGCCTCTCACCACGGGCAACTCCAGAGTGGAAGAGAGTCCAACCCCTCTCAAGAGTACTGGTTCCAGATCCCAAGCCGTGCGTCGAGGTGAGTCCGACTATATCTAACGGTCTGATGAAGTTTCAACAATAAACAACAAACTTTGTATTATGAGAAAGAACCAGACTCATTCTTTAGGAATCCGAAAATAAGCTCTATTTTACGAGTTATGTACGAATTCGGATTCTCCTATAAAACGAATTCCTTAACTCAAACCAAGTTAAGACTGCTTTGTCCTTCATATTTATTCATGTCTGATAAAGTTTCAATGATAAACAACGTTGTACTTTGTAGAATGAGAAAGAACTTGCTTCAGCAATAAGCATCTCTCGACAAATGACGAAATACAGATTTTGCTATAAAATCAATTGCTATCAGCCTGACTTAAAACTGTTTGTCTTCCTTATTTATCCACTTCAAATCAAGTTTCAACAATTAAAAAAATTTTGTAGTTTGAGAAAGAACAACTTAATCTTGAGCAATCAGTATAAAAAGAAGGTAAGCAAAGGTGCGAATGTCAAACCATACATGATCAAAACAGGGAGCGGAGGTGTTTGGCTGAGACAAGGTGTGAATGTCCACCCATAATTAATGAAAAGCGGGCAACAAGTAGGTTCGAATGCCCAACCATACATCATCAAAAGCAGGAGTGGATATGTTCGGCTAAAAGTAGGTTTGAACGTCTGACCATAGTTTGTAAAAAGCGGGTAAGAAAAGGTTCGAATGCCCGAACATACACCATCAAAGGAGGGAGCGGAGGTGTTCGGCTGCAAGAAGGTGTGAATGTACACCCATAATTACTGAAAAATAGGTAAGAAAAGGTGCGAATGCCCAACTATACATAATCAAAAGCAGGAGTGGATGTGTTCGGCTCCAAGAAGGGTTGAATGTCTGACCATAGTTTGTAAAAAGCAGGTAAGAAAAGGTTTGACTGCCCGAACATACACCATCAAAAGAGGGAGCGGAGGTGTTCCGCTGTAAGAAGGTGTGAATGTCCGACCATAGTTGGTAAAAAGCGGGTAAGAAAAGGTTAAAATACCCGACTGTACACAATCAATAGCGGGAGCGGAGTTGTTCAGCTACTAAAAGATGTGAAAGTCCGACTATGGTTTGTAAAAAGACGGTAAGAAAAGGTGCTAATGCCCGACAATGTATGATCAAAAGAGGGAGTGGAGGTTTTCGGCTGTAAGAAGGTCTGAATGTCCAACTATAATTTGTAAAAACCGGGTAAGAAAAGGCTTGAAAGCCCGACTATACACCATCATAAGCGGGAGAGGAGGTGTTCAGCTGCAAGAAGGTGTGAATGTCCAACCATAATTACTGAAAAATGGGTAAGAAAAGGTGCGAATGCCCAACCATGCATCATTAAAAGCAGGAGTGGATGTGTTCGGCTACAAGAAGGTTTGAATGTCCGACCATAGTTTGCAAAAAGCGGGTAAGAAAAGGTTCGAATGCTCGAACATTCACCATCAAAAGAGGGAGCGGAGGTGTTCCGCTGTAAGAAGGTGTGAATGTCAGACCATAGTTGGTAAAAAGCGGGTAAGAAAAGGTTAAAATACCCAACTGTACACAATCATTACCGGGAGCGGAGTTGTTAGGCTACTAAAAGATGTGAAAGTCCGACCCTGGTTTGTAAAAAGCAGGTAAGAAAAGCTGCGAATGCCCGACAATGTATGATTAAAAGAGGGAGCGGAGGTTTTCGGCTGCAAGAAGGTCTGAATGTCCAACCATAATTTGTAAAAACCGGGGAAGAAAAGGCTCGAAAGCCCGACTATGCACCATCAAAAGCAGAAGCGGAGGTGTTCAGCTGAAAGAAGGTCTGAATGTCCATCAATAATTGCTAGAAAACATGAAAGGAAATTTTCGAATATCAAACCACACATGATCATAAGTGGGAGAGGAGGTGTTCAGCTGCAAGAAAGTGTGAATGTCCACCAATAATTACTGAAAAATGGGTAAGAAAAGGTGCGAATGCCCAACCATGCATCATCAAAAGCAGGAGTGGATGTGTTCGGCTACAAGAAGGTTTGAATGTCCGACCATAGTTTGTAAAAAGCGGGTAAGAAAAGGTTTGAATGCCCGAACATACACCATCAAAAGAGGGAGCGGAGGTGTTCCGCTGTAAGAAGGTGTGAATGTCAGACCATAGTTGGTAAAAAGCGGGTAAGAAAAGGTTAAAATACCCAACTGTACACAATCAATACCGGGAGCGGAGTTGTTAGGCTACTAAAAGATGTGAAAGTCCGACCCTGGTTTGTAAAAAGCGGGTAAGAAAAGCTGCGAATGCCCGACAATGTATGATTAAAAGAGGGAGCGGAGGTTTTCGGCTGCAAGAAGGTCTGAATGTCCAACCATAATTTGTAAAAACCGGGGAAGAAAAGGCTCGAAAGCCCGACTATGCACCATCAAAAGCGGAAGCGGAGGTGTTCAGCTGACAAGGGCAGAAAAAGACGGAAAAAGACGGAAAAAGACGGAAAAAAAAGCAGTAACATTTCTTGCAGACTGTCAGTATTTTTTTTGGAGAAGTTAAATTCTCTATTCAGACGCAGTCCTCTGCACCTCTACCACAGCACGTGCCAGACACAACGTCATCTTTTCCAGGGACACATCCTACTACACTAGCAGATAAGACACATCTTCCTAACATCACACTCAATAACAGAAGCATGCCATTTAGCAAAATAAAAAACTGACCATTTATACAGATTCAGATTCAGCTTAGGCTGTACATGTGGACATGTGTAATTGGAAAAGAAAAGTTTAGATATCTTTGTCATAAAGCTCTCACCCTAAGATTATCTCATCCCAACCCTGCTTCCTTCTTCCCCCATTCAGCCCTGAGAGTGAGGACAGATTCTGATTGATCATGGGCCTGTACTTAAAGAGTACCAGAGTTACATATAGTTATTTAGTCAAAAAATTTACAATGATAATGGAAGTTTTTACTAGAGCATTTATCATCAATTCAATAATTAATTTATTTTTAAATAAATTTGAATGGGAGAAATACCACATTGAATGGACAATCTGAAAACCGCTTTTCAATGCAAGTATTACAGTGAAGAGATAAGAAGCAATACAATGTCCAAAATAAATCCAGGAAGAACAGACTGTTTAAAACTAAACATTAGAACCAGTTTGTTGTTGAATTAAGATTTAACAGCTCTCTTAAAAAGTCAGACAAACAAACATAGCATTTAAATCTTTGATCCTTTAATTGAAAAACTGCCTGAACAAAAGATGTTCTACAAATTGAGACTTTATGATTTCCACCTGAAGCAGGTTTGAGACCGGACAGTCAGACCATATGACATATTAGAAAATATCGGGATTTAACAGCAAGGTCAGGCAGATAGGTGTCAGACAGTTTCTTACCATCTTAAAGCATTAAAGGTTAGCCTTTATTGTGTTAGAGATCAGAGTAACATGACTTAAAATTTAGCTGATCTAAATACTTCTCCTCTGCTTATTTTCACCAATTCTGAGTTAATATTTATCATCAGTATTTATAATTGATCTCATTAAACCATTTAACTATTTAACTGCAGCAGATATATGAATCAATGGATCTGTTATCTTAACAGAGCAGCAACGTGCTTTATATAAAGGTTTAAAGTGAGTTAGATTATTAGGAAATAAACAAAAACACGGCAATAAAAGGCACAACGAGAGTCAGATATCACCAATGAGTTTCTTGAAGAAGAAAACTCTAAAAGAAATTTAAAGACAGCTGCAGTAAGTCTGAGTCATAACAAGTCAAGTCAAGGTTTGTTTTCATGGCACATTTAAAAAAAGCCACAGCAACCAGAGAGCTGTACAGCTGAACACTATATTAATACTATTAGCAAATTCTAACCCTGCAGATAAATATTAATTAATCTAACAATAAACATTGAATAAATTAGTGAAATAAAAACAGTGTTTACAGTTAAAGACATGCCTCTAAACCAGACATGTGTCACTGGAAAAGGAAAGGCTTTGTGACCTCAGCAGGCACCCCGGTTAAACACTTGAATCAATTACTCGAACTATATTATGCCATACTTGAACCAAAACAAGTTGCTAGAGTCGAGTGCAGAGGACATCAAAAGGGAGATGGGAGAGTAGCGAGAGGCAACAATGCGGCAGATAAGGCAGCAAAAACAAAAGCAGGGTATACTGCATTTAACCAGATGTCTCAGAAAACATTGGAGGAAAAATCACAACGAGAATTATGTTTAGAAAACGTTAAAGAACTTCACGAAGCAGCGGCACCATTTGAAAAGCAAGCATGGAACGAAAAAAAAAAGATTCCACAGGACGCTGCTGGAATCATGAAGGCAAAATAGTAGCTCCAACTGGACTACTAAATTTGCTATGTCAAGAAGGACACAGTAGAGCTCACTGTGCTAGCTCAAAAGTAACAGCGCTCATTTCACAACACTGGTGGCACCCCCACCTAAAAGACACAATAAAATATTTTGTGAAATCTTGTGAAATTTGCAAGCTGTTCAATCTCAAAGCAGGACTAGGTAGTTTCCCAGTACCTGATGCCCCTTGGAAACAGATAGTAATTGAGTTTACTGACATGGGAGCAGCGAACAGGACTGAAGGTAAACTATTTCTTCTAGTGTGTGTAGCTCCCTTTTCTAGATGGGTAGAAGCCACACCTACTAAAACCGAAAAAGGAAAAGAAGTCATTAAATGGCTTACAAGAGAAATTATTCCAAGATTTGGGGTACCAGAAGTGATAAGATCAGATAATGGTACTCACTTCTCCAATGAAGAACTAGGAGAAGTGGAAAAATTGTTTGGGGTTACACATAAGCTCGGTGCAGTCTCTCACCCAGCTTTACAAGGACTAGTGAAAAGAGCAAATAGAACCATCAAAAAGGCCGAACAGAAGTCTGTGCAGACACAGAGTTAACCTGGGCTGAAGCTCTACGTATTGTGTTAGCCTAAGATTTACTCCAAATGCCACCATGAATGTTGTCATGTTGTCCCACATGAGGTCATGCCAGGGAGGAAACACCCTGTCCATTTACAACTGCACCAACAGGCTCACCCCTTGTTGTACTACAGTATGGAAACTTGTGTGAATGTGAAACAACTGAATAACACGGTGATGAGTATATCTCAGCAGGTTACAGAAATACTCACCAAGGAACAGGACCAGGAAAGTGAACAAACTTAACTGGTCCTCTCCTATATGGACAGGACGCAGAAGCTACAACACATTGTGTAAAGGTATGGTTGACTGAGAATAGACTGAGTAACTGGATCCACAAGGATCACTGTACTCAGGCTCAAGATCCTACCGAAAGAACATTAACTGAGGTCCGGACTGACTTAGGAACCTCACCTGCTGACAAAGACTAGACCACGGGGACTAAAACTCTATCAGAGACTGAACGGACCACTGACGATGAAACCAAAGGAAAACACCACTGTGGAGACTAGACTGTAGAACCACAGTAGCAGAAACAATAAAGGTTACAATAACTAATTTTCACACCTCTCCTGTGTGAAAGTCAGACATTAAAAGCTCAAGTTACAAAGAACTACAACAGTAATCTGGACACACCCTCTCTTCCCACCACTCCACACCAGGTGACTAAAAGATCTCTGGAAAATGGCAACAACCCACTTCAATTACAATTTATTGAGAAACAAGATACAAGGTACAATCCGATCTGTGCTCAGTCATGACATGTTGGTCAAACGAAAAAGATATGAATGGGATGAATAAAATGTTCTGTGAGAACAGTTTTAATCATGTGTTCTGGTTCATTCGAGAATTTACATGGGAGATGACCCAAGTTGTTTAATCTGGTGCAATCAATCAATGAATCAATCAAACTTTATTTTCATAACACTTTTCATAGAAGAAAATGATAGAAGAAAATAAAACAAAGCAGTGAAACCCAAGGCCACATATAGACACACATACACACACACACACGCACATCTATACGTACACATACACCCACATACATCCACACATACTGGAAGGAAGAAGTAAAGATTAAGTAAAACATAATAAACTGAGGCAGAGCTGCTCGAAGTAAGGTAAAGCACAGAGCTTTGAACTGCACGATTAAAGGCCTAATTCATGTCAAGAAAAAACAAGAATGATCCTGAACAATTTAGCTAACATTCCAAAACTGTTATGAGGAAAAAATTAATTAAAAAAAATATTACAAAATAATATCAAGAATCTGGGCCCTTAGGTCAAAGCATGCATGCAAGATAACAGTGATCAATAACCAACCAAAGATCTGAACACAAGCACGATGCTGTGGCACTGCTAAGGAAAAAGTTAGCAGCACAAGGCCACATGGCTCATCTAAAAAATAAATAAATGAGGAATTGAGACAAATAGAAAAATAGAATAAACCTTTGTCTTTGATTCTAATTTGTATGGAAATATGTTATTGTATCATGTGATGTTATAAGAAACTCTGATGTCACACTGTTGGTACCCCATGAAGTGTTTCTAATTCAAATGGAGCAGAAAAAACTTAATGCTGATCCTGAACTGTCTGTGGATGGCTCAGCATCACGAAACACAGCCACTGGTAAGAATTAAATAGAATTTAGTATAAAGTAACAAGTGAGAATTAAGCAGATCGTGCTGAAATTTTATCAAAAGCACTCTGAGCTGAATTAAGAGGACAGACAATATTTATCCCAAAAAGGTTATTCAGTTACTCATTGAGAAGAAATGGCTGCTTTCTTGATGCTGTGCTGCTCCCAAAATGAACTCTAACCACAAATATTTCTGTCCTGCAGCAGTAACACAGGAGCAGAAACTGCAGTGGAAGAGTTCAGCAGAACTAACATACGGATGAGACTAAGTCTCATCGGGGGGGTGGAGATACAACAATTAATCATAGTTTACTAACACCTCAAGTTTTTCCTTTTGTCTTTTGTTCTATGTTGTCTTGTGTTTTGACTTAGTCTTGCTGTGTTCTCTAAATGGTTTGAAGTTTTTTCCACAGAAAAGGTTGATGGTACTGGATTTCACATTAATGCTGTACAGCAGGTTGGTGAGTCTAAAGGTACTGATTGCTTGGGGGGGCTGTGGATTGTGGCCCTGTACGCTTATACACTCATAACTTAGCACGGTTATCATGTAGGTCCTGTGCCATGGGTGTTGCATGTTCTCACACACACACAGACACATTCATTAGTCCAGTAGCATGGTCACTAAGCAGTTGATGTATTATCATGTCGTCTCAGGTCATCTATATCCACAGCTGTGTTGTATGCGATTGCCACTTCTTGTGCTTGTTTTTCTTTGTTTGTGTGTTTGTTTTTTCTCTGCTTGTCTGCTTTCAGGTGCTCCTGGTGGCGCTAAGGCTGTATTCCCCTCAGAGGCCATGGATTGCTGTCTGTTTTGTTTTTTACAGGTGTAGCAGCTGGTTGTCTGGTTTTTGTTTCTATTTTTGTTCTGTTTCCTCTTCTTTCCTCTTCTTCTTTCCTTGTCCCCCGGTCCGGTTCAGTTCTATTACATGTCATATATTGTAAACAGAAATAAATAAATGGGCATCAAAGGGAGCTTTACATTTATAAAACTTCCCTTGGCAAAGCAAATCATTTTGGCATCAAAGGTATTCAGACTACAATTCTGCTGCCATAATGCTGAACAGGACAAGGGGGAAAAAAAAAAAAAAAGTAAAGAAGACAGTTCTGCCGAAAGCCAGGGACTAGACCTGTTCTAAGTTCTATACTTTTTAAAAGGGGTGTGTTTATCAACTATGGAATTAGAAGATTTACAAAAATGGTCAAGTGCTAGATCTTCATCTGGGATTTTAACAGTGTCATGAGTATAACTATTCAACAGATCAGTTTAAAAAAAAGCCTGCTCATGGAGATGTTCTTAAAATGCTGTTATGCATGTCTAAACCAATCCATTAAATTAGATCATTTTGGCAGTAAAGCGATCTACAATGTGCTTGGTCGCAAAGCTGCTCATCTGTGGTAAACAGCTCTTCAGAAAGGCATTCTTCAATTGATTTCACTAATTCTATGTAATAATTTTGTGATTTCCTACAAAACTACAATTCTTCTCCCATCTGTCTGAGTATTTAATATTGTCTGGGTCCCGTTAAAACATGTATTTTTCCCATCTAATTCCTTGTTTGCTTTAAAACAAGTATTCCCCATTTTCTATCCCTTCAGTAGCCAACCAGTTTGTATGGAGTACACTGGAGCAACTTGACTGATCAGTAAAACACTGCTTTTGTTGTCACCGCAAGGCTTCCCCCTTTGGTTGTTTCACTGAGACACTACTGAGTAACTATAACTCAACACAGTTTATACACATAACATTCATATACATACTAACAAACAAACAAACAATTATTTATCGCAATTTTCTCATCTCTGTTTGAACGTACACCCAGGTAAATATTCCTGTAGTCTTCTCATACCGACTATGGACCCATTCATTGTTTAACTTCACTGTTTTGCAAATCCTAATTGAATATTACACATTGACATTGAACTTTACTTGATAAGCAGGTCTTCATTGCATTCAGCAGCCTATATGTGAGCATCTATGTGTAAGCTGTTCTTCTTTGCATTTATCAGCAGCAAGCAATTCTTCATTGCACATGCATATGAAAATAGTAAAACAATTCCAATGCGTTAGCGAAACCTTCTATATCAGGAGTGTCCATCATGATGCTGGGAATAGAACCTCTTTCCCAGAATAGTTCAACCTTCATTACTCAACTGATCATAACTCCGCAATAAGCACATTTCAAAGTATCATTCCTCTACATATATTCAAAAATCTATGTGTAAATGTTTAATATTTCTTATATTTGTTGATGTCATTCTGTGTGCATGTGGCCTAAACCCAATCTCTGTGTGGCAATTTTAATTTAAACAAGTTGAACTCTGCCTCTGATCATTTAAAAAAGGTGTGTACCAATATCAACCTTTCTCAGGTAATTACTGATCCTACAAAACCAAAGAGATCCTTCAAGGTTGTCCCTGATTGGCTCAATCTTAACAAATCAAAGGTAGAAAATCCGCAGTATCTGAACTTGGTGTTAGTTATCACTGCTCAATAGCCTGTATCAGAATTGCAAAAATGAAAACATTAGGTCCACGCTTGGTATCCAGATCCTGAAACATCTCCATGAGCAGGCTTTTTTTTAACTGATCTGTTGAATAGTTATATGACACTGTTAAAATCCCAGATGAAGATCTAGCACTTGACCATTTTTGTAAATCTTCTAATTCCATAGTTGATAAACACGCCCCTTTTAAAAAGTATAGAACTTAGAACAGGTCTATCCCTGGCTTTCGGCAGAACTGTCTTCTTTACTTTTTTTTCCCCTTGTCCTGTTCAGCATTATGTCAGAAGAATTGTAGTCTGAATACCTTTGATGCCAAACAGATTTGTTTTGCCAAGGGAAGTTTTATAAATGTAAAGCTCCCCTTGATGCCCATTTATTTATTTCTGTTTACAATATATGACATGAACTGAACTGAACCGGACCGGGGGACAAGGAAAGAAGAAGAGGAAAGAAGAGGAAACAGAACAAAAATAGAAACAAAAACCAGACAACCAGCTGCTACACCTGTAAAAAATAAAACAGACAACAATCCATGGCCTATGAGGGGAATCCAGCCTTAGCGCCACCAGGAGCACCTGAAAGCAGACAAGCAGAGAAAAAACAAACACACAAACAAACAAAAACAAGCACAAGAAGCGGCAATCGCATACAACACAGCTGTGGATATAGATGACCTGAGACGACATGATAATACATCAACTGCTTAGTGACCATGCTACTGGACTAATGAATGTGTGTGTGTGTGTGAGAACATGCAACACCCATGGCACAGGACCTACATGATAACCGTGCTTAGTTATGAATGTATAAGCGTACAGGGCCACAATCCACAGCCCCCCCCCCAAGCAATCAGAAGCAGGCAGAGAGGGCCACAAGACCCAGGCCACCAGCAGCCCCCACAGAGCACAGAACCCAGGCAGCCCACCGCAGGGGCAACCACGCATCCACCCAGAAGACTGCAGAGGAAGCCCCCGGAAAGAGCCCCCATAAGCATAGGGCAGAGGCACTCCGGGAACCAGGGGCAACAGCCCACCAACCCCGCCAGGCCCCAGCCGCCCAGACATGGGCCCCAGGAGCCCGAGCGCCCCCAAACCCCCCGGCAGAGGCCCCACCCAATACCCAGGAGGGCCAAGCGCCCCAGACAGCCACAAAGTCGGTCAGCGCCTGCCCCAGCGCCCCTGGTCAAGTGCCCTGGGAGTCAAGACGTGCCCACAGGTGGGTGAAGTCGCGAGCAGTGGGGAGAGGCAACGCTGATGCCCCATCGGGAGAAACACAGGCAGGCCAGGCGACAGCAAGTCCCAGATCCAGGCCCAATCATTACCACACACACTTTCACGTCCCATACATCCACACATCCACACATCCTACCTCCCTCGACTCTGCTGGGGTGTAGTGCAGCGGGCACACCAGGAGGCCAGCAACCCCCCAGCCACCACAGACCCCGAACCAGCAGAACAATTAATTAATCCTCCTGGCCCCTCCTGCCCCGAGCAGACACCAGGAAGCAGGGGTGTGCGAAGAAGACCCCTCCCCTCACCCTTCTGGCTCTTCAATATTTTCTAATAGTGAGCAATTAAAATTGAGGGGCAGCCAAACTTGTAGAACTGGGAGCGCGGCACTCTGGGCAGCCTACATACCCAAAGAGCCCCGCCCACCAGATGCCACTCAGTGTAACCACCCCCCAAGACCTAATGTGTGTGTGTGAGTGTGTTTGATAAGTAGTAATGTCTAAGGTGTAATTAAAACAGGGGCAGGGTACTGCAGAGTGCAACCAAAGGGGACCACCTACGTGGCCCCATCCACTACACCCCACCGAACACACACGCCCCCAAAACCCTTCATGTGTGAGTGTGTGCTGTGTACAGGAGCCAGAAGGGAGAGGGGTATGGGGATATATACAGGGGGAGCTACTCTCCCCCAGAGAGGGCAGCCAGGGACTGGCTGCAATAGGCATCCCCGCTACCTGGGAGCCAACAATGGGCAGGAGGGCCTGATGTCCACCAGGCTCGGGGCCTGCAGCGACCATATTCCGGGAGCTACTGTACCCCCAGAAGGTACCCATCCCGCCCCACCCCACTCAACCCAACCCCACCCAGGAGGACCTCTACAAAAAACAAACAAACAAACCACCCGGTCACACCAGTCGCAGCAGCCCGGGCCTGAGACCCACCATCACCCAGCAACCCACCACCACCACTATGTGATAAAACTAATCAGAGGGGACCAGAGAGAATGAAATTCAGCCAATTGATGTTTTGAGGAGGCAGACATTGTTTCCATGCTAATATAATCTAAAAGAAAATTTCTAAACTGGTTAATACACAGATTGTTCTTCGCTTTCCAGTTCATGAGAATAGTTTTCTTTGCGATACATAACACTGTGACAACCATGTGTGCTGAGTTAATTTCCATGTTGATGTTGTCTAAGTCACCCAGTATGCACAGTGTGGGGCATGCAGGGATGCTACACTTTAGCCATGTTGATAGGTCCTCACAGACTTCAAGCCAGAACTTCTGGACAGGCGCAGAAAACCACAAAGCGTGTGCATAATCATCAGGTGTGTTATCTGTGCAATGTGAGCAGATGTTTGAGTGTGTTAGACCCATCCTGAACATCCTTTGTCCTGTATAGTGTGTTCTATGAAGGATTTTGTATTGTATGAGCTGTAAATTAGGATTTCGAGTCTTTATGAAGGTGTTCAAACATATTTGTGGTTAGAAGCTATGACCAGAACTGATGGATAAATCTGCCTCCCATTTTGAGGATGGAAGAGACATTGTGTCATCTATCTTAGACAATAATTTATATATTTTTGATAGTAGTTTTGGGGTACAGCTGCTTAGAAATTCTGCTACCCTAGTCGGGGGTTGTAAGTCTGGTTGGTGGAGGATATATCCATCCATCCATCCATCATCTGCCGCTTATCCGGGGGTCGGGTCGCGGGGGCAGCAGCTTGAGCAGAGAAACCCAGACGTCTCTGTCCCCGGCCACTTCCTCCAGCTCTTCCGGGGGGACCCCGAGGCGTTCCCAGGCCAGCCGAGAGACATAGTCTCTCCAACGTGTCCTGGGTCTCCCCCGGGGTCTCCTCCCAGTGGGACGTGCCCGGAACACCTCCCCAGGGAGGCGCCCAGGGGGCATCCTAACCAGATGCCCGAGCCACCTCATCTGACTCCTCTCAATGCGGAGGAGCAGCGGTTCTACTCCGAGCCCCTCCCGGATGACTGAGCTTCTCACCCTATCTCTAAGGGAGAGCCCAGACACCCTGCGGAGGAAACCCATTTCGGCCGCTTGTATTCGCGATCTTGTTCTTTCGGTCACTACCCACAACTCGTGACCATAGGTGAGGATGGGAACGTAGATTGACCAGTAAGTAGAGAGCTTCGCCTTCTGGCTCAGCTCCCTCTTCACAACGACGGGTCGGTGCAGAGCCTGCAACCCTTATGGTCCACTGCATGGAATTAGAAGATTTACAAAAATGGTCAAGTGCTAGATTTTCATCTGGGATTTTAACAGTGTCATATAACTATTCAACAGATCAGTTAAAAAAAAGCCTGCTCATGGAGATGTTTCAGGATCTGGATACCAAGCGTGGACCTAATGTTTTCATTTTTGCAATTCTGATACAGGCTATTGAGCAGTGATAACTAACACCAAGTTCAGATACTGCGGATTTTCTACCTTTGATTTGTTAAGATTGAGCCAATCAGGGACAACCTTGAAGGATCTCTTTGGTTTTGTAGGATCAGTAATTACCTGAGAAAGGTTGATATTGGTACACACCTTTTTTAAATGATCAGAGGCAGAGTTCAACTTGTTTAAATTAAAATTGCCACACAGAGATTGGGTTTAGGCCACATGCACACAGAATGACATCAACAAATATAAGAAATATTAAACATTTACACATAGATTTTTGAATATATGTAGAGGAATGATACTTTGAAATGTGCTCATTGCGGAGTTATGATCAGTTGAGTAATGAAGGTTGAACTATTCTGGGAAAGAGGTTCTATTCCCAGCATCATGATGGACACTCCTGATATAGAAGGTTTCGCTAACGCATTGGAATTGTTTTACTATTTTCATATGCATGTGCAATGAAGAATTGCTTGCTGCTGATAAATGCAAAGAAGAACAGCTTACACATAGATGCTCACATATAGGCTGCTGAATGCAATGAAGACCTGCTTATCAAGTAAAGTTCAATGTCAATTTGTAATATTCAATTAGGATTTGCAAAACAGTGAAGTTAAACAATGAATGGGTCCATAGTCGGTATGAGAAGACTACAGGAATATTTACCTGGGTGTACGTTCAAACAGAGATGAGAAAATTGCGATAAATAATTGTTTGTTTGTTTGTTAGTATGTATATGAATGTTATGTGTATAAACTGTGTTGAGTTATAGTTACTCAGTAGTGTCTCAGTGAAACAACCGACGGGGGAAGCCTTGCGGTGACAACAAAAGCAGTGTTTTACTGATCAGTCAAGTTGCTCCAGTGTACTCCATACAAACTGGTTGGCTACTGAAGGGATAGAAAATGGGGAATACTTGTTTTAAAGCAAACAAGGAATTAGATGGGAAAAATACATGTTTTAACGGGACCCAGACAATATTAAATACTCAGACAGATGGGAGAAGAAGTGTAGTTTTGTAGGAAATCACAAAATTATTACATAGAATTAGTGAAATCAATTGAAGAATGCCTTTCTGAAGAGCTGTTTACCACAGATGAGCAGCTTTGCGACCAAGCACATTGTAGATCGCTTTACTGCCAAAATGATCTAATTTAATGGATTGGTTTAGACATGCATAACAGCATTTGGCCGCAGTTCGATGATCGACTTTGTGGTTGTATCATCGGACTTGCGGCCGTATGTCCTGGACACTCGGGTGAAGAGAGGGGCGGAGCTGTCAACTGATCACCACCTGGTGGTGAGTTGGCTCCGCTGGTGGGGGAGGATGCCGATCAGACCTGGCAGGCCCAAACGTATTGTGAGGGTCTGCTGGGAGCGTTTGTCAGAATCCCCCGTCAGAAGGAGCTTTAACTCCCACCTCCGGCAGAGCTTCAACCATATTTGAGGTGGGGGACATTGAATGGGCCATGTTCCGTGACTCCATTGCCGAGGCAGCTGGTCGGAGTTGTGGCCGTAAGGTGGTCGGTGCCTGTCGTGGCGGCAACCCTCGAACCTGCTGGTGGACACCAGTGGTGAGGGAAGCCGTCAAGCTGAAGAAGGAGTCCTATCGGGCCTTTTTGGCCAGTGGGACCCTGGAAGAAGCTGATAGGTACCGACGGGCTAAACGGGCCACGGCTTCGGCGGTTAAAAAGCTCCTCGGTGGCAAGGCCCCAGGGGTGGATGAGGTCCGTCCTGAGTTTTTCAAGGCTCTGGATGTTGTAGGGCTGTCTTGGCTGACACGCCTCTGCAGTATCGCGTGGACATCGGGGACAGTGCCTCTGGACTGGCAGATTGGGGTGGTGGTCCCCCTCTTTAAAAAGGGGGACCGGAGGGTGTGTTCCAACTATAGGGGTATCACACTCCTCAGCCTCCCTGGTAAGGTCTATTCGGGGGTATTGGAGAGGAGGATCCGTCGGATAATCGAGCCTCGGATTCAGGAGATGCAGTGTGGCTTTCGTCCTGGCCGTGGAACAGTGGACCAGCTCTATACCCTCGGCAGGATCCTGGAGGGTGCATGGGAGTTCGCCCAACCAGTCTACATGTGTTTTGTGGACTTGGAGAAAGCGTTCGACCGTGTCCCTCGTGGTTTGTAAAGGTGCTAATGCCCGACAATGTATGATCAAAAGAGGGAGTGGAGGTTTTCGGCTGTAAGAAGGTCTGAATGTCCGACTATAATTTGTAAAAACCGGGTAAGAAAAGGCTTGAAAGCCCGACTATACACCATCATAAGCGGGAGAGGAGGTGTTCAGCTGCAAGAAGGTGTGAATGTCCACCCATAATTACTGAAAAATTGGTAAGAAAAGGTGCGAATGCCCAAACATACATCATCAAAAGCAGGAGTGGATGTGTTGGGCTACAAGAAGGTTTGAAAGTCCGACCATGGTTTGTAAAAAACGGGTAAGAAAATGTGCGAATGCCCGACAATGTATGATCAAAAGAGGGAGCGGAGGTTTTTGGCTACAAGAAGGTTTGAATGTCCGACCATAGTTTGTAAAAAGCGGGTAAGAAAAGGTTCAAATGCCTGACAATACACCATCAAAAGCGGGAGCGGAGGTGTTCCGCTGTAAGACGGTGTGAATGTCCGACCATAGTTGGTAAAAAGCGGGTAAGAAAAGGTTAAAATACCCGACTGTACACAATCAATAGCGGGAGCGGAGTTGTTCGGCTACAAGAAGGTGTGAAAGTCCAACCATGGTTTGTAAAAAGCTGCTAAGAAAAGGTTCGAATGCCCGAATATATACCATCAAAAGCGGAAGCGGAGGTGTTCGGCTGCAAGAAGGTGTGAACGTCCGACCAAAGTTTGTAAAAAGCAGTTAAGAAAAGGTTCGAATATCCAACCAAACATAATCAAAAGCGGGAGCAGAGCTGTTTGACTGCAAGTAGGTGTGAATGTCCAGCCATAATTACTCACAAACGGGTAAGAAAAGGTAGTATTGCCAGACCATACATGATCAAAACAGGGAGCTGAGGTGGTTCAGCACCAAGGTGTGAATGTCTGACTATAGTTTGTAAAAAGCGGGTAAGATAAGGTGCGAATGCCCGACAATGTATGATCAAAAGAGGGAGCGGAGGTTTTTGGCTACAAGAAGGTTTGAATGTCCGACCATAGTTTGTAAAAAGCGGGTAAGAAAAGGTTCAAATGCCTGACTATACACCATCAAAAGCGGGAGCGGAGGTGTTCCGCTGTAAGACGGTGTGAATGTCCGACCATAGTTGATAAAAAGTGGGTAAGAAAAGGTTAAAATACCCGACTGTACACAATAAATAGGGGGAGCGGAGTTGTTCGGCTACAAGAAGGTGTGAAAGTCCAACCATGGTTTGTAAAAAGCTGGTAAGAAAAGGTTCGAATGCTCGAATATATACCATCAAAAGCGGAAGCGGAGGTGTTCGGCTGCAAGAAGGTGTGAACGTCCGACCAAAGTTTGTAAAAAGCAGTTAAGAAAAGGTTCGAATATCCAACCAAACATAATCAAAAGCGGGAGCAGAGCTGTTCGACTGCAAGTAGGTGTGAATGTCCAAGCCATAATTACTCACAAACGGGTAAGAAAAGGTAGTATTGCCAGACCATACATGATCAAAACAGGGAGCGAAGGTGGTTCAGCTGCAAGGTGTGAATGTCTGACTATAGTTTGTAAAAAGCGGGTAAGATAAGGTGCGAATGCCCGACAATGTATGATCAAAAGAGGGAGCAGAGGTTTTCGGCTGCAAGAAGGTCTGAATGCCCACCCAAAATTCCTGAAAAATTGGTAAAAAATAGGTGCGAATGCCAAACCATACATCATCAAAAGCAGGAGTGGATGTGTTCGGCTACAAGAAGATTTGAATGTCCATCAATAATTGCTTTAAAACATGAAAGAAAATTTTCGAATATCAAACCGCACATGATCATAAGCGGGAGAGGAGTTGTTCAGCTGCAAGAAGGTGTGAATGTATAAAATGAATTCCTTCACTCAAACCAAGTTAAAACTGCTTTGTCCTTCATATTTATCAATGTCTAGATCGACTTCAACAAAGAACAACATTGTATTTGGCAGTAGAAGAAAAAGCAACACTGAAGGATCAGGAATCCGAGAATAAGCTTCTTTTCATACGTTTTGAATGATTTGGGATTTTATGTATAAAATGAATTCCTTCACTCAAACCAAGTGAAAACTGCTTTGTCCTTCATATTTATCAATGTCTAGATTTACTTCAACAAAGAACAACATTGTATTTTGCAGTAGTAGAAAGAGCAACACTTGAAGGAACAGGAATCCAAGAATAAGCTTATTTTCATACGTTCTGCATGATTTGGGATTTTCTGTATAAAATGAATTCCTTTACTCAAACTATGTTAAAACTGCTTTGTCCTTCATATTTATCAATGTGTAGATTGACTTCAACAAAGAACAACATTGTATTTTGCAGTAGAAGAAAGATCAGGAATCCGAAAACAAGCTTATTTTCATACGTTCTGCTTGATTTGGGATTTTGCTATAAAATTAATTCCTTCACTCAAACAAAGTGGAAACTGCTTTGTCCTTCATATTTATCAATGTCTATATAAATTTCAACAAAGAACAAGGCTGTATTTTTCATTATAGGAAAGAGCAACACTGGAGGATCAGGAATCCGAGAAAAAGCTTACTTTCATGAGTCCTGCACGATTTCGGATTTTCCTATAAAATGAATTGCTTTGCTCAAACCAAGTTAAAATTGCTTTGTCCTTCATAGTTATCCATGTCTAAAATGTATCAAGCATAAAGTTCCTCATATTACCCTGAATGAGAAAGAAGCATCCCTTTGGTTGAGCAATACGTTCCTTTTGCGGAGTTATGCATGATTTCGGATTTTGCTATAAAATTCATTCCTTCACACCTTTTTTTTTCACCACATTTTGTAGATTATGGTTGGAAATTCTCAACCACTCTAATCCGAAGACCTCTCCCCCCGCTTTTGTTCATATATTTGAACTTTAGTTGGACATTCACCCCTTTTTGCAGCTAAACCACCTCCGCTCCCTGTTTTGATCATGTATGGTCAAGCAATACTACATTTTCTTACCCGTTTGTGAGTAATTAAGGCTGGATATTCAGACCTACTTGCAGCTGAACACAATCTCTCTCGCTTTTAATTATGTTTGGATATTCGAACCTTTTCTTTACTGCTTTTTGCCAACTTTGGTCGGACGTTCACACCTTCTTGCAGCCGAACACCTCCGCTTCTGCTTTTGATGGTATATATTCGGGCATTCGAACCTTTTCTTACCAGCTTTTTACAAACGATAGTTGGACTTTCACACCTTCTTGTAGCCGAACAACTCCGCTCCCTCTATTGATTGTGTACAGTCGGGTATTTTAACCTTTTCTTACCCGCTTTTTACCAACTATGGTCGGACATTCACACCGTCTTACAGCGGAACATCTCCGCTCCCTCTTTTGATGGTGTATAGTCAGGCATTTGAACATTTTCTTACCCGCTTTTTACAAACTATGGTTGGACATTCAAACCTTCTTGTAGCCGAAAACCTCTGCTCCCTCTTTTGATTATACATTGTTTGGCATTCGCACCTTATCTTACCCGCTTTTTACAAACTATAGTCAGACATTCACACCTTGGTGCTGAACCACCTCAGCTCCCTGTTTTGATCATGTATGGTCTGGCAATACTACCTTTTCTTACCCGTTTGTGAGTAATTATGGCTGGACATTCACACCTACTTGCAGTCGAACAGCTCTGCTCCCGCTTTTGATTATGTTTGGTTCGATATTCGAACCTTTTCTTAACTGCTTTTTACAAACTTTGGTCGGACGTTCACACCTTCTTGCAGCCGAACACCTCCGCTTCCGCTTTTGATGGTATATATTCGGGCATTCGAACCTTTTCTTAGCAGCTTTTTACAAACCATGGTTGAACTTTCACACCTTCTTGTAGCCGAACAACTCCGCTCCCGCTATTGATTGTGTACAGTCAGGTATTTTAACCTTTTCTTACCCGCTTTTTACCAACTATGGTCGGACATTCAAACCTTCTTGTAGCCGAAAACTTCCGCTCCCTCTTTTGATCATACATTGTCGGGCATTCGCACATTTTCTTACCCGTTTTTTACAAACCATGGTCGGACTGTCACACATTCTTGTAGCCAAACACATCCGCTCCCGCTATTGATTGTGTACAGTCGGGTATTTTAACCTTTTCTTACCCGTTTTTTACCAACTATGGTCGGACATTCACACCTTCTTACAGCGGAACACCTCCGCTCCCTCTTTTGATAGTGTATGTTCGGGCATTCGAATCTATTCTTACCCCCTTTTTACAAAATATGCTCGGAGATTCACACCTACTCACAGCCGAACAACTCCGCTCCCGCATTTGATGGTGTATAGTCGGGCATTCTCACCTTTCTCATCAGCTTTTTGCAAATTATGATCTGACATTCACACCTACTTGCAGTCGAACAGCTCTGCTTCCGCTTTTGATTATGTTTGGTTGGATATTCGAAACTTTTCTTAACTGCTTTTTACAAACTTTGGTAGGACGTTCAAACTTTCAAGCAGCCGAACACCTCCGCTTCCGCTTTTGATGTTGTATATTCGGGCATACAAACCTTTTCTTACCCACTTTTTACAAACCATGGTCAGACTTTCACTCTTTGTTGCTGAACAACTCCGCTCCCTCTTTTGATTGTGTACAGTCGGGTATTTTCACCTTTTCTTACCTGCTTTTTACAAACTTTGGTCGGACATTCAAACCTTCTTGTAGCCGAACACATCCACTCCTGCTTTTGATGATGTATGGTTGGGCATTCGCACCTTTTCTTACCCATTTTTCAGTAATTATTGGTGGACATTCAGACCTTCTTGCAGCTGAACACCTCTGCTCCCTCTTTTGATCATACATTGTCGGGCATTCGCACCTTGTCTTACCCGCTTTTTACAAACTTTAGTCAGACATTCACACCTTGCAGCTGAACCACCTCCGCTCCCTGTTTTGATCATGTATGGTCTGGCAATACTACCTTTTCTTACCCGTTTGTGAGTAATTATGGCTGGACATTCACACCTACTTGCAGCCGAACACCACCTCTCCCGCTTTTGATGATGTATTGTCCGGCATTCTAGTCTCTTCTAACACATTTTTCAGCAATTATGGTCGGACATTCACACCTACTCACAGCCGAACACTTCCGCTCCCGCATTTGATGGTGTATAGCCGGGCATTCTCACCCTTTCTCATCAGCTTTTTGCAAATTATGATCTGACATTCACACCTACTTGCAGTCGAACAGCTCTGCTCCTGCTTTTGATTATGTTTGGTTGGATATTCGAACCTTTTCTTAACTGCTTTTTACAAACTTTGGTCGGACGTTCACACCTTCTTGCAGCCGAACACCTCCACTTCCACTTTTGATGGTATATATTCGGGCATTCGAACCTTTTCTTACCCGCTTTTTACAAACCGTGGTCGGACTTTCACACCTTCTTGTAGCCGAACAACTCCGCTCCCGCTATTGATTGTGTGCAGTCGGGTATTTTAACCTTTTCTTACCCGCTTTTTACCAACTATGGTCGGACATTTACACCTTCTTACAGCGGAACACCTCCGCTCCCTCTTTTGATGGTCTATGTTTGGGCATTCGAACCTTTTCTTACCCGCTTTTTACAAACTATGGTCGGACATTCAAACCTTCTTCTAGCCGAACACATCCACTCCTGCTTTTGATGATGTATGGTTTGGCATTAGCACCCTTTTTTTACCCATTTTTCAGCAATTATGGGTGGACATTCAGACCTTCTTGCAGCCGAAAACCTCCGCTCCCTCTTTTGATCATGCATTGTCGGGCATTCGCACCTTGTCTTACCCGCTTTTTATAAACTTTAGTTGGACATTCACACCTTCTTGCAGCTGAACGACCTCCGCTCCCTGTTTTGATCATGTATGGTCTGGCAATACTACCTTTTCTTACCCGTTTGTGAGTCATTAATCCCAAAATATTGAGCATGAAATAAGTCTTTATGCTGATGATGTATTACTTTTCCTTCAGAACTCACAGACGTCTCTCACTCACACGATCACACTCATAAATAAATTCTCAGCACTTTCTGACTACTCTATCAACTGGTCTAAGACCACAGTTCTGCCCATTAACTGTAGGGTCCATAATATACCTGCGATCACTTTACAGTCAGGAAATATTAGATATTTAGGCATAAACATTTCCTCCAGGCTCTCAGAGCTAACAAAGCTAAATTATGTGCAATTATTAAAGACAGTAGAGGACGATCTCTCTCGTTGGAAGTCCTTACCTATATCACTTATGGGGAGAATTACATCCATTAAAATGATGATACTACCAAAAGTTAACTATTTGTTCTCAATGATCCCCATAAAACCATCTGCTACTTGGTTTAAGTAACTAGATTCATGCATCTCCAAATTTCTGTGGAAAAACAAACCACCACGTATTAGTTTAAAAACCCTACAGAAGACCAAGGACAATGGTGGATTAGATTTACCTCATTTTCAGCACTATTCCTTAGCCAATAGGTTACAATATATATCAAAATGGTTTAAACCTTGTTTTTGTCACAGTTCCCAGAGACGTTGTAATCGTTGAGGATTCTATATTCACCCCCTCATTAGAGGCACGTGTTGCAGATTGATGACACTGAATCTTCTTCTCTCTTCATTGCTGGCATCATTCCCAGCATCGTAAGTGTTCGTGGCATTGTTAGCCTCTTCTTCTGGATCTTGATATCGAGAATCCTTTTGTATTTCTGGTTTGTCAGTGCTCTCTCTTCGTTCACCGGCGTCTTCGTCTTTTTGTCCTTGAGTTTGGTGATTTTTTCTTCTTTTGATGCCTTGACACAATGTGACAGGTGATACCACGTGGGAGATCCTGTAACTTGGACTGCTGTCCCTGTGCTGCGAAATGGCTGTGCTGCTCAAATGGTCTCTCCTTCATCATGGTTACATGCTGCCATTCCGACAATTGGAGACCCATGTCGGAATGGCGACACTTAATTTTTTATCAAACGTCCCACCATTCCGACACTTTTTTCCTCCTATGGTCGGAATGGCGGTATTTTTTTTTTTTTTTAACATACCGCCATTCCGACAGTTCCTTTTAATAGCCTATTTTTTACCCAAAACATTTTGCACTAATGATATGCCGGCGCAAATACGCCCTAAAGTTTGGCGCACAAGCTCTGCACATGCAGAGGCCACAGCCTCGCAAACAAACTTTAATAATCTATTATCAAAATCCCCTGAATTTCAAATATAAAAATACAGATATTAATGTAACTCTGGCGAGACTGAAACTGATTAAGCAGAAATACATTGTCAGTGAGCTGTCACAGCAGCCAGCTGGAGCGGAGCTCTCCACAGAGCCCATGCGTCTTTTGCACGCTGTCATCATATGCAAAAGTAATAATTGCAATAACAGATATCACGGCTACGGCACAGGACACAGTTGCGAGCACTCTGCCTTGCCTTGCCAATAGGAGAAGAGAGAAATGACAGCATAGAACGTATAAAACACAACAAAATGCAGTAAAAACGTTTATTCATGTTATTCACGTGATTTATGAGTACTCGCTCCAATTTTGGGAAGCGCGGATGGGCTTTGCGCATTTGGCACAAACACACAGCCGTTGCGCAAGGCTTTATACAGCCTGTTGATATCTTAAGGACGTAACTGGTCACACCTGGGAGTAAATGTCATGTAGAGATTGTTTTTACATGACATTACAGCTGAACATATAGCTTTCATCCACAAACCAATGTGGGAGAGCCCGAAGACGCATGTGCCAGACGCACATAGGCATGCGTAAAACCAATTTTTACCACTTCATACTGTTTATTTGCTTTCTTTTAGTTAACTTTCGTTTCTTTTGGATTCTTGTGCGTGTTATGGAGCCGTTTTGGTCCATGTTTGTAAGCCTTTTTTTCCTGGATTAAATTTTCGGAAGTTGAAACAAGTGGCATTGGAGTGTGTGATTGAAAACCACCGCGGACTGCTTCTCCTCCTCCAGTTGCCGAGACTTTGTGTTTTTAATAACGCTTGTCTATAAACATGTGTTAAACATATAAATTGCATGAACAGAAAGAAGGGACTCACCTGTTGAGTAACACACATTTCCTTATACAGAAAGCCTTGTCGGAATGGTGGGAGATTTGAACGTCGGAATGGTGGGACGTTTGCATGTCGGAATGGTGGTATGTCGGAATGGTGGTATGTCGGAATGGTGGGATGTCGGAATAGCGGGATGTCGGAATGGCGGGATTTCGGAATGGGTGTTGCCACCCCCTTCATCATATACACTTTTATTTATACATCACCTTCCACCATGAAGCGTTGTCCCTTTTTGTTTCTCTCTTTGTTCTTAAAATGCTGTTATGCATGTCTAAACCAATCCATTAAATTAGATCATTTTGTCAGTAAAGCGATCTACATTGTGCTTGGTCGCAAAGCTGCTCATCTGTGGTAAACAGCTCTTCAGAAAGGCATTCTTCAATTGATTTCACTAATTTCATGTAATAATTTTGTGATTTCCTACAAAACTACACTTCTTATCCCATCTGTCTGAGTATTTAATATTGTCTGGGTCTTGCTTTAAAACAAGAATTCCCCATTTTCTATCCCTTCAGTAGCCAACCAGTTTGTATGGAGTACACTGGAGCAACTTGACTGATCAGTAAAACACTGCTTTTGTTGTCACCGCAAGGCATCCCCCGTCGGTTGTTTCACTGAGACACTACTGAGTAACCATAACTCAACACAGTTTATACACATAACATTCATATACATACTAACAAACAAACAAACAATTATTTATCGCGATTTTCTCATCTCTGTTTGAACGTACACCCAGGTAAATATTCCTGTAGTCTTCTCATACCGACTATGGACCCATTCATTGTTTAACTTCACTGTTTTGCAAATCCTAATTGAATATTACACATTGACATTGAACTTTACTGGATAAGCAGGTCTTCATTGCATTCATTAACCTATATGTGAGCATCTATGTGTAAGCTGTTCTTCTTTGCATTTATCAGCAGCAAGCAATTTTTCATTGCACATGCATATGAAAATAGTAAAACAATTCCAATGCGTTAGCGAAACCTTCTATATCAGGAGTGTCCATCATGATGCTGGGAATAGAACCTCTTTCCCAGAATAGTTCAACCTTCATTACTCAACTGATCATAACTCCGCAATGAGCACATTTCAAAGTATCATTCCTCTACATGTATTCAAAAATCTATGTGTAAATGTTTAATATTTCTTATATTTGTTGATGTCATTCTGTGTGCATGTGGCCTAAACCCAATCTCTGTGTGGCAATTTTAATTTAAACAAGTTGAACTCTGCCTCTGATCATTTAAAAAAGGTGTGTACCAATATCAACCTTTCTCAGGTAATTACTGATCCTACAAAACCAAAGAGATCCTTCAAGGTTGTCCCTGATTGGCTCAATCTTAACAAATCAAAGGTAGAATATCCGCAGTATCTGAACTTGGTGTTAGTTATCACTGCTCAATAGCCTGTATCAGAATTGCAAAAATGAAAACATTAGGTCCACGCTTGGTATCCAGATCCTGAAACATCTCCATGAGCAGGCTTTTTTTTAACTGATCTGTTGAATAGTTATATGACACTGTTAAAATCTCAGATGAAGATCTAGCACTTGACCATTTTTGTAAATCTTCTAATTCCATAGTTGATAAACATGCCCCTTTTAAAAAGTATAGAACTTAGAACAGGTCGAGTCCCTGACTTTCGGCAGAACTGTCTTCTTTACTTTTTTTTTTTTTTTCCCCTTGTCCTGTTCAGCATTATGTCAGAAGAATTGTAGTCTGAATACCTTTGATGCCAAACAGATTTGCTTTGCCAAGGGAAGTTTTATAAATGTAAAGCTCCCCTTGATGCCCATTTACTTATTTCTGTTTACAATATATGACATGAACTGAACTGAACCGGACCGGGGGACAAGGAAAGAAGAAGAGGAAAGAAGAGGAAACAGAACAAAAATAGAAACAAAAACCAGACAACCAGCTGCTACACCTGTAAAAAACAAAACAGACAACAATCCATGGCCTCTGAGGGGAATCCAGCCTTAGCGCCACCAGGAGCACCTGAAAGCAGACAAGCAGAGAAAAAACAAACACACAAACAAACAAAAACAAGCACAAGAAGCGGCAATCGCATACAACACAGCTGTGGATATAGATGACCTGAGACGACATGATAATACATCAACTGCTTAGCGACCATGCTACTGGACTAATGAATGTGTGTGTGTGTGTGTGTGTGTGAGAACATGCAACACCCATGGCACAGGACCTACATGATAACCGTGCTTAGTTATGAGTGTATAAGCGTACAGGGCCACAATCCACAGCCCCCCCCAAGCAATCAGAAGCAGGCAGAGAGGGCCACAAGACCCAGGCCACCAGCAGCCCCCACAGAGCACAGAACCCAGGCAGCCCACTGCAGGGGCAACCACGCATCCACCCAGAAGACTGCAGAGGAAGCCCCCGGAAAGAGCCCCCATAAGCATAGGGCAGAGGCCCTCCGGGAGCCAGGGGCAACAGCCCACCGACCCCGCCAGGCCCCAGCCGCCCAGACATGGGCCGTGCACTGGACCCGGGCCCCAGGGGCCCGAGCGCCCCCAAACCCCCCGGCAGAGGCCCCACCCAATACCCAGGAGGGCCAAGCGCCCCAGACAGCCACAAAGTGGGTCAGCGCCTGCCCCAGCGCCCCTTGCCAAGTGCCCTGGGAGTCAAGACGTGCCCACAGGTGGGTGAAGTCGCGAGCAGTGGGGAGAGGCAACGCTGACGCCCCATCGGGAGAAGCACAGGCAGGCCAGGCGACAGCAAGTCCCAGATCCAGGCCCAATCATTACCACACACACTTTCACGTCCCATACATCCACACATCCACACGTCCTACCTCCCTCGACTCTGCTGGGGTATAGTGCAGCGGGCACACCAGGGGGCCAGCAACCCCCCAGCCACCACAGACCCCGAACCAGCAGAACAATTAATTAATCCTCCTGGCCCCTCCTGCCCCGAACAGACACCAGGAAGCAGGGGTGTGCGAAGAAGACCCCTCCCCTCACCCTTCTGGCTCTTCAATATTTTCTAATAGTGAGCAATTAAAATTGAGGGGCAGCCAAACTTGTAGAACTGGGAGCGCGGCACTCTGGGCAGCCTACATACCCAAAGAGCCCCGCCCACCACATGCCACTCAGTATAACCGCCCCAAAAGACCTAATGTGTGTGTGTGAGTGTGTTTGATAAGTAGTAATGTCTAAGGTGTAATTAAAACAGGGGCAGGGAACTGCAGAGTGCAACCAAAGGGGACCACCTACGTGGCCCCATCCACTTCACCCCACCGAACACACACGCCCCCAAAACCCTTCATGCGTGAGTGTGTGCTGTGTACAGGAGCCAGAAGGGAGAGGGGTATGGGGATATATACCGGGGGAGCTACTCTCCCCCAGAGAGGGCAGCCAGGGACTGGCTGTAATAGACATCCCTGCTACCTGGGAGCCAACAATGGGCAGGAGGGCCTGATGTCCACCAGGCTCGGGGCCTGCAGCGACCATATTCCGGGAGCTACTGTACCCCCAGAAGGTACCCATCCCGCCCCACCCCACTCAACCCAACCCCACCCCGGAGGACCTCTACAAAAAACAAACAAACAACATAAAAAAAACAATCAAACAAACCACCCGGTCAGACCAGTCGCAGCAGCCCGGGCCTGAGACCCACCATCACCCAGCAACCCACCACCACCACTATGTGATAAAACTAATCAGAGGGGACCAGAGAGAATGAAATTCAGCCAATTGATGTTTTGAGGAGGCAGACATTGTTTCCATGCTAATATAATCTAAAGGAAAATTTCTAAACTGGTTAATACACAGATTGTTCTTCGCTTTCCAGTTCATGAGAATAGTTTTCTTTGCGATACATAACACTGTGACAACCATGTGTGCTGAGTTAATTTCCATGTTGATGTTGTCTAAGTCACCCAGTATGCACAGTGTGGGGCATGCAGGGATGCTACACTTTAGCCATGTTGATAGGTCCTCACAGACTTCAAGCCAGAACTTCTGGACAGGCGCACAAAACCACAAAGCATGTGCATAATCATCAGGTGTGTTATCTGTGCAATGTGAGCAGATGTTTGAGTGTGTTAGACCCATCCTGAACATCCTTTGTCCTGTATAGTGTGTTCTATGAAGGATTTTGTATTGTATGAGCTGTAAATTAGGATTTCGAGTCTTTATGAAGGTGTTCAAACATATTTGTGGTTAGAAGCTATGACCAGAACTGATGGATAAATCTGCCTCCCATTTTGAGGATGGAAGAGACATTGTGTCATCTATCTTAGACAATAATTTATATATTTTTGATAGTAGTTTTGGGGTGCAGATGCTTAGAAATTCTGCTACCCTAGTCGGGAGTTGTAAGTCTGGTTGGTGGAGGATATATCCATCCATCCATCCATCATCTGCCGCTTATCCGGGGGTCGGGTCGCGGGGGCAGGAGCTTGAGCAGAGAAACCCAGACGTCTCTGTCCCCAGCCACTTCCTCCAGCTCTTCCGGGGGGACCCCGAGCGTTCCCAGGCCAGCCGAGAGACATAGTCTCTCCAACGTGTCCTGGGTCTCCCCCGGTTTCTCCTCCCAGTGGGACGTGCCCGGAACACCTCCCCAGGGAGGCGCCCAGGGGGCATCCTAACCAGATGCCCGAGCCACCTCATCTGACTCCTCTCAATGCGGAGGAGCAGCGGTTCTACTCCGAGCCCCTCCCGGAAGACTGACCTTCTCACCCTATCTCTAAGGGAGAGCCCAGACACCCTGCGGAGTAAACCCATTTCGGCTGCTTGTATTCGCGATCTTGTTCTTTCGGTCACTACCCACAACTCGTGACCATAGGTGAGGATGGAACGTAGATTGACCAGTAAGTAGAGAGCTTCGCCTTCTGGCTCAGCTCCCTCTTCACTACGACGGGTCGGTGCAGAGCCCGCAACACTGCAGACGCCGCACCGATCCGCCCGTCAATCTCCCGCTCCATTCGTCCCTCACTCGTGAACAAGATCCCGAGATACTTGAACTCCTCCACTTGGGGAAGGATCTCATTCCCGACCCGGAGAGAGTATTCCACCCTTTTCCGGCTGAGAACCATAGTCTCGGATTTGGAGGTGCTGATTCTCATCCCAGCCGCTTCACACTCGGCTGCGAATCGCTCCAGTAAGAGCTGAAGGTCACGGCCTGACGACGCTAACAGAACCACATCATCTGCAAAAAGCAGAGACCCGATTCTGAGGTCGCCAAATGGGACACCCTCAACGCCCTGGCTCCACCTAGAAATTCTGTCCATAAAAGTTAGGAACAGAATCGGTGACAAAGGGCAGCCCTGACGGAGTCCAACTCTCACCGGAAACGTATCCCACTTACTGCCGGCAATGCGGACCAAACTCTGGCACCGGTCATACAGAGACCAAACGGCCCCTATCAAGGGGTCCGGCACTCCATATTCCCGGAGCAACCCCCACAGGACTCTACGAGGGACACGGTCGAATGCTTTCTCCAAGTCCACAAAACACATGTAGATGCATAGATAGCATAGTTTGCCAAAAGCGGGTAAGCTGCGAATGACCGACTAAATATCAACAAAAGTGGGGGCGGAGGTCTTCGGATGCAAGTGGGTGTGAATATCCCACCATACAAGTATGGTGGAGAGGAAGCTGTGAACAGCCGACCATAGTTTGCAAAAAGCGGGTGAGAAAAGGTGCGAATGTCCAACCATACATGATCAAAACAGGGAGCGGAGGTGTTTGGCTGTGACAAGGTGTGAATGTCCACCCAAAATTAATGAAAAGCGGGCAACAAGTAGGTTTGAATGCCCAACCATACATCATCAAAAGCAGGAGTGGATGTGTTCGGCTAGAAGAAGGTTTGAATGTCCGAGCATAGTTTGTAAAAAGCGGGTAAGGAAAGATTCGAATGCCCGAACATACACCATCAAAAGAGGGAGCGGAGGAGCTCCGCTGTAAGACGGTCTGAATGTCCATTAATAATTGCTAGAAAACATGAAAGAAAATTTTCGAATATCAAACCGCACATGATCATAAGCTCGGAGAAGGTGTTCGACTACAAGTAGGTGTGAATGTCAGATTATAATTTGTAAAAAGCGGGTAAGAAAAGGTAAGAATGTCCAACCATAAATTATGAAAAGCGGCAGCAAAGATGTTTGGCTGGTATTTATCAATATTTCTATCTATTGATAGATTTCAACAAAAAACAACGTTGTACTTTGCAGTAAAAGAAAGAGCAAATCTAAAGTTTCAGGAATCCGAGTATAAGCTTGCTTTCATGAATTCTGCACGATTTCAGATTTTGCTATAAATGAATTCCTTCACTCAAACTATGTTAAAACTGCTTTGTCCTTCATATTTATCAATGTCTAGATCAACTTCAACAAAGAACAACATTGGATTTTGCAGTAGAAGAAAGAGCAACACTGAAGGATCAGGAATCCGAGAATAAGCTTATTTTCATACGTTCTGCATGATTTGGGATTTTATGTATAAAATGAATTCCTTCACTCAAACTAAGTTAAAACTGCTTTGTCCTTCATATTTATCAATGTCTAGATCGACTTCAACAAAGAACAACATTGGATTTTGCAGTAGAAGAAAGAGCAACACTGAAGGATCAGGAATCCGAGAAAAAGCTTTCTTTTCATACGTTCTGCATGATTTGGGATTTTATGTATAAAATGAATTCCTTCACTCAAACTATGTTAAAACTGCTTTGTCCTTCATATTTATCAATGTCTAGATCGATTTCAACAAAGAACAAGGTTGTATTTTGCAGTATAGGAAAGAGCAAAACTGGAGGATCAGGAATCCGAGAAAAAGCTTACTTTCATGAGTCCTGCACGATTTCATATTTTCCTATAAAATGAATTGCTTTGCTCAAACCAAGTTAAAATTGCTTTGTCCTTCATAGTTATCCATGTCTAAAATGTATCAAGCATAAAGTTCCTCATATTACCCTGAATGAGAAAGAAGCATCCCTTTGGTTGAGCAATACGTTCCTTTTGCGGAGTTATGCATGATTTCGGATTTTGCTATAAAATTCATTCCTTCACACCTTTTTTTTCACCGCATTTTATAGATTATGGTTGGAAATTCTCAACCACTCTCATCCGAAGACCTCTCTTCCCGCTTTTGTTAATATATTTGAACTTTAGTCGGACATTCACCCCTTTTTGCAGCTAAACCACCTCCGCTCCCTGTTTTGATCATGTATGGTCGGGCAATACTACCTTTTCTTACCCGTTTGTGAGTAATTATGGCTGGATATTCACACCTACTTGCAGCTGAACACAATCTCTTTCGCTTTTGATGATGTATGGACCGGCATTCTTACCTTTTCTAACACATTTTTCAGCAATTATGGTCGAAGATTCACACCTAATCACAGACGAACAGTTCTGCTCCCACTTTTGATTATGTTTGGTTGGATATTAAAACCTTTTCCTAACTGATTTTTAAAAACTTTGGTTGGACGTTCACACCTTCTCGTAGCCGAACACATCCACTCCTGCTTATGATGATGTATGGGTGGACATTCACACCTTCTTGCAGCTGAACACCCCCTCTCCCACTTATGATCATGTGCGGTTTGATTTTCGGAAATTTTCTTCACACCTCCGGCAGAGCTTCAACCATATCCCGGGGGAGGTGGGGGACAGTGAGTCCGAATGGGCCATGTTCCGTGACTCCATTGCCGAGGCAGCTGGTCGGAGTTGTGGCCGTAAGGTGGTCGGTGCCTGTCGTGGCGGCAACCCTCCAACCTGCTGGTGGACACCAGTGGTGAGGGAAGCCGTCAAGCTGAAGAAGGAGTCCTATCGGGCCTTTTTGGCCAGTGGGACCGTGGAAGCAGCTGATAGGTACCGACGGGCCAGACGGGCCGCGGCTTCGGCGGTTGCTGAGGCAAAAACTCGGGCCTGGGAGGAGTTCGGTGAGACCATGGAGAACGATTTCCGGACGGCCTCGAAAAGATTCTGGTCCACCATCCGGCGTCTCAGGGGGGGGAAGCGGCTCACAGTCAACACTGTTTACAGTGGGGACGGGGCTTTGCTGACCTCAACTAGGGATGTTGTGAGTCGGTGGGGGGAGTACTTCGAGGAACTCCTCAATCCTACCAACACGTGCTCGGAAGAGGCAGAGTCGGAGAGCTCAGAGACGGGGCCTCCCATTTCTGGGGCTGAGGTTGCCGAGGTGGTTAAAAAGCTCCTCGGTGGCAAGGCCCCGGGGGTGGATGAGGTCCGTCCTGAGTTTCTCAAGGCTCTGGATGTTGTAGGGCTGTCTTGGCTGACACGCCTCTGCAGTATCGCGTGGACATCGGGGACAGTGCCTCTGGACTGGCAGATTGGGGTGGTGGTCCCCCTCTTTAAAAAGGGGGACCGGAGGGTGTGTTCCAACTATAGGGGTATCACACTCCTCAGCCTCCCTGGTAAGGTCTATTCGGGGGTATTGGAGAGGAGGATCCGTCGGATAATCGAGCCTCGGATTCAGGAGATGCAGTGTGGCTTTCGTCCTGGCCGTGGAACAGTGGACCAGCTGCTGGGAGTTCGCCCAACCAGTCTACATGTGTTTTGTGGACTTGGAGAAAGCGTTCGACCGTGTCCCTCGTGGAGTCCTGTGGGGGTTGCTCCGGGAATATGGAGTGCCGGACCCCTTGATAGGGGCTGTTCGGTCTCTGTATGACCGGTGCCAGAGTTTGGTCCGCATTGCCGGCAGTAAGTGGGATACGTTTCCGGTGAGAGTTGGACTCCGTCAGGGCTGCCCTTTGTCACCGATTCTGTTCCTAACTTTTATGGACAGAATTTCTAGGCGGAGCCAGGGCGTTGAGGGTGTCCGATTTGGCGACCTCAGAATCGGGTCTCTGCTTTTTGCAGATGATGTGGTTCTGTTAGCGTCGTCAGGCCGTGACCTTCAGCTTTTACTGGAGCGATTCGCAGCAAAGTGTGAAGCGGCTGGGATGAGAATCAGCACCTCCAAATCCGAGACTATGGTTCTCAGCCGGAAAAGGGTGGAATACTCTCTCCGGGTCGGGAATGAGATCCTTCCCCAAGTGGAGGAGTTCAAGTATCTCGGGATCTTCTTCACGAGTGAGGGACGAATGGAGCGGGAGATTGACGGGCGGATCGGCGCGGCGCCTGCAGTGTTGCGGGCTCTGCACCGACCTGTCGTAGTGAAGAGGGAGCTGAGCCAGAAGGCGAAGCTCTCTACTTACTGGTCAATCTACGTTCCCATCCTCACCTATGGTCACGAGTTGTGGGTAGTGACCGAAAGAACAAGATCGCGAATACAAGCAGCCGAAATGGGTTTACTCCGCAGGGTGTCTGGGCTCTCCCTTAGAGATAGGGTGAGAAGGTCAGTCTTCCGGGAGGGGCTCGGAGTAGAACCGCTGCTCCTCCGCATTGAGAGGAGTCAGATGAGGTGGCTCGGGCATCTGGTTAGGATGCCCCCTGGGCGCCTCCCTGGGGAGGTGTTCCGGGCACGTCCCACTGGGAGGAGAACCCGGGGGAGACCCAGGACACGTTGGAGAGACTATGTCTCTCGGCTGGCCTGGGAACGCCTCGGGGTCCCCCCGGAAGAGCTGGAGGAAGTGGCTGGGGACAGAGACGTCTGGGTTTCTCTGCTCAAGCTCCTGCCCCCGCGACCCGACCCCCGGATAAGCGGCAGATGATGGATGGATGGATGGATATATCCTCCACCAACCAGACTTACAACTCCAGACTAGGGTAGCAGAATTTCTAAGCATCTGCACCCCAAAACTACTATCAAAAATATATAAATTATTGTCTAAGATAGATGACACAATGTCTCTTCCATCCTCAAAATGGGAGGCAGATTTATCCATCAGTTCTGGTCATAGCTTCTAACCACAAACATGTTTGAAGACCTTCATAATGACTCGAAATCCTAATTTACAGCTCATACAATACAAAATCCTTCATAGAACACACTATACAGGACAAAGGATGTTCAGGATGGGTCTAACACACTCAAACATCTGCTCACATTGCACAGATAACACACCTGATGATTATGCACATGCTTTGTGGTTTTGTGCGCCTGTCCAGAAGTTCTGGCTTGAAGTCTGTGAGGACCTATCAACATGGCTAAAGTGTAGCATCCCTGCATGCCCCACACTGTGCATACTGGGTGACTTAGACAACATCAACATGGAAATTAACTCAGCACACATGGTTCTCACAGTGTTATGTATCGCAAAGAAAACTATTCTCATGAACTGGAAAGCGAAGAACAATCTGTGTATTAACCAGTTTAGAAATTTTCTTTTAGATTATATGAGCATGGAAACAATGTCTGCCTCCTCAAAACATCAATTGGCTGAATTTCATTCTCTCTGGTCCCCTCTGATTAGTTTTATCACATAGTGGTGGTGGTGGGTTGCTGGGTGATGGTGGGTCTCAGGCCCGGGCTGCTGCGACTGGTGTGACCGGGTGGTTTGTTTGATTGTTTTTTTATGTTGTTTGTTTGTTTTTTGTAGAGGTCCTCTGGGGTGGGGTTGGGTTGAGTGGGGTGGGGCGGGATGGGTACCTTCTGGGGGTACAGTAGCTCCCGGAATATGGTCGCTGCAGGCCCCGAGCCTGGTGGACATCAGGCCCTCCTGCCCATTGTTGGCTCCCAGGTAGCAGGGATGCCTATTACAGCCAGTCTCTGGCTGCCCTCTCTGGGGGAGAGTAGCTCCCCCGGTATATATCCCCATACCCCTCTCCCTTCTGGCTCCTGTACACAGCACACACTCACACATGAAGGGTTTTGGGGGCGTGTGTGTTCGGTGGGGTGAAGTGGATGGGGCCACGTAGGTGGTCCCCTTTGGTTGCACTCTGCAGTTCCCTGCCCCTGTTTTAATTACACCTTAGACATTACTACTTATCAAACACACTCACACACACACATTAGGTCTTTTGGGGCGGTTATACTGAGTGGCATGTGGTGGGCGGGGCTCTTTGGGTATGTAGGCTGCCCAGAGTGCCGCGCTCCCAGTTCTACAAGTTTGGCTGCCCCTCAATTTTAATTGCTCGCTATTAGAAAATATTGAAGAGCCAGAAGGGTGAGGGGAGGGGTCTTCTTCGCACACCCCTGCTTCCTGGTGTCTGTTCGGGGCAGGAGGGGCCAGGAGGATTAATTAATTGTTCTGCTGGTTCGGGGTCTGTGGTGGCTGGGGGGTTGCTGGCCCCCTGGTGTGCCCGCTGCACTATACCCCAGCAGAGTCGAGGGAGGTAGGACGTGTGGATGTGTGGATGTATGGGACGTGAAAGTGTGTGTGGTAATGATTGGGCCTGGATCTGGGACTTGCTGTCGCCTGGCCTGCCTGTGCTTCTCCCGATGGGGCGTCAGCGTTGCCTCTCCCCACTGCTCGCGACTTCACCCACCTGTGGGCACGTCTTGACTCCCAGGGCACTTGGCAAGGGGCGCTGGGGCAGGCGCTGACCCACTTTGTGGCTGTCTGGGGCGCTTGGCCCTCCTGGGTATTGGGTGGGGCCTCTGCCGGGGGGTTTGGGGGCTCTCGGGCCCCTGGGGCCCGGGTCCAGTGCACGGCCCATGTCCGGGCGGCTGGGGCCTGGCGGGGTCGGTGGGCTGTTGCCCCTGGCTCCCGGAGGGCCTCTGCCCTATGCTTATGGGGGCTCTTTCCGGGGGCTTCCTCTGCAGTCTTCTGGGTGGATGCGTGGTTGCCCCTGCGGTGGGCTGCCTGGGTTCTGTGCTCTGTGGGGGCTGCTGGTGGCCTGGGTCTTGTGGCCCTCTCTGCCTGCTTCTGATTGCTTGGGGGGGGGCTGTGGATTGTGGCCCTGTACGCTTATACACTCATAACTAAGCACGGTTATCATGTAGGTCCTGTGCCATGGGTGTTGCATGTTCTCACACACACACACACACACACACATTCATTAGTCCAGTAGCATGGTCGCTAAGCAGTTGATGTATTATCATGTCGTCTCAGGTCATCTATATCCACAGCTGTGTTGTATGCGATTGCCGCTTCTTGTGCTTGGTTTTGTTTGTTTGTGTGTTTGTTTTTTCTCTGCTTGTCTGCTTTCAGGTGCTCCTGGTGGCGCTAAGGCTGGATTCCCCTCAGAGGCCATGGATTGTTGTCTGTTTTGTTTTTTACAGGTGTAGCAGCTGGTTGTCTGGTTTTTGTTTCTATTTTTGTTCTGTTTCCTCTTCTTTCCTCTTCTTCTTTCCTTGTCCCCCGGTCCGGTTCAGTTCAGTTCATGTCATATATTGTAAACAGAAATAAATAAATGGGCATCAAGGGGAGCTTTACATTTATAAAACTTCCCTTGGCAAAGCAAATCTGTTTGGCATCAAAGGTATTCAGACTACAATTCTTCTGACATAATGCTGAACAGGACAAGGGGAAAAAAAAAAAAAAAGTAAAGAAGACAGTTCTGCCGACAGTCAGGCACTAGACCTGTTCTAAGTTCTATACTTTTTAAAAGGGGTATGTTTATCAACTATGGAATTAGAAGATTTACAAAAATGGTCAAGTGCTAGATCTTCATCTGAGATTTTAACAGTGTCATATAACTATTCAACAGATCAGTTAAAAAAAAGCCTGCTCATGGAGATGTTTCAGGATCTGGATACCAAGCGTGGACCTAATGTTTTCATTTTTGCAATTCTGATACAGGCTATTGAGCAGTGATAACTAACACCAAGTTCAGATACTGCGGATATTCTACCTTTGATTTGTTAAGATTGAGCCAATCAGGGACAACCTTGAAGGATCTCTTTGGTTTTGTAGGATCAGTAATTACCTGAGAAAGGTTGATATTGGTACACACCTTTTTTAAATGATCAGAGGCAGAGTTCAACTTGTTTAAATTAAAATTGCCACACAGAGATTGGGTTTAGGCCACATGCACACAGAATGACATCAACAAATATAAGAAATATTAAACATTTACACATAGATTTTTTAATACATGTAGAGGAATGATACTTTGAAATGTGCTCATTGCGGAGTTATGATCAGTTGAGTAATGAAGGTTGAACTATATGGGAAAGAGGTTCTATTCCCAGCATCATGATGGACACTCCTGATATAGAAGGTTTCGCTAACGCATTGGAATTGTTTTACTATTTTCATATGCATGTGCAATGAAGAATTGCTTGCTGCTGATAAATGCAAAGAAGAACAGCTTACACATAGATGCTCACATATAGGTTGCTGAATGCAATGAAGACCTGCTTATCCAGTAAAGTTCAATGTCAATGTGTAATATTCAATTAGGATTTGCAAAACAGTGAAGTTAAACAATGAATGGGTCCATAGTCGGTATGAGAAGACTACAGGAATATTTACCTGGGTGTACGTTCAAACAGAGATGAGAAAATTGCGATAAATAATTGTTTGTTTGTTTGTTAGTATGTATATGAATGTTATGTGTATAAACTGTGTTGAGTTATAGTTACTCAGTAGTGTCTCAGTGAAACAACCGACGGGGGAAGCCTTGCGGTGACAACAAAAGCAGTGTTTTACTGATCAGTCAAGTTGCTCCAGTGTACTCCATACAAACTGGTTGGCTACTGAAGGGATAGAAAATGGGGAATTCTTGTTTTAAAGCAAACAAGGAATTAGATGGGAAAAATACATGTTTTAACGGGACCCAGACAATATTAAATACTCAGACAGATGGGATAAGAAGTGTAGTTTTGTAGGAAATCACAAAATTATTACATGAAATTAGTGAAATCAATTGAAGAATGCCTTTCTGAAGAGCTGTTTACCACTGATGAGCAGCTTTGCGACCAAGCACAATGTAGATCGCTTTACTGACAAAATGATCTAATTTAATGGATTGGTTTAGACATGCATAACAGCATTTTAAGAACAAAGAGAGAAACAAAAAGGGACAACGCTTCATGGTGGAAGGTGATGTATAAATAAAAGTGTATATGATGAAGGGGGTGGCAACACCCATTCCGAAATCCCGCCATTCCGACATCCCGCTATTCCGACATCCCACCATTCCGACATACCACCATTCCGACATGCAAACGTCCCACCATTCCGACGTTCAAATGTCCCACCATTCCGACAAGGCTTTCTGTATAAGGAAATGTGTGTTACTCAACAGGTGAGTCCCTTCTTTCTGTTCATGCAATTTATATGTTTAACACATGTTTATAGACAAGCGTTATTAAAAACACAAAGTCTCGGCAACTGGAGGAGGAGAAGCAGTCCGCGGTGGTTTTCAATCACACACTCCAATGCCACTTGTTTCAACTTCCGAAAATTTAATCCAGGAAAAAAAGGCTTACAAACATGGACCAAAACGGCTCCATAACACGCACAAGAATCCAAAAGAAACGAAAATTAACTAAAAGAAAGCAAATAAACAGTATGAAGTGGTCAAAATTGGTTTTACGCATGCCTATGTGCGTCTGGCACATGCGTCTTCGGGCTCTCCCACATTGGTTTGTGGATGAAAGCTATATGTTCAGCTGTAATGTCATGTAAAAACAATCTCTACATGACATTTACTCCCAGGTGTGACCAGTTACGTCCTTAAGATATCAACAGGCTGTATGAAGCCTTGCGCAACGGCTGTGTGTTTGTGCCAAATGCGCAAAGCCCATCCGCGCTTCCCAAAATTGGAGCGAGTACTCATAAATCACGTGAATAACATGAATAAACGTTTTTACTGCATTTTGTTGTGTTTTATACGTTCTATGCTGTCATTTCTCTCTTCTCCTATTGGCAAGGCAAGGCAGAGTGCTCGCAACTGTGTCCTGTGCCGTAGCCGTGATATCTGTTATTGCAATTATTACTTTTGCATATGATGACAGCGTGCAAAAGACGCATGGGCTCTGTGGAGAGCTCCGCTCCAGCTGGCTGCTGTGACAGCTCACTGACAATGTATTTCTGCTTAATCAGTTTCAGTCTCGCCAGAGTTACATTAATATCTGTATTTTTATATTTGAAATTCAGGGGATTTTGATAATAGATTATTAAAGTTTGTTTGCGAGGCTGTGGCCTCTGCATGTGCAGAGCTTGTGCGCCAAACTTTAGGGCGTATTTGCGCCGGCATATCATTAGTGCAAAATGTTTTGGGTAAAAAATAGGCTATTAAAAGGAACTGTCGGAATGGCGGTATGTTAAAAAAAAAAAAAAATACCGCCATTCCGACCATAGGAGGAAAAAAGTGTCGGAATGGTGGGACGTTTGATAAAAAATTAAGTGTCGCCATTCCGACAATTGGAGACCCATGTCGGCGAGATGTCGGAATGGCAGCATGTAACCATGATGAAGGAGAGACCATTTGAGCAGCACAGCCTTTTCGCAGCACAGGGACAGCAGTCCAAGTTACAGGATCTCCCACGTGGTATCACCTGTCACATTGTGTCAAGGCATCAAAAGAAGAAAAAATCACCAAACTCAAGGACAAAAAGACGAAGACGCCGGTGAACGAAGAGAGAATACTGACAAACCAGAAATACAAAAGGATTCTCGATATCAAGATCCAGAAGAAGAGGCTAACAATGCCACGAACACTTACGATGCTGGGAATGATGCCAGCAATGAACAGAGAAGAAGATTCAGTGTCATCAATCTGCAACACGTGCCTCTAATGAGGGGGTGAATATAGAATCCTCAACGATTACAACGTCTCTGGGAACTGTGACAAAAAAACAAGGTTTAAACCATTTTGATATATATTGTAACCTATTGGCTAAGGAATAGTGCTGAAAATGAGGTAAATCTCATCCACCACTGTCCTTGGTCTTCTGTAGGGTTTTTAAACTAATACGTGGTGGTTTGTTTTTCCACAGAAATTTGGAGATGCATGAATCTAGTTACATAAACCAAGTAGCAGATGGTTTTATGGGGATCATTGAGAACAAATAGTTAACTTTTGGTAGTATCATCATTTTAATGGATGTAATTCTCCCCATAAGTGATATAGGTAAGGACTTCCAACGAGAGAGATCGTCCTCTACTGTCTTTAATAATTGCACATAATTTAGCTTTGTTAGCTCTGAGAGCCTGGAGGAAATGTTTATGCCTAAATATCTAATATTTCCTGACTGTAAAGTGATCGCAGGTATATTATGGACCCTACAGTTAATGGGCAGAACTGTGGTCTTAGACCAGTTGATAGAGTAGTCAGAAAGTGTTGAGAATTTATTTATGAGTGTGATCGTGTGAGTGAGAGACGTCTGTGAGTTCTGAAGGAAAAGTAATACATCATCAGCATAAAGACTTATTTTATGCTCAATATTTTGGGATTAATTACTCACAAACGGGTAAGAAAAGGTAGTATTGCCAGACCATACATGATCAAAACAGGGAGTGGAGGTCGTTCAGCTACAAGAAGGTGTGAATGTCCAACTAAAGTTTATAAAAAGCGGGTAAAACAAGGTGCGAATGCCCGACAATGCATGATCAAAAGAGGGAGCGGAGGTTTTCGGCTGCAAGAAGGTCTGAATGTCCACCCATAATTGCTGAAAAATGGGTAAAAAAAGGGTGCGAATGCCAAACCATACATCATCAAAAGCAGGAGTGGATGTGTTCGGCTAGAAGAAGGTTTGAATGTCCGACCATAGTTTGTAAAAAGCGGGTAAGAAAAGGTTCGAATGCCCAAACATAGACCATCAAAAGAGGGAGCGGAGGTGTTCCGCTGTAAGAAGGTGTAAATGTCCGACCATAGTTGGTAAAAAGCGGGTAAGAAAAGGTTAAAATACCCGACTGTACACAATCAATAGCGGGAGCGGAGTTGTTCGGCTACAAGAAGGTGTGAAAGTCCGACCACGGTCTGTAAAAAGCGGGTAAGAAAAGGTTCGAATGCCCGAATATATACCATCAAAAGTGGAAGTGGAGGTGTTCGGCTGCAAGAAGGTGTGAACGTCCGACCAAAGTTTGTAAAAAGCAGTTAAGAAAAGGTTCGAATATCCAACCAAACATAATCAAAAGCGGGAGCAGAGCTGTTCGACTGCAAGTAGGTGTGAATGTCAGATCATAATTTGCAAAAAGCTGATGAGAAAGGGTGAGAATGCCCGGCTATACACCATCAAATGCGGGAGCGGAAGTGTTCGGCTGTGAGTAGGTGTGAATGTCCGACCATAATTGCTGAAAAATGTGTTAGAAGAGACTAGAATGCCGGACAATACATCATCAAAAGCGGGAGAGGTGGTGTTCGGCTGCAAGTAGGTGTGAATGTCCAGCCATAATTACTCACAAATGGGTAAGAAAAGGTAGTATTGCCAGACCATACATGATCAAAACAGGGAGCGGAGGTGGTTCAGCTGCAAGGTGTGAATGTCTGACTAAAGTTTGTAAAAAGCGGGTAAGACAAGGTGCGAATGCCCGACAATGTATGATCAAAAGAAGGAGCAGAGGTGTTCAGCTGCAAGAAGGTCTGAATGTCCACCAATAATTACTGAAAAATGGGTAAGAAAAGGTGCGAAAACCCAACCATACATCATCAAAAGCAGGAGTGGATGTGTTCGGCTACAAGAAGGTTTGAATGTCCGACCAAAGTTTGTAAAAAGCAGGTAAGAAAAGGTGAAAATACCCGACTGTACACAATCAAAAGAGGGAGCGGAGTTGTTCAGCAACAAAGAGTGAAAGTCTGACCATGGTTTTTAAAAAGTGGGTAAGAAAAGGTTTGTATGCCCGAATATACAACATCAAAAGCAGAAGCGGAGGTGTTCGGCTGCTTGAAAGTTTGAACGTCCTACCAAAGTTTGTAAAAAGCAGTTAAGAAAAGTTTCGAATATCCAACCAAACATAATCAAAAGCGGGAGCAGAGCTGTTCGACTGCAAGTAGGTGTGAATGTCAGATCATAATTTGCAAAAAGCTGATGAGAAAGGGTGAGAATGCCCGACTATACACCATCAAATGCGGGAGCGGAGTTGTTCGGCTGTGAGTAGGTGTGAATCTCCGAGCATATTTTGTAAAAAGGGGGTAAGAATAGATTCGAATGCCCGAACATACACTATCAAAAGAGGGAGCGGAGGTGTTCCGCTGTAAGAAGGTGTGAATGTCCGACCATAGTTGGTAAAAAACGGGTAAGAAAAGGTTAAAATACCCGACTGTACACAATCAATAGCGGGAGCGGATGTGTTTGGCTACAAGAATGTGTGACAGTCCGACCATGGTTTGTAAAAAATGGGTAAGAAAAGGTGCGAATGCCCGACAATGTATGATCAAAAGAGGGAGCGGAGGTTTTCGGCTACAAGAAGGTTTGAATGTCCGACCATAAAAAAAAAAAAGCGGGTAAGAAAAGGTTCAAATGCCTGACTATACACCATCAAAAGCGGGAGCGGAGGTGTTCCACTGTAAGACGGTGTGAATATCCGACCATAGTTGGTAAAAAGCGGGTAAGAAAAGGTTAAAATACCTGACTGTACACAATCAATAGCGGGAGCGGAGTTGTTCGGCTACAAGAAGGTGTGAAAGTTCAACCATGGTTTGTAAAAAGCTGCTAAGAAAAGGTTCGAATGCCCGAATATATACCATCAAAAGCGGAAGCGGAGGTGTTCGGCTGCAAGAAGGTGTGAACGTCCGACCAAAGTTTGTAAAAAGCAGTTAAGAAAAGTTTCGAATATCCAACCAAACATAATCAAAAGCGGGAGCAGAGCTTTTCGACTGCAAGTAGGTGTGAATGTCCAGCCATAATTACTCACAAACGGGTAAGAAAAGGTAGTATTGCCAGACCATACATGATCAAAACAGGGAGCTGAGGTTGTTCAGCTGCAAGGTGTGAATGTCTGACTATAGTTTGTAAAAAGCTGGTAAGATAAGGTGCGAATGCCCAACATTGTATAATCAAAAGAGAGAGCGGAGGTTTTCGGCTACAAGAAGGTTTGAATGTCCGACCATAGTTTGTAAAAAGCGGGTAAGAAAAGGTTCAAATGCCTGACTATACACCATCAAAAGCGCGGAGCGGAGGTGTTCCGCTGTAAGACGGTGTGAATGTCCGACCATAGTTGGTAAAAAGCAGGTAAGAAAAGGTTAAAATACCCGACTGTACACAATCAATAGCGGGAGCGGAGTTGTTCGGCTACAAGAAGGTGTGAAAGTCCAACCATGGTTTGTAAAAAGCTGGTAAGAAAAGGTTCGAAGAATGCCAGTCCATACATCATCAAAAGCGAGAGAGGTGGTGTTCGGCTGCAAGTAAGTGTGAATGTCCAGCCATAATTACTCACAAACGGGTAAGAAAAGGTAGTATTGCCAGACCATACATGATCAAAACAGGGAGCGGAGGTGGTTCAGCTGCAAGAAGGTGTGAATGTCCGACTAAAGTTCAAATATATTAACAAAAGCGGGAGGAGAGGTCTTCGGATGAGAGTGGTTGAGAATTTCCAACCATAATCTATAAAATTCGGTGAAAAAAAGGTGTGATAGACCACTAAAAGGTGGAGCGGAAGTGTTCGGCTGCAAGAAGGTGTGAATGTGAAAAGCAGGTGAAGCAAGGTCTGAATGCCCAACCTTACATCATCAAAAGCGAGATCAGAGGTGTTTGGCTGCAAGAAGGCCATAGTTTGCCAAAAGCGGGTAAGCTGCGAATGACCAACTAAATATCAACGAAAGTGGGGGCGGAGGTCTTCGGATGCAACTGGGTGTGAACATCCCACCATACAAGTATGGTGGAGAGGAAGCTATGAACAGCCAACCATAGTTTGCAAAAAGCGGGTGAGAAAAGGTGCGAATGTCCAACCATACATGATCAAAACAGGGAGCGGAGGTGTTTGGCTGTGACAAGGTGTGAATGTCCACCCAAAATTAATGAAAAGCGGGCAAAAAATTAGGTTTGAATGCCCAAGCATACATCATCAAAAGAAGGAGTGGATGTGTTCGGCTACAAGAAGGTTTGAATGTCCGAGCATAGTTTGTAAAAAGCGGGTAAGAAAAGGTTCGAATGCCCAAACATACACCATCAAAAGAGGGAGCGGAGGTGTTCCGCTGTAAGAAGGTATGAATGTCCGACCATAGTTGGTAAAAAGTGGGTAAGAAAAGGTTAAAATACCCGACTGTACACAATCAATAGCGGGAGCGGATGTGTTTGGCTACAAGAATGTGTGAAAGTCCGACCATGGTTTGTAAAAAACGGGTAAGAAAAGGTGCGAATGCCCGACAATGTATGATCAAAAGAGGGAGCGGAGGTTTTCGGCTACAAGAAGGTTTGAATGTCCGACCATAGTTTGTAAAAAGCGGGTAAGAAAAGGTTCAAATGCCTGACTGTACACAATCAATAGCGGGAGAGGAGGTGTTCAGCTGCAAGAAGGTGTGAATGTCCACCCATAATTCCTGAAAAATGGGTAAGAAAAGGTGCGAATGCCCAACCATACATTATCAAAAGCAGGTGTGAATGTCAGATCATAATTTGCAAAAAGCTGATGAGAAAGGGTGAGATTGCCCGACTATACACCATCAAATGTGGGAGCAGAGTTGTTCGGCTGTGAGTAAGTGTGAATCTCCGACCATAATTGCTGAAAAATGTGTTAGAAAAGGTAAGAATGCCGGTCCATACATCATCAAAAGCGGGAGAGGTGTTGTTCGGCTGCAAGTAGGTGTGAATGTCCAGCCTGTTGATATCTTAAGGACCTAACTGGTCACACCTGGGAGTAAATGTCATGTAGAGATTGTTTTTACATGACATTACAGCTGAACATATAGCTTTCATCCACAAACCAACGTGGGAGAGCCCGAAGACGCATGTGCCAGACGCACATAGGCATGCGTAAAACCAATTTTTACCACTTCATACTGTTTATTTGCTTTCTTTTAGTTAACTTTCGTTTCTTTTGGATTCTTGTGCGTGTTATGGAGCCGTTTTGGTCCATGTTTGTAAGCCTTTTTTTCCTGGACTAAATTTTCGGAAGTTAAAACAAGTGGCATTGGAGTGTGTGATTGAAAACCACCGCGGACTGCTTCTCCTCCTCCAGTTGTCTATAAACATGTGTTAAACATATAAATTGCATGAACAGAAAGAAGGGACTCACCTGTTGAGTAACACACATTTCCTTATACGGAAAGCCTTGTCGGAATGGTGGGACATTTGAACGTCAGAATAGCGGGATGTCGCAATGGTGGGATGTCGGAATGGTGGGACGTTTGCATGTCGGAATGGTGGTATGTCGGAATGGTGGTATGTCGGAATGGTGGGATGTCGGAATAGCGGGATGTCGGAATGGCGGGATTTCGGAATGGGTGTTGCCACCCCCTTCATCATATACACAGTTATTTATACATCACCTTCCACCATGAAGCGTTGTCCCTTTTTGTTTCTCTCTTTGTTCTTAAAATGCTGTTATGCATGTCTAAACCAATCCATTAAATTAGATAATTTTGGCAGTAAAGCGATCTACAATGTGCTTGGTCGCAAAGCTGCTCATCTGTGGTAAACAGCTCTTCAGAAAGGCATTCTTCAATTGATTTCACTAATTCTATGTAATAATTTTGTGATTTCCTACAAAACTACACTTCTTCTCCCATCTGTCTGAGTATTTAATATTGTCTGGGTCCCGTTAAAACATGTATTTTTCCCATCTAATTCCTTGTTTGCTTTAAAACAAGTATTCCCCATTTTCTATCCCTTCAGTAGCCAACCAGTTTGTATGGAGTACACTGGAGCAACTTGACTGATCAGTAAAACACTGCTTTTGTTGTCACCGCAAGGCTTCCCCCGTCGGTTGTTTCACTGAGACACTACTGAGTAACTATAACTCAACACAGTTTATACACATAACATTCCTATACATACTAACAAACAAACAAACAATTATTTATCGCAATTTTCTCATCTCTGTTTGAACGTACACCCAGGTAAATATTCCTGTATTCCTCATCCGACTATGGACCCATTCATTGTTTAACTTCACTGTTTTGCAAATCCTAATTGAATATTACACATTGACATTGAACTTTACTTGATAAGCAGGTCTTCATTGCATTCAGCAGCCTATATGTGAGCATCTATGTGTAAGCTGTTCTTCTTTGCATTTATCAGCAGCAAGCAATTCTTCATTGCACATGCATATGAAAATAGTAAAACAATTCCAATGCGTTAGCGAAACCTTCTATATCAGGAGTGTCCATCATGATGCTGGGAATAGAACCTCTTTCCCAGAATAGTTCAACCTTCATTACTCAACTGATCATAACTCCGCAATGAGCACATTTCAAAGTATCATTCCTCTACATATATTCAAAAATCTATGTGTAAATGTTTAATATTTCTTATATTTGTTGATGTCATTCTGTGTGCATGTGGCCTAAACCCAATCTCTGTGTGGCAATTTTAATTTAAACAAGTTGAACTCTGCCTCTGATCATTTAAAAAAGGTGTGTACCAATATCAACCTTTCTCAGGTAATTACTGATCCTACAAAACCAAAGAGATCCTTCAAGGTTGTCCCTGATTGGCTCAATCTTAACAAATCAAAGGTAGAAAATCCGCAGTATCTGAACTTGGTGTTAGTTATCACTGCTCAATAGCCTGTATCAGAATTGCAAAAATGAAAACATTAGGTCCACGCTTGGTATCCAGATCCTGAAACATCTACATGAGCAGGCTTTTTTTTAACTGATCTGTTGAATAGTTATATGACACTGTTAAAATCCCAGATGAAGATCTAGCACTTGACCATTTTTGTAAATATTCTAATTCCATAGTTGATAAACACGCCCCTTTTAAAAAGTATAGAACTTAGAACAGGTCTATCCCTGGCTTTCGGCAGAACTGTCTTCTTTACTTTTTTTTCCCCTTGTCCTGTTCAGCATTATGTCAGAAGAATTGTAGTCTGAATACCTTTGATGCCAAACAGATTTGTTTTGCCAAGGGAAGTTTTATAAATGTAAAGCTCCCCTTGATGCCCATTTATTTATTTCTGTTTACAATATATGACATGAACTGAACTGAACCGGACCGGGGGACAAGGAAAGAAGAAGAGGAAAGAAGAGGAAACAGAACAAAAATAGAAACAAAAACCAGACAACCAGCTGCTACACCTGTAAAAAACAAAACAGACAACAATCCATGGCCTATGAGGGGTATCCAGCCTTAGCGCCACCAGGAGCACCTGAAAGCAGACAAGCAGAGAAAAAACAAACACACAAACAAACAAAAACAAGCACAAGAAGCGGCAATCGCATACAACACAGCTGTGGATATAGATGACCTGAGACGACATGATAATACATCAACTGCTTAGTGACCATGCTACTGGACTAATGAATGTGTGTGTGTGTGTGTGAGAACATGCAACACCCATGGCACAGGACCTACATGATAACCGTGCTTAGTTATGAGTGTATAAGCGTACAGGGCCACAATCCACAGCCCCCCCCCCAAGCAATCAGAAGCAGGCAGAGAGGGCCACAAGACCCAGGCCACCAGCAGCCCCCACAGAGCACAGAACCCAGGCAGCCCACCGCAGGGGCAACCACGCATCCACCCAGAAGACTGCAGAGGAAGCCCCCGGAAAGAGCCCCCATAAGCATAGGGCAGAGGCACTCCGGGAACCAGGGGTAACAGCCCACCGACCCCGCCACGCCCCAGCCGCCCAGACATGGGCCGTGCACTGGACCTGGGCCCCAGGAGCCCGAGCGCCCCCAAACCCCCCGGCAGAGGCCCCACCCAATACCCAGGAGGGCCAAGCGCCCCAGACAGCCACAAAGTGGGTCAGCGCCTGCCCCAGCGCCCCTGGCCAAGTGCCCTGGGAGTCAAGACGTGCCCACAGGTGGGTGAAGTCGCGAGCAGTGGGGAGAGGCAACGCTGATGCCCCATCGGGAGAAACACAGGCAGGCCAGGCGACAGCAAGTCCCAGATCCAGGCCCAATCATTACCACACACACTTTCACGTCCCATACATCCACACATCCACACATCCTACCTCCCTCGACTCTGCTGGGGTGTAGTGCAGCGGGCACACCAGGAGGCCAGCAACCCCCCAGCCACCACAGACCCCGAACCAGCAGAACAATTAATTAATCCTCCTGGCCCCTCCTGCCCCGAGCAGACACCAGGAAGCAGGGGTGTGCGAAGAAGACCCCTCCCCTCACCCTTCTGGCTCTTCAATATTTTCTAATAGTGAGCAATTAAAATTGAGGGGCAGCCAAACTTGTAGAACTGGGAGCGCGGCACTCTGGGCAGCCTACATACCCAAAGAGCCCCGCCCACCAGATGCCACTCAGTGTAACCACCCCCCAAGACCTAATGTGTCTGTGTGAGTGTGTTTGATAAGTAGTAATTTCTAAGGTGTAATTAAAACAGGGGCAGGGAACTGCAGAGTGCAACCAAAGGGGACCACCTACGTGGCCCCATCCACTACACCCCACCGAACACACACGCCCCCAAAACCCTTCATGTGTGAGTGTGTGCTGTGTACAGGAGCCAGAAGGGAGAGGGGTATGGGGATATATACCGGGAGAGCTACTCTCCCCCAGAGAGGGCAGCCAGGGACTGGCTGCAATAGGCATCCCTGCTACCTGGGAGCCAACAATGGGCAGGAGGGCCTGATGTCCACCAGGCTCGGGGCCTGCAGCGACCATATTCCGGGAGCTACTGTACCCCCAGAAGGTACCCATCCCGCCCCACCCCACTCAACCCAACCCCACCCAGGAGGACCTCTACAAAAAACAAACAAACAACATCAAAAAACAAACAAACAAACCACCCGGTCACACCTGTCGCAGCAGCCCGGGCCTGAGACCCACCATCACCCAGCAACCCACCACCACCACTATGTGATAAAACTAATCAGAGGGGACCAGAGAGAATGAAATTCAGCCAATTGATGTTTTGAGGAGGCAGACATTGTTTCCATGCTAATATAATCTAAAAGAAAATTTCTAAACTGGTTAATACACAGATTTTTCTTCGCTTTCCAGTTCATGAGAATAGTTTTCTTTGCGATACATAACACTGTGACAACCATGTGTGCTGAGTTCATTTCCATGTTGATGTTGTCTAAGTCACCCAGTATGCACAGTGTGGGGCATGCAGGGATGCTACACTTTAGCCATGTTGATAGGTCCTCACAGACTTCAAGCCAGAACTTCTGGACAGGCGCAGAAAACCACAAAGCGTGTGCATAATCATCAGGTGTGTTATCTGTGCAATGTGAGCAGATGTTTGAGTGTGTTAGACCCATCCTGAACATCCTTTGTCCTGTATAGTGTGTTCTATGAAGGATTTTGTATTGTATGAGCTGTAAATTAGGATTTCGAGTCTTTATGAAGGTGTTCAAACATATTTGTGGTTAGAAGCTATGACCAGAACTGATGGATAAATCTGCCTCCCATTTTGAGGATGGAAGAGACATTGTGTCATCTATCTTAGACAATAATTTATATATTTTTGATAGTAGTTTTGGAGTACAGATGCTTAGAAATTCTGCTACCCTAGTCGGGGGTTGTAAGTCTGGTTGGTGGAGGATATATCCATCCATCCATCCATCATCTGCCGCTTATCCGGGGGTCGGGTCGCGGGGGCAGCAGCTTGAGCAGAGAAACCCAGACGTCTCTGTCCCCGGCCACTTCCTCCAGCTCTTCCGGGGGGACCCCGAGGCGTTCCCAGGCCAGCCGAGAGACATAGTCTCTCCAACGTGTCCTGGGTCTCCCCCGGGGTCTCCTCCCAGTGGGACGTGCCCGGAACACCTCCCCAGGGAGGCGCCCAGGGGGCATCCTAACCAGATGCCCGAGCCACCTCATCTGACTCCTCTCAATGCGGAGGAGCAGCGGTTCTACTCCGAGCCCCTCCCGGATGACTGAGCTTCTCACCCTATCTCTAAGGGAGAGCCCAGACACCCTGCGGAGGAAACCCATTTCGGCCGCTTGTATTCGCGATCTTGTTCTTTCGGTCACTACCCACAACTCGTGACCATAGGTGAGGATGGGAACGTAGATTGACCAGTAAGTAGAGAGCTTCGCCTTCTGGCTCAGCTCCCTCTTCACAACGACGGGTCGGTGCAGAGCCTGCAACACTGCAGGCGCCGCACCGATCCGCCCGTCAATCTCCCGCTCCATTCGTCCGTCACTCGTGAACAAGACCCCGAGATACTTGAACTCCTCCTCTTGGGGAAGGATCTCATTCCCGACCCGGAGAGAGCATTCCACCCTTTTCCGGCTGAGAACCATAGTCTCGGATTTGGAGGTGCTGATTCTCATCCCAGCCGCTTCACACTCGGCTGCGAATCACTCCAGTGAGAGCTGAAGGTCACGGCCTGACGACGCTAACAGAACCACATCATCTGCAAAAAGCAGAGACCCGATTCTGAGGTCGCCAAATGGGACACCCTCAACGCCCTGGCTCCGCCTAGAAATTCTGTCCATAAAAGTTAGGAACAGAATCGGTGACAAAGGGCAGCCCTGACGGAGTCCAACTCTCACCGGAAACGTATCCGACTTACTGCCGGCAATGCGGACCAAACTCTGGCACCGGTCATACAGAGACCGAACGGCCCCTATCAAGGGGTCCGGCACTCCATATTCCCGGAGCACCCCCCACAGGACTCTACGAGGGACACGGTCGAACGCTTTCTCCAAGTCCACAAAACACATGTAGACTGGTTGGGCGAACTCCCATGCACCCTCCAGGATGCTGCCGAGGGTATAGAGCTGGTCCACTGTTCCACGGCCGGGACGAAAGCCACACTGCATCTCCTGAATCCGAGGCTCGATTATCCGACGGATACTCCTCTCCAATACCCCCGAATAGACCTTACCAGGGAGGCTGAGGAGTGTGATACCCCTATAGTTGGAACACACCCTCCGGTCCCCCTTTTTAAAGAGGGGGACCACCACCCCAATCTGCCAGTCCAGAGGCACTGTCCCCGATGTCCACGCGATACTGCAGAGGCGTGTCAGCCAAGACAGCCCTACAACATCCAGAGCCTTGAAAAACTCAAGACGGACCTCATCCACCCCCGGGGCCTTGCCACCGAGGAGCTTTTTAACCACCTCGGCAACCTCAGCCCCAGAAATGGGAGGCCCCGTCTCCAAGCTCTCCGACTCTGCCTCTTCCGAGCACGTGTTGGTAGGATTGAGGAGTTCCTCGAAGTACTCCCCCCACCGACTCACAACATCCCTAGTTGAGGTCAGCAAAGCCCCGTCCCCACTGTAAACAGTGTTGACTGTGAGCCGCTTCCCCCCCCCCCTGAGACGCCGGATGGTGGACCAGAATCTTTTCGAGGCCGTCTGGAAATCGTTCTCCATGGTCTCACCGAACTCCTCCCAGGCCCGAGTTTTTGCCTCAGCAACCGCCGAAGCCGTGGCCCGTCTGGCCCGTTGGTACCTATCAGCTTCTTCCAGGGTCCCACTGGCCAAAAAGGCCCGATAGGACTCCTTCTTCAGCTTGACGGCTTCCCTCACCACTGGTGTCCACCAGCAGGTTGGAGGGTTGCCGCCACGACAGGCACCGACCACCTTACGGCCACAACTCCGACCAGCTGCCTCGGCAATGGAGTCACGGAACATGGCCCATTCGGACTCAATGTCCCCCACCTCAAATATGGTTGAAGCTCTGCCGGAGGTGGGAGTTAAAGCTCCTTCTGACGGGGGATTCTGACAAACGCTCCAAGCAGACCCTCACAATACGTTTGGGCCTGCCAGGTCTGATCGGCATCCTCCCCCACCAGCGGAGCCAACTCACCACCAGGTGGTGATCAGTTGACAGCTCCGCCCCTCTCTTCACCCGAGTGTCCAGGACATACGGCCGCAAGTCCGATGATACAACCACAAAGTCGATCATCGAACTGCGGCCAAGGGTGTCCTGGTGCCAAGTGCACATATGGACACCCTTATGCCTGAACATGGTGTTCGTTATGGACAGTCTATGACTGGCACAGAAGTCCAACAACATAACACCACTCTGATTCAGATCGGGGGGGCCGTTCCTCCCAATCACACCCCTCCAGGTCTCACTGTCATTGCCCACATGAGCATTGAAGTCCCCCAGCAGAATGAGGGAGTCTCCGGTAGGAGCATTCTCCAGTGCCTCCCCCAGAGACTCCAAAAAGGGTAGGTACTCTGAACTGCTGTTTGGCGCATAGGCACAAACAACAGTCAGGACTCGTCCCCCCACCCAAAGGCGGAGGGAGGCTACCCTCTCGTTCACTGGGGTAAACCCCAATGTACTGGCACACAGCCGGGGGGCAATAAGTATGCCCACACCTGCTCTGCGCCTCTCACCACGGGCAACTCCAGAGTGGAAGAGAGTCCAACCCCTCTCAAGAGTACTGGTTCCAGATCCCAAGCCGTGCGTCGAGGTGAGTCCGACTATATCTAACGGTCTGATGAAGTTTCAACAATAAACAACAAACTTTGTATTATGAGAAAGAACCAGACTCATTCTTTAGGAATCCGAAAATAAGCTCTATTTTACGAGTTATGCACGAATTTGGATTCTCCTATAAAACGAATTCCTTAACTCAAACCAAGTTAAGACTGCTTTGTCCTTCATATTTATTCATGTCTAATCAAGTTTCAATGATAAACAACGTTGTACTTTGTAGAATGAGAAAGAACTTCTTCAGCAATAAGCATCTCTCGACAAATGACGAAATACAGATTTTGCTATAAAATTAATTGCTATCAGCCTGACTTAAAACTGTTTGTCTTCCTTATTTATCCACTTCAAATCAAGTTTCAACAATTAAAAAAATTTTGTAGTTTGAGAAAGAACAACTTGATCTTGAGCAATCAGTATAAAAAGAGGGTAAGCAAAGGTGCGAATGTCAAACCATACATGATCAAAACAGGGAGCGGAGGTGTTTGGCTGAGACAAGGTGTGAATGTCCACCCATAATTAATGAAAAGCGGGCAACAAGTAGGTTCGAATGCCCAACCATACATCATCAAAAGCGGGAGTGGATATGTTCGGCTACAAGAAGGTTTGAACGTCTGACCATAGTTTGTAAAAAGCGGGTAAGAAAAGGTTCGAATGCCCGAACATACACCATCAAAGGAGGGAGCGGAGGTGTTCCGCTGTAAGAAGGTGTGAATGTCCGACCATAGTTGGTAAAAAACGGGTAAGAAAAGGTTAAAATACCCAACTGTACACAATCATTACCGGGAGCGGAGTTGTTAGGCTACTAAAAGATGTGAAAGTCCGACCCTGGTTTGTAAAAAGCAGGTAAGAAAAGCTGCGAATGCCCGACAATGTATGATTAAAAGAGGGAGCGGAGGTTTTCGGCTGCAAGAAGGTCTGAATGTCCAACCATAATTTGTAAAAACCGGGGAAGAAAAGGCTCGAAAGCCCGACTATGCACCATCAAAAGCAGAAGCGGAGGTGTTCAGCTGAAAGAAGGTCTGAATGTCCATCAATAATTGCTAGAAAACATGAAAGGAAATTTTCGAATATCAAACCACACATGATCATAAGTGGGAGAGGAGGTGTTCAGCTGCAAGAAAGTGTGAATGTCCACCAATAATTACTGAAAAATGGGTAAGAAAAGGTGCGAATGCCCAACCATGCATCATCAAAAGCAGGAGTGGATGTGTTCGGCTACAAGAAGGTTTGAATGTCCGACCATAGTTTGTAAAAAGCGGGTAAGAAAAGGTTTGAATGCCCGAACATACACATAGACAATGTATGATTAAAAGAGGGAGCGGAGGTTTTCGGCTGCAAGAAGGTCTGAATGTCAAACCATAATTTGTAAAAACCGGGGAAGAAAAGGCTCGAAAGCCCAACTATGCACCATCAAAAGCGGAAGCGGAGGTGTTCAGCTGACAAGGGCAGAAAAAGACGGAAAAAGACGGAAAAAGACGGAAAAAAAAGCAGTAACATTTCTTGCAGACTGTCAGTATTTTTTTTGGAGAAGTTAAATTCTCTATTCAGACGCAGTCCTCTGCACCTCTACCACAGCACGTGCCAGACACAACGTCATCTTTTCCAGGGACACATCCTACTACACTAGCAGATAAGACACATCTTCCTAACATCACACTCAATAACAGAAGCATGCCATTTAGCAAAATAAAAAACTGACCATTTATACAGATTCAGCATAAACAGCTTAGGCTGTACATGTGGACATGTGTAATTGGAAAAGAAAAGTTTAGATATCTTTGTCATAAATGCTCTCACCCTAAGATTATCTCATCCCAACCCTGCTTCCTTCTTCCCCCATTCAGCCCTGAGAGTGAGGACAGATTCTGATTCATCATGGGCCTGTACTTAAAGAGTACCAGAGTTACATATAGTTATTTAGTCAAAAAATTTACAATGATAATGGAAGTTTTTACTAGAGCATTTATCATCAATTCAATAATTATTTTATTTTTAAATAAATTGGAATGGGAGAAATACCACATTGAATGGACAATCTGAAAACCGCTTTTCAATGCAAGTATTACAGTGAAGAGATAAGAAGCAATACAATGTCCAAAATAAATCCAGGAAGAACAGACTGTTTAAAACTAAACATTAGAACCAGTTTGTTGTTGAATTAAGATTTAACAGCTCTCTTAAAAAGTCAGACAAACAAACATAGCATTTAAATCTTTGATCCTTTAATTGAAAAACTGCCTGAACAAAAGATGTTCTACAAATTGAGACTTTATGATTTCCACCTGAAGCAGGTTTGAGACCGGACAGTCAGACCATATGACATATTAGAAAATATCGGGATTTAACAGCAAGGTCAGGCAGATAGGTGTCAGACAGTTTCTTACCATCTTAAAGCATTAAAGGTTAGCCTTTATTGTGTTAGAGATCACAGTAACATGACTTAAAATTTAGCTGATCTAAATACTTCTCCTCTGCTTATTTTCACCAATTCTGAGTTAATATTTATCATCAGTGTTTATAATTGATCTCATTAAACCATTTAACTATTTAACTGCAGCAGATCTATGAATCAATGGATCTGTTATCTTAACAGAGCAGCAACGTGCTTTATATAAAGGTTTAAAGTGAGTTAGATTATTAGGAAATAAACAAAAACACGGCAATAAAAGGCACAACGAGAGTCAGATATCACCAATGAGTTTCTTGAAGAAGAAAACTCTAAAAGAAATTTAAAGACAGCTGCAGTAAGTCTGAGTCATAACAAGTCAAGTCAAGGTTTGTTTTCATGGCACATTTAAAAAAAGCCACAGCAACCAGAGAGCTGTACAGCTGAACACTATATTAATACTATTAGCAAATTCTAACCCTGCAGATAAATATTAATTAATCTAACAATAAACATTGAATAAATTAGTGAAATAAAAACAGTGTTTACAGTTAAAGACATGCCTCTAAACCAGACATGTGTCACTGGAAAAGGAAAGGCTTTGTGACCTCAGCAGGCACCCCGGTTAAACACTTGAATCAATTACTCGAACTATATTATGCCATACTTGAACCAAAACAAGTTGCTAGAGTCGAGTGCAGAGGACATCAAAAGGGAGATGGGAGAGTAGCGAGAGGCAACAATGCGGCAGATAAGGCAGCAAAAACAAAAGCAGGGTATACTGCATTTAACCAGATGTCTCAGAAAACATTGGAGGAAAAATCACAACGAGAATTATGTTTAGAAAACATTAAAGAACTTCACGAAGCAGCGGCACCATCTGAAAAGCAAGCATGGAACGAAAAAAAAAAGATTCCACAGGACGCTGCTGGAATCATGAAGGCAAAATAGTAGCTCCAACTGGACTACTAAATTTGCTATGTCAAGAAGGACACAGTAGAGCTCACTGTGCTAGCTCAAAAGTAACAGCGCTCATTTCACAACACTGGTGGCACCCCCACCTAAAAGACACAATAAAATATTTTGTGAAATCTTGTGAAATTTGCAAGCTGTTCAATCTCAAAGCAGGACTAGGTAGTTTCCCAGTACCTGATGCCCCTTGGAAACAGATAGTAATTGAGTTTACTGACATGGGAGCAGCGAACAGGACTGAAGGTAAACTATTTCTTCTAGTGTGTGTAGCTCCCTTTTCTAGATGGGTAGAAGCCACACCTACTAAAACCGAAAAAGGAAAAGAAGTCATTAAATGGCTTACAAGAGAAATTATTCCAAGATTTGGGGTACCAGAAGTGATAAGATCAGATAATGGTACTCACTTCTCCAATGAAGAACTAGGAGAAGTGGAAAAATTGTTTGGGGTTACACATAAGCTCGGTGCAGTCTCTCACCCAGCTTTACAAGGACTAGTGAAAAGAGCAAATAGAACCATCAAAAAGGCCGAACAGAAGTCTGTGCAGACACACAGTTAACCTGGGCTGAAGCTCTACGTATTGTGTTAGCCTAAGATTTACTCCAAATGCCACCATGAATGTTGTCATGTTGTCCCACATGAGGTCATGCCAGGGAGGAAACACCCTGTCCATTTACAACTGCACCAACAGGCTCACCCCTTGTTGTACTACAGTATGGAAACTTGTGTGAATGTGAAACAACTGAATAACACGGTGATGAGTATATCTCAGCAGGTTACAGAAATACTCACCAAGGAACAGGACCAGGAAAGTGAACAAACTTAACTGGTCCTCTCCTATATGGACAGGACGCAGAAGCTACAACACATTGTGTAAAGGTATGGTTGACTGAGAATAGACTGAGTAACTGGATCCACAAGGATCACTGTACTCAGGCTCAAGATCCTACCGAAAGAACATTAACTGAGGTCCGGACTGACTTAGGAACCTCACCTGCTGACAAAGACTAGACCACGGGGACTAAAACTCTATCAGAGACTGAACGGACCACTGACGATGAAACCAAAGGAAAACACCACTGTGGAGACTAGACTGTAGAACCACAGTAGCAGAAACAATAAAGGTTACAATAACTAATTTTCACACCTCTCCTGTGTGAAAGTCAGACATTAAAAGCTCAAGTTACAAAGAACTACAACAGTAATCTGGACACACCCTCTCTTCCCACCACTCCACACCAGGTGACTAAAAGATCTCTGGAAAATGGCAACAACCCACTTCAATTACAATTTATTGAGAAACAAGATACAAGGTACAATCCGATCTGTGCTCAGTCATGACATGTTGGTCAAACGAAAAAGATATGAATGGGATGAATAAAATGTTCTGTGAGAACAGTTTTAATCATGTGTTCTGGTTCATTCGAGAATTTACATGGGAGATGACCCAAGTTGTTTAATCTGGTGCAATCAATCAATGAATCAATCAATCAAACTTTATTTTCATAACACTTTTCATAGAAGAAAATGATAGAAGAAAATAAAACAAAGCAGTGAAACCCAAGGCCACATATAGACACACATACACACACGCACATCTATACGTACACATACACCCACATACATCCACACATACTGGAAGGAAGAAGTAAAGATTAAGTAAAACATAATAAACTGAGGCAGAGCTGCTCGAAGTAAGGTAAAGCACAGAGCTTTGAACTGCACGATTAAAGGCCTAATTTATGTCAAGAAAAAACAAGAATGATCCTGAACAATTTAGCTAACATTCCAAAACTGTTATGAGGAAAAAATAAATTAAAAAAAATATTACAAAATAATATCAAGAATCTGGGCCCTTAGGTCAAAGCATGCATGCAAGATAACAGTGATCAATAACCAACCAAAGATCTGAACACAAGCACGATGCTGTGGCACTGCTAAGGAAAAAGTTAGCAGCACAAGGCCACATGGCTCATCTAAAAAATAAATAAATGAGGAATTGAGACAAATAGAAAAATAGAATAAACCTTTGTCTTTGATTCTAATTTGTATGGAAATATGTTATTGTATCATGTGATGTTATAAGAAACTCTGATGTCACACTGTTGGTACCCATGAAGTGTTTCTAATTCAAATGGAGCAGAAAAAACTTAATGCTGATCCTGAACTGTCTGTGGATGGCTCAGCATCACGAAACACAGCCACTGGTAAGAATTGAATAGAATTTAGTATAAAGTAACAAGTGAGAATTAAGCAGATCGTGCTGAAATTTTATCAAAAGCACTCTGAGCTGAATTAAGAGGACAGACAATATTTATCCCAAAAAGGTTATTCAGTTACTCATTGAGAAGAAATGGCTGCTTTCTTGATGCTGTGCTGCTCCCAAAATGAACTCTAACCACAAATATTTCTATCCTGCAGCAGTAACACAGGAGCAGAAACTGCAGTGGAAGAGTTCAGCAGAACTAACATACGGATGAGACTAAGTCTCATCGGGGGGGTGGAGATACAACAATTAATCATAGTTTACTAACACCTCAAGTTTTTCCTTTTGTCTTTTGTTCTATGTTGTCTTGTGTTTTGACTTAGTCTTGCTGTGTTCTCTAAATGGTTTGAAGTTTTTTCCACAGAAAAGGTTGATGGTACTGGATTTCACATTAATGCTGTACAGCAGGTTGGTGAGTCTAAAGGTACTGATTGCTTGGGGGGGCTGTGGATTGTGGCCCTGTACGCTTATACACTCATAACTTAGCACGGTTATCATGTAGGTCCTGTGCCATGGGTGTTGCATGTTCTCACACACACACAGACACATTCATTAGTCCAGTAGCATGGTCACTAAGCAGTTGATGTATTATCATGTCGTCTCAGGTCATCTATATCCACAGCTGTGTTGTATGCGATTGCCACTTCTTGTGCTTGTTTTTCTTTGTTTGTGTGTTTGTTTTTTCTCTGCTTGTCTGCTTTCAGGTGCTCCTGGTGGCGCTAAGGCTGTATTCCCCTCAGAGGCCATGGATTGCTGTCTGTTTTGTTTTTTACAGGTGTAGCAGCTGGTTGTCTGGTTTTTGTTTCTATTTTTGTTCTGTTTCCTCTTCTTTCCTCTTCTTCTTTCCTTGTCCCCCGGTCCGGTTCAGTTCTATTACATGTCATATATTGTAAACAGAAATAAATAAATGGGCATCAAAGGGAGCTTTACATTTATAAAACTTCCCTTGGCAAAGCAAATCATTTTGGCATCAAAGGTATTCAGACTACAATTCTGCTGCCATAATGCTGAACAGGACAAGGGGGAAAAAAAAAAAAAAAGTAAAGAAGACAGTTCTGCCGAAAGCCAGGGACTAGACCTGTTCTAAGTTCTATACTTTTTAAAAGGGGTGTGTTTATCAACTATGGAATTAGAAGATTTACAAAAATGGTCAAGTGCTAGATCTTCATCTGGGATTTTAACAGTGTCATGAGTATAACTATTCAACAGATCAGTTTAAAAAAAAGCCTGCTCATGGAGATGTTTCAGGATCTGGATACCAAGCGTGGACCTAATGTTTTCATTTTTGCAATTCTGATACAGGCTATTGAGCAGTGATAACTAACACCAAGTTCAGACACTGCGGATTTTCTACCTTTGATTTGTTAAGATTGAGCCAATCAGGGACAACCTTGAAGGATCTCTTAAGTTTGGTTTTGTAGGATCAGTAATTACCTGAGAAAGGTTGATATCGGTACAAACCTTTTTTTAAATGATCAGAGGCAGAGTTCAACTTGTTTAAATTAAAATTGCCACACAGAGATTGGGTTTAGGCCACATGCACACAGAATGACATCAACAAATATAAGAAATATTAAACATTTACACATAGATTTTTGAATACATGTAGAGGAATGATACTTTGAAATGTGCTCATTGCGGAGTTATGATCAGTTGAGTAAGAAGGTTGAACTATTCTGGGAAAGAGGTTCTATTCCCAGCATCATGATGGACACTCCTGATATAGAAGGTTTCGCTAACGCATTGGAATTGTTTTACTATTTTCATATGCATGTGCAATGAAAAATTGCTTGCTGCTGATAAATGCAAAGAAGAACAGCTTACACATAGATGCTCACATATAGGCTGCTGAATGCAATGAAGACCTGCTTATCCAGTAAAGTTCAATGTCAATGTGTAATATTCAATTAGAATTTGCAAAACAGTGAAGTTAAACAATGAATGGGTCCATAGTCGGTATGAGAAGACTACAGGAATATTTACCTGGGTGTACGTTCAAACAGAGATGAGAAAATTGCGATAAATAATTGCTTGTTTGTTTGTTAGTATGTATATGAATGTTATGTGTATAAACTGTGTTGAGTTATAGTTACTCAGTAGTGTCTCAGTGAAACAACCGACGGGGGAAGCCTTGCGGTGACAACAAAAGCAGTGTTTTACTGATCAGTCAAGTTGCTCCAGTGTACTCCATACAAACTGGTTGGCTACTGAAGGGATAGAAAATGGGGAATACTTGTTTTAAAGCAAACAAGGAATTAGATGGGAAAAATACATGTTTTAACGGGACCCAGACAATATTAAATACTCAGACAGATGGGAGAAGAAGTGTAGTTTTGTATGAAATCACAAAATTATTACATAAAATTAGTGAAATCAATTGAAGAATGCCTTTCTGAAGAGCTGTTTACCACAGATGAGCAGCTCTGCGACCAAGCACATTGTAGATCGCTTTACTGCCAAAATGATCTAATTTAATGGATTGGTTTAGACATGCATAACAGCATTTTAAGAACAAAGAGAGAAACAAAAAGAGACAACGCTTCATGGTGGAAGGTGATGTATAAATAACTGTGTATATGATGAAGGAGAGACCATTTGAGCAGCACAGCCATTTCGCAGCACAGGGACAGCAGTCCAAGTTAAAGGATCTCCCACGTGGTATCACCTGTCACACTGTGTCAAGGCATCAAAAGAAGAAAAAATCACCAAACTCAAGGACAAAGACACGAAGACTCCGGTGAACGAAGAGAGAGGACTGACAAATCAGAAATACAAAAGGATGCTGTAGCCTATTGGCTAAGGAATAGTGCTGAAAATTAGGTAAATCTAATCCACCACTGTCCTTGGTCTTCTGTAGGATTTTTAAACTAATACGTGGTGGTTTGTTTTTCCACAGAAATTTGGAGATGCATGAATCTAGTCACTTAAACCAAGTAGCAGATGGTTTTATGGGGATCGTTGAGAACAAATAGTTAACTTTTGGTAGTATCATCATTTTAATGGTTGTAACTCTCCCCATAAGTGATATAGGTAAGGACTTCCAACGAGAGAGATCGTCCTCTACTGTCTTTAATAATTGCACATAATTTAGCTTTGTTAGCTCTGAGAGCCTGGAGGAAATGTTTATGCCTAAATATCTAATATTTCCTGACTGTAAAGTGATCGCAGGTATATTCTGGACCATACAGTTAATGGGCAGAACTGTGGTCTTGAAAAAGGTGTGAATACCCCATAGAACACTAAAAGGTGAAGCGGAAGTGTTCGGCTGCAAGAAGGTGTGAATGTCCGACTATATTTGGTGAAAAGCAGGTGAAGCAAGGTCTGAATGCCCAACCTTACATCATCAAAAGCGAGATCAGAGGTGTTTGGCTGCAAGAAGGCCATAGTTTGCCAAAAGCGGGTAAGGTGCGAATGACCGATTATACACCATCAACAAAAGTGGGGGCGGAGGTGTTCAGCTGCAAGAAGGTCTGAATGTCCAACAATAATTGCTAGAAAACATGAAAGAGAATTTTCGAATATCAAACCGCACATGATCATAAGCGGGAGAGGAGGTGGGCAGCTGCAAGAAGGTGTGAGTGTCCAACCATAATTACTGAAAAATGGGTAAGAAAAGGTGCGAATGCCCAACCATGCATCATTAAAAGCAGGAGTGGATGTGTTCGGCTACAAGAAGGTTTGAATGTCCGACCATAGTTTGTAAAAAGCGGGTAAGAAAAGGTTCGAATGCCCGAACATACACCATCAAAAGAGGGAGCGGAGGTGTTCCGCTGTAAGAAGGTGTGAATGTCAGACCATAGTTGGTAAAAAGCGGGTAAGAAAAGGTTAAAATACCCAACTGTACACAATCATTACCGGGAGCGGAGTTGTTAGGCTACTAAAAGATGTGAAAGTCCGACCCTGGTTTGTAAAAAGCAGGTAAGAAAAACTGCGAATGCCCGACAATGTATGATTAAAAGAGGGAGCGGAGGTTTTCGGCTGCAAGAAGGTCTGAATGTCCAACCATAATTTGTAAAAACCGGGGAAGAAAAGGCTCGAAAGCCCGACTATGCACCATCAAAAGCAGAAGCGGAGGTGTTCAGCTGAAAGAAGGTCTGAATGTCCATCAATAATTGCTAGAAAACATGAAAGGAAATTTTCGAATATCAAACCACACATGATCATAAGTGGGAGAGGAGGTGTTCAGCTGCAAGAAGGTGTGAATGTCCACCTATAATTACTGAAAAATGGGTAAGAAAAGGTGCGAATGCCCAACCATGCATCATCAAAAGCAGGAGTGGATGTGTTCGGCTACAAGAAGGTTTGAATGTCCGACCATAGTTTGTAAAAAGCGGGTAAGAAAAGGTTCGAATGCCCGAACATACACCATCAAAAGAGGGAGCGGAGGTGTTCCGCTGTAAGAAGGTGTGAATGTCAGACCATAGTTGGTAAAAAGCGGGTAAGAAAAGGTTAAAATACCCAACTGTACACAATCAATACCGGGAGCGGAGTTGTTAGGCTACTAAAAGATGTGAAAGTCCGACCCTGGTTTGTAAAAAGCGAGTAAGAAAAGCTGCGAATGCCCGACAATGTATGATTAAAAGAGGGAGTGGAGGTGTTCGGCTGCAAGAAGGTCTGAATGTCCAACCATAATTTGTAAAAACCGGGGAAGAAAAGGCTCGAAAGCCCGACTATGCACCATCAAAAGCGGAAGCGGAGGTGTTCAGCTGACAAGGGCAGAAAAAGACGGAAAAAGACGGAAAAAAAAGCAGTAACATTTCTTGCAGACTGTCAGTATTTTTTTTGGAGAAGTTAAATTCTCTATTCAGACGCAGTCCTCTGCACCTCTACCACAGCACGTGCCAGACACAACGTCATCTTTTCCAGGGACACATCCTACTACACTAGCAGATAAGACACATCTTCCTAACATCACACTCAATAACAGAAGCATGCCATTTAGCAAAATAAAAAACTGACCATTTATACAGATTCAGCATAAACAGCTTAGGCTGTACATGTGGACATGTGTAATTGGAAAAGAAAAGTTTAGATAGCTTTGTCATAAATGCTCTCACCCTAAGATTATCTCATCCCAACCCTGCTTCCTTCTTCCCCCATTCAGCCCTGAGAGTGAGGACAGATTCTGATTGATCATGGGCCTGTACTTAAAGAGTACCAGAGTTACATATAGTTATTTAGTCAAAAAATTTACAATGATAATGGAAGTTTTTACTAGAGCATTTATCATCAATTCAATAATTAATTTATTTTTAAATAAATTTGAATGGGAGAAATACCACATTGAATGGACAATCTGAAAACCGCTTTTCAATGCAAGTATTACAGTGAAGAGATAAGAAGCAATACAATGTCCAAAATAAATCCAGGAAGAACAGACTGTTTAAAACTAAACATTAGAACCAGTTTGTTGTTGAATTAAGATTTAACAGCTCTCTTAAAAAGTCAGACAAACAAACATAGCATTTAAATCTTTGATCCTTTAATTGAAAAACTGCCTGAACAAAAGATGTTCTACAAATTGAGACTTTATGATTTCCACCTGAAGCAGGTCTGAGACCGGACAGTCAGACCATATGACATATTAGAAAATATCGGGATGTAACAGCAAGGTCAGGCAGATAGGTGTCAGACAGTTTCTTACCATCTTAAAGCATTAAAGGTTAGCCTTTATTGTGTTAGAGATCACAGTAACATGACTTAAAATTTAGCTGATCTAAATACTTCTCCTCTGCTTATTTTCACCAATTCTGAGTTAATATTTATCATCAGTATTTATAATTGATCTCATTAAACCATTTAACTATTTAACTGCAGCAGATCTATGAATCAATGGATCTGTTATCTTTACAGAGCAGCAACGTGCTTTATATAAAGGTTTAAAGTGAGTTAGATTATTAGGAAATAAACAAAAACACGGCAATAAAAGGCACAACGAGAGTCAGATATCTCCAATGAGTTTCTTGAAGAAGAAAACTCTAAAAGAAATTTAAAGACAGCTGCAGTAAGTCTGAGTCATAACAAGTCAAGTCAAGGTTTGTTTTCATGGCACATTTAAAAAAAGCCACAGCAACCAGAGAGCTGTACAGCTGAACACTATATTAATATGTGTGTCGGGCTTGGAGGTCAGTTTTGGGGGCTTGCGGGTGGGGATGTCTTGCGGTGTGGGGCGGGGTCCCTTAGGTGCCTTGGGGTGGTGGCTGCTGGCTCTGTACCGGGTGGCCGGGCCGCTCTGGCGTGAGTGGTGGTGCTGGGTCTGGGCCCTGGTGGCTGGGCGCTGCCTTGCGCCCGGGGGGTTAGGTTGCCCTGGACATGCCACAGTATGGGTGGGTTGGTGCAGGTCCTGGTGCAAGGCTTTTTGCTCTGGGACCTCCAGGGTGTCCGCAGGTGGTTGTTATCTTAAGGGTGTTGGGGCGTGCGGTGGGGGGGGTGCTTATCCCCTGTTGGGGGGGGGCCTGGGTGATGGTGGGTCTCAGGCCCAGGCTGCTGCGTCTGGTGTGACCGGGTGGTTTATTTGTTGTTGTTTGTTTGTTTGTTTGTAGAGGTCCTCCGGGGTGGGGTGGGGTTGGGTTGAGTGGGGTGGGGCGGGGTGGGTACCTTCTGGGAGTACAGTAGCTCCCGGAATATGGTTGCTGCAGGCCCCGAGCCTGGCCTGTGTTGGGTCCCAGGTAGCGGGGGTGCCTATTGCAGCCAGTCCCTGGCTGTCCTCTCCGGGGGAGAGTAGCTGCCCCGGTATATATCCCCATACCACTCTCCCTTTTGGCTCCTGTACACAGCACACACTCACACATGAAGGGTTTTGGGGGCGTGTGTGTTCTGTGGGGTGTAGTGGATGGGGTCACGTAGGTGGTCCCCTTGGCTGCACTCTGCAGTTCCCCGCCCCTGTTTTAATTACACCTTAGACATCACTACTTATCAAACACACTCACACACATTAGGTCTTGCGGGGTGGTTGCACCGAGTGGCATCTGGTGGGCGGGGCTCTTTGGGTATGTAGGCTGCCCAGAGGGCCGCGCTACCAGTTCTACAAGGTTGGTCACACCCCTGCTTCCTGGTTGCAGCTCGGGCAGGAGTGGCCAGGAGGAATTAATTATTCTACTGGTTCAGGGTCTGTGGTGGCTGGGGGGCTGCTGGCCCCCTGGTGTGCCTGCTGCGCTACACCCCAGCGGAGTCAAGGGAGGGAGGACGTGTGGATGTGTGGATGTATGGGACGTGAAAGTGTGTGTGGTGATGATTGGGCATGTGTCTGGGACTTGCTGTCGCCTGGCCTGCCTGTGCTTCTCCCAATGGGGGGGCGGCATTGCCTCTCCCCACTGCTCTCGACTTCACCCACCTATGGGCACGTCTTGACTCCCAGGGCACTTGGCCAGGGGCGCTTGGGCAGGCGCTGACCCACTGTGTGGCTGTCTGGGGCGCTTGGCCCTCCCGGGTATTGGGTGGGGCCTCTAACGGGGGGTATTGGGGCGCTCGAGCTCCTGGGGCCCGGGTCCGGTGCACGGCCCATGTCTGGGCGGCTGGGGCCTGGTGGGGTCGGTGGGCTGTTGCCCCTTGCTCCCGGGGGGCCTCTGCCCTATGCTTATGGGGTCTCTGTCCGGGGGCTTCCTCTGCTGTCTACTGGGTGTATGCGTGGTTGTCCCTGCGGTGGGCATCCTGGGTTCTGTGCTCCGTGGGGGCTGCTGGTGGCCTGGGTCTTGTGGCCCTCTCTGCCTGCTTCTGATTGCTTGGGGGGGGCTGTGGATTGTGGCCGTGTACACTTATACACTCATAACTAAGCACGGTTATCATGTAGGTCCTGTGCCATGGGTGTTGCATGTTCTCACACACACACACAACACACTTTCATTAGTCCAGTAGCAGTTGATGTATTACCATGTCGCCTCAGGTCATCTATATCCACAGTTGTGTTGTATGCGATTGCCACTACTTGTGCTTGTTTTTGTTTGTTTGTGTGTTTGTTTGTTCTCTGCTTGTCTGCTTTCAGGTGTTCCTGGTGGCGCTAAGGCTGGATTCGCAACAGAGACCATGGGTTATTGTCTGTTTTGTTTTTTTACAGGTGTAGCAGCTGGTTGTCTGGTTTTTGTTTCTATTTTTGTTCTGTTTCCTCTTCTTTCCTCTTCTTCTTTCCTTGTCCCCCGTTCCGATTCAGTTCTATCACATGTTATATATTGTAAACAGAAATAAATAAATGGGCATCAAGGGGAGCTTTACATTTGTAAAACTTCCCATGGCAAAGGAAATCTGTTTGGCATAAAAGGTATTCACAATTCTGCTGCCATAATGCTGAACAGAACAAGGGAAAAAAAAGTGAAGGAATTCATTTTACAGCAAAATCCTGAATCGTGCATAACTCCTCATAAGGAGTGTATTGCTCAAACATAAGTGTGGTTCTTTCTCATACAAGGTTATAAAAAGAAGTTTATGTTTGAAACCAGCTTAAACATTGACAAATATGAAGGACAAAGCAGTTTTAACTTGGTTTGAGTGAAGCAATTCATTTTATGGCAATATCTGAAATCTTGACTATCTCCTTAAAATAAAGGGAATTTCGGATTCCAGAAGAACAAGTGTGGTTATTTCTCATAGAAGGTAATATAAAGAAGTTTATACTTGAAACCAGCGTAGACGTGGATAAATGAGAAGGACAAAGCAGTTTTAACTTGGTTTAAGTGAAGGAATTGATTTTACAGCAAAATCCTAAATCGTGCATAACTCCTCATAAGGAGTGTATTGCTCAAACATAAGTGTGGTTCTTTCTCATACAAGGTTATAAAAATAAGTTTATGTTTGAAACGAGCTTAAGCATGGACAAATATGAAGGACAAAGCAGTTTTAACTTGGTTTGAGTGAAGCAATTCATTTTATGGCAATATCTCCTTAAAAGAAAACAAATTTCGGATTCCAGAAGAACAAGTGTGGTTCTTTCTCATAGAAGGTAATATAAAGAAGTTTATACTTGAAACCAGCTTAGAAGAGTCCCTCCATCTTTCCTCTTCTATGATTCAAGCAAAAGCGTTTTGACTCTGGTACTAGTCTTTCCCATAATATTAACTGGTGAGAAGCACCTTTTATGTTCCTTCCCATAACAAGGAATGGGGAGAGAAGCACCTTTTCCCATAACATTGAATGTTCCTTCCCATAATAATGAATGGTGAGAAAAGGGCCTTTTCTCATAACATTGTGTGATCAGCAAGCATAAACAACATAAATAGCTGGAGCACCATTTTGTCGGGAGACAACTCTGAGCGATCTTCCCGACAGGTTGTGTGGATTTGTGCGGACTTGTCTCTATCTTGCAAGAAATAAATGTTTTGTGTTTATCGTATCCAGCGACTCTGAGCCTAATTTTAAGAGAATTTTTCTAACATAATGGTCCTTCGAGCCGGATTCTAAGTCCTTTCCACCTTCCAGAAACCGTGCACGGGGGAGTCCAGGATTCCTAACTGAAGTCCTCTCAGCACAGTTTCTGATAGAGGCCGGCTGCCACTGGCTGGAGGAAAGGTGACAGGATCTATTTTTGAATCAGTGGACAGACTCGCTGGATTCTTCGTTGTTTAACTTACCAGTGGATTTATGGTAAGGAACCCTTTGTATTACTATTGTTGGTTGGAAATAGTGTGATTATTAGGGAAATTTTTGATTAATTAACTAGCAATTGATGGAAAACTAGAGGCCTTTAAATAGATTGAGTCGTTGCTATTTTCCTAAGAATATACTATTTCGAATGCAACCTAGTAAAGAAGCCTTTTAACTGGTAACTGTGTAAAAGTTATGTTGGATCACTCACAAATGAAGCAGTCAGAAAAAGTAAGCCTTTTAACTGGTAACCGTGTGTAGGTTGTGTTGGATTAACCCATAAAAGAAGCAGTCAGAAAAGGTCATCCTTTTAACTGGTAACTGTATGTTGTATTGGATAACCCACAAATGAAACGGTCAGAAAAGGTTAGCCTTTTAACTGGTAAACATGTGTAGTGGTGGGATTAACCAAGGACAACAAAAATGCAGTCAGAAAAGGTTAGTCCATAATCTGTGTGAGAAGACTACAGCAATAAATAACTCCGCGCCGCGTGTTAGAAACAGAATCTTTCTTAAGAGAGTTTGCGATGAAAGATCGCAAGTTTTAAATCCATGTTAGTTTTTGTTAGTGTTATACGTCTGATCATTTGTTTGTTAAATGGCCTGATTGTTGAATCGTTTGTTTGTGAAATTAATTTTTTTGTTTGTTAAAGGGGCTGGTTGTTGAATTGTTTGTTTGTTAAATTGTTTTTTTTCCTTCTTTGCTGCAGTGTTGTTTTATTTGCTATGTATGTATAAGAGTGAAACAGCTGCTGGTGTGTGATGTTGCTGCTGGTGACGACAGAAAAATGTGTTACTGACTAATTGAGTTGAAGTGAACATTGGAATCTGGTTGTTGCTCGTGACATAGCGACAGAAGTAGTGTTTCATTCAATAGTACTCACAATAACTCCACCAAAAATTGATTAGCTGCAAGAGGACAGTATGGGAAATATCTGTTTTAAAGCTAACCGGGAGTTTCAGAAAAAACCTGATAATATTGAATACTTAGAGAGATGAGAAAATAAATTTGGGTTTGAGGGAGAATTGAACATGGTAAAATTGCCCAATCCTAGAGAAGGGGAATACAAAAGTAATGTACAAAGTAAATCTAGTTTAAAAAAGCACAACAAAAAAAGAACAACAAGGATTAGAGCTAGACATTTGTACAAGTTTGTGTATTAAGATTTAGCAGCTCTCTTAAAGAGTTAAAGTTCAGAAGATCTCAGACAAACAAACAGATCATTTCAAATCTTTACTCATTTCACAGGAAAAACTGTCTGAGCAAAAGATGTTTTACAAGCTGAGATTTTTATCATTTCCATATCAAACCTGCCATTCTTAGGCAAAGTCCTAGGAAAAGTTGTATACCAACAGCTTTCTGACTTTTTCCTGTCTAACAATGCTTTTGATACTTTCCTCTCATAGTCTTGATTTTATGTATTTAACTGAGAGGTGAAACAACAAGACAAGACGAGAGTGGGGAGGGTCTTTGTGCCATATTCAGGGCCAATATACCCACTCACAAGATAAAACATTTATTTTTGTCCTTAATTCAAGCATGTATCATTTAAAAATGGAGATAAAATTATCTTAAATACTTTGTCTCACCGCAGAATGATTTTATTGATGATTTTACTGAATTTCTTTAAATTGTGTGCACTGCTGTTGACTGTTTAGTCATAACAGGGGACTTGAAGGTGCACATGGATGTAGCCCATAATAAGCAAGCTAAAGAACTCACTACTTTCCTTGAAATGTTTGGTCTAACTCAGCGTGTGACTTTGCATAGATGAAGAGAGAGTTATTTTTCTGAAATCATAAAAAAAAAAAAAAACTGCAGTAACAACTCTCATGTCTTGCTTGCTACAGTAAACAGATTAACAAACCCTCCAGGTTGCATTTAGAACTCATTTCTACATATAAGGGTAATGAAGTTGGAATATTCTTTAATGACAAAGTTCAAGGCATTAAAAATGAAATACTTTCCACCTGAAGCAGGTCTGAGACCAGACAGTCAGACCTTTCAGGTGCAGATGATTTTCAAGCCAAACTGAAACATTTTCTAAATTTGAGATTAGCTCTTCTGAAAAAAAATCATAAGTGTATCAGAAACATAAGCCGGAAATAGAGAATTTAACATATTAATGTTAAGTAATGCTATGGTTAAGTAATGCTTCATTACTTCTGATTGACTAACTTCCCTAAAACTTGTGAATTTATGAGCTTAGGAACTGACATCATATTCATCAGAGATTAAAGCATTTATCTCACAGAATGGGAACCAAAAGAGTATTAGTATATATATACATATATATATATATAATATATTTATATATATTTTATATATAAAATATATATTTTTAAAAAACCAACACAGCAATGAAATATGCTATGTGAGTCAGATATCAAACAATAGTTTTCTTAAAGAGAAATTTATAGACAGCTGCAATAAATCAGCGTAATATATGGAGTAATATATTAATACTATAAGCAGTTTCTAAGCCTGCAGATGAATATTAATTAAATTAAACAGAAAGGTTGTGCATGTGTGTTCAACAGGTGCCAAACTAGATGGGTCAAATGCAGAGAGTAATTTTGTCTGACTTGTAACATGACAATAAACAGTCATCTTAATGTGTTTGCACAGCAATGGAATAAAGAGGGAAAGCAGAGGAGCACTCTAACAACAAAAAGAAAAGGAAGAAAGGACTAAACTTTTTGTTGGAAGGGAGAGAAGCAACTATTTAGGTGATGAGGGAAAGCAAAAACACAGATCACAACAGGAGCAGTGACAGAGAAGGAGAGACAGAGCAGGAGGAGATACATGTCGGCTGTGTGGAAGGAGGGGGCATTGGGCGACTGCAGGAGCAAGAATAAGATAGAGGAAGATTTTGGGAGTCAGTTATGACTAGATAAGAAAAAAACAGGAGCTGTAACCAGGATAGAAGCAGAAAAGCCAGAAAAAGTGTTAAACTTAGAGGGAATTGAACTTATCTTATAGTATGACATCAAACCTGAGATTAGATTGAATGTTTCCGGGACGGAGGTAACTTTTCTATGCGACACAGGTGCAAAACGAACTGTAATCCATCCTGATGACATTCCGGGAGTTGAGGAATCCAAAGAAATTATTTGGGTCAAATCAACAAATGGTAAGAGCCATCCTGAGCGTTTATCAAAACTCTTGACAGTAACAGATACACAGAGTGGAGTAAGTTGTCTTGTCCACTCTGTGTCCCTGTAACTTACTGGGAAGGGATTTACTCCATTTATTGAAGCTAAGAATATTTCCAGAAGAAAAAGGGTTAACTGTAGTTCGAATGAAGTCCGCTCAAACAATGATTCAGCATGAGACCACCTTCATACTGGTATAGTTTGGATCTTGTGTCTACAGGCCCCAGCGCTATCACGCTTCCTCTCCTTAAGAAGGCAAAAGAACACGTCTCAGGAAAGCTCACCCTCAGGTCACCACATGAAGTACACTGTACTGTGTATTACAAATATACTCAAGGGGAGGACATATTTAATTTTTTAAACAAATGAGAAAGTTAAAACATGCTGAAGTTAAAACACTTATACTGGAATAAAGAGGGTTGTTGTGCAGTCAGCTGCTTACTCTCCCACAGCATGAGAAAGTTTTTAAGATCATGGAATGCACCCCATATGTCACTCTCCAAACCCACAGATGACCACTGGAGGCGTTTAGGTGTGTTTGTGACTGCATGTGAAGAAGCCTCAGATTGGGAGGAGGTGGATCCAGGAATAGAGTATTCTGAGAAACTGGATGCATATACTAGTCCATTAAATTGGACCATGGATGCAAAACCAAATGTACACTTACAAGGACATATCTGGAAGAATAAAGGTGCCATTTACTATGAAATGTAGAACTTATACTGCCAAAGAGTTTGTTTAAATATGCTTCAGTATCGAGCCATGGAGCACGGCATGTCTCTACAGGAGGGCTGGTAGCAATAATGAACAAGGTTTTTGCAGTGTATGGTTTTATTTATAATAAAATCATAATATCATAATATGATAATAAAGAATTTTTGTCTAACATGTCAAATATGTGCAAATATGATCCATACATATGGCCTAGGACCGGGACGAGGACAGTTCCCGAGGCCGGAGGACCCTTTTCAACACGTTTGTATGGATTTCATTGAATTAAATAAAGGGGTCTCCCTGGTGATTAGTGATGTTTTACCAAATGAAGTGAAGTATTTCCAAATGCACAGGCAGATGTACCCTCAACACTGGTGAATTAAATATTACCTAGATTTGGAATTCCTGAAAAAATCTACAGTGATAACAGGGACGCACTTTGTAAACAATATTATCTTCCTGATGGCGAAGAACTTAAAAGCAAAAAAGGATCTCAGAAACCACTGTGCATATCATCCACAATCAGCAGGTTTGCTGGAAAGACACAATTGAATAATTAGGTCAAGACTGAAGAGACTGGGAAGAATTGGGTTTACTGTTTACCACTAGTAGTCCTAAACATGCATATTACTCTAACTAGCACAGGATTAACTCCATTTGAGATAATGTATAATGTATGACCATTTTTACAACCACAGTTAAAACTATTCACTGGACATGATGAAGAAAGAGAAGAAACCTTAGCAGGATACATGGTTAAAATGTTAACAAGTAGAGAGATCTCTTCTGTCTAGTGTCTGTTCCAGGTGACCCTTTGGAGGAATCTCTAAAACCTGGAGACTGGATCCTCATCAAAGTGATAAAGAAACTGCTCCAGCCCAAGGTGGGAAGGTCCATATCAGGTACTGCTTACAGAAACCACAGCAGCTAAACTAATATATCCTGGATGCACTTATCACACTGTAAACTAGTAAGGCCACGACCTGCAGAAGTAGGGAAAGATTAGTTACCCACCACCGTTCTCTGAGGCATAAGTCTGACTACAAAGGGGAATTCTCTCAACAGGAGGGGGTTCGTCTCAACCTCAGTGAAGAAAACAACGGCTAAAACGAGAACATAGGGTGTGGCTAAAATAAGACAGGGATAGACAGACAGCAGCCGTGGCATCCATTTAAATTACCAGGATTTGTAGGTTAAAAGGAACCAGTTGTGTATTGTTAATCATTATTCTTATTATCGTATTCCTAATTCTATGGGATTAAGCACAGATTAATAAAAAACTAAAAGATAATGCACTACAATGAATCACACGGACACAGACTGACCACAGAGATAGGAGGTCCCTCAGGTCCAACAGACAACTTGTCAACCTATTTTTTTGTTGCAGGAATAGATGGGGTGGCTGACATTGACTTATGCTCAATTATTTTATGTAAAGACAACCAAAAAGCCCATGTGTATTCTGAAAAGTACATATGTGAAATGTATGTTAATACAAGATTTCTGAAGAATCGCCTGTGTATCAGTTGGAATTTTGTTAGAATGTATACAGATTGACAAAATATCCAATCTAATTCTATTGAATGAGCTAAAGCCAGAATATGAATTTAGAAATGAAGCATTACAATTGCATTACAATTGCATAATGAATCTTTTGTACCTAACACAGAGCAATGTAAAACTCTCTCTTTGTTGTTCCCAGCAGTTAAGAAAAGAGACAACTGCCCTCAGCGTTGGCTTATACGGGTAATTTATATATGTTTCATCCACAGGAGTACAGGTAAGAATGTGGGTACACTCATGTCACATAATTGTCAAGAATCCATCTATTGTCACTCAGGACGCAGGTAACTACTCAGCATCTTGGTTTCGGAACCAAACTTCCATGAGAGCAGACCTCTGGTGGCTGTGTGGGGATATGAAACTGAGGTCCGTCCTTCTGCCTAACTGGCAGCTGCACAATAGCCCAACTACTGATGCCTTTCCGTCTGTTCCCTGAGGGGGACTTTAAGGCCTTGGGTGAGAAGCTGCAATGTCTCAAGCATTTAACTGTGTCTGGAGGTTCATTTGACAACAGAGTGTACCTGGATAGCATTGGAATTCTGAGTCCCAGATGAATTTAAAGCTAGAAATCAAGTAACTACAGACTTTGAATCTTTTCTTTTCTGGTGGGCAACAATAAAAAAAAATGTTTATTGGATAAATTACATCTACAAGGCATTGCTGAACAATTAAAATGTTTGGAAATTTATCCTGTTCCTTTATTCCTAACAATACTTCCGCAGATGGCAGAATCACAAAGAGGGACTCGCATCACTCTCTGCAGAGCTGATAGAAAATCAACGATCCCTACACTGACATGATGGAGAAGTGGTTTGGTCTCTGTCTGTTGTCACAGCCATAGTAGCCACCTGTGCTTGATGTTGTATCAAATGCTTGAGAGGACTGTCCCAAAGACTGATTGAAACCATCCGTACCCGCATAATGTATCAACAGGTAGAGGGAGATGATGACAACGAGCGACACATGGATGATGGAGACGATGATACAGATAACATTTAAAGTACTTTGAATGACCCCGAGTGAATTCTCAATGATTTCTTTGATGATTATTTTTGCGTTCATATGAAAGACCAATGAACATGGGAATTGGACCTATTAAAAGACAATTCCTGAATGTAGAGCATTGTAAAGATGATATGTTGCTTCTTCCTGCTAACATTTGTCCACAGTTTGATGAACTGCATCAGCAGCAGAACCACTACAGGACTCAAAGTCAGGTAACTGACCAGGTTTCTGGAATTCTGGAATTCCCATCATGCCAAGATGATGGCGGAACAATCACAAATTTTTATCCACATGTGTACAAAAGGGTGGACGGCGAAGCTAAGCGCTCCACCCCAACCGAATGAAAAGCTGATTTGAAGAGTTCATTCCACCAAGACTGAAAAGGAAATGTCACCCATGAAATCAACAATGCTTTTAGGGACTTCTATAAAACCTTATATTCATCACAAAATGATCCATCAGACAGTAACATAGATCAGTTTCATAGATCATAGACTATTCTACCGTCAACAACCTGGAAACCACAATAGTCTCTCTAGATGCAGAAAAAGTATTTGATCGAGTGAACTGGACATTTTTATTTGCAGCATTAAACAAATTCGGGTTTGGGTCACACTTCATCAACTGGATAAGGATATTATATAGCTCCCCAAATGCAAGTGTCAGGACTAATGATCAAACTTCTCCAAGCTTCAGTCTGCAGAGAGGTACAAGACAGGGTTGCCCACTTTCTCCCTCACTTTTTGCTATTTTCATCGAACCTTTAGCAGCTGCTATCAGACAAGATAGAAATATTAAAGGCATCCAACCCCAAAAATATTGAGCATAAAATAAGTCTTTATGCTGATGATGTATTACTTTTCCTCCAGAACTCACAGACGTCTCTCACTCACACGATCACACTCATAAATAAATTCTCAACACTTTCTGACTACTCTATCAATTGGTCTAAGACCACAGTTCTGCCCATTAACTGTAGGGTCCAGAATATACCTATAACAAAGCTAAATTATGTGCAATTATTAAAGACAGTAGAGGACGATCTCTCTCGTTGGAAGTCCTTACCTATATCACTTATGGGGAGAGTTACAACCATTAAAATGATGATACTATCAAAAGTTAACTATTTGTTCTCAATGATCCCCATAAAACCATCTGCTACTTGGTTTAAGTCACTAGATTCATGCATCTCCAAATTTCTGTGGAAAAACAAACCACCACGTATTAGTTTAAAAACGCTACAGAAAACCAAGGAAAGTGGTGGATTAGATTTACCTCATTTTCAGCACTATTCCTTAGCCAATAGGTTACAGTATATATAAAACATAGTTTGCACCTAGCCCAATAGATGCACCATTGATATATATAGAACAAGCATTGTGGGATAATCTGGAAATCTCTGACCTGCCACTTATTAGTCAAAACGTAAAAAATCACAAATGTTTTAAAAGCATTAACATCAGCACCTCTCTGACAGCTTGGTGGGAATTTCTTAAAATAACAAAGTCTTCACTTGTCCCGTGTAAGCTTACACCCATCTGGAACAATCCTGACATCCTGCAAAACAAAAAAATGCCAAACTTTATTCTGTGGAAGATCAAAGGAATCAAACATCTGGAACATATAATCCAAAATGGAAATTTTATTTCATTTGATGAGCTCATATCACAACATGAGATAGGCAGCAATAAATTCCTAGAATATCAACAACTTAAGTCTATAATAACAAAGAAATATATCCTCCACCAACCAGACTTACAACTCCCGATTAGGGTAGCAGAATTTCTAAGCATCTGCACCCCAAAACTACTATCAAAAATATATAAATTATTGTCTAAGATAGATGACACAATGTCTCTACAATCCTCAAAATGGGAGGCAGAATTATCTATTAGTTCTAGTCATAGCTTCTGGCCACAAACATGTTTGAACACCTTTAGAATGACTCGAAATCCTAATTTACAGCTCATACAATACAAAATTCTTCATAGAACACACTATAAAGGACAAAGGATGTTCAGGATGGGTCTAACACACTCAAACATCTGCTCACATTGCACAGATAACACACCTGATGATTATGCACACGCTTTGTGGTTTTGTGCGCCTGTCCAGAAGTTCTGGTTTGAAGTCTGTACGGACCTTTCAACATGGCTAAAGTGTAGCATTCCTGCATGCCCCACACTGTGCATACTGGGTGACTTAGACAACATCAACATGGAAATGAACTCAGCACACATGGTCCTCACAGTGTTGTTAACCCGATTTTTTCATTGGAAGCCCAAGAATAAGCTGGAGAAATCCATCCATCCATTTTCTATACCGACAGTCCGTTAATCGGGTAGCGGGTGGGCTGGAGCCTATCCCAGCAGTCATCGGGCGAAAGGCGGGGTACACCCTGGACAGGTCGCCAGTCCATCGCAGGGCCACATAGAGACAAACAAGACAAACAACCATGCACGCTCACACTCACTCCTACGGACAATTTGGAGTCACCAATTAACCTGACATGCATGTTTTTGGATGGTGGGAGGAAGCCGGAGTAACCGGAGAGAACCCACGCATACACGGGGAGAACATGCACACGGGGAGACTCCACACAGAAAGGCCCCAGGCAGGGATTGAACCTGGAACCCTCTTGCTGGGAGGTGACGGTGCTAACCACCACACCACCGTGCAGCCCCCAGCTGGAGAAATCGTTTATTAAAAAAGTATTTATTAGTGGTCACAAGTAGAGTATATTGCAGCGCTGGACTCGGAGTGCCAGAGCTCCCGCAGGAAATCCGTCAGGCCGAGCCCCGTTATCCGGAAACATGTCATATTTCTTGTCAGAGTATAATTGGCCAGTTTTGAGTGGCATGATCAGGCCAGCTGCTGTCCTTGTTGTGTTCTTTGGATGTGATAAACAATGTGTGTGTATGTGTGAGTGCTGTTTTAGGTGTCTAATGTACCAGACCTATCTGGCTATAGAGATGTTTTGTCTGACCCAGTTGTTTATGTCATTCTAAGGTCTTGGACCATTTAAGGTCATCTGTTGTGCAGTATGAGCAGAGTGGAAAAGTACCAGCTAGGAACATAGGTTATTTAGTAAAATACAGAAAATGAATTTATAATTTCTAAGAAGAAAGCCAATTATAACAACTCCCCCTTTTGACATGATTTAATCATGTCAACTAAATGAGGTAGGAATGTTATATTCTGTATTGTGTCAGTGTTAGCGGCAGCCAACTTAGCAGGTCCCCAAACTGCAAGTTGCCAACTACCTTGAGGTGCAGCAAAACCAGACAGGAGATTCTTGTTATCCCCCTTTTGATATAACTTCATTATGTGAGCTGTTATGTGTAAGCTGTTCTTCTTTGCAATTATCAGCAGCAAGCAAGTTTTCATTGCATATGCATGTGTAAAATAATTGTAATGCGTTAGCTAAACCTTTCTGTATCAGGAGTGTTTATCATGATGCTGGGAACAGAACCTCTTTCCCAGAATAGTTCAACCTTCATTACTCAACTGATCATAACTCTGCAATGAGCACATTTCTTAAAAGCTATAAGTATCACACCTGTACGTGTATGCAAGGAATAAATTAATAAATGTTTCAATATGTCTTAAAATTAGTGTGTGTATGTGGCCCCAAACCCAATCTCTGTGTAGAATCTTAGTTCATTTTGGCCCAAAACTATATGTGGTTTAAGCAGTGGCAAGACCCTGCTCACCCATAAGTACCATTACAACACATAACAATAATTAACTAAGCTACAACAATTCATAAAATATTGAAACTCAAAAAGTGCTTAAGGCAATTAACATTACCATCAGGATCGTCCACTGTTCGCAGCGAATAGGAGCGAAAAACCCGATGGCTGATATCCGGGAAAATTCTCCTATGGCCCCATTCCCCCTTGGCGACCGACCACTTAATTACCTTTCAGTGCCTAAGGTCCCGCTCCGAACAGCCGATTCACACCAATGGCAATGGACATATGTATGAATTCCTATGATTAGTAATTGGTCTACTTAAAATCATTAAACTAAAGAGGAACATCACAAAACACAAAACAATACAGTACAGACATTTAAACATGACTTGAATATGAAGATATGACCCTGTTGAGAACAGATGAGTAATGATAGATGTAGTGTAAAAACTAACAATTTCTTTTGAGTGAAAATTTTATGATAACATTGTGCAGAGTGGTGTAGTGCAGCTCAGTCTCTTGTGGTCCAATCCTGTCACTGCTTGGTGTTTGGTTGTCCTTCTGGCTGAACCTCAGTTCAGCAGTCTGAGCTAACTAGGAAGGAGAGGTTACCAGCACTTCACTTCCACAAAGGGGTCTTTACCACCCGTTTTCCCTAACTAATCTTTTTCTTTGGGACAATTAAGGAGATAATTCAGATTATTTTGTTGACAGTGGTTGAAGGTTGTATGGTTGTTCAACCATTATCTTGGCATGATGATCGTGCCTCCCAGAATTTCAGACTGACGTCTTGTCAGTCACTTGGCTGTGAGTCCTTTAGAGGTTCTGCTGCAGATGCAGTTAATTTAAGCAGTGGATGAATGTTAGCAGGAGAGAGAACTGAGCAGCACAACATGTCATTTTCACAATGTTTTATATTCAGGAATTGCCTTTTAACAGGTTCAATCCCAGTATTCATTGGTCGACAAATTAAGTTTTCATATGAACCCCAAACAAAAACAAATAAATAAACCGAAAAAAAATAAATAAATGAAATGAAAAACAAAACAACTGGCCAGTTGATAGAAACCATGTTTTAGGACAGTACCTTAGACTCACCAACCTGCTGTACAGCATTAATGTGAAATCCAGTACCATCAACCTTTTCTGTGGAAAAAACTTCAAACCATTTAGAGAACACAGCAAGACAAAGACAAAACACAAGACAACATAGAACAAAAGACAAAAGGAAGACAAAGACTCACAGAATTTTGGGAAAATCTTGAGAAGTGTTAGTAAACTATGATTAATTGTTGTATCTCCACCCCCCCGATGAGACTTAGTCTCATCCGTATGTTAGTTCTGCTGAACTCTTCCAATGCAGTTTCTGCTCCTGTGTTGCTGCTGCAGGACAGAAATGTTTGTGGTTAGAGTTCATTTTGGGAGCAGCACAGCATCAAGAAAGCAGCCATTTCTTCTCAATGAGTAACTGATTAACCTTTTTGGGATAAATATTGTCTGTCCTCTTAATTCAGCTCAGAGTGCTTTTGATAAAATTTCAGCACGATCTGCTTAATTCTCACTTGTTACTTTATACTAAATTCTATTTAATTCTTACCAGTGGCTGTGTTTCGTGATGCTGAGCCATCCACAGACAGTTCAGGATCAGCATTAAGTTTTTTCTGCTCCATTTGAATTAGAAACACTTCATGGGGTACCAACAGTGTGACATCAGAGTTTCTTATAACATCACATGATACAATAACATATTTCCATACAAATTAGAATCAAAGACAAAGGTTTATTCTATTTTTCTATTTGTCTCAATTCCTCATTTATTTATTTTTTAGATGAGCCATGTGGCCTTGTGCTGCTAAATTTTTCCTTAGCAGTGCCACAGCATCGTGCTTGTGTTCAGATCTTTGGTTGGTTATTGATCACTGTTATCTTGCATGCATGCTTTGACCTAAGGGCCAGGATTCTTGATATTATTTTGTAATATTTTTTTAAATTTTCTTTTTCCTGGTAGCAGTTTTGGAATGTTAGCTAAATTGTTCAGGATCATTCTTGTTTTTTCTTGACATGAATTAGGCCTTCAATCGTGCAGTTCAAAGCTCTGTACTTTACCTTACTTCGAGCAGCTCTGCCTCAGTTTATTATGTTTTACTTAATCTTTACTTCTTCCTTCCAGTATGTGTGGATGTATGTGGGTGTATGTGTACGTATAGATGTGCGTGTGTGTGTGTGTGTATGTGTGTCTATATGTGGCCTTGGGTTTCACTGCTTTGTTTTATTTTCTTCTATCATTTTCTTCTATGAAAAGTGTTATGAAAATAAAGTTTGATTGATTGATTCATTGATTGATTGCACCAGATTAAACAACTTGGGTCATCTCCCATGTAAATTCTCGAATGAACCAGAACACATGATTAAAACTGTTCTCACAGAACATTTTATTCATCCCATTCATATCTTTTTCGTTCGACCAACATGTCATGACTGAGCACAGATCGGATTGTACCTTGTATCTTGTTTCTCAATAAATTGTAATTGAAGTGGGTTGTTGCCATTTTCCAGAGATCTTTTAGTCACCTGGTGTGGAGTGGTGGGAAGAGAGGGTGTGTCCAGATTACTGTTGTAGTTCTTTGTAACTTGAGCTTTTAATGTCTGACTTTCACACAGGAGAGGTGTGAAAATTAGTTATTGTAACCTTTATTGTTTCTGCTACTGTGGTTCTACAGTCTAGTCTCCACAGTGGTGTTTTCCTTTGGTTTCATCGTCAGTGGTCCGTTCAGTCTCTGATAGAGTTTTAGTCCCCGTGGTCTAGTCTTTGTCAGCAGGTGAGGTTCCTAAGTCAGTCCGGACCTCAGTTAATGTTCTTTCGGTAGGATCTTGAGCCTGAGTACAGTGATCCTTGTGGATCCAGTTACTCAGTCTATTCTCAGTCAACCATACCTTTACACAATGTGTTGTAGCTTCTGCGTCCTGTCCATATAGGAGAGGACCAGTTAAGTTTGTTCACTTTCCTGGTCCTGTTCCTTGCTGAGATATGAGAGTGGGACAACATGACAACATTCATGGTGGCATTTGGAGTAAATCTTAGGCTAACACAATACGTAGAGCTTCAGCCCAGGTTAACTGTGTGTCTGCACAGACTTCTGTTCGACCTTTTTGATGGTTCTATTTGCTCTTTTCACTAGTCCTTGTAAAGCTGGGTGAGAGACTGCACCGAGCTTATATGTAATTCCAAACAATTTTTCCACTTTTCCTAGTTCTTCATTGGAGAAGTGAGTACCATTATCTGATCTTATCACTTCTGGTACCCCAAATCTTGGAATAATTTCTGTTGTAAGCCATTTAATGACTTCTTTTCCTTTTTCGGTTTGAGTAGGTGTGGCTTCTACCCATCTAGAAAAGGGAGCTACACACACTAGAAGAAATAGTTTACCTTCAGTCCTGTTCGCTGCTCCCATGTCAGTAAACTCAATTACTATCTGTTTCCAAGGGGCATCAGGTACTGGGAAACTACCTAGTCCTGCTTTGAGATTGAACAGCTTGCAAATTTCACAAGATTGCACAAAATATTTTATTGCGTCTTTTAGGTGGGGGTGCCACCAGTGTTGTGAAATGAGCGCTGTTACTTTTGAGCTAGCACAGTGAGCTCTACTGTGTGCTTCTTGACATAGCAAATTTAGTAGTCCAGTTTGAGCTACTATTTTGCCTTCATGATTCCAGCAGCATCCTGTGGAATCTTTTTTTTTTCGTTCCATGCTTGCTTTTCAGATGGTGCCGCTGCTTCGTGAAGTTCTTTAATGTTTTCTAAACATAATTCTCATTGTGATTTTTCCTCCAATGTTTTCTGAGACATCTGGTTAAATGCAGTATACCCTGCTTTTGTTTTTGCTGCCTTATCTGCCGCATTGTTGCCTCTAGCTACTCTCCCATTTCCCTTTTGATGTCCTCTGCACTGGACTCTAGCAACTTGTTTTGGTTCAAGTATGGCATAATATAGTTCGAGTAATTGATTCAAGTGTTTAACCGGGGTGCCTGCTGAGGTCACAAAGCCTTTCCTTTTCCAGTGACACATGTCTGGTTTAGAGGCATGTCTTTAACTGTAAACACTGTTTTTATTTCACTAATTTATTCAATGTTTATTGTTAGAATAATTAATATTTATCTGCAGGGTTAGAATTTGCTAATAGTATTAATATAGTGTTCAGCTGTACAGCTCTCTGGTTGTTGTGGCTGTTTTTAAATGTGCCATGAAAACAAACCTTGACTTGACTTGTTATGACTCAGACTTACTGCAGCTGTCTTTAAATTTCTTTTAGAGTTTTCTTCTTCAAGAAACTCATTGGTGATATCTGACTCTCGTTGTGCCTTTTATTGCCGTGTTTTTGTTAATTTCCTAATAATCTAACTCACTTTAAACCTTTATATAAAGCACGTTGCTGCTCTGTTAAGATAACAGATCCATTGATTCATAGATCTGCTGCAGTTAAATAGTTAAATGGTTTAATGAGATCAATTATAAATACTGATGATAAATATTAACTCAGAATTGGTGAAAATAAGCAGAGGAGAAGTATTTAGATCAGCTAAATTTTAAGTCATGTTACTGTGATCTCTAACACAATAAAGGCTAACCTTTAATGCTTTAAGATGGTAAGAAACTGTCTGACACCTATCTGCCTGACCTTGCTGTTAAATCCCGATATTTTCTAATATGTCATATGGTCTGACTGTCCGGTCTCAGACCTGCTTCAGGTGGAAATCATAAAGTCTCAATTTGTAGAACATCTTTTGTTCAGGCAGTTTTTCAATTAAAGGATCAAAGATTTAAATGCTATGTCTCTTGTAAGCCATTTAATGACTTCTTTTCCTTTTTCGGTTTTAGTAGGTGTGGCTTCTATCCATCTAGAAAAGGGAGCTACACACACTAGAAGAAATAGTTTACCTTCAGTCCTGTTCGCTGCTCCCATGTCAGTAAACTCAATTACTATCTGTTTCCAAGGGGCATCAGGTACTGGGAAACTACCTAGTCCTGCTTTGAGATTGAACAGCTTGCTAATTTCACAAGATTGCACAAAATATTTTATTGTGTCTTTTAGGTGGGGGTGCCACCAGTGTTGTGAAATGAGCGCTGTTACTTTTGAGCTAGCACAGTGAGCTCTACTGTGTGCTTCTTGACATAGCAAATTTAGTAGTCCAGTTGGAGCTACTATTTTGCCTTTATGATTCCAGCAGCGTCCTGTGGAATCTTTTTTTTTTCGTTCCATGCTTGCTTTTCAGATGGTGCCGCTGCTTTGTCAAGTTCTTTAATGTTTTCTAAAAATAATTCTCGTTGTGATTTTTCCTCCAATGTTTTCTGAGACATCTGGTTAAATGCAGTATACCCTGCTTTTGTTTTTGCTGCCTTATCTGCCGCATTGTTGCCTCTCGCTACTCTCCCATCTCCCTTTTTATGTCCTCTGCACTTGACTCTAGCAACTTGTTTTGGTTCAAGTATGGCATAATATAGTTCGAGTAATTGATTCAAGTGTTTAACCGGGGTGCCTGCTGAGGTCACAAAGCCTTTCCTTTTCCAGTGACACATGTCTGATTTAGAGGCATGTCTTTAACTGTAAACACTGTTTTTATTTCACTAATTTATTCAATGTTTATTGTTAGATTAATTAATATTTATCTGCAGGGTTAGAATTTGCTAATAGTATTAATATAGTGTTCAGCTGACTTGACTTGACTTGTTATGACTCAGACTTACTGCAGCTGTCTTTAAATTTCTTTTAGAGTTTTCTTCTTCAAGAAACTCATTGGTGATATCTGACTCTCGTTGTGCCTTTTATTGCCGTGTTTTTGTTAATTTCCTAATAATCTAACTCACTTTAAACCTTTATATAAAGCACGTTGCTGCTCTGTTAAGATAACAGATCCATTGATTCATAGATCTGCTGCAGTTAAATAGTTAAATGGTTTAATGAGATCAATTATAAATACTGATGATAAATATTAACTCAGAATTGGTGAAAATAAGCAGAGGAGAAGTATTTAGATCAGCTAAATTTTAAGTCATGTTACTGTGATCTCTAACACAATAAAGGCTAACCTTTAATGCTTTAAGATGGTAAGAAACTGTCTGACACCTATCTGCCTGACCTTGCTGTTAAATCCCGATATTTTCTAATATGTCATATGGTCTGACTGTCCGGTCTCAGACCTGCTTCAGGTGGAAATCATAAAGTCTCAATTTGTAGAACATCTTTTGTTCAGGCAGTTTTTCAATTAAAGGATCAAAGATTTAAATGCTATGTTTGTTTGTCTGACTTTTTAAGAGAGCTGTTAAATCTTAATTCAACAACAAACTGGTTCTAATGTTTAGTTTTAAACAGTCTGTTCTTCCTGGATTTATTTTGGACATTGTATTGCTTCTTATCTCTTCACTGTAATACTTGCATTGAAAAGCGGTTTTCAGATTGTCCATTCAATGTGGTATTTCTCCCATTCAAATTTATTTAAAAATAAATTAATTATTGAATTGATGATAAATGCTCTAGTAAAAACTTCCATTATCATTGTAAATTTTTTGACTAAATAACTATATGTAACTCTGGTACTCTTTAAGTACAGGCCCATGATCAATCAGAATCTGTCCTCACTCTCAGGGCTGAATGGGGGAAGAAGGAAGCAGGGTTGGGATGAGATAATCTTAGGGTGAGAGCATTTATGACAAAGCCAAGGATATCTAACCTTTTCTTTTCCAATTACACATGTCCACATGTACAGCCTAAGCTGTTTATGCTGAATCTGTATAAATGGTCAGTTTTTTATTTTGCTAAATGGCATGCTCCTGTTATTGAGTGTGATGTTAGGAAGATGTGTCTTATCTGCTAGTGTAGTAGGATGTGTCCCTGGAAAAGATGACGTTGTGTCTGGCACGTGCTGTGGTAGAGGTGCAGAGGACTGCGTCTGAATAGAGAATTTAACTTCTCCAAAAAAAATACTGACAGTCTGCAAGAAATGTTACTGCTCTTTTTTTCGTCTTTTTCTGCCCTTGCTTTCTGCAATAAACCTGCCCCGGTAGCTGAGAGTAGCTGCCCCGGTATATATCCCCATACCCCTCTCCCTTTTGGCTCCTGTACACAGCACACACTCATACATGAAGGGTTTTGGGGGCGTGTGTGTTCTGTGGGGTGTAGTGGATGGGGCCACGTAGGTGGTCCCCTTGGCTGCACTCTGCAGTTCCCCGCCCCTGTTTTATTTACACCTTAGACATCACTACTTATCAAACACACTCACACACATTAGGTCTTGCGGGGTGGTTGCACTGAGTGGCATCTGGTGGGCGGGGCTCTTTGGGTATGTAGGCTGCCCAGAGGGCCGCGCTCCCACTTCTACAAGGTTGGCTGCCCCTCAATTTTAATCGCTCACTATTAGAAAATATTGAAGAGCCAGAAGGGTGAGGGGAGGGGTCTTCTCATACCCCTGCTTCCTGGTTGCTGCTCGGGCAGGAGTGGCCAGGAGGAATTAATTATTCTGCTGGTTCAAGGTCTGTGGTGGCTGGGGGGCTGCTGGCCCCCTGGTGTGCCCGCTGCGCTACACCCCAGTGGAGTCAAGGGAGGGAGGACGTGTGGATGTATGGGACGTGAAAGTGTGTGTGGTGATGATTGGGCCTGGGTCTGGGACTTGCTGTCGCCTGGCCTGCCTGTGCTTCTCCCAATGGGGGGGTGGCGTTGCCTCTCCCCACTGCTCGCGACTTCACCCACCTGTGGGCACGTCTTGACTCCCAGGGCACTTGGCCAGGGGCGCTGGGGCAGGCGCTGACCCACTGTGTGGCTGTCTGGGGTGCTTGGCCCTCCCAGGTATTGGGTGGGGCCTCTAACGGGGGGTATTGGGGCGCTCGGGCTCCTGGGGCCCGGGTCCGGTGCACGGCCCATGTCTGGGCGGCTGGGGCCTGGTGGGGTCGGTGGGCTGTTGCCCCTGGCTCCCGGGGGGCGTCTGCCCTATGCTTATGGGGGCTCTGTCCGGGGGCTTCCTCTGCTGTCTACTGGGTGTATGCGTGGTTGTCCCTGCGGTGGGCATCCTGGGTTCTGTGCTCCGTGGGGGCTACCGGTGGCCTGGGTCTTGTGGCCCTCTCTGCCTGCTTCTGATTGCTTGGGGGGGCTGTGGATTGTGGCCGTGTACACTTATACACTCATAACTAAGCACGGTTATCATGTAGGTCCTGTGCCATGGGTGTCGCATGTTCTCACACACACACACACACACACAACACACATTCATTAGTCCAGTAGCAGTTGATGTATTACCATGTCGCCTCAGGTCATCTATATCCACAGTTGTGTTGTATGCGATTGCCACTACTTGTGCTTGTTTTTGTTTGTTTGTGTGTTTGTTTGTTCTCTGCTTGTCTGCTTTCAGGTGTTCCTGGTAGACAATAGTCTCTCTAGATGCAGAAAAAGCATTTGATCGAGTGAACTGGAAATTTTTATTTGCAGCATTAAACAAATTCGGGTTTGGGTCACACTTCATCAACTGGATAAGGATATTATATAGCTCCCCAAATGCAAGTGTCAGGACTAATGATCAAACTTCTCCAAGCTTCAGTCTGCAGAGAGGTACAAGACAGGGTTGCCCACTTTCTCCCTCACTTTTTGCTATTTTCATCGAACCTTTAGCAGCTGCTATCAGACAAGATAGAAATATTAAAGGCATCCAACCCCAAAATATTGAGCATAAAATAAGTCTTTATGCTGATGATGTATTACTTTTCCTCCAGAACTCACAGACGTCTCTCACTCACACGATCACACTCTTAAATAAATTCTCAGCACTTTCTGACTACTCTATCAATTGGTCTAAGACCACAGTTCTGCCCATTAACTGTAGGGTCCAGAATATACCTGCGATCACTTTACAGTCAGGAAATATTAGATATTTAGGCATAAACATTTCCTCCAGGCTCTCAGAGCTAACAAAGCTAAATTGTCCCGTGTAAGCTTACACCCATCTGGAACAATCCTGACATCCTGCAAAACTAAAAAATGCTAAACTTTACTCTGTGGAAGAACAAAGGAATCAAACATCTGGAAAATGGAAATTTTATTTCATTTGATGAGCTCATATCACAACATGAGATAGGCAGCAATAAATTCCTAGAATATCAACAACTTAAGTCTATAATAACAAAGAAATATATCTTCCACCAACTAGACTTACAACTCCCGATTAGGGTAGCAGAGTTTCTAAGCATCTGCATCCCAAAACTACTATCAAAAATATATAAATTATTATCTAAGATAGATGACACAATGTCTCTACCATCCTCAAAATGGGAGTGAGATTTATATATTAGTTCTAGTCATAGCTTCTGGCCACAAACATGTTTGAACACCTTTAGAATGACTCGAAATCCTAATTTACAGCTCATACAATACAAAATTCTTCATAGAACACACTATACAGGACAAAGGATGTTCAGGATGGGTCTAACACACTCAAACATCTGCTCACATTGCACAAATAACACACCTGATGATTATGCACACGCTTTGTGGTTTTGTGCGCCTGTCCAGAAGTTCTGGTTTGAAGTTTGTACGGACCTTTCATCATGGCTAAAGTGTAGCATTCCTGCATGCCCCACACTGTGCATACTGGGTGACTTAGACAACATCAACATGGAAATGAACTCAGCACACATGGTCCTCACAGTGTTGTTAACCCGATTTTTTCATTGGAATCCCAAGAATAAGCTGGAGAAATTGTTTATTAAAAAAGTATTTATTAGTGGTCACAAGTAGAGTATATTGCAGCGCTGGACTCGGAGTGCCAGAGCTCCCGCAGGAAATCCGTCAGGCCGAGACCCGTTATCCGGAAACATGTCATATTTCTTGTCAGAGTATAATTGGCCAGTTTTGAGTGGCATGATCAGGCCAGCTGCTGTCCTTGTTGTGTTCTTTGGATGTGATAAACAATGTGTGTGTATGTGTGAGTGCTGTTTTAGGTGTCTAATGTACCAGACCTATCTGCCCTAATAGAGATGTTTTGTCTGACCCAGTTGTTTATGTCATTCTAAGGTCTTGGACCATTTAAGGTCATCTGTTGTGCAGTATGAGCAGAGTGGAAAAGTACCAGCTAGGAACATAGGTTATTTAGTAAAATACAGAAAATGAATTTATAATTTCTAAGAACAAAGCCAATTATAACAACTCCCCCATTTGACATGATTTAATCATGTCAACTAAATGAGGTAGGAATGTTATATTCTGTATTGTGTCACACCTGTTAGCGGCAGCCAACTTAGCATGTCCCCAAACTGCAAGTGGCCAACTACCTTGAGGTGCAGCACAACCAGACAGGAGATTCTTGTTATCCCCCTTTTGATATAACTTCATTATGTGAGCTGTTATGTGTAAGCTGTTCTTCTTTGCAATTATCAGCAGCAAGCAAGTTTTCATTGCATATGCATGTGTAAAATAATTGTAATGCGTTAGCTAAACCTTTCTGTATCAGGAGTGTTTATCATGATGCTGGGAACAGAACCTCTTTCCCAGAATAGTTCAACCTTCATTACTCAACTGATCATAACTCTGCAATGAGCACATTTCTTAAAAGCTGTAAGTATCACGCCTGTACGTGTATGCAAGGAATAAATTAATAAATGTTTCAATATGTCTTAAAATTAGTATGTGTATGTGGCCCCAAACCCAATCTCTGTGTAGAATCTTAGTTAATTTTGGCCCAAAACTATATGTGGTTTAAGCAGTGGCAAGACCCTGCTCACCCATAAGTACCATTACAACACATAACAATAATTAACTAAGCTACAACAATTCATAAAATATTGAAACTCAAAAAGTGCTTAAGGCAATTAACATTACCATCAGGATCGTCCACTGTTCGCAGCGAATAGGAGCGAAAAACCCGATGGCTGATATCCGGGAAAATTCTCCTATGGCCCCATTCCCCCTTGGCGACCGACCACTTAATTACCTTTCAGTGCCTAAGGTCCCGCTCCGAACAGCCGATTCACACCAATGGCAAAGGACATATGTATGAATTCCTATGATTAGTAATTGGTCTACTTAAAATCATTAAACTAAAGAGGAACATCACAAAACACAAAACAATACAGTACAGACATTTAAACATGACTTGAATATGAAGATATGACCCTGTTGAGAACAGATGAGTAATGATAGATGTAGTGTAAAAACTAACAATTTCTTTTGAGTGAAAATTTTATGATAACATTGTGCAGAGTGGTGTAGTGCAGCTCAGTCTCTTGTGGTCCAATCCTGTCACTGCTTGGTGTTTGGTTGTCCTTCTGGCTGAATCTCAGTTCAGCAGTCTGAGCTAACTAGGAAGGAGAGGTTACCAGCACTTCACTTCCACAAAGGGGTCTTTACCACCCGTTTTCCCTATCTAATCTTTTTCTTTGGGACAATTAAGGAGATAATTCAGATTATTTTGTTGACAGTGGTTGAAGGTTGTATGGTTGTTCAACCATTATCTTGGCATGATGATCGTGCCTCCCAGAATTTCAGACTGACGTCTTGTCAGTCACTTGGCTGTGAGTCCTTTAGAGGTTCTGCTGCAGATGCAGTTAATTTAAGCTGTGGATGAATGTTAGCAGGAGAGAGAACTGAGCAGCACAACATGTCATTTTCACAATGTTTTATATTCAGGAATTGCCTTTTAACAGGTTCAATCCCAGTATTCATTGGTCGACAAATTAAGTTTTCATGTGAACCCCAAACAAAAACAAATAAATAAACCGAAAAAAAATAAATAAATAAATGAAATGAAAAACAAAACAACTGGCCAGTTGATAGAAACCATGTTTTAGGACAGTACCTTTAGACTCACCAACCTGCTGTACAGCATTAATGTGAAATCCAGTACCATCAACCTTTTCTGTGGAAAAAACTTCAAACCATTTAGAGAACACAGCAAGACAAAGACAAAACACAAGACAACATAGAACAAAAGACAAAAGGAAGACAAAGACTCACAGAATTTTGGGAAAATCTTGAGAAGTGTTAGTAAACTATGATTAATTGTTGTATCTCCACCCCCCCATGAGACTTAGTCTCATCCGTATGTTAGTTCTGCTGAACTCTTCCACTGCAGTTTCTGCTCCTGTGTTGCTGCTGCAGGACAGAAATGTTTGTGGTTAGAGTTCATTTTGGGAGCAGCACAGCATCAAGAAAGCAGCCATTTCTTCTCAATGAGTAACTGATTAACCTTTTTGGGATAAATATTGTCTGTCCTCTTAATTCAGCTCAGAGTGCTTTTGATAAAATTTCAGCACGATCTGCTTAATTCTCACTTGTTACTTTATACTAAATTCTATTTAATTCTTACCAGTGGCTGTGTTTCGTGATGCTGAGCCATCCACAGACAGTTCAGGATCAGCATTAAGTTTTTTCTGCTCCATTTGAATTAGAAACACTTCATGGGGTACCAACAGTGTGACATCAGAGTTTCTTATAACATCACATGATACAATAACATATTTCCATACAAATTAGAATCAAAGACAAAGGTTTACTCTATTTTTCTATTTGTCTCAATTCCTCATTTATTTATTTTTTAGATGAGCCATGTGGCCTTGTGCTGCTAAATTTTTCCTTAGCAGTGCCACAGCATCGTGCTTGTGTTCAGATCTTTGGTTGGTTATTGATCACTGTTATCTTGCATGCATGCTTTGACCTAAGGGCCAGGATTTTTGATATTATTTTGTAATATTTTTTTAAATTTTTTTTTTCCTGGTAGCAGTTTTGGAATGTTAGCTAAATTGTTCAGGATCATTCTTGTTTTTTCTTGACATGAATTAGGCCTTCAATCGTGCAGTTCAAAGCTCTGTGCTTTACCTTACTTCGAGCAGCTCTGCCTCAGTTTATTATGTTTTACTTAATCTTTACTTCTTCCTTCCAGTATGTGTGGATGTATGTGGGTGTATGTGTACGTATAGATGTGCGTGTGTGTGTGTGTGTATGTGTGTCTATATGTGGCCTTGGGTTTCACTGCTTTGTTTTATTTTCTTCTATCATTTTCTTCTATGAAAAGTGTTATGAAAATAAAGTTTGATTGATTGATTCATTGATTGATTGCACCAGATTAAACAACTTGGGTCATCTCCCACGTAAATTCTCGAATGAACCAGAACACATGATTAAAACTGTTCTCACAGAACATTTTATTCATCCCATTCATATCTTTTTCGTTCAACATGTCATGACTGAGCACAGATCAGATTGTACCTTGTATCTTGTTTCTCAATAAATTGTAATTGAAGTGGGTTGTTGCCATTCATTTTCCAGAGATCTTTTAGTCACCTGGTGTGGAGTGGTGGGAAGAGAGGGTGTGTCCAGATTACTGTTGTAGTTCTTTGTAACTTGAGCTATTAATGTCTGAACTTCACACAGGAGAGGTGTGAAAATTAGTTATTGTAACCTTTATTGTTTCTGCTACTGTGGTTCTACAGTCTAGTCTCCACAGTGGTGTTTTCCTTTGGTTTCATCGTCAGTGGTCCGTTCAGTCTCTGATAGAGTTTTAGTCCCCGTGGTCTAGTCTTTGTCAGCAGGTGAGGTTCCTAAGTCAGTCCGGACCTCAGTTAATGTTCTTTCAGTAGGATCTTGAGCCTGAGTACAGTGATCCTTGTGGATCCAGTTACTCAGTCTATTCTCAGTCAACCATACCTTTACACAATGTGTTGTAGCTTCTGCGTCCTGTCCATATAGGAGAGGACCAGTTAAGTTTGTTCACTTTCCTGGTCCTGTTCCTTGCTGAGATATACTCATCACCGTGTTATTCAGTTGTTTCACATTCACACAAGTTTCCATATTGTAGTACAACAAGGGGTGAGCCTGTTGGTGCAGTTGTAAATGGACAGGGTGTTTCCTCCCTGTCATGATCTCATGTGGGACAACATGACAACATTCATGGTGGCATTTGGAGTAAATCTTAGGCTAACACAATACGTAGAGCTTCAGCCCAGGTTAACTGTGTGTCTGCACAGACTTCTGTTCGGCCTTTTTGATGGTTCTATTTGCTCTTTTCACTAGTCCTTATAAAGCTGGGTGAGAGACTGCACCGAGCTTATGTGTAATTCCAAACAATTTTTCCACTTCTCCTAGTTCTTAATTGGAGAAGTGAGTACCATTATCTGATCTTATCACTTCTGGTACCCCAAATCTTGGAATAATTTCTGTTGTAAGCCATTTAATGACTTCTTTTCCTTTTTCGGTTTTAGTAGGTGTGGCTTCTACCCATCTAGAAAAGGGAGCTACACACACTAGAAGAAATAGTTTACCTTCAGTCCTGTTCGCTGCTCCCATGTCAGTAAACTCAATTACTATCTGTTTCCAAGGGGCATCAGGTACTGGGAAACTACCTAGTCCTGCTTTGAGATAGAACAGCTTGCAAATTTCACAAGATTGCACAAAATATTTTATTGTGTCTTTTAGGTGGGGGTGCCACCAGTGTTGTGAAATGAGCGCTGTTACTTTTGAGCTAGCACAGTGAGCTCTACTGTGTGCTTCTTGACATAGCAAATTTAGTAGTCCAGTTTGAGCTACTATTTTGCCTTCATGATTCCAGCAGCGTCCTGTGGAATCTTTTTTTTTTCGTTCCATGCTTTCTTTTCAGCTGGTGCCGCTGCTTCGTGAAGTTCTTTAATGTTTTCTAAACATAATTCTCGTTGTGATTTTTCCTCCAATGTTTTCTGAGACATCTGGTTAAATGCAGTATACCCTGCTTTTGTTTTTGCTGCCTTATCTGCCGCATTGTTGCCTCTCGCTACTCTCCCATCTCCCTTTTGATGTCCTCTGCACTCGACTCTAGCAACTTGTTTTGGTTCAAGTATGGCATAATATAGTTCGAGTAATTGATTCAAGTGTTTAACCGGGGTGCCTGCTGAGGTCACAAAGCCTTTCCTTTTCCAGTGACACATGTCTGGTTTAGAGGCATGTCTTTAACTGTAAACACTGTTTTTATTTCACTAATTTATTCAATGTTTATTGTTAGATTAATTAATATTTATCTGCAGGGTTAGAATTTGCTAATAGTATTAATATAGTGTTCAGCTGTACAGCTCTCTGGTTGTTGTGGCTGTTTTTAAATGTGCCATGAAAACAAACCTTGACTTAACTTGTTATGACTCAGACTTACTGCAGCTGTCTTTAAATTTCTTTTAGAGTTTTCTTCTTCAAGAAACTCATTGGTGATATCTGACTCTCGTTGTGCCTTTTATTGCCGTGTTTTTGTTAATTTCCTAATAATCTAACTCACTTTAAACCTTTATATAAAGCATGTTGCTGCTCTGTTAAGATAACAGATCCATTGATTCATAGATCTGCTGCAGTTAAATAGTTAAATGGTTTAATGAGATCAATTATAAATACCGATGATAAATATTAACTCAGAATTGGTGAAAATAAGCAGAGGAGAAGTATTTAGATCAGCTAAATTTTAAGTCATGTTACTGTGATCTCTAACACAATAAAGGCTAACCTTTAATGCTTTAAGATGGTAAGAAACTGTCTGACACCTATCTGCCTGACCTTACTTTCAAATCCCGATATTTTCTAATATGTCATATGGTCTGACTGTCCGGTCTCAGACCTGCTTCAGGTGGAAATCATAAAGTCTCAATTTGTAGAACATCTTTTGTTCAGGCAGTTTTTCAATTAAAGGATCAAAGATTTAAATGCTATGTTTGTTTGACTGACTTTTTAAGAGAGCTATTAAATCTTAATTCAACAACAAACTGGTTCTAATGTTTAGTTTTAAACAGTCTGTTCTTCCTGGATTTATTTTGGACATTGTATTGCTTCTTATCTCTTCACTGTAATACTTGCATTGAAAAGCGGTTTTCAGATTGTCCATTCAATGTGGTATTTCTCCCATTCAAATTTATTTGAAAATAAATTAATTATTGAATTGATGATAAATGCTCTAGTAAAAACTTCCATTATCATTGTAATTTTTTTGACTAAATAACTATATGTAACTCTGTTACTCTTTAAGTACAGGCCCATGATCAATCAGAATCTGTCCTCACTCTCAGGGCTGAATGGGGGAAGAAGGAAGCAGGGTTGGGATGAGATAATCTTAGGGTGAGAGCATTTATGACAAAGCTAAGGATATCTAACCTTTTCTTTTCTAATTACACATGTCCACATGTAGAGCCTAAGCTGTTTATGCTGAATCTGTATAAATGGTCATTTTTTTATTTTGCTAAATGGCATGCTTCTGTTATTGAGTGTGATGTTAGGAAGATGTGTCTTATCTGCTAGTGTAGTAGGATGTGTCCCTGGAAAAGATGACGTTGTGTCTGGCACGTGCTGTGGTAGAGGTGCAGAGGACTGCGTCTGAATAGAGAATTTAACTTCTCCAAAAAAAATACTGACAGTCTGCAAGAAATGTTACTGCTTTTTTTTTCCGTCTTTTTCTGCCCTTGCTCTCTGCAAAAACCTGCCTCTTTTAGCTTTGCTGTTGCTTGATTCCTACTGCCTGTTGCTTGTTTTGAAAACATAGAGAAATCACTCAGTTGCGGTGGCGCACTTTCAAACCCTCCAAACATTCCTTTCCCTTGCATTTCTCTCATCCAATTTACAAATCTATCTGTCTCTCTTTTTTCGTCTTCTCTTGGAACTTTTTTCTGCCATCTCGTCAACGTGTCAAATAATACCGACCCCAATGAGCCGGGTTTACATGTTTTCCACTTATCAACAAAGGTTTGTGACATATTCAGGTATTTCACGTGTTAATCAGAATGGGTGAATGGTGCAATGCCCGAGTGTTGGACCTGACCAAGAAGCTTCTACACAGAATCTTTTACTCTGTGCGCTTGATCGCTGGGGGCTCTCCCAGTCTCTTCACTCGTTTTAATTCACCAAACTCTGTAACACTAACACTAACTCTAAACTAAATTCCCCTTTATTTTCTAGTCCAATGCCCCCTTTTACAGAACTACTTGAGATCTGTGTCAGTGTAGGAATTCTCCAGCAGTCTCTATTGCTAGATACACTTCCACTAACACAGTAAAATATCAACCAAGTAGCAAACCACCCCACATTTTCATGAAAAATAACCAACTTAGCCCTGTGTCCTTATGCAGAGATAAACACTTAGTGTATCGCCTGTTCACAACAACTGCAGAACCACCGCCGCTTGTGGAAGAAAAAAAAAAAAAAACCCAGACACACCGCCGATTGCAGATTTTACAGTCCAAGTGCCAATTGCACAGAGATTACTTACGCCGCCTATTGTGAAGTAATACAGACCCACCGCCGATTGCAGATAAAGGTCTAAGCGCCCTTGTGCACAGAAATTACTCACGTCGCCTGTTGTGCAGTAATGCAGACCAACCGCCGATTGCGGATTTTACGGTCCAAGTGCCAATTGCACAGACATTACTCACGCCGCCAATTGCGGACTAACAGACCCCCGCTTATTGGCATCTACTTCCTATTCAGTTTAGAAGACAGGATGAATTTTATGTCTTTTATTTGGCCAAATTGTACTAAACTAGGACACATATGACTCTCCCTATGTGAGACTATGTGTTTATACTTTACATGTGACCACCTAGTAAACCTGTAGACACAAATTTTGTGCTTTTAATTTAGTGATCGGAGGACATCCTAATTCAGACAATTTAGTTTAGAATGACCAATGTGCAGAAATTTCACATATCCTGATACAAGAGGTTTTCTGCTCACCTTGTGTTTTAGGCGCCTTGAATTGTCTGAAGATGGGTCCCCTCCAACCAGCTCTGGAAGTTCTCGATCGGACACGGTCTCAGAGTCGGCAAATCCGGGTCACGGCACCAATTGTTAGCCCGATTTTTTCATTGGAAGCCCAAGAATAAGCTGGAGAAATGGTTTATTAAAACAGTATTTATTAGTGGTCACAAGTAAAGTATATTGCAGCGCTGGACTCGGAGTGCCAGAGCTCCCGCAGGAAATCCGTCAGGCCGAGACCCGTTATCCGGAAATATGTCATATTTATATTCAGCTTTATCTCACAGAAGTTGTATTCACACTTGTCAGAGTATAATTGACCAGTTTTGAGTGGCATGATCAGGCCAGCTTCTGTCCTTGTTGTGTTCTTTGGTTATGGTAAACAATGTGTGTGTATGTGT